>NC_136062.1:140846179-141446179 GCF_964261635.1 Lissotriton helveticus
TGCTGGAATTGGTCGCCGACCTGCTGTTCGAAAATCTTTTGTTCCCTGTAGCATTGCTGCCTCAAGTCCATTAGTGTACAGCGTGAATAGGAAGGGGGCCAGCACGCACCCCTGCCTGACCCCCTTCTGTATTGGGAAGCTGTCTGTGAGTTGACCTTCCAGACCATATCTTACCTTGCCCGTGGCGCCAGAGTACAGCTCGCGCAAAAAATCCACTATTGCGGGATCAATCCCCATGTCCAACATTATTAGCCAAAGTTTTGAGTGTTCTACACAGTCAAACGCTGCCATAAGGTCAACATAGACCATGTGTAGGCTAGCTTTTTTTTACAGTTGTGTATTTTGCGGCCAGTAAGGTTAAGTTCAGAACTTGGTCCTCGGTGCTCAGGCCCGCCCTGAACCCGTATTGAAGATCTGAAAGGACCCCGTGTTCTTTAGACCACACCTGGAGACGATCAAGGAGTATCCTCCCTGCCATCTTTCCCACTGAGTCCAAAAGTGAAATGGGTCGATAGCAGGAAGGACTGTCCCTATTTCCTTTTTTAAAAATAGGGACCAGGATTGATGTTGACCAGGAGTTAGGAAGGTTGATTTCCTTGGCTGCATTCAATACCTTTGTTAAAAGGGGGGACCAGAGATCGGGGAGAAATTTATAAAGATCCATTGGAACGGAGTCTGGACCTGGCGCTTTACCATTTTTTGCTGACTTAATGGCTTTTTGTGTGTCATTGATGGTGAACTGTATTTCTAGCGGATATTTCACCAATGGAAGGATAGGTAGATGGGCTGAGTCTCCAGTTTTTTTCTCTCCAAAGACCCCTGAGAAATGGTGCACCCAATCCTTCGCGTTTATTGCAATGTCCAAGGAAGGGCCCTCATTATTCCCAGCTAAAAATGGGGTCTTGACTATTGTCCAGAAGGCTAGACTATCTTTTTGAGTGGTACTGTCTAGAAGCTGGGTCCAGAGGTTGCATTGTATCTCTTTTTTCCTTTGCTTAAGTGCATGTGCATAAGATTTCCTTAGTTGCACTATCTCTTCTCTGTTTCGGTCTTTCTTTGCCAGGGCTTTCTTTAGGCTAGAGTAGGCTTTTGTGCACTGGGTATTGAACCATCCTTTTCTTAGTGTGTTATTTTGTTTTCTAGGTTTAGTTAGTTCATTTCCTATGGTTTTCACTATTACGTCATAACCATTCAGAATTTCTACAACAGTAGCAGTAGGGTTTAAACAATTATCAATATAGATCCTGCATTTTTCAATTATTCTTTTCGTGATCAGTTCTTGGTCTAGGGTGCTCCACTTTAAGGTGAAGCCGTTCAATCTGTTTAGGATAAGTTTTTCTTGATGCAATAGAACAGAATAATCCTTTGCTGGATTCTTGTAGTGATCAGGCTCAAGATATGTTAATTTGAGTGGGTAGTGGTCACTGAGTGCGTTGTTATTCACTTCAAAGTGCTTTATGCGTTCTGCGTTAATGTTGGAAACCAAGATGTAATCGATTAATGTTTGGGCACCTCTTCCATGAAAGGTTGACATAAATTGGGTTGTCTGTGTCATTATCATATTTGCAAACCCTAAATCCAGCTCGAACGTGACAGCTTGTATTTTAGTTCCTTTGTCCGTGTGTGAAAAATGAGTTAGAGGATTATCATGTTCATCGCTGATCCCACATGTGGATGCATTACTTTTGCTGCATATGTGGAGATTAAAATCGCCGCCCCAGATTATTGAATGCGAAACTTTAGCATATTTGATTTTTTCCACGTTTGTTACTTCACTGATTTCACTTAGGGCTTTGAGGAAATCCATCGGGGTCATGTTATTGTAAAAGTTTATTATTGTATAGATGACTTGCTTCGTTACTTTGATATTGATCACTTGATAGTTCTGGTGGAGTACTATAGGCGTTATTTCCTGACAGGACCAAAGGTTCGAGATGTATGTTATTAAACCCCCTTTGCTTCTCCCTGAATGTGATTTTACTGCATGAGAGAAGTATGTTCTATATCCCACCAAGTGGACTGGTTCATTCAACCATGTCTCCTGAAGACATATTAAATCATTTGTATGGGCTAAGTCCAGAAACGCTTTCTCCAAATGCTTGGTTGCGAGGCCCGCCACATTCCAAAATAGCAGATTCCTCTCAACAGTGGTTGTATTATCAGTAGGTGGAGTCATAAAGGGGAGAGGTAATTCGTGTGCCGTTGGATTTGGTTGATCTGCATTCAGGGCTACTTCGAGCAGTCGGTTGTTTGAGGGAGGTAATGGTATTTTCTGTAGACCAGAAGCCGATTTGGGATGGTGAAGCCCGGCTTTGATCTGAGTGATTCTGTTTTGAATTGCGTGTTTTGGAGTGGTGTCTTGTGATCTCAGTTGTAATGGACTTTGGACCTTTCCGAGCGTATTTGATTTAGAGATACTAGCTGAAGGAGGTGAATACATGCTAGTTTTGAGCATCTGACTTGGGGTGTGGGACTGTGATGATGGTCAGTCGACCATGTCTAGGCAGCTATAATGATTAAAAGTCGGAGCTCCAGTCCATGGTTCATTATGTGGCTGTTGATACGGTCTCCTACCAAAGTTATTCCAGTCACCTCGTTCTCTATGTTCGTATCCCCAATCTCCCTGAGGAAGGAACCTTTGTAAGTTTCCCTGTCTCCTGTTGCCCTGGTTCCAGTTTCTTGGTCCTTGCTCAGGTTGACTCCAGGACCAATTTGATGGCCAACTAGGATCTTCGAAACAATGATCTTGTCGAGGGTAGAAAAAGGATAAGCGTTTAACATTTATTCCTTCATTTTTTTCTGGGGTGTCCCAAGAACAAATGTAGTCGACTGCTCGTGGGTTTTCAAAATTTACTATTATGCAGTCTCCGGGGGTTGTTTTTGGCTGGTGGCCTATCCGTGGTGATTCTAGTGATGTTGTTGGAGTGGTTGGGCCTGTTGATATTTAACCAGTATCGCGCTTTGTTTAGTAATGACCAGGTAGGTTCGTCTGTGTCTCTGGTTAGTTCAGGGACGCCCGTTAGTATGGCTACAAAGGGGGCTGCTTCCGGGGGGAGGTTTACTACTTTCGGCCATCTTTTTTTAGGTCGTTCTGGTTTACTGGTATGGCTCTGTGTTTGTTCGGATCTGGGGGTATTTGAGGTAGGTAAAACGGAAGGAGTTTTTGCCTGGTTGTCCTTGGCAGACCTGGGGTTTGTGGTCGATTGGTCGATTGGTTTTGAGGGCCGGAAGTAGGTTTAGCATTATTTTGGACAGGCTTTGTTTTCATGGGGTTAGGCTGATTAGTTGATTTATTTTCCATTTCTCTCGCATTTTCCGTTATGGTCTTAGTAGTGTCCATGGTAGTCGGTTTATCGACTGGTTGTTTTAATGAATTAGTAGCGTTAGTTTTTCCAGAGTTAATGGCAGTGCCTAGGGAGACAATAAGATCGTTTTTTCTTAAGTTTGTGGTTGTTTTCGCAGAGGCGATTAATATAGCCATTTGTTTTTCTATTATCTCGAGGCTTTTTTGTAAAGGTTGTAGTTGAAATTTTATCATTTCCGAAATTTCATGTAGCAGAGAAGTATCTACCTTAGAGTGACTTGTGTTTTTTGCCGTGCGGGGAGCAGACTTTTCTTGTTGATTCTGTTTGGTAGTAGGTCTGTTCCCATAATCTTCAACTATAAGGACATCGGAAGGAATATTCTTAGGAGATTCTGTGATGTCGATGTTCTGATGAGTTTGATGACTGGGGAGCAAATCAGAATCTAGATTGGTAACAGTTGTGTGTATTAGACTGTTGAGTCGTGATTGTGTATGAGACGGCTTTTTAGGGATTGCTCCTTCCCTTATACCTCTGGATTCTAGCTGTGTTGGGTCAGTATTTGTTGGTTGTGTACTTACAAAAAGGTTGGGGGTTAATTCAAGATCCTGGGAGGATTGTGAATTGGATAATTGTGAAGTTACTGATAAGTCAACAGTATTAGGTAGTGCATGTATTTCAACATTTAGTTCCATGGTCGACTTATTTAGAGATACCACATTTGGGGTTTGGGCCTGTGCCAGCGTACCCATGGATGAGCGCCGTGCTTGGTCTAACTCATATGAGACACGTCGGTCAATCATCAATACAGTTTGATCAATGGTTTCATTTACTTTATGTAAAAATTGTTCAATAGGTCCAACAGTTGTAGTTATGTTTTTTTTCTTCATGGTTTTGCTTCTAGAGCCTCTTGTGGTCATTGTGTATTGAATAGCCGGGAAAGGTAAAAAGTATGGGTCCTGGGTTAGTAATGTGTCATTAGGAAGGATGCAACATTCTTTTACTTCGTGGCGATATTTTACTCAGATTTTTACCTTGGCTCAGGTGTTAAAGGGGTGCGCCCGGCCCGGTCTCCTCCGGTCTGTGACGGGCTAGGACGGGCCCACCCTTAGCCCAGGCTTCGCCCAGCGTCCCGCGAGGGGGAACAGTGACGCCCTTTATGCGCCTCCTGGCGCGGCGTGCTGGGGGTGTGGCTGGAGACAACAAGGGCTGCCGGGATTTGTAGGCAGCCCCTCGCCTCGCTCCACTCGGCGGTCCCGCTGTAGGTGTGGGATTCAGCAGGACGGCGGGAGGGAGGCGGTGGGGGGTCTCAACAGCATGCGGTGGGTTTTGTAGAGGGGAGCCTTCCCCTGTCAGCTCAAAGAAGTTCAGAATGGCACGATGCAGGTAAGAGCGAGATACAGCGTTTCAGGAGTGGACTATTAACAAACCCCTTGAGAACTGAACAGTTTGAGAGTCAAGACCCACGGGAGCACTGAAGTACTCATGTTACCTCACCCAAGGAAGCTCGTGCATAGGTGTCTTTTCGTGTTGGGTTTCATCGTCGTTTCCTATAGAGAGCTGCAAAGAAGTGCTGGAGTCGACCAGGAGAAAAGTGTCCGGATGGATCCAAGGGCGGATCAAAGATCTGAAGAACCTGAAAGCTGAGGGGACAGAGTCTAGGTCACTTGCCAGTGAACAGGGACGCAAGAAGCAGATGCCCACCGATGTCGGGTGATTTCAGGTACACAAGGTGAAGTTTGACTCTTCAGCCACGAGGACCAGGAGGTGTCGACGACAACCAGGAGCTGATTTCCAGCTGTCCCACATCGGATGTCGAGTGCTGTGGTGTCGGTATCCGGATGGGACCCAACAAGCCTTGGCAACAGCAACCCATGCAGAATGCAACGATTGGCTTTGGAGCAGACTAGCAAGGTCTGTGGGACTCACCCTTTGGAGGACAGTCAGGGCACATCTGGAGCAACCAGTGAGGCCAAGAAACAAAAGAGTTACCTTTGTGGAAACCCACCAGTCGACGGACCAGGGATCGTAAAGCGGCCTCAAGCAGAAATGATAGAAGCCAGACCACGGAACACTCGTGGAGTGTAGGCCCACAATTTTCAGTGCAGATGGTGCTCAGGGCTTGGACTACGAGTAGCCCAATGCACAACTTCGGGAAAGCTCAGGAAGTAGATGCACTTGCAAATGTGCACGGTGTTCAGGAGTTCCGGTCCCACCTCTCTTGTGATGGCTACAGGTATCAGCTTTGCTGTGATCTTGTGTTGGCCTCGGAGATGTCTGGAAGTCCATGTACTGTGTTGCAAATCCTTCGGGATCCAACAGGAGCCTTGGAAATGCAGACCGGCAAGATGCTTCTTTGGTGTCTGTTTGAACAGGGGAGTCACTCCTTGACCCCAAGGGACATCCTTCCATCTTCTAGTAGAAATAGAATGTTGAAGTTCCAGGCTATATGTTGCAGAGTTTTGTCCAGGGGAATCTAAAGTCTTAAGGACTGGGTTACTATACTTATACTAAGTTTAGGAGTAGGACTAACTCTAAGGTCCCACCTATGGGAGGACCTGGGGAGGGGGTGGTTATACCCCTTTCCCTTTGTACAGTTTCGTATCAGAGCAGGGGCTGAGTGCCCCTGCAACCGGTTTGAATTGGGGTATGCCCAGGGACACCAAGTGTGCCCCCAGCACTGTCTGAACAACATTCACTGAATGCACCTGCCCAGCCCCAATACACTAGAGCCTGTCTGGGGAGGTGGTTACACCTCCCTATGACAGGAAACCTATTGTCCAGGCCTCCCCCGCCGGAGTTTCGTCCAGCAGCAGGAGGTCAGACTCGTGTCTATGGCAGCAGCATCGATTTTGTGATTCTGGGGCTCTTTTAAACAATTACCGGTCAGGTAAGTGTGTACATGTCTTCTCCCTCTAGAAGGTTGGAATTTTACCCCTGCCGCCAGGACTGGTGGGGGAATGTAGGATTCCAAAGTGTTTGACGCCAAACACGACATGTTTTCATGCAGCCATTCCAAAGTTAGCATTTAACGCGAGGTGATCCTACTCTCCTACAGTGCTCACCCTCTGATAGCTTGGCACTGAGCAGTCGGGCTAAATTTAAGAGGCAATGTGTAAAGTATTTGTGCAATTGGCCAAAAATTTAACACAGTGAAAACACCACAAAAATACTCCACACCAGTTTAGAAAAATAGATTATGATTTTATAAACAGAACTAAACCAAAATGACAAAAATCTAATAAGTGGAAGTCATGTTATGAATTTGTAAATATTAAGAGTAAGACTAGCGCTTAGAAGCAATAAGCGCCTACTGATGTTATCTGGTTGCGCTAGACTGAGGCAAAGTCAAGAGTTCAGGCCGACCAAGATAGAGCGTGGGCCAGAAACTGGAGCCACGCAAGGCCTGCTGAGCAAAGTACCTTGATCCTGGTCACAACAGCGAGATGCGGGGTGCCCCTGAGCGATGTGTATGTGTCGGTCCCTGCAGTCAAGAGGAGGCTTCAATTTTCTCCAAGCAACAATGGCTAAGGGCCAGTTCTGAACATGAAGCGCCAAAGCCTGGATGCGTTGGTACTGAAGCTGAAGCTCCAGGTTTTCCATGTGGTCGAGGGGATGTTTCGCTCTTCACGCTCAGCAGCAGTGGCGGTTCCGATACGTAGGTTCTTGAGGCAATTCACTATATAATCATAAGAATAATAATTCATATTTGTAAAGCACGAATATATCACCATTAGGGTTTCTAGGCACTAGGGGCCATCGGGGAGATTAAGTAAGCTTTTGCCCAGAGTCACATGATGCTGAGCTGAGCTGCCTGCCGGTGCCGATGATGGACGGAGTGCTGAAACTTTTCAAACCCTCACCCCCAGTAACAGATCTGGGTTGGATCCATCATCCTTCTTTAGCTCACTTTGCCACCCCAGTTTAGACACAGCTATATGCAGATCAGTCTTGACCCTGTACTTCATGGGAACAGTCCAGCCCGAACTGCCAAGCCATGTCTTCCCTGGACCGGAAACAACAGATGTGGGTCCCGTGCTCTCCATGTCACTGGAGTCAAGCTATCTGGGCTGATGAGGGCTGAAAGCCTGAAGCAGGTCCTAGGATTCTTGGTTCCAGTCCAGGGAGGACCTGACCTAGCAGTTCCGCGTGGACTGATCCCATTGGGTGAAGGGTCAAGACTTATTTGCATATGGCTGGGTCCAAACTGGAATGGCTTGGTGAGCAACACAAATTATGGATTCAAGCCCAGATCTCTGTACTGAGGTGAATGTATGACATTGTTCTGCATTCTGTCCATCAATTGTTCTATTGCATTTGTCACCCCGAGTGGGACGGGTATGCCCAGACGTGGGTCTCGTGCTCTCCATGCCATTGGAGTCAAGCTATCCTGACTGATGAGGGCTGAAAGGCCGAAACCGGTCCTAGAATGCATGTTTCCAGTCAAGGAAGGACCTGGCCTTGCAGTTCAAGCTGACTGTTCCCATTGGGCACAAGGTCAAGACTGATTTGCATATGGCTGAGTCGAAACTGGAATGGCACGGTGAGCAAAAAATGATGGATTTAGGCCCAGATCTCTGTACTGAGGTGAAGGTATGACATTGTTCTGCATTCTGTACATCAATTGTTCTTTTGCAGGTGCCAGGGTTCGAACCATGAGCCCCATGCTCCGGAGTAAGCCACTCTGGCCACTGCACCACATCTCTCCCTGATTCCAAGTGCCGTGCACCGGATCTTTTGCGGCAACAGCCACGTTACCTCGATTCTGCTTCACGCAGTAGAGGATGCAATCGTTCTACTGGGGCAAGCATTTGGATCCACTTCCAGTAGACCTTGCACAGGAGGTGAGACTTTGATATCCCTGAGTCTCAAAACAGAGAGCAAGCCAGTATGTCCTTGGAGATCACTCTAGGTTCAAGGAAGAGTCCAGTTCTTACTCAGCAGGACCAGAGAGTAGCAGGCAGCAGGGCAGCACAGCAGAACATCAGTTATTACAGAACAGCAATTCAGCAGAATGTCAGTGCTTGCAGCAGTACAGCGGCCCTTCTTCCTTGCAGAGATCATTTACAGGAACAGAATTGTCTGATTTGATGTGGTCATAGACCCATTACTTATACTCATCCATGCCTTTGAAGTGAAGGTGACTTCAAAGAATGACTTTGAAGTGCACAAAGGTCCTCCCTTCGCCTCCCTGGTCCTGACTCAGGGGGTATGCAACCCTTTGTGTGGGAGAGGACACTGCCCATTCAGGTATAAGTCTCAGCTGCTCCTTCCCATTCTGCCCAGGATGACCCATCAGGGTGCAGATGACCACTCACTCATAGCTAACCGTCTTTTGTGTGTGGCTGTCTAGATGAAATGCACAACGTCCAGTTGTTACTGACCCCTGGTGTGTATTGGGGATAGGCTACAGGCAACCAGAGCTTTAGGAGCAGAGAAATGTCATCTTTCGAAAAGTTGCATTTCTAAAATTGTATTGTTAAATCCAACTTTGACAGCTAAGAGGATTTATCATTACCATTCCAATGATATTAAACATTACAGAGCTACTCCTTCTCAATGAGGAAGAACAGCTTAAAAGTGCAATCAGGAATTCTCAATGCTAACCTATGAGAGGGGTTGGCCTCACAGTAGTGTTTTTCATTAACAGGACATGCAAAACTTAACAGTACATGTCCTACCTTTTACTTACACAGCTCCCTGCCCTATGGGCTACCTAGGGCCTAGCTTTGGGGGACGTATACGTAATAAAAAGGGAGTTTAATACTTGCCAAGAGGTTTTAAAGGCCAAGTCGAGATGAAAGTGTAAACTGCACACACAGGCTCTGCAGTGGCAGGTCTGAACCAAGTTTAGAGGGTTACTTGTGTGGGTGGTACAATCAGTGCTGCAGGCGCAGTAGCAACATTTAATTTACAGGCCCTTTGCACATAAAATACACTCTGCTAGGTACTTACAGATAAATTAAATATACTAATTCTGGAGAAGTCAATGGAACAATGTTTATGGGAGAAGCACATACACTTCAGCACTGGTTAGCAGTGGTAAAGTTTTCAGAGTCCTAAGGCCAACAGAAAGAACACAGCAAAAACTGGGGGGAAGCAGGCAAAAACTTTGGGGAAGACCGCCTAAGGGCTGTGAGATCTAACAGGACCACTCTACAGTGCTACAAACAAATATAAACCTATTACCACTTACACTTGCTTCAGGGCATTTTGGCCTTTCCACCATTCCCCCCACAAATTGTGATATTGTGCTCATCCAAACCATAGTGTCATCTCTACTGTTGCAACAGCATTGTGTCTGGGCTCCCAAAGAAAACATTTGACAAACTGTGAAGTGTTCTAAATTATAAGCTGGCTTGAGTATCCACAGACTGTGCTAAGGACATGTGATCACGCACTCGCGTACTTGATACGTTTTGGTGATGTGGAGCAATACCCTGAAAATCATTGAGAACGGCCGCATCTGTTACTACAGGAGATTGCGTTCTTCGAGATTATTTGTGGACTGATGGGGTGTTACTGATTATATCTTGAAGATGACGGAATAATCAGGGATTTATTTTATATACAAGGAGGTTAGTTTGACTTGTGTTGAGTTGATTTTGTGAGGAGAAAACATATGACAGATGATCAGACATTACAAGAGCCCTGAAGAAGTCAACTGCTAGATTTAAGCACGAAGAAACACGTGTTGGCTGTTTTCCTTTGGATTGAAAATTGGAACATGAAATAAAATAACTTCGGAAGAAAATACGTACCTGACTGTACCAACTGAATCTATACTTTTTACGAGGAAGGATTTATATGGACATATCTTTAATGATATTGTTGTTGTTGTTGTTGTAAAGCTTTTATTCAACACTTTGTCATAAAGCCAACACACACACATATAATATATACAATTTAGTCATCTTTAAAAAAAATTCGGTTAAAATTAGTAATACATTACCAACCATACTAAATGTGCAAATTCAATAGGTACAAGTACACATAAGTTGCAGGTCCAGTGCCATTATTTACAGAAATTTATAAGGTGATTCCATACATTTGTAAACAATCTTCAATCCGGTTATCTTACAAGACCATAATTTAAGAACAGTTAAAAAAAGTTATAAATAATTAAAAATGCCAGATAAAACAATCTTATAATAACATTCCAAGTTTCTTTCTAGTTATGCAAACACCATGAAGATACCTACTTAAACCAAATACTAATAGTTTCGTAGTTGAAGATCTAAGTATACGCTCTGCCTCTTTGAATGACCTTGTGCCCATATCTTTACAAAGAGGTATAATCCATTTCTTGCGTAATGATACATATAACTGACAGAAAAAAAGAATATGAGCCTCGTCTTCTTTACATTTTAAATCACACAATTTGCAATTTCGATCTTTACTTGCCCCACCCCACCGATGAGTATTAGCATTAATTTGCAAAACCCCATATCTAAATTGCAAATAAACAGATTTGGCCAAAGGCGGCTCAATTTCATCCATAAAGTCTTCAAACGAGGGATGGTCCTTAAATTGCAAAAATTTTTGCGTTAAAATACCAGTAGCGCGTCCGTATACATTAGTGTTCACATAATACCAATAAGCAGATTTTACTTGTTCCTTGCAAATATTTGGCGAGGTGATTGACAATGCTGGTGTTTCCCAAAAATGTGATAGGCCTATTTTTATTAGCCAATAGGAAACGTGTCTCAACCACTTAATTGAGTTAAAAGAGTCCAACTCCCTTATTTCCACTAAACCTTCTCTATAATCGGCTAGTTCCGGGGTAGACCATAATCTCACCCAATAGAGCAATGGCCTTAGCCAGCACAGATAACCTGTGCGTTTTAGATTTCCCGAAGGACCTTTCTCATGCAGATCTTGCTATACACAATTCCAGACAGTTAAACATTCCTTCGAACATCGTCTCTGTAATACTCCTAAAGTATCGATTCAGGAGGGAAGGATTCTGTTGTGTAATGCTAGATCCTTGGTTAAACATTCCTTTGAGGTTTGGGACCTAATTTCTTCCCAACAAGCAGATCTCTGCTTTTTAACAGAAACATGGCTTAAACCCCATACCACCCCCGCTATTACCCTTGGAATACCCGAGGGTTACAAGATTATCAGATTAGATCGACCCAAAAAAATCGGTGGGGGAATAGCAATTGTTTTTAAAAATGAGATTTCTGTTTCGGTCATTGATCAGTGTTGTAATTCAGACTCAGAAATGATGATTTTTAGGATTGGTTCTTCCACTAAACATAGTAGGAAAGGAGCCTTGGTTTATCGCCCACCGGGCCCCTTAAAAAATGTGTCCAGACAGCTAATGGAAGCACTAGCCCCCCATGTGTGTCAAGATAAAGATTTCCTGTTGCTTGGGGATTTTAATATTCATAGTGAAGAAGAGGCCAACAGTGATGCACAATCTTTTCTAACTGACATGTCTCTTCTAGGATTAAAACAATGTAACCATGGACCTACACATCTGGCAGGACACACCCTGGACCTGATAATATCTAACTTCCCTGGTATTAAATGTTGTGCACCCAAACAATATCCTTGGACAGACCACTTTGTACTTGAGTTCTCCATGCCGATAAATGACTACCGACCTATTTCCCACATACAAATTCCTCCTAAACGCAGACAGTGGCACAAAATAACCAACACTGATTTTGCGCAGAAATATCTCTCTCCCCCTATTCTCTGTACAGATGATATTAATACTGCTCTCTCTACTTGGGATTCTGCAGTCACTGCCGTGGTACAACAAATTGCCCCGATTAAGACTTTTAAAATTAGTCTAGCCAGGAAGCAAGAGGTCTGGTACTCAGAGGAACTGCGTAATTTCAAACGCTTAGCTAGAAAGGCGGAGAAAATTTGGAGAAAAACCTCCTTGGAGGAAGACAAAATCAAATACAAAACAAATCTTAGTACCTATCATAAAGCCATAAGATCAGCACGGAAAAACCATGTCACTGCCCAGTTAGAAGCAGCCGGCAATGACTCAAAAACTCTTTATCAGATTGTTACAACATTTCTGAAACCTAAAGCGTGTGAAAGTGCAGACATGGCCTCACAACATCTTTGTGATAGTATCTCCTGCTTCTTCACTGAAAAAATCGATGCCATCTACAATAAAATAGAGGCATATAGTTCTGGCATAAGTAGCCAGGATAACCTTACTCTGGTACAGATTGCATCCACTAACATCTATTCTTTCAATAATTTCCCTGAGATATCGTTAGCAGAGGTTCAGAGACTGTTTACGGATATTAAAAGTGGAAGTCCCGCGGACCTGCTTCCAGCCAGACTTATGGGCCCACTAGGGAGTACACTAGGCCCTGACGTTCAGAAACTGGTGAACCTCTCACTTACATCTGGAGTTGTCCCACAGTGCTGGAAAAAAGCCCTAGTTAGACCTATTAGGAAGAATTCATCTGTTCCTTGGACCAACATGTCTAACCTGAGGCCTATCTCCCTCCTACCATTCTTAGGGAAAATTATTGAAAAGCACACCAATAAGCACCTATCCACCTACCTGGAACAGTCTGGTAGCCTCGATCGATCTCAGTCAGGCTTTAGGCCAAAATTCAGCACGGAAACGGCCTTGCTGTCGATAACGGACGATCTGCGGCTGTACCAGGACAGGGGTTACTCTGTTGTCCTGGTGCTGCTAGATTTATCGGCAGCGTTCGATACGATTTCCCACACCATTCTGATCGAACGACTGTCCAGGAGTGGAATCGGCGGCAGGGCACTGGACTGGATCAAGAGCTTCCTCTCCAACCGCACCCAATCTGTCAGCATGGGTGAGTTTAGGTCGGAAGAGGTTAACATCACCAAGGGAGTTCCACAGGGCTCTTGTTTGAGCCCGACTTTATTTAATACCTATGTGGCTCCCCTGGCAGATGTTACTAGAGCTTTTGGATTCTATCCAGTGTCCTACGCTGACGACACGCAGCTGCTCTTCCCTTTTAAACATCTCTCCCCGGAAATAATACAATCTTTTTCCGATGGGATGAAGGCAGTTGCTAGGTGGATGTCCTCCAACCTCCTTCAATGTAACGTTGGAAAGACGGAGGTGATGCTCTTCGGAAAGCCAGGATTCAATGGTCCCCCGATTGGTGGCCTTCAGATTTGGGCCCAGTTCCTGAGCCCAAAACAGTAATCAAGAATTTGGGAGTCAGGTTGGAGCCGGAGCTGACCATGAAGCATAATGTTAATATCACTGTGGGATCCTGTTTCCATGCGATTGGTCTGCTCCGTAGGATTTTTCCTTTTCTCCCTGACTCTCATAGGAAAACCTTAGTTCAAGCTCTGGTCATAAGCAGACTTGATTATTGTAACGGTCTTCTGGCAGGTGCAAATGAGGAGGTTCTAGACCGTTTACAGGTGGTGCAAAATACCGCAGCTAGGCTGGTGTTAAATGTACCCCCCAGATCCCCCTCAAAACCATTACTTCAAAAATTACACTGGCTACCAATACGCCAACGTGTGAAGTTTAAGACCTGCTGCGTTATCCATAAGGGACTTAACCAATTGGGACCAGAGTATCTAGCCAGCAAGTTTGTTCCTTATGCCCCTATTCGATCCCTTAGATCCAGTGACCAGCTGTTACTGAATGTTCCTAGGATAACCAAATCCAGACTAGGTGGTAGGGCCTTGTCTGTAGTAGGTCCCAATCTTTGGAACTCCCTCCCACTCTCACTAAGACAGTGTCATAACCACCTTCAATTCAGAAAATGTCTGAAAACCTTTCTGTTTAGCTCAATTTAGTTGTTCATTTGCTGGACTCGGAACCTCACAGTGCTCTCTTTTAATTGAAATGCACTCTTGTCAGTTGTGTTACTGGTTGCCAACAGCGCGGAGATACTCCTTCGGGAGTCTATTCATAGCGCTATAAAAACTCGCAAATAAATAAATATAAAAACTCGCAAATAAATGTCCAGATAAACTGGCACTAATGGTGTTCTTACTGGGACTCTTAATAGACGTCTAAAAAATATATTTTTCTCTATATCAAATGATTTTTTTGTATAGGGCCCCCAAATCTCGGCACCATATAGGGTGGCGGATTGAGCTTTGGCTTTGAACACTTCAATCGCCGGGGTTATGGCTTTTGAAGTGCTCCCACCATGTATTTTTAAAATAGGGAGGGAATTCTGCTTCAATATTAACCTACTTTTTAATAATTGGTTTGTCCAAGACAGTCTACTATCCAGCCTGATGCCGAGATAGTCAAATGAGTCCACATAGTCAAGTTTGGTACTATTTAGAACTAAGTTCTTCTTGAATGTTTTAGAGGGATTAATGGCCATGTATTTGGTTTTAGATGAGTTAATTTCTAACCCTTTTAACTCACAATAACTGTTGAATTTATTTATTAGGTTTTGCAAACCTTTTGGTGTTTGGGATATTAGGATGGTGTCATCCGCAAATAGCAATGCTGTGACTGCCTCATTGCACAATTTAGGAGAATCATGGTTACATTGAGCTAAGTAGTGGGGGATGTCGTTTACAAATAGGGAGAAAAGGGTTGGGGCCAATACGCACCCTTGCCTTACCCCCCTTTTTACTGGGATGGCTCGAGTGAGTTCACCATTCCTTCCCCACCTAACTTTAGCAAAAAATATCAGTATGGAGTCTTATGAGATTAACCAATAATTCATCCGGGACACCCATCTTCTTTAAGCAATCCCATAATAAATTGCGGGGAACAAGATCAAACGCTGAGCGTAGATCTACAAATGCGACATAGATACTACACTTCTTTATTTTAATGTATTTCCAGCATATACACATAAATCTATACACCTGATCTACCGTGCTTGTCTTTGTTCTGAATCCAGCTTGGAATTTAGAAAGGATTTCGGATTCCTCAATCCAATTTAAAAGCCGATTTAAAATATGTCTGGCAAAAATTTTCTGTAAAATATCAATTAAACTAATTGGTCTGTAGTTACCCGGGTTGTAGCGGTCCCCTTTTTTATAGATTGTCACAATTTCTGCCCCCTTCCATGATTCTGGGATCGGGGTCCCCAGTAAAATGGAATTACATAAATAATTTATATAGGGGCACCATACATCAACGTTATGGGAAAATAAGTCACCAGGTAATTTATCAGGGCCTGGAGCCTTGCCTGCCTTAATTGCCTGTATTGCACACAAAGTTTCTTTAATAGTAAACTTCACTGAATCAATATCCTGTGAAAAGAAAACGGAATTATTGTAATCAGAGGGTGACCCTACCTCCTCATACAAAACAACAAAGTGATCAAACCACACATTTTCATCCAAATAAAAATCCCTATTAGAGCTGCCTATTTTATTATTTTTGGCTATCAAGTTCCAGAAGGTGCATTGATCGTGACTCCTAGCAGCACTCAGGAGATCCTCCCAGATTAAATTATCCCATTCCCTTTTTGCATTTTGCAGAAGTCTTTTATATTCCTGTCTGCATTCTCTTACCCTCAACTGATCTTTAGATTTCACGGCAATGATTAATTTAGTTTTAGCTAGGTGACACTGTTTATTGTACCATGGTGTCTCTAGTTCTAGTTGCCTCTTTGTGATATCTTTTTTTTTGTACAACTTTTACTCAGAAGGGGAGTTAGTGATTCCACTAAATGATAATGCATTGTCAAAACCTCAGGGGATCCCAACCTTACGTTTGCATATAGAGGGATAATATCTGAGAAAGCATTATAAATTCCCAAAAGCGTCTCCTCTTTTGCTAGAATATGAGGCCATTTAATAGCTTTCCTATTGTTGGAAACAACAACCTCGGCCACCTCCTTCTCACTTTCCATTGTACTATTATGTGTCAAAAAGGGATCCGACACAAGCTCTAGTATTAATGGGAAATGATTACTCTCTGGTCTATTCACGACCTTAAAGGCCAGCAATAGATACCAGAGATTAGTTGAGATCAACATAAAATCAATCAGAGATTTGGATAACCCTTTGTTAAATGTGGTATTAGCTGGCTTGTCCGGGTCTAATCGCCCATTGCATGCCCTCAAACCATGGGTCACAGTCAATTCATATATCTGCATAGCAGCCACTGTGCATCTTACCGACTTTATGTTATCCAGGGAGGGGATATCGAGCGCTTTATCTTCATTTTCCAATAGATTTTCAAGCCCTACCATGGGCTCGAACTGGCAGTTAAGATCCCCACCTATAAATATTTTGGAATCAGGCTCTAAGTTGCACAAATAAGAGCTAAGTTGTTCAATAATCAATGATTCCTTACTTTGTGGAGAAGGTCTATTATAGACATTTATCATATACACATGACCCATATCTTTCATAGCTAACTTAACACCAAGTAAATCATTGGAAACAAGGTTCAGGGGTGTTACAACAACATCTAAGGATATACTTATCCAGATTATTAATCCCCCTGAAGGTCTACCTCTCACCGATGCAATTGCCCCACAAAAGAAAGCTTTATAACCAAGTCTGTGTACAATATTGGTAGCCCATGTTTCCTGTAGAAATATAATGTCATGCTCCTCCATAAAGGAGCTCCAGTTACTATCACAGAGATTCCTAGACAGTCCGGCGATGTTCCATGACATTATTTTTAGAGCTCGGGTGGGCCTACTTTGGATTTGGTAAGCTGGGTTGCTATTACTTGTGATCAGTGCTTCCTCCTCGTTGTCATGGAATTTTTCACACAGTCCTTGTCAATGGATGCTTTGTTATCCAATGGTAGTAAATCATGGACCGGAACATTACCGTCGTCATTTAGGACCAGTCCTTGGTGGTTAACCAAATAATTTCCAGGCCTTTTGTCTGCCTGCATAGGCCTGGTTATCTCCATTTCTGAGTTCGATACCATAGTACGTGGATTTAATGTGACACCTGATTCGTGCTGATATGCGCTCAAAGTAAAGGAGGGCAATCCATTAGGGTCATTGACCTCATCTTCTTGTCAATGACCCCACCAAGACCAATTACTATCCGATCCCAAGTTTCTTTCAACTGGAGTTGGAGGATCAAAAAATGAATATCTATTGGTAATTGGGCCTGAGTATTGGGGGGCTCTGCTTTCTTGCTTCCGTTGCATCGGATAAAAATAGCTAAGATCACAGGTTCCAATTCCTTGATTGCCTCTTCGTGATTGTTGACTATATACAAGTTTTGCTACAGAGGGATCTTTAAAATTGACCAGGATACAGCCCCCTTCTATATCTTTAGACCTAGTACCCAGCCAACTGACTCTACGAACTTGAATAACTTGGCAATTGACAGAGTGGGGGAGAGGTCTATTTTCCTTTAGCCAGTATAAAGTCTTGTTTTTTAATTCATCATAAGACTCCCTTTTATTCGATTTCAATGGTGGAACCCCGGTAAGAACTACCACATATGGTTGGCATCCTGGTGGCAAGTGGGCGTTTGGGACTTTCTTTAACATCTGTGGTCCTGTACTGGGGTCAGGTATTTGAGCATTGATGTTATTACTGTTGACTATAAGTCCCAATCCATTAAGTTGTTTTGTGGGTTCCAAAGTTTGAGGGTTAGTAATATTTGGTATATGATGTATTTTGCGCGGTGCAGGCTTTGGGGGAGCAACCAGTTGTTTTCCACTGTCCAGTGGTAAACTTTTCGGGAGCTCCCGACTTAATTCTCCCAATACAGCACTAGTTCTGCTTTGGTCTGTTGCAGCCCTACCATTCCTCGGTGGGCATGATGGTTGCATAGGTTTGGGTGATACTGTGCTCTTCTCCACCCTTACAATATCTTGGTCAGACTTTGAATGAAGTTTAATCAACGTTTTTATAGAAAAAAAGTTGTCCAAGGATGTTTGCTCGAATTTGTCCAAGCGGTCTGATAACCCTTTCAACCTATCTGTTATTGGCAGCAGTAAAGATGTCATAAGCAATTGGATCTGCTCCATCAGCAAATCTGGTGATGGTAGTTCTTCAAGATTGTTTCCTGAATCAGTAGCCACAGCGATGTCAACCGGGGCATTAGATTGATCACACTCCGGCGGTTCTGTACCTTCCACCTCATTAATCATAGAATCATTAACAACTGCTTTGTTGTATACTCCCACATTCATATAATTTTTGCGGATTCTTTTTAGAGTCTTTAATCTATAAGCCTTACGTGGGGTGAGTTGTCTTTTTCGTTTTATTGCAGCCCTTCGTACCTTCTGTGGTGGTGAATGCAATTTTAAGTCTGTTGGTGTGTCATGAGTGGAGAAGCGTGGCTCAGTGGTTAGAGGCGGCAGACCCGGAAGCTGAGATCGACCGTGGACCAGGGTTCGATTCCCCGCCTCGGCGGGTCTCGGGCTCAAAATTCCACGGACTCGACAATTCTCGCTCTGGTGCCTACTCAACTCACGGGGTCACACTCTGCGACTCTGGGCAATAGCTTGCTTAATCTCCACTACGGCCCCTCGCGGCGGGATGCCTGGCTTTCACCTCGTGGACACCCTGCCGGGGTTTCTCACAGGGGAATACCAGGACGGGTTCCCTAAGCAAGCGCCGGGACGCTTACGGGCAGCCGTGCGCTTTACAAGTCCAATACATTTACATTTACATTTACATGTACAGTTATTAAGGGCAAAGCTGGAGCAGCTAGCACTACAGGATTCAGGGCATTTCTGAGTGCAACATTGGTTGGCATTACGCTTACAGATACAGGATCAGATACAATTTGAAGAAGGTCATTATCCGGTCTTAAATCGACAATACATGGTCGCTGATCACTAGGAATATTTGAAGTAGATTGTTCAGCGTGGATAGCATTCGGGGGAGATTTGGCGTGCGCAAGAGACCCTATAGAGGATCGCTTGTGCGCCAAATATTCGCGTGAAAGCCTACGTTCTGCTAGAATGATCTCCTTCTCTACAACAGACACTGCCCGCGTGATGAAATTGTCCATGGTCCCCATTGTAGAATTCCCCCCTCTCCGTGAGTTTCTGCCTGAGCGGGTTGACATTGGGGAATATGTAGACATATACGAATGCTTAGCACGAAAAAGTCAAATGACAATGTACATTTGCGCGATGGCCCTCTGGTTCGCCTCTGACGTTAGGGGGGTGGCCCGTCCCGGCCCCCGCTGGCCCCGGACGGCCACAGACGGCCCGCCCTTTGCCCGGGCTTCGCCCGGTGTCCCGCCTGCGTCCCGCAGAGCGTGCTCTCTCCCGATGTTGTAGGAAGGGCGGCGTGGGGCGGGGCACGCAGGGGGGCGCTGACCGGATGTAACGTGGTCAAGCAGGGACTCCTGGGATAGTGAGTCCCTGCCGCGCTACCCCTGCAGCCTCCGCAGATGATGTACTCACAAGCCAGCAGGCGAGGGCAAACAGCGTTGGTGGGTTCAAAGGTCCCATGAAGCGAAGCGGCTCCCGCGCAGCGGGAGCGGCGAGCCGTGAACAGTCAGCAAACAGCCAAGGTAAATGAACAAACAGGCTCCCAAGACGTCGTCCCAAATGCTGAAGACAGGGTCACAATGGTGAATGCCCAAACTCTCCTTTTACTCGTTTGCCGGCGGGGGCGGGGCACGCAGGGGGGCGCTGACCGGATGTAACGTGGTCAAGCAGGGACTCCTGGGATAGTGAGTCCCTGCCGCGCTACCCCTGCAGCCTCCGCAGATGATGTACTCACAAGCCAGCAGGCGAGGGCAAACAGCGTTGGTGGGTTCAAAGGTCCCATGAAGCGAAGCGGCTCCCGCGCAGCGGGAGCGGCGAGCCGTGAACAGTCAGCAAACAGCCAAGGTAAATGAACAAACAGGCTCCCAAGACGTCGTCCCAAATGCTGAAGACAGGGTCACAATGGTGAATGCCCAAACTCTCCTTTTACTCGTTTGCCGGCGGGGGCGGGGCACGCAGGGGGGCGCTGACCGGATGTAACGTGGTCAAGCAGGGACTCCTGGGATAGTGAGTCCCTGCCGCGCTACCCCTGCAGCCTCCGCAGATGATGTACTCACAAGCCAGCAGGCGAGGGCAAACAGCGTTGGTGGGTTCAAAGGTCCCATGAAGCGAAGCGGCTCCCGCGCAGCGGGAGCGGCGAGCCGTGAACAGTCAGCAAACAGCCAAGGTAAATGAACAAACAGGCTCCCAAGACGTCGTCCCAAATGCTGAAGACAGGGTCACAATGGTGAATGCCCAAACTCTCCTTTTACTCGTTTGCCGGCGGGGGCGGGGCACGCAGGGGGGCGCTGACCGGATGTAACGTGGTCAAGCAGGGACTCCTGGGATAGTGAGTCCCTGCCGCGCTACCCCTGCAGCCTCCGCAGATGATGTACTCACAAGCCAGCAGGCGAGGGCAAACAGCGTTGGTGGGTTCAAAGGTCCCACGAAGCGAAGCGGCTCCCGCGCAGCGGGAGCGGCGAGCCGTGAACAGTCAGCAAACAGCCAAGGTAAATGAACAAACAGGCTCCCAAGACGTCGTCCCAAATGCTGCAGACAGGGTCACAATGGTGAATGCCCAAACTCTCCTTTTACTCGTTTGCCGGCGGGGGCGGGGCACGCAGGGGGGCGCTGACCGGATGTAACGTGGTCAAGCAGGGACTCCTGGGATAGTGAGTCTCTGCCGCGCTACCCCTGCAGCCTCCGCAGATGATGTACTCACAAGCCAGCAGGCGAGGGCAAACAGCGTTGGTGGGTTCAAAGGTCCCACGAAGCGAAGCGGCTCCCGCGCAGCGGGAGCGGCGAGCCGTGAACAGTCAGCAAACAGCCAAGGTAAATGAACAAACAGGCTCCCAAGACGTCGTCCCAAATGCTGCAGACAGGGTCACAATGGTGAATGCCCAAACTCTCCTTTTACTCGTTTGCCGGCGGGGGCGGGGCACGCAGGGGGGCGCTGACCGGATGTAACGTGGTCAAGCAGGGACTCCTGGGATAGTGAGTCCCTGCCGCGCTACCCCTGCAGCCTCCGCAGATGATGTACTCACAAGCCAGCAGGCGAGGGCAAACAGCGTTGGTGGGTTCAAAGGTCCCACGAAGCGAAGCGGCAACCCCCGCACAGCGGGAGCGGCGAGCCGTGAACAGTCAGCAAACAGCCAAGGTAAATGAACAAACAGGCTCCCAAGACGTCGTCCCAAATGCTGCAGACAGGGTCACCTGATGATATTTGAGTGCTTGGGGAAATCTTGTGTATATATTGTTTTCTACATGTTTGGATAATAGTGGGGTTGTCTGGTAACCAACCTCTTGTCCCCTTCGAGCACCATTGGAGACTTGGACGATACTACTTTCCCTGATTGTGCAGAGCGCCCATTAGTTCATGGCTGGTTACCATATTTTATTTAATTGTATTTATTATTATTTGAATGAGTGAAAGTAATATCATTTGTGGGATGAGTATGAATTTACATTTGTATTGTTCTTTTATTTATTTTGTTTTTAATTAATGATTAAAAGCTTGATAATGATTAAAAAGCAACCAAAGCTCAAAAGATGTGCAGGGAAACCTTTGCGTTTTCATGGCACCATGCTCTGGTGTCGTGTAGTTCCATAAAATACATAGGATCTGCACGTTTGTTGGACAACATAAACTGAGCGATTGGTGTCTAGACAGATTCTAGTCACCCCCACAGTATATGTAAAGCTAGCTCACAGTGCCACTATACCCTGCCTAACCTTACTAAGGAGCAAATAGTGTCTGTCACCCATTGAACATGACAACCCTTGATACTTCAGATATCGTGGAAACAGTACAGTACGTTTCGCTCAGACAATCGTGCTTACTTAGTCTTCATTCTAGTATACAACATGTTTACTGTGACAATGAATAGATAGAAGCATTTGTGGAAGAGGTGTGGCACAGCAGCCAGGGCGACTGACGCCGGATGCTGGAGATCACGGTTCGATCCCCGGCACAGACGGCAGGGGTCTGACCAGCACCATGTGACTCTGAGCAATAGCTTGCTTAATCTTTCCGACGGCCCACAGCACTGGGAAACCTACTGGTAGCTGTGCTCTTTACAAATACAGGATTAAAAAACATGTAAAAGATTATAGGCACCAACAGAGTAAATAGAAGGTAGAATTCTCCCATGGTGCTAAAACAGTGAATATATGCAGGCATATAAACATGACAGTAAGCTTGGCATACTCCACGATGCGGACCCTACCTAAGTGTACTTAAATGTACCTAGCATATATTTTATTTAATTATAAAGTTTTGTTTAGCGCAAACTAGATCCCAAAGGATATCAGATCGCTTTAGAAGGGAGGCCAAGAGTGTAATGACAACAACAAATTAGTAAAAGACGGGGATCATACAGTAAATAGGAGTAAGCGGGCCATTAGGGGGGCAATAACATGCATAGTAAAAAACGGGGATCATATAATAAACAGAAGTAAGCGGGCCATGAGGGGGGGGCATTAATATGCATAGTAGAAGATCCGTACCAAATGAAGGTATGTGGGTGTAAAGCCAAGAATCCCTTAGGAAAGAACCAACTCCATTACCTGATGGGAGAGAATGAAGGACCCTGTCATTGTCACGAGTCGGACCCCCGCAAGGGATGTCAGACCATTACGCGTTGAAGCTTCAGCGTGCAGGGACCTCAGTGTCTTGTGTCAGCATGGAAGCATCTACACTAGGTAACTACAGACATCACTTTACAAGATACAGATGCCAAGCTGTTTGCAGGAGTACTACTAATTAAATTAAATGAATGGGTAACAGAAAACAAGATCTTGCCATTAAATCAAACTGGTTTTATTAAGGGGCTTGGAACAATGACAAACATCATGGCGTTATCACTAATAATTGAAAAATCACTCAGAGTAAAACAACCCTTGTATCTGTGCTTTGTAGATTTTAAATTTGCTTTTGACTGCGTGCAAAGGAATTTACTGTGGAAAAAACTTATTGAAAAAGACATTCCAATTGAACTATTAAGACCGATTCAATTGTTACACAGTAAAACCTGGGTAAGAGTAAGGATGGGGGACGGCCGATCATTAACAAAGGAGATTCCAGCAACAGAAGGGCTAAAGCAGGGATGTGTGTTGGCCCCCCTCCTTTTTAATCTATTCCTAGGAGATCTATCAGGGAACCTTGACAAACTTAATGCACATCCTCCGAAGTTAGGGGATAAATTGATATCTAACTTAATGTATGCAGATGACGCCATCCTTCTAAGCCATACTAAAATCGGTCTTCGGCGCTTAATTAACAGAACAGTTTTGTATGCTCAGGAAAATGGAATGGTAATAAATGAAACCAAAACAAAAATCATGGTTGTCACCAGGAACATAAAACTGAGACAAAAAAATAAATGGTATATGGAAAACACCCAACTGGAACCAATTGAAGTGTACAAGTATTTGGGTGTACTATTTGACCAGAAAGGAAACTATCAACTACAAAAACTGGACATACAAAGAAAAGCTAACTCACTAACTGCAGCATTCAAGATAGCACAGAAATCACTCGGAAATCTGACCTATCGGCCACTTTTGTAAATTATAGGGGCTAAATTGCTCCCAACAATAACATATGGTAGTGAGGCATTAATGGGAACGGATGCAGAATTGATAAACAAGGTCCTTTCCAAAACATATAAAACTCTCTTCTATCTCCCAAAGAATGCCTCCCCAGCACAAATTAGACTGGAGTTCGGGTTAAACAATCAAATTCTTGCAAGAAAAGGCCAATTTATCAAAACGTGGTATAGGATCAAAAATGACCATGACAATCATATATCTCAGCTACTTTGGCAAGAAATAAATAAGAACACAAGATCAGTTGCATGGAAATATCTCAATGATGCATTAGAAGAGTTTGCACTAATGCCAATCTGGAATAATATGATAAACAATGGATCCTTTAAAAAAATAGTAAACCGAACAACAAACCACCTATCACTTGTAAACGACAAAGATACGCTGGCTAAAAGAAAACATTTGTGGTCCGTAATAAATGGATACGAAAAAAAGAAAGTACAAGAATACTTGGAGATACCTTGGTCTGAAAAAAGTAAACAATGTCTTGTGAGAGCAAGATTTGGAATTCTGCCAGGCCTTAGTCACGCCCCGCCGTGGAAAAAAACCAACAGCAGCACATTGTGTAGACTTTGTAAAGGTGGAGAAGAGAATATTGTCCACCTTGTATGTATCTGTCCCGGACTCTGTAACGAAAGATGCGCAATACTTAAACCTCACTTTAATATGCGTGGAACAAGGACATGTAGACAGGCATTGAAAGTCTGTCTTCATTCGAATGATATAGTCATGAACGCTGCCTTTGTAAAATTCCTAAAGATAGCATCTACAAAACTGGGAGAATAAATTAGAAAAAAATGCTTTTATGAATACTTTTAAAGAAACGTTTTAGGATATAATTGCTTTTATTGTATTGTATTTATTGAATATGTCTTTGTACTGGAAATATTGTAAAATTTTAAATAATCAAACAATAAAGAATTTACTTACTTACTTAGTTACCTAGTGAAGGTGCGGTTCTTTTATACCACAAAGATAGCCTCTGGGTTTCTACCACAACTGATATGGTGTGAGTACAATTATGTAGATAAGTATAAATCAATAACTGCAATTATGCAAAGTAGCTCTGTTGCCCTTGGATGAAGATAGCAATGACTTTTGTATAGAGTATGTTAATCCTGTTATGTACGTCTTGTGCCGGGGATTTTACTAAGAATCATCAAACATAATAAATGAGGCTGGCTTCAAGGAAACTAATAGACATTTATTCAGCACATAACTGGGTAAAAGGTCAGTGCTACAACTGTTATGTAGAGCAAGGCAGGACAAATGTAGGTAAAAGGTGAATTTACTACTTAGGCCTAGGTTGGGGAACATAGCACCCACTCCTCATTTGAAGGACAACAAGGTCAATTTATGTTCCAACCTTAATATTAGAAACATAATACAACCACAATTCTAAATGTCCTGGTCTTCCCAAGTCACAGCCAATATAATACCCTCTCTCAATTGTTTTGGCCTCCTCGTGCTCTTGTGCACCTATTTACTAGCCATGCCCCTGCGACTGGTATATTAATGCTAGACTTTTAACTTGAGGCCTTTTACACCACTGAAGATACTTAGCTTTGACAGCTGGATCTGTCCTCAGTGCATCTTCGAGCCTTGATCCCACTGCTGGACTTTTTGGGGGATACCTTGTTTTCCCTATCTCTAATTTAATTTTACCCCCTTTCCAGCGCCCACGGATGGCAACTTGTGATTTGAGCCCTTTGCAAAAACCTATCAATAAATAACTGAAGAAATAATTATACATTAGAACCAATGCATAGATTACATTTATTACAACGTTAATAACAGTAGCCTAGGTTAGAATCATTAGAGTGCGAGAGCCAATCATCAGACTATATTTATTAAAACATTACAATCAGCACCACAAGCAACAGCTATTAGAATATTACAGGCAATGAAACATGCTAAACTCATTATATAGTAAGAGAAGCAAGGCTTAATGCAATCATTAACATGCCGCGACCAGTGAAGCAGGCTAAAGTCATTAAACTATTGAAGCTTATGACATATTAAATCATTATAGCATTAGAATCAGTGTTGCAAACTACAAGTATTGGACTATAAGAACCAGTGACACATTATGCGATCAGAACAAGATTGGAAGTAATGAAACAGGCTACAACCATTAGGTTATTCGAACCAGTGAAACAGGCTCCAGTAATTACAACACGAGCACTCACAGCACATGCTAAAATCAATAAAATATAATGAGTGATTCAGACTACAACCATTAACAAACATATCTGAACTCGTTGTACCTGCTAAAATCACTCAAATACAACTAGTGACAAAAGACCGAACAGAAATTATATGAAAAAAACATTGACACAGCTTCTTTCTAAATCTATTACATTTTTATGACGTAAGATATGCTGCATTGGTATAATACCTTCGATGTTCGATTCTCAAACTCCAGCCTATTACTCATTAAATAATGAATTTGGTAACTATTTGCTTTGAAAAGAACGTGGTCTCCTTAAATATGACATTAATTGGAAAGTGTAGCAGTACATGTATTTGGGTGTTATTAAAAAGCATAGACAGGAGAGGGTCACATGTTTTCATTGACAATACGACAATGTCTGCCATACATCAGGCCTCACCTGGAGCTGTAAATGAGTAATCGTCACCAGGAGTGCAAAGGTCAGTGGGCGTGGCCGCCGCAGAGGCAGCTGGTTCCAAACCCTGCTGGATCTCAAGGAGGCTTTGCTTGTTCAGACCACACCCTCCGAGCCAGCTGTCCACTTGAGTCATGGCCCGTTTAAGAGGCCACCTGCCCGGATAACATGAATTTACAGGGCAAGCAAAAATCAACAAGCCGGTGGGGGTTGGTATTAGGAGAAACTGAATGCTGTTATTATTCTATAATGTTGTATTTAAATATTTCACCAGGGATCCAAACCCCTAGTGAATACGAGCGACTGTAGTGTACCTTTACCTTTACTTTATTAAAAACCCAGCTGACCCTGAGAACTCAAAACTGTAATCATAGGGCGAAGAGGACACTGAGCAGGATGGTAGTGCATTTACAGCGTTAGGTTTATGGCGGCCATAGAGGAGCTGCGCCTTCCCAACCTTGCATATTTAGTAGCGAATGCTAAATTTTTGCCTTTTAAAAGTAATACTCAAACGTGACCAGCACCATACACATGAAGGAAAATTAATGTTCTCTCATCTTACGTGTAAGATTAACAGAGAACTACCTGGCACGAGGGACACAAGGTTCTAGGCGTTTCCTTTTACAAATAATTATGTTCATGTTAGTAAATTTGGTTCAGTCGAAGTGCAATGGCACTACAACTCCCAGAATGCATTACGTTGATAAGAAAAAAGTCCATTATTGGAAAATAGTCTCACTGATGACACAGCGTCAGCTAGCAACTTTCTTATATAGCACAGGGTCGTTTGAATGAAGTTACAATCCAACATCACAATACAGCTGACCTGAGCAATAACCCAGAATTTAACAATGAATATCTAATTGGCTTCTCCTTCGGGATCAGAGTCTATTAAATGTACAGTGCACCATGACATTAATACTATTTGTGTAGTTCTAAATCACAAATATAAATACTGAAGATGAAAATAGGGTTGTATGTCTGAACCACGAATTCCCTAACCAGGCATGCCTAAATAACGTGGTCTTAATAACTACTGCGTCTTAATCACGCATTCCTTTACCACGCATGCCTTTACCACGTAATTTCATGGTGAAGGCATGAATGGTAAAGGTGTATGCGCGGCTAAGGTCTCGACCCTCCCACCCCACAGCCCTAGGCTACAAACTCCCCCCTGTGGTCCAAATATCCCTCCCAACCCCCACACTGTCGCCTCCCCCTGAAGCCTAAAACCCTGTCCATTAACCCTGTCCCTTATCCTGACCCTTATCCTGACCCTACCCAGTCCTGACCCAGCCTTAAAAACTGCCCGCCCTCCCCTATTTCCTAAAAACTACCCCAACTACCCATTCCCCTCCCATGCTTTGAAGCTTAATACCCTAACATCTCATTAAACAAGCATTTGCAAAGTAATAGGTCTCACATTTACGCGAGCTTGAGCTATTGGCATTGCAAATGACAATGCCTTTTATTTATTTATTGTTTTAAAAAAATAAAATTAAAGGAATTGTCATTTACAATGCCAATAGCTTGAACTCGCGAAAATGCGAGTCCTATTACATTGCAAATGTTTTTTTTTCCTTCTTCATTGGGGAAGTGGAAATAGCAGTGCTGTATCATCTGCTCGGCTGCTGCCAAGCCACGAAGGAGGTTTCAGGGGGAGCCAGTCCTGTGCAGCCGAGGATAAAGGTCTCTTGCCCGCTCTTAAGCTACACCATGTTATTCCAGAAGATATGAAAATCAGAAGCAGGAATGCTGCGACGAGTTTACGTTAAATTATGCAAATCTCCAGGAAGAGCTTGTACTCATCGCTGCACCCTTCTGATAGAACTGTAAGGCGGCTCCCTTACATTACCCTAAGTGCACCCCTCACCTGCGCAAATTATCACTAAATGTCCCTGTGCCTACAAAACATGAATGTGTAAATATACATCGGAAAGTAAACAACATACACATAAGTTTAGTTAAGGTTACTAAATATATATCTTTACATACTTTTGCTCAAAATATTATGGCAGTCAATATTTTGGTCAAGGCCCTTTTGAAGGTTCATATTAAAATGGTGATGTTCTGGCACAAAACTCATTTTATCATCTTGCAATGACTGCATATATCAGACTAGTAAGACTGGTGGCTGGACCAGCACAACACAGCATCTTACATCACACCTCTAGGAACAGTAAGATGACACTGACTGGGCACTTTGCTAAGCTGGTGGAGACCAGGATGCAAAGAAGGGTGGAGAAGACAAGGCTGAGCTGCTACCAGTTGATCTATTGACCAAGAAGAGATGAATAGCCTATGTGAAATGGAGGAGGGGAGGGTTTGAGAAGTCGACGCAAGAGCAGAAGTAAGGGTTTTGTAGTGGAGTTGAGAGAGAAGCTTGGAAGAGAAACCTTTGGTGAGCGTAGAGAAGGAGGTAAGGAATCTGTGGTATGAGGGGAGAAGAAAGCGGCAAGGGCCATGGAGTATGTGGTGAGGCAGTGAAGGAAAAGGGTGCATCATGGAAGCAGACGTGGGCAGAGAACAGATAGGACAAAGCTTAGCACCTATAGAATGACAATCGAGAAGGGGGCACAGAGACGCTGGGGGAGTAAAGGAGAAGGGGACAAAGCCTATATTGTGAGACTCGAAGGAAAGGACACTAGAGCTTAAGGTGGAAAGGGTATGTGAGAGAAAAAGAAGCAGGCTTGGATCTCATGGCAAGAGAACTGTGCATGAGGTCAGAAGTTGCTGCAAGAGTTTGCATGGCTCTCGCTGCTGCAGTACGGGCGGTGAAAAAGGTGAGTGTAGCATCCTGCTACTAATTAAGGACAGACACAAACTGTATTTTCACGGAGCCTTTATTCCTTACTTCTGCCTTCGACCTCGTCCCTACACTGACTGTCCCTTTCCTGTGTCCGCTCCTCCCCTTCCTCTGGCCCCCTAGTTCCGCCCACGCCCGGCTACTAGAATGCATCCCAACCTTACATCTCCCCCCTTGTTAACGAAATGAACTTAGCGTCCAACATATTTAGAGTTCCTAGATCAGCCATACAAGTCCGCGGGCTGTTCGTTTAAGCTATGGAGACGCATCTCAGCTTGCGCTGTGTGGCCTTCTGTCTCCTCGACGAGAGCATCCTTTATTACAAGAGTGCATCTTTGCACTTGCACGAATTCTCGTGTGATGTGCTTATGCTCAGATACATGGTGATTTTCACTCAACTTCTGAGTGATCCACTCACCTTCAGTGTCTGAGGTGTCTGTGGAGAGCTCAGCTTGATATTGGCAGTCTGTCCTCCTTTGTGACTCTTGTCCAAGTGACGCTCGACCTCTTTTCTGAGGGGATGTTGTTCTGGTTCTCTTCCTAGCGCCTGCATGTATTTTTACTTCCTTTTGTCTTGTCCGGTCGAGAACAACACTGTCTTCCTGTTCCGAGTCCTGGATACCAGACGGTAGGGTAAGAACTGCGGAGATCATCTTGGTATGGCTTGGAGACTGATTTGCTGTCTCTGGTTGTCTCACCCACTCCCGCTCGCGCCTGGAACAGGTGAACCCTGGGACCGGCTGGGTATTTGTATGTTTCGTTCTCATCCGATGATGACCCGTCTCTATTGACACGTCTGGCTTCCCTTGTAGATCTACTGGTTGGTCCGTTTCTATCTGGGTGCTAATGGCCACTATATCTGTTTTCCTTTTATAGGACCTTCGAGTCAACCTCGCTGCCCCTATCCGGGGTGACGGTGTAGTATTTGTGTCTTGATGCACCTGTGACTGACATGACAGGTTGTCTTGTGGAGTGATTGAGTGTGCATGGACATTGGTGTGAGACGTGTTGCTCTTGACGGGAAGAATGTCCCTTGGTTCTCTGGTGTGTTCGGGTGATTGACGCCATGACCGTTGTTGGGACCACGACTCTGTCGACTCGAAGGATCGGACCGACATCCTTTCTGAATCAGAGGAGTTCTCTGTCAATTTCCTTTGAGAACGTTCCTTTGAGAATGTCTTAACGAGTGGACTTCGGAACTGGGTAGTCCGTGACGAGTTGCTTTGCACGCCAGAGTTGTCTTTGAGGTGTTTCTCCGGGTATCTTTCTCGAGGTGTCTTCGTTGTCAATTCACTGGAGAGGTTGTTCGATAACCACGTACTCATGTCTTGAGTTTGATCCCAAGGTATTTCATTTCTGTCTCTCTCGCATGAAGATAATGACCTCCTCTCCGTTTCTTCATTGTTTTGAGTGTCATGAACGCGTTTGCTTCCCCCTTTCGTTGTCTGGATGAATCAGTCCATCTTATGCGGTTCACTTCCTCTTCACACTTGTTTGGGTGATTGACATCTGTGTTACCGGTGTGGTGTGTTTTCCTGTTTGACGTCTCCTCGGACTCTTCTCTCGAACAGTGAGATGCTTGTGTGTGGTCGTGTACCGATCTCCAGTGTTGACTTGATTGGTTCAGTCTTCTATGTTTTGCCTTTCTTGCGCGTTTGTTGGACAGACTGTCATCTGGTCCATTGGTGCGATCTGACCCACTTGACACTTCATCTGCTTCAGAACGGTTTGCACCATCTGTTGATTGACTCCTTGAGGTTGAATAACTCCTTAAGGTTGTATCAGTGCCGCTATCGCAATCCTGACTCATCCTGGTCTTTCGTGTTGTTGACTCGGAGTATTTCATGACGCTTTGTCTCTTCTTTTGTCTTGGCTCTGATCTGCCTTCACCCTCCCGTTTTCTGGTTTTGTTTGATATGTCTCTTACTTCGACCCGCACTCCAACCTCGGCCCCTCTGATGATTCTCCTTAGCGACCACTGCCCCTGAAGAATCTTGCGCTTCGTGTCTGCATTTGAACAGCCTTCGATTATCCGAAGCCGAACGGCTTCTTCATTTGTAAAGGTATTGAAGTAGCCGGGTACCAAGCTTTGCAACCGGACGATTAATTTTGGCAATGGTTCTCCTGGTTCCTGCCGTGCTGTGGTGAAGGAGATGCGAGCATGATCCACGTCTACCGGTGCATGGAAATGGGTACGTAGCTTCTTTTGGAGTCTCTCATAGGCCTCTGTGTCCTTTTCAGGGAATGTTCTGACTAAACGTCGGCCCTCATGACCTACCAGCTGGAGGAGTAGTGTCAGACATTCTCTATCTCTTCGTTCACCGATTGCGTCGAGGAAATCGTCCAATGATTCCAGCCACCGGTTCCATTTGGGGCCCAAGCTCTGACTGTCAGTCTGTGTCACTGGGGGCGGTACTTCAATGCAGGGATTGGACCGATGGGTTGCTGTAACCACCGCCATGAGGGAGGAAAGTTTTCGTCTGCTACCGTCGCAGGATTGTTCAATTGCTTCCTGTCTTATTTGCTGTCCTTCTTTGGCCGAGATCCTGTGTCTAGTCGTCTCCTTTGATTTTGGGAAGATTCGACACTCCTGGGTGACTACTGTATTCTGTCCGCCCTTAGCACGACTGTCTCGGTAGGCTTCAATGAGTTAGGCTTGGATTTCCTGATTTCAAAATGGCCACCACTCAGCTACTCCATATGTGACTCGTGGCTCAGAAACTTCCCACTTTCGTTAGGGTGGCACGCTAGCTGCAGGTAATTTGGGGCTCTTCCCCGATGATACGTGACGCCATTGACATCTCGTTCTTGCGTTTCTTTTCGGCCTAGCACAGGTTATCCAGTGGTTTCAATGATGAGAGAATGCTTCCTTGGTATTCGTTTACTCATGCTTCTGGATCATTTGATTTCTTAGCTCTTCTCACTGTTGATCATTTACCTTCGCGTGGTGCTGGAAGTTTACTACGGTACTTGCCTTTGCTCGTGTTTGTTACGTTCAGGATCTGTATTTGCTTGGTGCATTCAGGATGTGCACTTGCTTGTGCTCACTGACTTCGGGACTTGTATTTGTCCGTGCCTGGTATGTTCGGGTCTGTATTGACTCGTGCTTGTAGCGTTCTGGATTTGCATTTGCTTGTGTTAGTTTCATTCGAGATTTGTGTGGGCTTGTGCTTGTTTACGTCGAGGCTTGCATTTGCTCGGGCTTGTTTATACTTGAAGCATGTCCTTGCTTGTGCTTGTTTTCAGTGTATCTCTTGCACTTGCCAGTGCTTATTGTGTTTATTGACACTTTTGTTCCTTTCACTTCATGTTGCTGGTGCTCGTGCTTGTTTATATTCAGAGCGATCTTCGCTTGTTTCTGGTACTGGCTTGGGCTTGGTGCACTGTAAATCTTGCCTTTGCCAGTGCTCGTTGCTAACAGTCACTTTTGTTCATTCCCCTTCTGGTCACTTGTATTAGTGCTTGTTTGTTTTTATCGTTGTCTTTATTTGTATCTTGCATTTGCTTATGCTCGTTTTGTTGCACTTCTTGCATTTGCTCATGTACTTGTTTCCTCTCTTGCCTTAGCTTATTCTTGTTTTTATTTCCCTTTTGCATTTACTCAGGTTTGTTAATTTTGCTCTCTTGCAGTCGCTCGTGTTTATTTACTTTATTGTTGTCCTTACTTGTGCTTGTTTGTCTTCACAGTTGCTTTTGCTCGTGCTTATTTTCTTATTCTATCCCTTGCATTTGCATGTGCTTATTCTGTTTGCCATTGCCAGTGCTTGTTCATTGTTGGTTAGTTGCATTTAGCAGTGCTTGTCTATCTTGCATTTACCAATGCTTGTTTTATTACAGTTGTCAGTGCTTGTTTTCTATGTTTGCCAATGCTTGTTTTATTATGTGCGCCAATGCTTGTTGCTTGTCTTTGTCAATGCTCATTTCAAAACTGCTTGCCTGACTTAAAGATGGCCGCCCTGGATCCCTGACAGGGGATGGGAGCAAAGCTGCCTGACTCTAAGATGGCCGCTGTAGTGGAAATCTCGTTTCCGCCGAGATTTGGCTCTTTCTGCTGCTTCCAAGCCGATGTTCACTCACCGGACCGATGGCAGCCAAACAAGACGCTCGCGGAGGCCAGGACCACTGTTCCTCAACGCAGACGAGTCTCCAGACGCTTCTTGGGACACGGGTAGGACCGGGGTGGGCTCCCGTCCTCGGTGTCTTTTTAGGGCTCGGACTCCTCCCCCTGGGGGAGGAGTTTCGAGATCCTAATGTTATAAGAAAAAAAAGAAGAAGTATCCTTAGGGCCTTGGTGAGAGGAATTCCACACATTCCTTTGCGTTTTCTGGCATCTGGTCAGTGATTCGTCTTCCCTGTGCTGTGTATGTAGTAGCCTTGAAGTGATAGGCTGTAAGTAATGTACGCGTGCCCGATGTGGCATTTTGTGTGCGAGAACGAGCATGGCAGAGTGATTAATCTTAATTACGAGCTGTCAGAGTGCCCGTGTAATGCAAGCCAGATGATGCGAACGCGTTCACAGCGGTGAGCGCGTTCAATGTTAAATGACGAGAGGCAGCAGGCGAGGCTCACAGAAGATGACTCATACATGCTCGTCCACACTGTAGTTCTTGTTTTTTATAGGAAGTGTTGAATGTTTTCTTGAAGTGTGCTTAATTTTGCTGAATATTCTTGTTGATTCGGTCATAGTTTGATTTTTTTTTATCAATTGGCATATGTAAAGTGTTCAGCTCACTAACGAACTGGTGGCGCACAGCTCGTTAAAGCAACATTTCTGTTCCCTTATGTCCGTTTCACTGTAGGGCTGAATATTTATAAAAACATGCATTCTTTAACGTAGGTCTCTGCATCGCCTCGATGCTGTGCAGTGACAAGTACAAGTTCATACTCATGAATGTGTGGTTTATATCTGATAAGGATCATTGCATACATTTATAAATAGAATCCCAACAGTTTTAATGCTGGTTACAAGGGAGGGCATCTCGGGTGCCTGGCGCTGGTTGGACAGCGCTGCACAAAATACCGGAGTGGTGTAAGCATGGTGCACGGGTCAGGGAGCGTGACTGACGCCTCGTCAGGGGTAGAAAGCGCTATATAAGTGCAATCTAAACACAATGTCATGTCCGCATCTTTTCAATAGGCCATCGGATAATGGAGGGAGGCGCTTCGAACCCAACCTCGAGGCTCCTCGCGTGCGCCCACGAATGGCCAAATAATACATTGGAGAACATGGCTTCCGTGGTCGTGGTTTCACAAACAGCTGACGGAGAGCACAGAATGAACACTACACCGCTTTTGTGGTTTGAAAACAGTTTCTCATCCTGCCACACGGCGGCAGTAGGATTCCTTGGTTAGGAAATTAAGCACAACTACACTTGAAAGCAGGGGTGCGGTACAACTGGGGCAGGCAGAATTGCATAGTTCCTCGCATGAACTAGGAGCAACACCATATGCAGCGGAGACGAGTGCACACGTTACATACAAACACACATAGGTGAGGTATTGCACAGGCAGCAGCAATTCAACTGACACACACCTACAGCTACCGCAGAGGCCCAGCAGCGCAAGTCGCACTCTCGCATACTGAACAGGTACGACGCAGTCTGCATCAGTGCAAGCTTCGCACACAACAGGTACAGGACAGGCTGCATCAGTGCAAGCTTCGCACACAACAGGTACAGTGCTGTCTGATCAGTGCAAGCTTCACATACCACAGGCACAGAGCAGACTGCATCAGTGCAAGCTTCGCACACAACAGGTACAGTGCTGTCTGCATCAGTGCAAGCTTCGCACACAACAGGTACAGTGCTGTCTGCATCAGTGCAAGGTTCGCACACAACAGGTACAGCAGAGTCTGCATCAGTGCAAGCTTCACACACAACAGGTACAGTGCTGTCTGCATCAGTGCAAGCTTCACACACAACAGGTACAGTGCTATCTGCATCAGTGCAAGCTTCACATACCACAGGCACAGAGCAGACTGCATCAGTGCAAGCTTCGCACACAACAGGTACAGTGCTGTCTGCATCAGTGCAAGCTTCACACACAACAGGTACAGTGCTGTCTGCATCAGTGCAAGCTTTGCACACAACAGGTACAGTGCTGTCTGCATCAGTGCAAGGTTCGCACACAACAGGTACAGCAGAGTCTGCATCAGTACAAGCTTCACATACCACAGGCACAGAGCAGACTGCATCAGTGCAAGGTTCGCACACAACAGGTACAGTGCAGTCTGCATCAGTGCAAGCTTCGCACACAACAGGTACAGCAGAGTCTGCATCAGTGCATGCTTCACACCCAACAGGTACAGGACAGGCTGCATCAGAGCAAGATTTACATACCACAGGTACAGAGCAGACTGCATCAGTGCAAGCTTCAGATACTACAGGTACAGTAGAGGCTGCATCAGTGCAAGCTTCAGGCACAAGTACAGCACAGGGTGCATCAGTGCAAGCGTCACACAGAACAGGTACAGAACAGAATGCATCACTGCAAGCATCACTCACACAGGTATGGGGCAGTCTACATCAGTGCAAGCTTCACACACAACAGGTACAGAGCAGTATCCATCACTGCAAGCTTCACACACAACAGGTACAGGACAGGCTGCATCAGTGCAAGCTTCACACACAACAGGACAGGCTGCATCAGAGCAAGCTTCGCACACAACAGGTACAGTGCTGTCTGCATCAGTGCCAGCTTCGCACACAACAGGTACAGAGCAGACTGCATCAGTGCAAGCTTCACACACAACAGGTACAGGACAGGCTGCATCAGCTTCACACACCACAGGTACAGAGCAGAATGCATTGGTGCAAGCTTCTCACACAACAGGTACCGAGCAGACTGCATCACTGCAAGCATCTCACACACAGGTTTAGGGCAGTTTGCATCACTGCAAGCATCACTCACACAGGTATGGGGCAGTCTACATCACCTATGGCACATGCACCTATAAACCCGCACAAAAAGTTACGGTCTTAACATTTTAAACATAAATATATTGTCTACTGAGTAAAAACCAGCGAGAAGCTGCACATTCAAACCTGTGCCCGCCCTGCTAAGATTTCAGCTGACCGAACCTGATAAATGAGCGAGAAATTACCTAGTTTGAAGTTTAAGTGTGGGTTGAGTATATTTCTTGTACTTCTCCATTTTGCACCTGTCTCGGGGTAAAGACGGACCCCGCGCATTTTTTTTAAATCTCTCATGCCTGGCTGCAGAGTAGTGAGTGCAGAGTAGTGAGTGCAAATTAGTGAGTGCAGAGATGTGAGTGCAGAGTAGTGAGTAGTGAGTAGAGTAGTGAGTAGAGTAGTGAGTAGAGTAGTGAGTAGAGTAGTAGAGTAGAGTAGTAGAGTAGTGAGTAGTGAGTAGAGTAGTTAGTAGTGAGTGCAGAGTAGTGAGTAGTGAGTGCAGAGTAGTGAGTAGTGAGTGCAGAGTAGTGAGTGCAAATTAGTGAGTGCAGAGATGTGAGTGCAGAGTAGTGAGTAGTGAGTAGTGAGTAGAGTAGTGAGTAGAGTAGTGAGTAGAGTAGTGAGTAGAGTAGTGAGTAGAGTAGTAGAGTAGTGAGTAGAGTAGTTAGTAGTGAGTGCAGAGTAGTGAGTAGAGTAGTGAGTAGAGTAGTGAGTAGAGTAGTGAGTAGAGTAGTGAGTAGAGTAGTGAGTAGAGTAGTGAGTGCAGAGATGTGAGTGCAGAGATGTGAGTGCAGAGATGTGAGTGCAGAGTAGTGAGTAGAGTAGTGAGTAGAGTAGTGAGTAGAGTAGTGAGTAGAGTAGTGAGTAGAGTAGTGAGTGCAGAGATGTGAGTGCAGAGTAGTGAGTAGAGTAGTGAGTAGAGTAGTGAGTAGAGTAGTGAGTAGAGTAGTGAGTAGAGTAGTGAGTAGTGAGTAGAGTGTAGAGTAGTGAGTAGTGAGTAGAGTAGTGAGTAGTGAGTGCAGAGTAGTGAGTGCAAATTAGTGAGTGCAGAGATGTGAGTGCAGAGTAGTGAGTAGTGAGTAGAGTAGTGAGTAGAGTAGTGAGTAGAGTAGTGAGTAGAGTAGTGAGTAGAGTAGTGAGTGCAGAGATGTGAGTGCAGAGTAGTGAGTAGAGTAGTGAGTAGAGTAGTGAGTAGAGTAGTGAGTAGAGTAGTGAGTAGTGAGTAGAGTGTAGAGTGTAGAGTAGTGAGTAGTGAGTAGAGTAGTGAGTAGTGAGTGCAGAGTAGTGAGTAGTGAGTAGAGTAGTGAGTAGAGTAGTGAGTAGAGTAGTGAGTAGTGAGTGCAGAGTAGTGACTAGAGTAGTGAGTTGTGAGTGCAGAGTAGTGACTAGAGTAGTGAGCAGTGAGTAGAGTAGTGAGTAGTGAGTAGAGTAGTGAGTGCAAAGTAGTGAGTAGTGAGTAGAGGAGTGAGTAGTGAGTGCAAAGTAGTGAGTAGTGAGTAGAGTAGTGAGTAGTGAGTGCAGAGTAGTGAGTAGTGAGTAGAGTAGTGAGTAGAGTAGTGAGTAGAGTAGTGAGTAGAGTAGTGAGTGCAGAGTAGTGGGTAGTGAGTAGAGAGTAGTGAGTAGTGAGTAGAGTAGTGAGTAGTGAGTAGTGAGTAGTGAGTAGAGTAGTGAGTAGAGTAGTGAGTAGAGTAGTGAGTAGTGTAGTGAGGTGAGTAGTGAGTGCAGAGTAGTGAGTAGTGAGTAGAGTAGTGAGTAGAGTAGTGAGTAGTGAGTAGAGTAGTGAGTAGCGTAGTGAGTAGAGTAGTGAGGTGAGTAGTGAGTAGAGTAGTAGAGTAGAGTAGTAGAGTAGTGAGTAGTGAGTAGAGTAGTGAGTAGAGTAGTGAGTAGAGTAGTGAGTAGAGTAGTGAGTAGTGAGTAGAGTAGTGAGTAGTGAGTAGTGAGTAGAGTAGTGAGTAGAGTAGTGAGTAGTGTAGTGAGGTGAGTAGTGAGTAGTGAGTGCAGAGTAGTGAGTAGTGAGTAGAGTAGTGAGTAGAGTAGTGAGTAGTGAGTAGAGTAGTGAGTAGCGTAGTGAGTAGAGTAGTGAGGTGAGTAGAGTAGAGTAGTGAGTAAAGTAGTGAGTGCAGAGTAGTGAGTAGTGAGTAGAGTAGTGAGTAGAAAGTAGTGAGTAGAGTAGTGAGTAGTGAGTAGAGTAGTGAGTGGAGAGTAGTGAGTAGAGTAGTGAGTAGTGAGCAGAGTAGTGAGTAGTGAGCAGAGTAGTGAGTAGTGAGCAGAGTAGTGAGTGCAGAGTAGTGAGTAGACTAGTGAGTAGACTAGTGAGTAGAGTAGTCAGTAGAGTAGTGAGTAGTGAGTAGAGTAGTGAGTAGAGTAGTGAGTAGAGTAGTGAGTAGAGTAGTGAGTAGAGTAGTGAGTGGAGTAGTGAGTGGAGTAGTGAGTAGAGTAGTGAGTGCAGAGTAGTGAGTAGAGTAGTGAGTGCAGAGTAGTGAGTAGAGTAGTGAGTAGAGTAGAGTAGTGAGTAGTACATCACAGGCAACAGCTGTGCAAGCTTCTTACACTCACAAGGAGACCACAGGCAGCTGAGGTGCAAGCTTCTCCCACTCACAAGAAGGACATCACAAGCAGCAGTGGTGCAAGCTTCTCACACTCACAAGAACGACATCACAGGCAGCAGCAGTGCAAGCTTCTTACACTCACAAGGAGACCACAGGCAGCAGAGGTGCAAGCTTCCCTTACACACTCACAGCAGGTACTGTGCCAAGGCAGCAGCAGCAACAGAGCAAGAGTCCCTTACAAAGAACAGGCACAGCACAGAGATGCACAATGCAATCTTCTCATACTCACAGGCAGCAGCGGTGCAAGCTTCTCACACTCACACGAAGGACATCACAGGCAGCAGCTGTGCAAGCTTCTTACACTCACAAGGAGACCACAGGCAGCTGAGGTGCAAGCTTCTCACACTCACAAGAAGGACATCACAGGCAGTAACGGTGCAATATTCTCACACTCACAAGGAGATCACTGGCAGTACACACCACATGAACACACTCCATAACACATAGCAACAATACATTGGCATTTACAATGCCATTAGCTCAAACTCAAATAAATCCGAGCCCGATTGCATTTCTAATGCTTGTTTCTTAAGTCTTGCGCCGATCCTCTTCGAAGCTGGGGTAGGCACCCAGACTTCAGCGCTTCTCTAGCGCTCACAACGGCCACACTCACAACGACTTTCCAATCGTAGAGCCTCGGCCAGGGACGCGCTGCCAGAGCTCCTTCCGCTCACGGCCTGTGCTTCACGAACAGACAGCAATGCAGGGCATTATCGTCGCGACGGCGACTCCACCCAATTAGGCTTCCACGCTGGATCCAGATATCGCTCGGGAGGTAGTGCACTTGCACAGCACTACCATCCCACCTTCGTCGCCAGCTGTAGCATCCTGCTACTAATTAATGACAGACACAAACTGTATTTTCACGGAGCCTTTATTCCTTACTTCTACCTTCGACCTCGTCCCTACACTGACTGTCCCTTTCCTGTGTCCGCTCCTCCCCTTCCTCTGGCCCCCTAGTTCCGCCCACGCCCAGCTATTAGAATGCATCCCAACCTTACATCGAGGAAGGCTGCAGTAGACAAATAATGTGGCTATGTCGGATCATATCATTTATTTAGACTGTAGAAGGTCTAGTGCATTTCTGTAGCTTGTTTCCATTGGACAACCAAACGTTTTCATGAATTCCACAATCTTGTCCCAAGTAGTGTATTTCACACTTCACAAGAAAGGCCCCTTGCTGGAAAACATTCCCACAGAAGCGACTGCCTCTCGCTGACCACATCTGATTCCGATATGTAAGAAGTACAGGGTAAAAATGGCCCACCTAGACACAACTTGAAATAAAAATAAATACAGTACACTAACACCACTGTTCAAGGTGCTAAAAAAGGTCTTGGAACAAAGCTCATGTTCAGAGTTATGCACTCGAGAACTGGGACACAACTAACAAGTGCTGACACACAAGCGCGGCCCCGCGGCTGCGACAGTTAATTGTTGGGAAAGAGAGGGGGAGCACGAGGTGAGCCTGCGAGTGGTGCATGTATGCGCGCGCAGTCTGCTCATTTTTTAGCACTGCACTCGTGCTTGTGGCGCCTCCCTGCTCCCTCCCGCAAGGTGGATACCGCCACAAGCACAAGTGTGTGCTTCCAAAAAGAACAGAGCAACGGCTAAAGGTCCTCCTATACAGCGCATGTGCCCTGCGTAGGCGAGACCTAAAAAACTACCCTGACCCTCCAAGAGCCCTAAAAATGAATCCGACCCTTCCGCACTGAAAACTACCCCTGACCCCCAGCCCTGAAAACTACCTCCAACCCCCAGCCCTGAAGACCAGCCCCGAACCCCCAGCCCAGAAAACTACCCACGACCCACCCCCAGCCCAGAAAACTACCCCAACCTACCTCCCAGCCCACACAACTAACCCTGACCCACCCCAGCCCAGAAAACTACTCTGACTCCTTCCAGTCTACAAAACTACCCCCAACCACTCCCCGGGCCAGAAAATTACCCGACCCCCCAGCCTACAAAACTATTCCTGACCCACCCCAACCCAGAAAACTACCCGAGCCAACCCATCCTACAAAACTACCCCGACTCACCCCAGCCAACAAAACAACCCTGACCCAGCCCAGAAAACAACACCAGACTCACCCAAGCCCACAAAACTACAGCAAACACCAGCCTTCAAAAGTCCCCTTACACACCCCATCCAACAAAGCTACCCCCAACCCCTCAGCCCACAAAAGAACCACGACCCAACCCCAGCCCACAAAACTACCCCTGACTTCCCCAGCACACAAAACTTCACTGTGGATCTCTCTCTGCAAAGTCTTCCTCCTTCCGTGCAATGCCGCCAGCAGCTAGACCGCGCATTCCCTTAACCATGCACATGCGTGGTTAAGACATATGCGTGGTTAAAGCAAGCATGGTTTAGTTTGCGAAGGCGGAACACTCATGGTTTACACCGCGGTGTTCCGACTGTTTCACTAAAATAGTCACAACATTGTAATTATTTGAAGTATTGGATATAGCGTGGACGTGGATGTAAAAAAAATACAGCACTCAACAAATAAGAACTTTTATGACAGCAAGGTTATCTCAAACCGGAGGTCCTGTACATTAAATAGCATTGCTTGCGATGGGTTCAGTTAAAATACGATTACCAAAAATACGATGTGATGTAGAGGACAAACATCTGAGAGGGGCTGTGGTACAAAGCACCTTGCATAGTTTGTTTTACATTGTGTGTAGTTGCATTATATTGCAAAAGTACGTTTTCAATTTTCTCTTTCAGAAAAGACGAGGAACATCCCAAACCACTTGCAATTTAGGAGAGAACAGGATTGCTCGGACCAAAAACACAGAATAGCCTGGACAACCTATGTGCAGGACTATACACACCCAAAAACAGAATCTAAGATGGTTGGCACACTAGCATGTGGTACCATCTATCACGCTATTAAATCCCACTCCATGCATAAATGCAGCTATGTGATCACTGTGCAATGACAGAACCACCCAGGCTCTCATCATGTACAACACAAAAGCCCTTGCCACACAGGCAACAGCCACAAATAACAACCTTTCAACCAGAAACTATTGTAGTACAGTAGAACACTTAATGTCTATGCTCTGCCTCTTCGCCCAACTACATAATCAAATGCAGCAAAATGTTACATAAGAGCAACACCCTGGTCACCATGCATAACGACCAAATACTTCCCATGTAGGCCACAGCACAAGCCCACATCCTTTCAACCATGAACATCCTACTGTTTAGCTTTCGGCCTTTCTGCAAAAGCGCTTGTGCTCTGTTAGGGACATGACACGCTGCATGAATCCAACTACAATTCAATACAGTTAGAGGCCCAGGGAGATACAATTATTATCTCAGAATAAGTCAATTGATTGGTGAAGTTTCAAAGTTGGGATTATAAAATAGGTTTCCATATTGAAAAAGCAACGGTTTAGATTCTAGACCACTACTCTCACTGTGCTTCCCAGAACGTTTTATTTGAACACTTATTAGACAGTAATTACAGAATGACGAAGAAACTGTACTTAATGGAAATGTAAAGTCATAGTTAAATGTGCAGCACAATAAAGTGGTGGTATTTTTCCCATTAAAAGCCTTTCTTTGTTAAGAAAAATAAGAGTAAAGGAAATAAATCGCCATGTGCCAAAATGAATCATGAACAGCGAAGAAAGGGATTTGCCATATCCCAGTCACTGAGAGATGGAAAGAAAACAGCAGATTGAGAAGTGGGAACATGTTTTCATCCCTGTTGCAAAGACCAGAGTTATTTTCCGGGGGTCTCATCAATCAGACCCCGCAGGGCAGAGGGCTGGATGGAATGCACCATTGACTGAGCTCTGCATGTGCTTAGAATTTGGCATCGCGAGGAATGTGTCTTATCCGTTGAAGCCAAACGTGTCCACTGCACGGTTGAGCAGCGGCGTTGACTCTGTGGGTAGACAAAGAGCTGGCCCTTTTGTGTTCCCGAGCGGGCAAATGAGAGTCACAGAGGGCTAATGAAGCCAGACTGCATCCATCAGTGCGTAGTAATAATGCCCCAACTAACTTCAAATAAACTTTTCACGTGCGCCGATCTGAAAACCTTGGATAATATGAATATTGACGGGATTTGCGCACTGCAAGGAATGGGTAAAGTGGTCAAATCCCCAAAAGACCTCCTGGCACATTGGCCAGCCACTTGGCACCGGGTATAGACTAAATCGGTGAACTTCGCTCATCTAGTTATAGTAGTCAATGCATATTTTGATTATATTGATGCTATATCTTCTTCTTTCATAATGTAGAGTTTTATACTAGAAGCAATCCCAAAACATATATCTCCAAAAAGCAATCATTAAAACAGATGGGCTCACTAATCCGCTATAGAATGTATCAAAGCTTAAAAGTAAGAACATGTATCTTAGAGCTTTGTAATTGAGCAGTTCTATCAACTCTTAGGTGCGGTAGCACGTCACACATGCCACAGAAACTACTTTAGTAGCAGTTATGCTTACACTCATGTATGAAAAGTAAAACCCATCTTTCTGCCCTTCCCAGAGTTATTCTATGATCTAAAGTGTTTTTCCTATGTGAAAATGTGGGACGGAAAGCAATTAAAATTACAATTAAAATGCTCTGTGAAAGACTGAGGACATATCACATAAAAGGAGCACTGCAAGTGCTAATTTACAAACACAGTTTTAGGTTGACTTGGGTCTTGCACAGTTGAGGAGCTAGATGTGCTCAATTGTACTACCTTAGACAGTGGTAACTTTAAAGGCATGTGCTGCTTTTGTCTGGAAACATCAATATTTATTGACATATTAAGTTAAAATAGTAAATAACAAAATTAAATACATAAAACAACAGAGAAGCATGAAACATAACAGAGCACACCATAACAGTCAAAACAGAACACAAAGACCAGAGCAGAACACAGCGGCATCCCTTTGCAAGAACGCAACACAGAAACACAAAAGAAAACACCACCCTCAATACACCTCAACAAAATGCCATACAACAAATACACTCAATTGTTCTACTCATATATTACCACCTTTAGAAACGTGCTATCACAATACAGTAGTAAAAGGTGTTAGCACTAAGCTCTGCCTTAATTTATCAGCAATGGCATGAAATAGCACTAGTCTAAAATGTTTTGTCATCCAGCCCTGCATGTTGAAGTAGCACTCATTAGAACATAAAATATTGACTGCAAGCAAGCCCCTGAGGTAGCTTGGTCCCAAAGATGACACTGAATAGCTTATCAAGATGCTTAAGCCATCTGGAAGACTTTAGAAGAAGAACTTCTTATCTGTCAAGAATTAAACAAGCATTGGCAATGCCAATAGGTCTGGCTTTAAAGAAATGCAGTAAAATAATGTAAGAGAGCAAAAGACACACAATTGATGGATCTCTGTACTGCGTTGAATGTATGACATTGTTTCGCATTCTGTCCATCAATTGTTCTTTTTAGGTCGAGCATGCGCAGGCGAGCTGCTCTACGAGACTTTTAGTAAGGGGCTTCAAAAAGCTCACCACACGCTTGTGCGTGTGTTTTTGTTTTTCTCACAGCCTATTGGGCTTTGCGTGCCTCTTTCTAAGAAAGACAGCACGCAATTGGGCAAAGGCGGGGCATGTCCCGCCTTTGCTCCGCCCACAGCCTATTGCTTGCGGTTACCTGCATGGGCGGCTTCTGTTTTGAATTATCGTGCCCAGACGCGGGCGCAATAATTGAAAACAGATCGCTCGCTGTGGCACGCGCGCGCACCACTAGCAGGCTTTCAGAATTTAGCAGCTGCTGGGGGGGGCTTGTCTTTCAGCGCGTGTTGCTCTTTGCACTTTCAGTGGGTGTTCCTAATGTGCCCTTAATGTCATATCAAATTAGTGTACCTCTATCCAACTCCGGAGTTTGTGAATGTTACAGTGGACTATGTACGCTGCATACTGATGCTCGAATGCAGCCAAGCAAAAGTTGCCACAGCTCCCAAGTGCCCTATCTGTGCTACCTTTAATCTACCCTGGCAATTGGAGCCAGGAGGCCCCATGTTGCGGGTGTACCTCGGTCCTGGCCATTTAGCCGAGAGCATGTTGCAATCTTCAACTTCATTTACTTTAAGCCTTTTAAACACAGTCCAAAAAAAACGATGTTACGTAAAATAATAGGGCAAACTAAATATCACACATGGTATAGATAGCGCCTAACAACAGTAGCTGTAAAGAGGCAGCATAATAAAAATAACATCTCTTTAAAAGTTAAGAACCGTAAAAACGATACTGGTAGTTAGAGATGTAGCATCCCCCGATTGCTAAGCAATGTGCATTGCCATTTCATGGGGACTGGATATTGGCATGTGTGACTGTGCGGTATAAAAGGTACAGGTACCCCCTCCCTTTCCGCGGGGCTGCAGACCCCGCCATGCTCGGGTACCTGCCCCGCCGGGGAAGGAAGCCTGGCCGGCTGGAGCAGGGACTGGTGCACTGAAGTCAGCAGAAGTTTCACTTTGGCTCTGAGCACACCCACCTTCAGGGACTCCAAGCAAAAGACGCGCTTCGACCTAAAGCGTAAACTGCTCCCTGGCGATGGTCTTGGCAGGGGATTGGACTTTCACATTTTCTATGAAGTCGTCCAGTAACCGCCTGCATAGTAATGGTGTCATGGAGCTTTTTGTCTTTTTAGTCTGATGGGCGGAGCAGGAGTCGTAAATAAGCGACGCCCCCTGCAGAGGCTTCGACAAAGTGTTCTTGCGCCGGAGAGAAGAGTTGTTCAACCAGATGCTGTTTGTCAGGCTTCTGGCTTCTATCATTCTGTTGTGAATGCCACCGTCTCCAGGCGTTTTCAAAGGTTTAAAAATGGATTACATATTTACCTATTCACGTGGAGTGTACGTAATGTATAATTGTGCTAAACTGTGGAAGCCTATTAGCTCAGTGGGTTGCTTAAATAGTATGATATTGTATCGTAGTTGCATTTATGTAGCACTTACTACCCCTGGCGAGGCGTCGAAATGCAGATTAAAGTTTAGAATTCTGTCTGAACTCCTCCTTTCAGGCTCTTCAAGAGAAAAAATGAGTAACAATTTCTACTGACTATTGATATTTCGTTAGAGCTGCACGTGGCTGCTGTGTAAACAACACATTGGTGTCACATTTCTTTTTGCCTAAATGCAAATAAGAGAAAATACAGTTGGACCTACAACTCCTAAAATGGAAAAATCTTAATTTTGTTTGCTCAATACAAAGAACGGCAAGCAAATGATGTTTTCACAACTATCAAAACCTGTAAACATCATAAAAGAGCATAAACTGTAGATGCTGCAAAACGTGCAAAAATTAAATCTGGAAATTGAGCTCTTGTCTACAAATTGTAGCTCAGCTGGGTGGCAAACACTTCACTTTTCAAACAGCAATCTGGCAGTGATATACAGATATGTTAAACAGAGCACTGAAAGGGAAAGAAAGGCCAACGTTCTCCTGAGACTTAGCAAAACAAGCATTGGCATAGCCATTAGGTCTCACCTTTAGGACCTTATGTAGTCTATTTTCTGAGGTGTTTACTGGTCACTCCCACCAAACTTCAAAACACCTCTGGCAAAACACTTATAAGGTACCAGAGGTGAGACCTATTGGCTATGCCAATGCTTGTTGCATTTGTGCCCACAAGTGTGATGGGTATGCCCAGACGTGGGTCCTGTGCTTTCCATGCCACTGGAGTCAAGCTATCCTGACTGATGAGGGGTGAAACTCTGAAATCGGTCCTAGGATGCTTGTTTCCAGTCCATGGAGGACCTGGCCTGGCAGTGCGGGGTGGACTGATTCCATTGGGCACAGGGTCAAGACTGATTTGCATATGGCTGGGTTCACACTGCAATGGCATATGGAGCAAAAAACTGATGGATTTAGGCCCTGGTCTCTGTTTTGGGGTGAATGTATGACACTGTTCTGAATTCTGTACATCAATTGTTCTTTTTGTATAGTAATCTGAAGCATTACAAGTACATAGCATGGGAATACATATGTATTTGTGTGGGAGCAAAGAACTGTAGATTAATATTGGTGTAGATTAAAAGGTCAGTTGATTATTACACTATCAAACCAGACCTAAAAATCCATGTAGTAACTGCCCTCCTCCCATCTGTGCTCTGCCAGAGAAAAACAACATAAAATATCTAACTATTTAGTTATTGAAGACACTTTAATATCAGTCCAGACTCAGTGCCATGAAACCGCTTGATGTAAGTGCGCTTTACAAGTGATTTTTACATGTGTGTGCCCCTTAAAATTGAAGCTTAGGTAGCTGGATGAATAAACAAAATGATCACAGCTGATAAAGGGAAAGCACTTTTTTGTGGAAGCACACAACTTCTGCCCAATCTAAACATGTCCTCCTGTCGCTCTCTAGTGGTGATCCCATAATTGTCTGGCAACAGCTGTGCTTTCAAGCCAGAGTTTAAAAAAATAGGCCTACAAACTCTGGACGTGATCCTGCTGTGTGCTACAATTAAATGACATTTGATGGATTTGACTGTGTTGGGTCAATTCTGAGCCATTTGTACTCATAAATTATATGAATAAAATCGAAGAAACATTTACTCAGAAATATTTCTGCTTCAGAGCAATTTCCCTAGGGTGGAGTTTGGGTGTTCCATTATGTGAGCACCATAATGTGTTATTGCAAACATACTAAAAGACATGTTTTTGGGTATTCATGAACATTTCCGTGGCTTTGTCCACCAGAGCTAATAATTCATGTGAAAGGCTTTAGTTAATCAGTGTCCGGGATTGCAATAGAAAAAGAGTCATTGGAGGAGTCACGTTTTTTTAGCAGAAAAATTATTTTTCCACAAGACAAAATCACGTGTTACTGGTTTACAAGTACACTATGTACATTTACAAATGAAAAAATGCTTTTAAAGGGATGTAAAAGAAATTCAGATAATTATTTGAGGAGAATCAAATAAAAACTACAGTATTTGCTGCTTGGCAGTACGTGTTTTAGTATTTGCATTGAACTAAACAATCAGTCTTTGTCGCCCTGCTCTTCCACCACTGATATTTCCTTCTATGACTGGGAAGGGACATGTAAAATTGCCCCTAAACACACTAACAAAACTCCCCATCAGGGACATTAGAAATTTGCTCTTAGTATTGGACTTTTTTTAAGCAAATTAAGAGAGGATGCTGGGCTCTTTACTAATGTGATTGGTGTATGGTAGCCCATTTCACACTGATTTGTTTTGGAGACTCTAGAGTCCTTTCTGGATCCCATTACTTACTAAATAAAGCAGGGAAAATATGTATTTTACCCCTTAACACATTGGATCATATTCTACTCAATTTCTAAAGCATGTGAGTTTCCCTACTCATCTAGGATGGGGTTCTGTCACCTCGTGTGCCAACAGGTAATGACAATGGTTTCCTGGGGGACATCGGTGAACTGTGCATTAAGTGAACTTCACTATTCCAAAACTGCATTTTGGGGTGCACCCTGGCTGCCTCAGGCCGCTTCACTGTAGGTGTTCTAATTCCCTGTTAGCATCAGTAATGGCTAAACAGATTTCTGGCCGAGTTTAGCAGGGTCCAGTCTGTACTCACAGCAGTTTCCCTCCCAGTCGCATCACAAACAGCTGTCCCGTAATCAGAACCTCTGCACAGCAATTGGTCACAGTGTTCAGGGTGGCGCTAGATACATCCAGCATACAGCCAGCATGTGAGGCACATCTAGCCGGGTTGCTCAAGGCTTCTCAGTCCATCCCTACAAAATGTGTTGTGCTGGTGCTCGGGCACCACTTTGTTTCTCCCCAAGGCATCTCATAAGGTGAACATCATCTTGAGAGGGAAAGGAGGGAGAAAGGAGGAGGCCGAATGACGCTACATCAAAGCTCATTGTCCAAGCAGTTACCGATTTACTGCTGATTTAACAGAGTAAAATGGAAGCCCAGAGAGAGAAAACAAATGAGGGTCAAAGAAATGACCCAAGAAGGGCCGGGTTCAAATGCATCACTCTGAACACTTCATAAAACAGCATGGCTTGGAAAATAAGGGTACATTTGTTTCCTAGCTTAGGATGCCAATCACCCACCAACTGACCTTTCAACACCACCTCTGCAGCGAGCACCAGCAGGCAGACAAAAATGAAGCAACCCCTTAAGGGCGCAATATTTACCTTCGGTGTGTAGACTCATAATGACTCACAATGGATCCGGCTTTGGGAGTAAACCTAATGCACGGGAAAAGAAGCTTAAGTAGAACACCCTAAATTAAAACAACCCTGGTGATTGGTTGAGGGTGTGCGCAAAAAAAAAAGTTTCTCCAGCTTTGGTTTTAAACGTGATGGAGAAAGCTGAGAACAAAATCTGCATCATTTTTTGATTGTAATTCAAGGCTGTTAAGACCATTTCATGCTTGTAAGACTCTTTTTCTTCTCTCCAGACTTTTTTATACAGAAAACCTTACATTCCCCGAAAACGGTAATTTCCCCAAATAATAATCAGAAAATTACCATAGAAATAGCTAGCAAGATTTGCTAGTCAAGTTAAATCATTAAAAGTCACATATGGTTTACTCTACTGGTCATGAGATTGAAGTCCAGCAGAACTAACTCGTCCTTTCATCTGTATGAGGCAAACTTACTCATTAAACAAAAGTTGTTATTATTATGGAGTTTTTAAATTAATTATGGAGCTCTTCAGCCAAGGATGATATACACAGTTAGTTACAGTTTAACGACTAGGAAGCCAGTCAGACATGGCACAGACAGGAACAATGCCGGCACTGTCATTTGGAGCTGCATGGTTCTTTGTGTTATCTATGCGCTTTCGGTGGGTATTGATCCCACCAGCAAATATTGACATGCTGCCCATCACAGCCAGCACACAAAGAACACATTGGTTGTCTTTCTTTGACATTAATCAGAAGGCAAACATTTGTGTCTTTGGGTACCGATGCCATAAAGGGGCTGGTACCCTCCCACCCTGGGAACCAAGGCTTCTCTAGGACGGAGGAGATAAAAAATAAGTCTCATCTGCTTTTATCCATTGAGGAATTTACAGTGTCTCGAGACTATTTTAATTTTTGTGAACAAGTTAAACACATTGAAAATTGCTAAATCACCTCTTTATATCTTGAAGAAATATTTAGGTTTTAGAAAATATCGAAAAGTGTTTCTCTTTCATTACATTTCAAGCATATGTGTCACACAGCTCGTTAAAGCATTTCGCTGTTGTGCAGGTGACGGCCCTTATGTGGGGCCAGGCCCATCTCGCACATTCCTACACTTCCCTCTCCCAACTCTTGATGTAACAGTTGTGCTGAAAACACACACTATACACCTTCCACATATTGAGAAGGATTTTTTATGTGATAGTCAATGTCAAGAGAAGAGAGGCATACATAAAATGAAACGAAAGGTGTAGGAAATGTTTATTAATTGAAAGGCGTGAGTGTACACTCAAATAAGAAACATAATTCTTGTCAGGGTGAACGCAATGCCTCTAAATAAATCTGTGCTTAACCTTCTTGTAGCTTGGAACAAAAATAGTCCAGCTTAATTTAGAAACTTAGAAACAATGCATAAAGTATTCATGCCGCACTCAAACACCAATAAAGTGAATACACAGCCCAAGAAACATCTCAGACCAATTTAGAAAAAAATGAAGTAAGATTTAATAAATAAAATGACAAACTTTCAATCTGTAGAATTGTAGTTACGGATTTTTTAAATTCCAGATGAGTATAGGGCCAAACCGCACAAAGCATCACTCGTGGTTATATGGTCAGGCTGGATGGGTTCAAAGTCACAAATTTCAAACTGACCGAGATGGAGCACAGGTCAGATACAGGGGTCAAGCTCATCCAGTTGAAGAGTTTACCTTCTTTGACTCTAAGTCCATGCAAGTGTCCTCAGCTGGAGGCTCGGGTTGGTGGGGGACAGAAGGAGATTGTTGTTATCACGGGTGAGCAGATCATTGCCGGTGCTTCGTGCTGGCAGGAGATGTGGGCAGTCACAGTTTGGCATAAGGAGCAGGTTACTGTTGTAAGTTTGTTTTGGCGATCACTGCTGAAGTGAGGAACCCACTTGCGGTCACAACGAACCCTAAATGTCTGGATTTTCACCTCCGTTTTTTAGCATGAGGCATGTACCAGCCAAGGTTCCAGGACCTGGGGGGGCTTCTCTTGGGGACCAGAGGTCACTCCAGGCCGATACCAGCAGTATGGCTCAGGCAGGTCAAGTTGGTGTTGGTCATCTGGACGGTTGCAGGTAAGGCCTCTGGGAGGCTGTTATGTCCTTTCAGCTCACACCGGAGGTCAGCCAGATGAACATTGGAGTAATCTCTGGGGATCCTCGGTTAAAAGCAAAAAAGTCCAGTCTTTGTTCTTCAGAAAGCAGGGCTTTTTAAAAATCTTCGACAGGCCCAGGAGTGTTAGGAAGAGGTTCTGATGGGGCCACTTTTATCCTCAGTGTCAGCCTTTGAGTGTGGGGGAAATCCTTTGACTACTCCCAAGTTAGTTGTGGTCAGTTTTCCCCTCTTCCCTGGGTTTGGCTCCAATCTGTTTAGAGGAACAAAGGCAAATGTGGGCATGCTATCAGGTTCCTTTCTATGTGTCACAGGTAGCATCTTTGAAGTGTAATCATGTTAGGGCACAGCCTCTCCCCAACCATCCTGTCAGCAAGACCCACTCCCTGTACACACAGGCCCCTTTGGTTTCCATGTCTGGAAGGAATGCACATATCACCACAAGAGAGACATTCAAAATAATGTGACCATGGACACTGGCAGTAAGGCACATTTGGTTTGAGCAGGGGAATGCCTACTTCCTAGAAGTAACATTTTTACAAAGCCATTAAAGAGGATTTTAAATTACAATTTAAGTGAGTGGAAGAAGAATTTCTCTATCTATTCCCAAGCTGATGTTGCAATTTATTAAGTGAAGGAAGGTAACCCAGGTAACCCAGTGTTAGTTATGAGGAGAGATAGTATTCATACAGTGAAAAATTACTTTAGGAGTTTTTCTCTGTCAGGACATGCAAAACCTAAGCACCCATGTCCTACTTTTTAGATACCATGCACTACCTTAAGGGTAACTTGTAAGTATTAAAAAGGAAGGATTAGGCCTGGCAAATGGTTTATTTTTTCAGGCCAAAATGGCAATTTAAAACTGCACTAGAGGTTGCAGTGGCTACCCTGAGACATGTTTTACAGGGCTACTTTAGCATGCCCAGTGAGTGCTGCTGCCCGTTAGCAGTATTTAGTTTACAGGTCATTTGTACATGTCGCACCATATACTAGAGAGTTATAAGTAAATTAAATGGACCAATCAGGTATATACCAATTTTACAATGTTTTCAAGGGAGAGCACACACACTTTACCAAAGATTGGGAAGAGAAGAGTACATAGAGCCACAAAGGCCAACAAAAACAAGTTCAGCTAAGGAAGCCAAAAATCTGAGGTGACCCTGCATAAAGGCCCTGGTCCAACATGACCCCTTTCTAGCCAAAACTCTAAGTACACTAATTAATACCTTGATGGGCCTCCCTGCTCAGTCAATAGAATGCGGACAGTTGGCTTATTCTGCAGTGGCGTCGCTATACCCCTCTTTACTCAGTTGGACCTCTCTGTCAACACTCACCGGAACTATTGGGCTGGCTAAGGGGGGACCCTTTTCATCACTCATAGACCCCATCTGTGAGAATCCTAACCTTAGTTTGCAAACAGATGCATCCAAGTAGGCAGGAAGTGTGTTCAACACACACTTTAAGCCTCCGCAGATCTCTTCTTTAGAGACAGTGGAATAGGCCACAAATATGCTGGAATCAGCTATTGTGGCTGCTCTGAACAAAGCTGCCCACTGTCCAAAGTAAGAGTCAAAAGTAAACCCTCTCCGTGGTTCACGGCTGCACTAAAAATTGACAAGCAATTAAGTAGAGCAGCTGAACGTAAGTGGAGAACCACAGAAACTGAGGAAAATCGGAAGTCATATAGGGGCCTTCACTGTAATTACATGAAAATATTAAATTAGCAAAAAAGACTTATCTCACCCATAGAATAAATAATGCCGCTCAATCAAGCAAGGAACTTTATAAAATATTAAAAGAATTCTCCGCTCTCTGTGTGGAACAGTCCTCCTTTCTTCCCTCCCAAAAGTGGGTAGATTCCATCGCATTCTTCTTCGATAATAAAATTTAAACCATCTATTCTTCTTTTCCCCTTGATGATTTAGACTCCCATTACTCAATCAACGACCTGTCACTGCTGGCCTTCTCTTTGCAAACAAGAAATGTCCCTGTGCTCATAGAATTTGACCCATAACTACTTCTGAAGTATTAGAAGGCCTGACAAAAATCAAATCAGGCTCCCCTGTTGACCCTTTTCCCCCTCGAGCCTGTACCAAGCTTATGCCTTTAATCACCAATGTTCTAACTCAAACTTTGAACATGTCCCAACAACAAGCTAAGGTGCCTTTGAAATGGAAACAAGCTTATATTAAACCCATCCATAAGAAACCTTTAGCAGATCCTAACCTTCCATCCAATTACCGTCCAATCTCTCTCTTGCCTTACTTTATTAATAAACGGCTCACTAACTATTTGGAGAAACACGGTCTACTCGACTCCTCACAATCTGGATTTCAGGCCTCCCATAGTACGGAGATTGCCGTCATTGAGATCGTTGACAATATAAGGCTTACCCTGGAGAAAAAGGAGGCGGCAATCCTGGTTCTCTTAGATCTGTCTGCCGCCTTTGATACCATCTCCCACAGCATTTTGAAACATCGGCTGTGGGAGGTGGGTGTCAGAGGAAAAGCCTTTGCCTGGTTTGAGAGCTATCTGGCTGACAGGTCTACCACTGTGGTTGCCGACTCAATGAACTCCTGTAGTTACCCGGTAACTGTTGGGGTTCCTCAGGGCTCAATACTCAGTCCTATGTTGTTTAACCTCCAACATGGCGATCGGCAAACGACCGCAAAGCGTTTCCTGAGGAACCCCGAGCCCGGAGTCTGGAGATTTCGCGTTGCGGCTTTTCTTTTTTGCCGATTATCGCAAAATTAGGCAAGGCCGGTTCAGGGAGTGAAGACGGAAGCCGTCGGAGCTTCAACCTTGAGGGTCTGCAGCCGAGGAGTTTTGCTGTGGACTGGCTTTCAACACCCGCGCACCCCAGCTCGGGAGGAGAAAGAGAAGGTGCTTTTTTCTGGCAGCCAAGCAGGAGAGCGAGGGCTGTATACATTTAGGTGAGGAGGGGTGCACTAGTAACTACCAGGATTACTGTTAAGGGTGCAGGAAAGGAAGAATAAACGTGAGTCCGCCTGTGAAAGAGGCAACTTGGTTACTTCTAAGAGAAGATAAAAGAAAGAAAAGGGCGGCGTTTACCAGGACTTTCTTGCGGGACTTGTAATACCAGGGGTCCAAAGGGAGCAGAGGAAGTAAAACAGAAGGAAGGAGAGGAAGGAAGGAAAAAGGAGAAAAAACAGGAAAGTAACAAGCAAGGAGGAAGGAGGAGAGGGGAGGGGAAGAAGAGGAAAGGAAAAGGACGTGCTTTATGAGCTACTTTCGGTATTCCTGATCTGCCTACCTGGAACTGCGTCCCTGGATACCTCATCACCCATAGCTGACTGTGGAGGTTCTACTGGTTGCTGGGGGATTCTTGCCTGCAGGGGACGCGTCTTACCTGCCATCACCACCAAAATTGCCGTGAGGGAAACGGCCAGCGTGTCTCGTGCTCCCTGGCCCCCTGCTGCTTTCAAGGCGAGGGAGTATGACACCGACCTGCCGCGATGCCGCCATCCCTGACGTGAAGGAAACGGCATTGGCAGACTACATCCCCCAGGGGCCTTTTCGGGGGCGCATGCCGAATACGTCATCAGAGGGCGCCACAGGCCCTCATAGGCGGCGCTGCTTCGCCACAGCGTGGGACGCGCGCAGGCCAAGGGCGGGTCCGTCCTTGCCCGTCATTGACCGGAGTAGACTGGGCTGGGCCACACCTCTAACTTTTGGAGCCCCGGCATCCCGCCATATGGGGTGGATCTAAAGGTACGGTGATCCCTCACTGCCCTCTTTGTTGCTGCATGCACTAATATTTTTAGAAATGGCTCCACCAATTCCCCCTACCGGTGCGCAAGGGAAACGCGCATGCGCTGTGAAACTTTCTGTTCCCAAAGCAAATCCCCCGTCACCTCTGGTCCCTACAGCAGTAGACTTAATGCTTGAAAAGGCGATTTGGTGTGGTCACCACTGAAATTGAACTAACCGAAAGACATCTTTCAATTACACCTGATTGTTTTCCATTGCCTTCTCCTCCCTTTATTGACTCAATAAAATCCTTTGAACTGAATTGGAGTGCAAAAATGGATTCAGACTCAAATGACCACAATACCTCTTTAACTACGGCCTCTAGATCAGAGGGCCAACCATCCACTGCCGGCTGCCAAAGAAGAGAATCCTGGGTAGTAATCGGGGTCCTAAGGGGAAAAAATCTAAGGGTGGGCTTGGCAGAGGTCCTGTTAAGTCAAAGAAAAATGGTAATCCCCTAGTTAATGCTAATAAAAACCCAGAAGGTCTGACCTACCCTCCCTGGGCCAACGCTTTAGTGGCAGACTTGCTGTCCCAGTGCTGAACGATGGTAAGAGAAGAGATTGCCCCCATTCTCTCGCACCTTCAAAATTTTCCAACCCCTATAAATACCCCACAGATATTATTTAACAAAGAAGTTACTGCTAACCCAACTACTAGTAGATTTAATGCTGGCCCGTCTAGATTTCCGGATCCACTCCCGAGTTTGGTAACAGAGTTACCCAATGCTAAAATGCCCCAAAAACAGGTTCCCTCTAGCTCTGAAGTTATTAATTTAACTGGTGATAGAGGGTTGCCATACTCTGGCCAAAGACCTGCACCTCTATCAGCTCCCCAAGGAGCCCAGGGGAATAATTCCAGATTATTGAAACCGCTGTTGTCCCGACATACTCTTTTGGGAAAAAATCCAATGGGGGGTGAGTCTAGTGGTCCACCCTCTGCAGAGGAGAACGCGGGGGGTGGAAGTGGTGTGATCCAGCAATCCTTTCTCCCTACAATCAATCATACCCCTGAGTGCCCCTTACGTAAATATTTTGACAGGAATCCCAGAACTCAAGGAAGGCCTTAAAGAATCCCAGCTTGAACTCCGTAATAAGATTCTGTTCTGGCGGGTGAAAAATAAGCAGTTTACGTACGATAAGGCAGGCGAAATCTTGATGGTAAGGAGGGTAGCGTGGGTGGGCCCTACTCTGAAGACTATTGCTGGAGACTGTGTGATCATTAACTTTAGGCACCCAGAAACCATCCAAAGATTAGTGGTGCTACCCCCTTTTGCTACCAATCACTCGGTGTCCACTAGCGCCCTTACCTTGAATTTTTTCTACCCAAGTGCAAGGAGGGCAGGTCTTCCCCGCCCCCTAGCTGACCGTGATAGATGGGCCAAGCCCTGTTGTTTTGTACCCACCACTTCATATCCAAATCCATTGCTCTATAGTATTCCAATATCCAATCGATATGCCCCTTTGGAGGATGTCGATTGACTGTTAGGGCAGGATGATTTAAATACAGCTAAATTCTCTATCAGGTCTTTGGAAAAATCCTTCAATCAGTGTGTGATCCCTACAAATCCAGGGCCAGATTTCAACTGTCAAAATAGGGCCACCCAACAAAAAACTGATACCTTAGAAGTAACGGAGCTTGGTAGTTTAGAGGGTTACCATTCGACACCTTATGTTTGTCCCATTGTCCAAACTTTGGAGAAGGAAATCATTAATTGTGAACTCCACAAGAGTGGTTGTCCCTCTGATGGCCTAGCCCTGGGTAATAGGAGCTTTATTGGAAATTGTGGTGGGTCCTCGACAGGTGATTCTAAAATCTCTATTCTGTCTTGGAATGTGGCGGTGCTTAACAATAAATTGGCCTGCCCTGATTGGGGTCTGTTTATAGATAAGTTTGAAATTTGTATTTTTCGGGAGACATGGGCCCAGGAAAATCTTTTCAGGCCGGGCTACTTATCTGTCAGTAACTTGGCATCGATTGGCAAGAGGGGAAGACCGTTTAGGGGCATGACTATTTGTATTGCCTCTCATTTGGGTTGTACAGTGACCCAATTAAACTCCCCTTCACCTGATCTCTTATGCATTACACTTTCCTTTAGGTCAAAACTATGTATAACCATTATCAATGTTTATTCTAGACCCACCAAGCTGGGCAAAGAATCGTTGGCAACGCTGGCTTATCCAACTCTGTAAAAACATGGGATTCAGACATTATAAAGAGGCCCTCAGAATACTTAAGAGTAATACTTCTACCCCAGTCGTATTCTCGGTTTCACGCTTTATTGACGCCTTGTGGCGAAGGAGAAGATCTTATCTGTAGAAGGAAATGATTTATGTACAGTACTTAACTCTTTTTAATGTTGTACAGTTTTTTAAATTTTTATATTTGTATTTGTTATTAGTGCTCCTTGTACTGTGTTTTTAAGAAATGTTTAGGATGGTTACTATGTATCTTTTATGATCTTTTGATCGAAATAAAGATTAATTGACTGACTGACTTTATCCTACTCCTCTAGCTGGTATCATCAGAGCACACGGCTTTCAGACCGTGTCCTACGCTGACAATACCCAATTCTTGGTCACCTGTGACTCTGAACTCGTCAGTACCCAAGTCCGCTTTAAGAACTGTATGGTTCAAATCAACAAATGGATGAGTGCAAACAAGTTACAACTAAACAGTAGCAAATCAGAAATTATCTTGTTTGGAAAGGCTGAGGAATTCTGGTCGCCGGATTGGTGGCCCCCGGAACTAGGCACGTGTCCTCTTTCCAAATCATCTGTACGTAATCTGGGGATCACCATTGACAATTCTTTCTCCTTGAAACCCCATGTTAATCAAGTATTAGTGGTCTGTTATGGGATTCTGCGTACTCTTCGCAAAATCTTCAAATGGCTACCCATGGAAGCAAGGAAACCACTGGTGCAAGGTCTTGTTATCAGCCATTTAGACTACGGTAATGCCTTGCTTGTAGCTTTGAATGATGATCTGCTGACCAAGATCCAGATTCTTCAGAATATGGCGGCAAGGCTGGTCCTTAATCTTCCTCGGAGAGCTCCATCTGCCCCGAATCTTCGTATCCTCCACTGGCTTCCAATTCATCAAAGATGCCAATTTAAAATTCTAAGTCTTGTTCATAAGTCAATGTACGTGGCTGGTCCACATTACCTTAAAAATAAACTTAAATGGTACTTACCAGGTAGAACTTTAAGGTCATGCTCCAAACCTTATCTAGTTCAGCCCCATATTCGAACCTCACGTAATGGATGTTGCGCCTTCCCATATCTGGCCCCCTCACTATGGAACAAACTACCCGAACACATTTCCTCCACAACTGACCACAAATGTTTCTGCAAGAAACTCAAAACTTGGCTTTTTCCTTAGCTCCCTCTAGTCGCGGACTGCTGGCTGACCTACCGTCTTCGTTTGCTGCCAGTGCCATGAGACCTCACGGTGATTTGTGCGCTATATAAGAACGTTTGACATTTGACATTTGACAAGTGCCACCATGGGCAACAAGGTGATGTAGCCCACTCTGCCCCTAAAAGCCAACAAAAACTGATTTGTAAAGGAAGGCAAAAGTCTGTGGTTACCCTGCAGAAAGAGATCAGACCAACAATCAGAAAATGTATAGGAACACCCATCCAAGAAATCTGCAGTCTGATATTTACACTCGAGTGGTCTGGTTAGTTTAGTAACACACGTCATAAAGTGCCCACATTATTAAATGTTTGCAAAGCCAATAGTTTGTACCTTAAGGCTTTTCCAATGCAGACCTACTGGCTTTTACAATCCTGTTCCGAATCTGCAAAAGGAAAAAAAATGCAATAATGAGTCATTAAGCAGGTGGATGAATGTGGCATGATGCTACAGCAGCCATGCAGGATGACATATATGAACATGTTATCAATAACAAAAAAGGAGCAATTCCAGAAAGGGATTACTATTGTGAAAAAGGAAAGAAAATTCCTTTTTAAAAAGAACCCTCACTCACCAACCTAGTTGGTGACATGGTTCATCATAGGGTTCCCACCAGAGGGGCTGAATGCCTCTCGGGTGTGCTACAACGCCTGATTACAGCGGAGCTGTTTTTTGTGTGAAATGTGATTAGTGGAAATCGATTTTAAAATTATCTCTATGAACCCAAGGGATTTAACAGTGGGGTCATAGGACAAGATTAAAAACGAAGGCGATATATCTATATGGTTAGATTGACCAAAGACATCCATGGTATAAAGGTGACAGGGTCTACATGTTTCAGCCTTCATGAGCACGATCGCAGGGCTTTCTTCAGGACCAGTGTGAGTGATTAGGTGTGCACATGCTAAGGTGCACCCTCCTTGTTAGATGAGCCTAACCGTCAATTGAAGGTTTTAACTCGTACTCATTGAGAATCGGGAAGAAAAAAACATACTGCATGAGATATGATACATTTTACAGGATCATCACGTATGTTTAAACAGTAATCCCACACAACAGTGTAGTCGGGTGATATAGATCCATAGTCTGGATCACCACCAACTTGCTTAATTCCCCCTTTATGCTACATTAATGTGTCAGGCATACGGCATGTGCATGCTCAGTGTTTTAGTGAGAATTCTCTGGTATTCAGTTTCTTCACATTCCTCCACACGTGCTCAATTAAGGTGTGGTATGTTTTTGCGAGTGAATTTCAACTCAGAAAAAGTGTAATTCACTTTTAGTCGGGTCCCAGTTGTTCGGGCCCCTTTGATTTTCAACTAGGAGACGGTGATCAAATTAAAAATCCAACGTGAAAGCTCTGTGGTATAGTAGAGACATTGCAATGAACATGTGTCAGCATGTATGCATGCTCCTATGGCATGATGAAGCCATCATTTTTTTTAATGTTCAATGATGACTGATGGCTATCATGAAAAAGTCGATATAAAAAAGCACCTTACAAGAAAAGAGTGGATAAGCAGATGGGTCTGTGCCCACCAAAATACACAGAATAAATAGAGAGATTGCAATGGCGAGGGGCGTGGTGGCGACAAAGGAGATGGTGGGATGGGAAAGGGGTAAATGCCAACACTGGGGCAGGGGTAGGGTAAGCATGAGGTGGGGGCTTGAGGGAGCGAAGAAGAGATTGAGGGCTTATATTTGGGGGTGGGGAGGCTGGACTGGGAGTGGTGCTACCTAGAGAGGAAGGAGTGAGGAACACATAGAGCAGAGATGTAGTGAGGCATTGAGGGGGAAGCAGCATTCGAGGAAGAGAGCAAGCAAACACAAGCACTTTTCATGGACAGTCAAAATAATATAAACAAGTAGTCCCCTGAATATGCACAGTGAAAGGCTATATCATCCGATGAAAAGGATAATAAAGAAGCTTTGCTCCATGGAAGGGACAAAGAAGAACACATCCTGTAGCTCTTTTGTAGTTAGTTACTTCTAGAAGTAGGTGGAATTGCCTAAATATGAAGTATGGAATTTTAAACCAATCGATAAAAACGGTACAGCATGGTAATTTTCCAGTAGCAATTAATCAAAATAACTTAAATCTGATTATGCAACTTAAATCTGATCATATACAAAATTCTGTATATATATATATATATATTGGCATTTGGTATGAACCATCTAGAATGTGTGTATTATTAAGGCACTCATGTAAAGTATGTTGAGTATGATAGTAAAGTTTTTATTTGTTTAGAATGTGAAATCTAGTGTTTCTCCTTCTGCCGTTTTGTTTTTGGCTCATTGTACTTTAGTAGTTAGATGGACTCATACTCTGCTAAATAAGTGATATTCATATTATCAGAAAGATATACATGACGGTCCTTCCTGTTTTTCTCGATGATTGAGATGATGAATGCGATATCAATGTCTTGTTTCAAGATGCCCAATTTCTTGATATTTCTCCCAAAAATGAGTACTTTGACTTTTTTTCTGTATTAATCCCCATTTTGTTGGTTTTAATATAACTGGAGAGAGAAGATATCAGCCTCAAAATGTCAAGAGGACCTTTACTTAATAAAAGTATGTCATGCATATATTGTAATAATGTAATTAGATAACCACCAATCCTGGGGGTGTGAGGTTACTCAGTTAAGTGATGTGTTTAAGTCAGCAATATATAGGTTAAAGAGCACCCCTGTATTAAAACTTTTGTCTGGCAGATTTTAGTAGAGACAAATTGGCCCTCCCCCACTTTCACTGTCACCTAGGTTTTCAACATAGAGCAATTGAATAATCTGTAACAAGTTGGTTGGGATACCCCATTTATTTAATTTGGACCATAGGTTTTGTCTTGAATCTTTATTGTCCACAAAACATGCCTACAATATATGGGTTCTAAGCGAGCTTTATATTAGTACTGACAAAGCTGAAAGGATTGTTGGGCTGATTCCAGGGAGAAAAACAGTTTTATTCAATAGCAACAAGTTGAGTTGCGAGATGTATTCTTGAAAGTCCTGGAGTAGAGGCTGGCAGAGAACTTGGCTTAAACGTCAAGCAGTGCAATGAGGTTATAATTTGTGGGATTTCACATGGAACTTTTTTTATAAATTGAGTGAATCTCCTATGATGCCAGTGTGCCTGACCAAAAGTTAATGTTAAACTTACAGAAGGATATTGGGAAACCATTTTGACCAGTCACACCGTCAGTACTGCTTTTTATAACATGTAAACTTTTCTGATTTTCATAGTCAAGCGACTCTGTTCCTGTAATCAGACTATGGGCCTTATTCTGAGTTTAGTGGTTCAAACGCAGTAGGAAAGCATCCGTGACCACTAGGAGACTGCTGCACCTTTGGCCATCCAACTACTGTATTACGAGTTTCCCCAAGGACCGGCGCTGTTACTCTGGAAGTCTTGTGCCGGTGCACACTGTATTTCAATATATTTTAATGCCTGGGTGTACATTCTGACTGCATATGTGTCATATGCACACATATACATGTTAAATGTTGAAAAATACAATCTACCCATTGCCGGAGTATGACTCATATGTGGTAGTCCCTGTAATGAGTATACAGTACCAATTCACTTAGCTGTATTTTGTCGCAGATGGGTTGTCTTCCTCGGGGTGAAGATGCTCATGTGTGGGATCCACGTCAACATCTGCTGGGATGAATTTGAAAGGGGTGAGTTTGCACTCCAAATATTTTGTCTCTGCTGACCTTTAGGAGGCAGTCCAATCACTGCGGTCGGCTCGTGGGAAAGTCAGCTCTTAATATGGATGGTGGTCTTGCGCCTCTGTACAATCCTGTGGCGGCTACCTTTCCCCGACCGTGATGGTCGGCGGTGTGCTTGTGGTGCCGGCGGTCCAGGTGTGGTCCCTGCATGGGCAACACTCATAACTCATAATACAGCGGATTGCTCACTGCTATCCAACATAGGGATTCTACCATGTATTTTGTGATTATATATGCACCATGTGTGTGCTGCTATTTTTTATTTTTATTTGAAGTGTTTAGCCACACAAGAAAAAATGGTGCAAAAGGATCTAAGCTCCTCTCTCAAATTGTGGGAAGAGCAATGTTTCAAAAAGTTGTAAAATACCCCTCACACACTGAAACCTGATTCAGTGTCATGCTTTATCATTGTGGATTTTGGTATAGTGTACAGGTAAGGTGTTCTTGGCGAAGTTGTGGTTAGAAAATCCCCTTCCTTTTTAGATATCCATGTTCATCAGCAGTACACCCATGAAGTATAGGGAGGTATATGCCCCAGGTGCTTATGTTGAGGCCCCATGTTAAATGTGATTCATGCCCAGGGTGGTTGAGATTCATGGTTTGGGCCTCCCATCTGGGCCTGTTTGTGCCTACACTGATGTACCTAATGTGGTTGTCCTAAGGGTGATGCCCACGGTTAAGGCTACTTATGCTTTTGCAAGGCCTAGTAGGCTGCTCTAGGTTAGGCCTGATGCTCCTGGGCCTCAATATCATTTCTGTCTAGTGACTCAGGATTTATGCCTACTGATGTTCTATGCCATGTGATGTTGCTTTATGTTTGTTTTCCCTACAGCATGGAAACTGATGGACTTACCTTTTTCAGTTACCCTGTAAATAATCCCCCGTGTATATATTGCCCTGGCGCCAGTTGGCACAGAGTTGTGATTACTGTGTTTGCTTTTGCATATATGAGACAATACAAAAGCTATTCTTTTCCATCTGAACTGGTGTTGTGTCTCTTTTTGTGGTGTTCCTAGTGTGTCGTCTGTGCGTACTGCGTGGATGCTTCACAAATGTCCTCAGGAGTTTGGCCTGCCCGCTCTGCACCATGCTACCCCCGTAGAATAGGCTATCTCATTTCTATCAACGACCAAGAGTGCATTCTCCCCATTTCTCCTCCACCGCCCGGCTAGCTGCATATCAGCTGAGCCCGCACTCGAATGCGGAGTGCAAAGTGGTAGATCAATGTTCCACCAGAAAGCTATTTTGTTATCATCTTGTGCTATCTGAGATAGACCTCCTACATTCCAAGAGCAGAATTGCAGTTTCTTTTTGACAGTCAAGGTTATCTGAGAGTTTAATGCTGAATAATATATTAACTTCTGCAGGAACTAACTAAAGCTCCTGACAACAATCTCTAGTGTTTTTCTTTTATTTTGTGTTACATCATACCATATCCTGAGACTTTTTGATTTGCTGCCTATCTTTTCCCCTTGCCTATTGCTCTTTTCAAAAGGCATTTTGTGGTAATTTGTTGTATTGTCACTTTTGCACTTTTGTTCTTAGATGAGGTACTGCCTTGCAGCCTAGAAGACTAAAGTTGAATCTGAATGTCAGGTTATGCTTTTGGATTTCTCTAGCTATACTAATTTCACACCATTTGAATACACATTTTGTGTACAAAACTCTGTCTGCAATATCCGTTTTAAGCCAGGTGGCTAGAGTATTTTAATTTATTTGCAAGCCTTGTTGTGCTTGAAATACTGTTGAATTCATATAAGCTAGGATCATACGTGATAATTCTGTGTCGGCCGATAGCAATTTAAGAATGTTTCATTGATTTAAGATATCAAAGCTGCTCTTTGATCTATATTCTGGATGAAACCATAATTTGTTTGTATGCTGCTCCTTTTCATTCATTTGTTCTATGACAGGGTGAGCATAGTTGGTTTCAAAAAATATTCTATACAATTCTTTTATTTCTCCTGTATTGTTTTCATGTTTTCTTGTACATGATTTAAAACTTTGGAGAAATTATTATATACAGACTCAATTAGGGCTCAGTTTTGAGTCACTGTTGGTAAATTCTAATGCCATTTCCTCTTCCTATCTTACATGCTTATGGCTCATTAGGTGTGTTAACACTTGCATTTTGTAATTATCTTGAACTATGTGAGGGTTATAGCTATATTGTGTGCCAGGATACCCTTGTGGGTGCTAGTGTGCTTCACAAATACACGTATCATATGTGTGTCTAGACCCCTGCATGCTTGCCGCTGTTGAAGAATATTTCCTACAAACTCTTTATACAAGGGTTTATTTAGATGCATATCTTTTGATGGACAATTAATAATTTTGTTAAATTTCATTCTTTTTCTTCAGTTCTTCTTTCTGTGTTGTTTAAAATACAGGATATAATTTAACTATAGTGGTATGATTATAATTCGTGCTACCACGACCCGAGTAGTTAAGAGCGGTGGGGCTGGAGTCTGGGTGGGGGGATTGTTCGACAGACGACGATGAGGGAAAATTAATTTTGTATTTAGTTTTCCCTCGTGGTCATCTGTTGAATCCCCCCCAAACTGGCCCCACTGCCCTACTACTCCTAACTGCACGTGCCGCTCCTTGATTCGTGCTACAGTATAATGTTTTTTGCTGTGAGATTTCCTACATCTTTTTTGCTTTCTTTTTGTCAAAGATGTTGAAGCATCTATTAGAGACATGTCTTGGATTACTTTTGCTTAGAGATGATTAGGGGAAGTGGTGAATTTTACTCTAGAATTGCAACCATGTGTTCTGGAGTGTGCAGTTGTACCGTATGATGTACTTGGTGAAATTTTTTCTTCTGGGATTGTGACAGCAAGCTCCTGGAAATGGTGGGAATATCTACCTGTGGCTAATATTGATTGGGCTTTTCTCCTTTGTAATTACTTAATATGTTTACCTCTGATACAATATGTTAAATATTGTCTGTATTAGAGAGTGCTTCTCTCTTCTACCTGTGTTCTAGGTTGTGGAGAGTTGCATTCCTTTACACATTTCTTGAGTTGATGGGTGATGGGTTTGCTTCAGTGGGGATTCTGAGAATGTTTATGTTGGAATAATGTTTAGTTGATGCAAGCCAAGTTGGGCTTGGAGCCTTTTTGACTCAAAGTGTTGGCGACAGTGAAAATACAGTGGCGTTTGCATCTAGAGTTCTGAGAGATGCTGAAGTACAATACTTAGTTATTGAAAAGGAGATTCTGGCTTGCCTTTGGGCCATTGAGAAGTTTTGCCTGTATATTTGGGGCAAGCTTTTTAAGTTACTAATGGATCACAAAAGGTTGGTATCTATTCTAAGTGCTGGTGTCAATAAATGTTGTACATCCAGGATTTTGAGAATGGTGTCCAGGTTGCTGCAATACCATTTTGATGTGTCTCACATTGCCGGTGGCAAGAATGGTAGAGCCGATTTTCTTTCTCCTTTTCACCAAAAGAAAGACAAGGGTGATAATGTGGCTTTTAGTGAATTGTGTGAGAAACTATGACGATTGTTTTGTAGCTGCTACATTTGCCTGAACCAGCCATGAGTTCTGAAGAGGAATGGAGAAATGCGTTGAATGAAGAAGCCTTGCTTCAACAAGTTTGTGATTTTGTACAAAAAATGTTGGCCCGAGAAAAGGTCTTGTCTCCTTTGTTACAACCTTATTGCTAAGTTGAGGAGGAAATTTCTATTGAAGATGGTATTTTGTTGAGATGTTATAAGCTTGTTCCTCCTCATGTTATATGACAAGCTATTTAAAAACATGCTCATGAAGGACATTTGGGCGTGACACTTACTAAACGTCGCCTCCGAGTAAGTATTTGGTGACCGAGAAAGTTTTTGGTGGCAAAGAATGATGGATTGATTGATTGAAAATAATTTATATTGCGCAACTAAAACCCTGAGGTATCAAGGCGCCTAACAAAATGAATCAAAAAATGGCAAATCAAACTACAAGTATGCGTGCGCAAAGAGACGGGTCTTCAGGGCCTTTCTGAATAACTGCAGGGTGGGGAGAGACCTCAATTCCACCGGGAGAACATTCCACCACTTGGGTGCCAAGGCGGAAAAGGCTTTACCACCCCATCTAGCTTTTCGGATACGAGGGACTGATAGGAAAGCCTTGCTTGAGGAACGTAAGGTCCTGCAAGGACTATAACAGGACAGGATAGATCCAATTCCTATAAGGCTGTTTTTTGCTAAAGCCTTATAGATCAGGCACAAGGTTTTAAACAGGATACGGTCCTTCATGGGGAGCCAATGAAGCCGTTTTCTGGCCAGGGTGGCCGAGGTGCCTCGAGGTAGGTCCAAAGCAAACCTAGCCGCTGCGTTCTGGACTACCTGCAAGCGCTGCAGCAGACATTTATTCAGTCCCGCATACAGCGCATTGCAGTAGTCCAGACGCGAGCCCACTAGAGCAACTGCCAGTTGTTTCCTAGCCTGCTGCGAAAGATAGTGCCTGATCTTCCTCAGTATGCGAAGGATGCCCCAACAGGTAGAGATGGTCCTGTTTACCTGTTGGCACATACTGAGGGTAGGATCGATCACTACCCCGAGATTTTTGGCAGATGCAGCAGGGACAGGACATGCTCCCAGTGAGTCTGGCCACCAATCGGCTGACCCTACCTCCTCCTTACCTCCGAACACCATCACCTCAGTCTTCTCCCCGTTCAGTTTCAGTGAATTGTGAATCATCCACTGTCTGACAGCCTCCATACAAGATCTAAAATTGGAGGCTGTCGGAGTAACTGGCTGAGAGAGAGAAGAATGGATGTCGAGAAGAATGGATGTCGAGATCGAGGATGTAGTCACCAATTGTTGTGTATGAGGTGCTGCTGACAAGAGCCTAAAAGTTGTGACCCCTCCATTATTTCCTATTGAGTGTCCATCGGGATCATGGATCAAACTGGGCAGTGATGTCATGGGCCCTTTTGATAATTTGTCGTGTGGCCGTAGATTAGTTCTTGTACTAATGGAATATAGTTCCAGATGGCCTGAAGTTAAGTTTGTAAGAGAAGCCAACGCCTCTAGTATTGTCACATTCTTAGGTGAAGTATTTTTGAGAGAAAGATTCCCTGAGACTCTTGTCTCTGACAATGGGACCCAATTTGTAAGTGTTGAAGTTGAAAATGTTCTTGCTTCTGGTGGAATAAAACATTATAAAAGCTCCTTGTACCATCCCCAGACAAATGGTCTTGTTGAGAGAATGAATAGGGTGACTGGGGAGTGCATCAAGTGAGCTAGGTCTGGGAACCATGATTTGGTCAAATCTTTGAACAGCATGTTGTGGTTCTACAGGACCACTGCACATTCCTCGACCAAAGACTCACCATTTGAACTACTTAGAGGACGCAAAGCCAACACCAGTTTCAAGCCTGGTTGGATGAACAAATGGCTCAAATCATGGTCTGATGTAGAAAAGCTCATGGACATTAAGCGTGTTAATTTGTCTGAGTCTCACATGAAACAGAAAATGTGGTACGACCACAAGAAAAGAGTTAAAACTGTTCCCTTGGTGGTTTGTGACATGGTCAGGATAAAGACTCCTATTCATGTTAAAAAGAGAAAAAATAAATTTGGTAAACCTATTAAGGTTGTGAAGTTTGGAAAGAATGCTGTTCAGGTTATGGGTGGGCATTGGTGGAATATTGCCAAAATAGTCAAAGTAATGACTCTCATCAAGAGAAGGCCTCATAAAGCTGATGAAGATGATGTCAGGGGGTGTTGGGGATGTTCATGTTGATCTTAGAAGGAGCTCAAGAGTTTCTGTCACTCCCAAGAGGTTTCGGGAGTAAGTTATATATTTTGGTCTGCTTTTTGTTTTGATTTTTAGTTTAAGGAGAAGGGAAGGTGTGTTATATCTTGTCTCTGTGAGAGAATGTTGCTCTCTTCTACCTGTGTTCCAGGTTGTGGAGAGTTGCATTCCTTTCCAGAGTTCTTGGGTTGCTGGGTGATGGGTTTGCCTCAGTGGGCATTCTGAGAATGTTTGTGTTGGAATAATATTCAGTAGATGCTAACTTGTATTTGGTGGAGCTGCTGTTTGGTGCTCCACAACCATGTAGCTACTAAATAAATACTTCTACTTACCCTGGCTACGAGAGAATCACTACACAATCTTAAAGCTTTGTTAATGAAGATACTTTATCAATACCTAGGGAACTCCTGCACATTGCTGCCGCCTTTTATTCAGCTTAATTTTTGGCCCAATATATGTGATTATGTAGTTGTTCTACTTTGTTTTATCGATTCCAGACAAAAATAGCCCAATGTGTGTAATAAGTCGAATTGTACCTCTGAATTGTTTGACTGGATATTGAAAGACTTATCAGTTGCGTCCAGGAAGTTCAATAACCTGTTCCATACCATGAATTGTCAATGCTATAAGCTTAATTATTCTTCTGAATAGATTTTTCTGTGGTGACACGTAGCAAGGACTCACTTGTTGTTACCTCTCATGACTGTGGATGAGAGTTTGTTCAGCTGTGTTATCACCATCTTGAAGAGTGTTTCCTTCTTTTGGCAGAAGACATCTGTTTGCTGACTGCTTGCAAGATGTCAAATTGCTAGAAATGGCGGAGGAATATCAGACATTAGACCTCCAACTTTTAGTCTGCATGCCTTTACTCTGTGGACTTTATTCCTGAAACATTTACTCTACAGTTTCATGTAAAATAATAACTGACTTTGCAATGTGAATCGCTTTTTTTTACTCTGCATTTGTTTTGCTTATTAAAGTTTGGTATATATATATATATATATATATATATATACACACACACATTTATATAAATATGTGTATATATACATATACATATTGTTAGAACTGGGGGTCTCTAGTTGGCAGGGGTAGGTACCACTGTCCAAATAGGGACCCTTGCTTCTAGTCAGGGTAAGGAGGAAACCCTCTGAGATAAACCCTGCTCACCCTCTAGGTAGCTTGGCATGAGCAGTCTAGGCTAACCAGAGGCAATGTGTAAAGTATTTGTACCAACACTCACAGTAACACAGTGAAAATACCACAAACTGACTCCACAACAGTTTAGAAAAATAAAGGTATTTAATCTAAACTACACAAGACCAAAACGACAAAAATCCAACATACACAGTTCAAGAATATGGTTTCAAAAGAGTTCTTAAGGTTGCGTTAATATTCTCTACGTTGCGTTAGAGTTCTCTACAGATGCGTGAAAAGTTCACAGTTGCGTCACGTTTACTCACAGTACCTTTTAGTTGCAACAAAGTTCCAAAAGCGGAAGCTGGTGCGGTGGAAAACAAGCGATGCGTTGCTCCTGAGACCCTGGGGAGGCGTTTGCGACAGCCCCGCTGCAGCAGCGGGCGTGTTGGGACGAATCTGGTCTGTATGGGGAGGAAGGCCACTTGTATGGATTCCGGTGCATAGGTTCCGTAGGAAGTTTGTTCTCGCAAAGGCACGATGCGGCGATCTCGTAGGGGCTGCGACGATCTCCTGGGTGACGATGCGCGGTCCAGCGGTGATCCTCTCTCTCGCAGCTCCTTGATGCGATGGCTCTGCGACGATGCTCGCAGCGATGTGATGCGGTCCGCAAGCAAGCGGTGCGGCGATCTCACCCAGCGACGACAGGCTCTGCGACGACACTCGCAGCGATGTTCGACTTTCCCGCACCGGTCTGGTGCGTCCCGCAAACGAAGGATGCGACGGCTCTGGCAGCGGCGTCAGGTGCTGCGACGATCTCGACCTTCGTAGCGGCGGGAAACTTCTCGCACTGTCAGGGATGCGCTCCGCAAGCGAGCGATGCAACACTTTTCAATTGCAAAAGTCTCTCAAGCTTAGTTTCAAGCTTCCCAGCACAGGTACAACTTCCAGAGGCCCCACAACTGGATCAAGCACTCTAGGAAGGACAGAACTCTCTCAGCACAGTTCAGGTAAGCTGGGGGTGAAGTCCTTTTGTCCCTGGGACTTCAGAACAGGGAGCCAGCTCTTCTCAGGCCCTTGGAGATTGCTTCAAGACAGGGGACACAGCACCACAGCAAAGTCCTTCCCCTCTCCTTGGCAGCAAAACAACAGCAGGTCAGTCCAGCAGAACAACAGCAGGACAGTCTTCCTTCTTCAGTTTCAGCTTTCTCCTTGGCAGAGGTTCTTTCTTGATTCCAGGATGATCTAATTTTCTGTTGTCAGGGGTCCTGTACTTATACCCCTAAAAGTCTTTGTTCTCTTTGTGCATGTGGGCCCTGAGCCCGGTCTGAACCAGTTCTGGGTGTCCCCTGAGTACTTTGTTTTGCTGGCTTCTTCTTTCCTTTCAGAGTGAGGGGCAGGGTCGTCAGCCGCCCAGCAGGAGGTGGAGCCAGCATTGTGGAAGGCAGGCACAGCCCTATTCAGGCCCAGGTGCTAACTCCTCCCAACTCTCCAGTTGCAAATGCAGTCATTCGGCCTAAGGCTGACTCAGCCAGCCTCCTGGGGCATCCCCAGCCTCTGTCACTCTCAAACCAGACAGTCAATCCACAAACAGGCCAAGGCACACAGAAAGGTCAGACAAGAGAACAGCAACTTTCTAAAAGTGATGTTCTCAAACACAGGATTTAAAAACAACCTTTCCTAAAAGATGTGTTATTAAATTCTGAGTTCAGGGATACTAGATACTTATGTCCTATCTTGTTCCTATGGGACGAAATGCTGTTAACCACTGTAGCCAGCATCCCCCATGTTAATCTATGGAGCAAGATAGCCTTACAAATGGCTGCCATTCACTATCAGAGCATGTCACCTGCACTAGTACATGCTCTACCTTTTACATACACTGCACCATGCCCAGGGGGGTACCTTGGGCCTTCCATAGGGGTGACTGATGCACACAAAAAGGGAAGGGTTAGGCCCGGTCTGAGGTTCTTTAATTTTGACTCCATCTTACATTTGTCATCAATTTGTGTTGCCTTTACACAGACTGCTCTATTCATGATGTGTTTTTGCCCTTTGGACTACAACGTGTAGAAAACCCCCTCTGTCCTTGCTTGGAAAGCAATCTCAGACACTAGCTGGCCTAACTGCATACAGGCATGTTCTGCCATTACTGATTGACCTATAAGTGCTGTAATTGATTGACTTATGGGTTGGGCAGAAACACGACGTAAGGGGGACATTCTGGTTACATGATGTTTTTCTATTGGCTAATATTTTGCAGATCTTGTATGTCCATATTAGGTATTTTGTATGCTTGCAGAAGCTAGGACTGCCCCTTTCTTTTATGCTGAGTTTGTAAATCCTAAGCATATAAAAGACCTCTGTGTTCTGTATTCTTTAGACTACCTCATTCAATTGCTACGGCTTCTGTGTGACGTGGCCTCACTTATTAAGGTGAATAAAGATGTCTGTCAATATTTCAGCTTCTGTGCCAAGTTCTTTTGTATTAGTGAGACCCCTGAGAATGAAGATTTCAGTTCTTCAGATGGCGCGGCCAACGCGGGCTTCATCAGAGAAGTGACTTTCTGTGGGCGTGATCTTGTCAGGAGACAGAAAGCTACTGAGGAGGACAAGACAGGATTCTACTAAGAAGGTACTCTGTGCACAGGGATTCTGGAGATTCTTCGTCTCCGCAGCCCAGTATATTTCTGATCTTCCTGATTTTGATCCTCCACATGATGTCACTCCTGACTGAGAACCTTTTTGGCGTGAGTATTCTAAAAAGACCGTTAGGTCATTTAGAACTTGACAGTTAGAATTTGGATAACCTTTTGATTAGTAAAAGTAAGAATTAAGTATAAGTGGGTCGCTCCCAGTCCTTTGTTCTTTGGTTTTGATTGGTTCTTAGTTTGTTTTGTCCTTAGTTCTTATTTGAAGATTGCAATTTTCAAAAACCGAGGGTCTTGTATATTTACGAGTGTATCGATAGAGATAGCCCCTTGAAGTTTGAAGCTAGATTAGTGAGCTATAAGATGCCTGATCTTAGCAAATTTGGAGCTTTGTGTTGGCCAACTTTGTATTCGTTTGTACTAGCCGGTTTCCCCTAAAGGGAATATTTAAATAGGTTTAGATTTAAAAACATATTTCTTCCTTGGTGATTTTGTATCCCCAGGGAATTAAAATATGGACATAATACATACAAGGATCCTTTGTTCTGTGTAGTTTTATGAGTGAAGATATGCAGAGCAATTTTTGGTGTTCTGCTAGTCAAAGCTAGTGAATTCAGTGTATTTTCGCTTCTTGGACATACATCAGTCTGTTGGGCTGTTTTTGCAGTCTTTTGGAACACAATTGAGAAGCGTTTCTTGTAAACATGACTTACAACTAGTATTTACAAATGGTTTGGTTTAAGTACTGTCTGTGGGCTGTCCTTTATTTCTGTCCTGAGTATTGATATGTGGGTTAAATGTGTGTTTAAATGTCTATGTGGTTTTCCCATTAGTGCAATTTCTGTAAGTGAATGGCGTTGGCGCTATTCGCGAAATGCATGGCTAAAAGCGTGCCGTATTGTGTGTCCTGAGTGTTTGACCCCTTTCTGTTTGTCTGAAATGAGCTCAATGTGTGTTTGTGGTTTTTTCTTGATGTTTTCAGTCTGTGTATGCAAAATGTTAGTTAATTAATATTAATCAGAAATGAAATAAAAATCCAGAAATGAACCATGTGATATGCTAAAATAGCTATATGTTGCTATTTAATTTATAGAGTAAGCAATTATGCACATTGTTAGACCTGACACCTTTGGCGTGGTTCTTCCCCCATCTTTTTGCCTCTGACTCATGTGTTTTGATGCTGTGCTGGATTTCGTTTTTGCTGATTTAGATGCTTTGGACACTCTGCCACTGCTGATCAGTGTCAGAGTGTAAGTGCTCCCTCTGTAAATTGCCATTAATTGAATATACCTGATTGGCATATTTGTATCACCATGGAGTCCCTAGTAAAGTGCACTGTGTGTGCCAGGGCTGGTGATGACAGATGCTACTAGTGGGCCTGCAGCGCAGATTGCGCCACCCACATGAGTAGCTTTAAAATGGTGACTCAGGCCTGCCAGCGCGGGGCCTGTGTGCAGTCAGAGACTGCCTGTCCCCCTGGCCAGTGTCTCCACTGGCTGGGCCTAACCCTTCCCTGTCTGTGCACATCAGTCACCCCTATGGAAGGCTCAAGGTACCCCCCTGGGCAGGGTGCAGTGTATGGATAAGGTAGAGCATGTACTAGTGCAGGTCACATGCTCTGGTAGTGGGCTGCAGCCATTTTCTGTGCTCACTGCTGTAAGGCTATCTTGCTCCATAGAGTAACATGGAGGAGGCTGGGCCCATGTGATACCAGCCTATCTTCCCATAGGAACAAGATGGGACATAAGTGAAAGATATCCCTGAACTCAGAATTTAATGACACATCTTTTAGTGAAGGGTGTTTTTAAATCCTGTGTGGGAGAATAGCACTTTTAGAAAGTGGCTGTTCTCTTGTCTAAACCTTTCTGTGTGCCTGGGTTTGTGGAATGCCTGTCTGGTCTGGATGTGACAGGGGGGCTGCAGAGCCCCCAGAGGAGAGGGTCGGAGCCAGCCCGGGGATAAAAGGGCACATCTGCCTGCCCGGGAGGTTGGAGGAAGAAACGCCTGATAAGTGCTGGGCTGTGCCTGCCTGCCTCCCCATGCTAGCTCCCTCCTGCCGGTCAACTGACACCTCTGACCCTGAAGCTGACAGGAAGAAGAAAACCAGAGACACCTCAGTGCTCCGCAACCCCCAGAACTGGTTTAGACTGGACCCAGGGCCCCCTTGCACAAAGACTTCAAAGGACTTCAAAGACATTGAGGGGTATAAGGAAAGGACCCCTGACTACAGAAGTTTAGATTCTGAAATTCTACAAACAAGAAGGAACCTCGGCTGGAAGGAGGACGGCTGGAGAACTAAAGGAAGATTGCCTTGCTGTGTGCTCTAAGGGCTGACCTGTTCTGCTGTCTAACTGGAAGCTGAGGAGGAGAAAGGGACTTTGCTGTGTGCTGTGACCCTGCCTGCTTGAAACTGCCAAGACACTGCTGTGTGCTGTGTCTGCAACTTGAATCTGCAAAGGCCTGAGAAGAGCTGGCCCCCTGTCTGCAACCCAGGGACATAAAGGTTGCCCAAGGACTACAAGACCCTGCTGTGCCCTCTGAAGCTGCTGTGTGGCGAGGAGATCGTGAAACCCTGTGGTTTGCCTGCTTAGCGCACGGGCAGCTCTCTAATCTGCTTGAGAGCGCCGCGCTGACCCAGCCTGCTGCGTGACCAATATCGACGTGTTCATCGACACGTGTGTGTGGGGCAGACCAGAGACTTGTGGGCCTTCCAAGTGCAATGCGCACTGAAAACAACTGCCAGCCGTGTCACCGCCGCTGCCCGGGGGCCAGGAATACCCCCCCCAAGAGCGCCGATCGTTGGGGAGCTGAAGCAGCGAAGAACGAAGCTGCCGCGCTCCCATTGGCTGAGGGAGCCGAGCCCCCTCACTAACGCCGCGACGGGATTGGCCCGTGCGGCGCAGCGTCATTGGTGGTGGTGGGCCGTGATTGGCCGAAGGAGCGGCGCGTCATCATTTGCCAGCCCCGAGAGACGCTCTGCCGTTGGCTGACTCCCGGGCGTGTGTGGAGGCTCGTCCTCGGTGCCGCGACCTGATTGGCCCAGCGGAGGAGCTGCTGCGGAGACCCCGGAATTGCCGTGCGATACCCGGCGGGACCGGGAAAGACAGACCCGACCTCGGCGAGGGATTGTGGAAGTGCCCCAGGCCCCGGCCTGCCGTCTCTGCTCCCCGCCGCTCCCTGGAAGACTGAGAGCGGAGCGGAGAGCTGGCTGAGGCGGCCGGCCCTGAGCGTAAGTGAGCGCTGGGGGACGAGGCGCGCCTGAGGCCGGAAAGACGTGCCGTGTGGAAGGAAAGGAGTCCCAGCATTCGGGTGAGATGCGCCAATAGCACGAAGGGCCCCTGGCTGTAGGGGTTGATTCCCTCAGGTAATTCTATCGTTGGGCATTGTTTTCCTTGCTCGTTTTTAGAGCTAATTGAGTAGAAATCAGTGGCATTATTTTTAACTACTGATTTGAGAGACTTGAGACTGTTTTTGTTCTGAGAACTGCCTATTTACAAGTACCAGCATGAAGATTAAGTGCAACCCTTAAGCTTAAATGCAACAGCTTTCTAAAGAAGTGTTTATCATGCAACTGCTTTAATTACTTGCTGAAACTAGATAAAGTTATATATTTTTATAAAATATACTCCCCTGTGTGGTCTTAGTTTGTGGTGGATTGGGGATTATTGTTGTGTTAAGTGCAAATGTTATCCACATTGCCTCTGTTTAGCCTAGACTGCTCGCGCCATGCTACCTAGAGGGTGAGCAGGGGTTATCTCAGAGGGTTATTCCTTCACCCTGACTAGAAGCAAGGGTCCCTACTTGGTCTAAGGTTCTTGCCTCTGCCAACTAGAGACCCCCGGTTCTAACACACATGTACAATGCTTTAAAGATACAATTAAAATTCACATTCACTAGGAATAAAAAAGCCCTCAAAATCGAAATTGTGTGTTTTGCAAAAAATAAACTTACAGCATTTTCCTTAGATACATTGTATTAGATATTAACAGGCAAACACATCATCTGAATACATTGATTTTGCTGTATTGCACACGCATTTTGAAACTTGAAATGTCTTAGTTTTAGTTTTAAATAGACAGCCACCGTGCCCACGTTTTCAACACTAGGAAACAGCTGTTGCTGCCGCTAAGCAAGCAACACGAAGCAATCACGAATAGACAGGAATGTTTCCTCAGTCAGGACTTTCCCAGTTAAACACAGGTGAACCTTTGCATTTCAGAATAGTGTTTTAAAAAGGTTACAAAAATAAGGTTCATTATTTTGTATTATAGGAAGACATTTCAATTAAGGGTTTTCCTTTCTTTAAGCATTTCTCTAAGCAAATTCTTGGCTCAGTTGCTAAGTAATAATTAACCCATGTAGTGAAGAAACATTTAAAAAGAAAGAAACCGTAACAGATGCTGAAACAAGATAGAGCAAGTCCAAGCAAACTAAAAAGTTTACGATGTCTTGAACATTGATTGGCAATCTCAGATAAAGATCAAGCAGGGAAATTGGCGTTGCGGGTCAGTTTCAGGTGACGAAAGTTAGTTTCTTACAGTTTAAACTGGTTAATGTGTAAATGACCTGGGGAGGCCGGGCCAGTTTGTTCTTTGCAGGCCTATGTGGCACAGAGAAAAAAAAAAAGAGAAAATGAAGTCAGATTCAAGGAATTACAGAGCCTTAATATGTGGAATCATCAAAACTGATTGGGTTATAAAAATAAGTGCTACAAAATTCGTTTTTTACTATTCATGAAGCTTAATACTTATACTGTGACCTCCTAGTATTATAATTTAATTTAAGGTATGGTATACTGCATAATGAGGATATTAGCATATAGAATTTCACTTGACCAGGCGTGAAAAACTCATTTTTCTCAGGATTTGAAGGAGATATGTCCAATGTCCAATCTCTGCAATTTGTAAAGAACATTCTGAGGATGATTAATATGTAACATTATTATAGGATATTTCTTTTTAAGTGCCCCAAATATCAAAGTCGAATTTGGGTAAAGTTTTGGCATTTTTGCCATTTACAACAGCTTTAAAAGTGCTTTAGGCTTCAGTAAATGCATACATTAAGGTATAATACAAATTTGCAGGTTGTTCCCATTTGGGTTTCCTTTTAAATAGGTCAGTGAGCCAATGTGCCTGGTGCAGAGTTTAATATCAGGGTAGAAGGTTTTAACTTTTGCTGGACCTAACTGAGCCTTCATCCATTTAAGGTAGATGAAATGAGTACCATTGCAAACAAGCATTTGTTCTAAAAACTGGTATGTGTGTTATTATGTTCTGCGAATTAGTTAATAATCTAAGTATAGAAATAAATTGTAGCCCCTAACAGGAGTAATATATATTTCATGTGTTTTTAAATAGGGTTGGTTATTGCAGGTTAGAAAGAGTTGGGGAGGTTTTTTTTTGTCTTTTTCAGCCTTAGAGTGAGGTGGGAGTTAGGAGTAAGTGTAAACAGATGGAGAAATTATTGCTTGGAAAAGCAGGGCCTCAAAGGGTGTTGGCGCAGGGGACACGCAGAGTGTCTGTGAAAAAGTTTTTGGAAAGTTAAAAAGGTTTAGCATGTTTTCAAAAGAAGGTTGTTACAGTTGATATTTTGTGTGTTATGTGCAGAAATGTTTGTGCGTTTTACATATTTTTGCATTTTATCCTTTTATGAATTGTTCCTGCTGGTCCTGTGTGTCAAAAACGACACAGTTAGTTGTGTTTTGACAACCAAATGTCCACTAACTGATGATCTACTGTCAAAAGGAGGGTGTGGATTTTAAGCCTGACAAATTAAGCAGGCCTGAATATTCTGTTTTGAGCTGTAGGTTCACAGTGCATAAAAGTGCATGCAATAGTGTTGTGTGTTACCGCTTATTTACATATGCTATTGTTTTGTCTATGCTTTTCGTGCTTGATATACAGCGCGTATATCTGATGGCTTGGCATATGTGTGGTTTTTTTTGTTTTTTTGCACTGATACTAAATTTCACAGATATGGTTTTTCATGCTGTGAACAAAACAAGACAACACTTCACCAGTGTATGTCAAATTTGGCTTTAATGGTATTTGAAGGAAAATAAAAAAGAGATATACAGAATTAAAGTGTGTCATCTGCAATTAGTCACGATACTGTCCTCTTCCTTTAAGGAACAGGCAGTCCTAAAATTATGTATCCTGATTGGACGTAAGGATACATTATAGATTTGTGACTCTTGTACATGGTGACCTAATTTCTATATTACATTAGTCAGTTTTGTTCTGCTTCCTAAGTAGTGTATTGCTTTGTACCATAAAGGAAACAAGGCTTCATTTTTTTACCTAGTCCCATTTCCCTTTTCCAAATCCCTTTTCACCAGTTGGTGTATTGCTCAGGTTCACACTTCCAGACTGCAGTAATGTACCAGAGACCTCATATTATGTATAATTCCCTTTTGTATGACCAGTCTGGTTTTCAAAAATATTCTTTAGGCCTACGCTGATGTTTTTTTTAGTCTGACTGTTAGGGTAGTGATGGACTGGTTAACTGACTCAATACTATAGTAAGATAAGTTTTCCACCTCAATAGGAGACACCTTACGTTTTTTTGAATATGACAAATTCAATGCCTATTCTAATTTGGTTTTTAGTTCCTTTTTTCTGCTGCTTTAATTTTTGATGGACCAGATGTATTTTAAATAATGGAAATACCAGGACTCTCTAGTTCTTGTCTTTTGTTTCTACATTTTGATCATTAGCTTTTGTATTGCATAGTCCACCTGATGCACAATTATTAAAGGGAGGTATCTACATGTCCCTGATAATATGTATGATGTGATCTCTCTTTTGAGGTGCTCTAGATAAGGAATTTAGGAACACTTATATGTAATCATTTAGAGAAATAAAAAGTGTTTGCCCCATTAGACAATGCCACTATGTGTGAGGACATCAATTCAGATAGAATTCCCATGTCACTATCTACCCTTAGATGGTAGAGGATGTGCTCTCACACGGAAACCCAATTAAAGAGGCTAGATGCACTGTTTTGCCTACTGCCTTTGTCTTTGTATTGCCTTTGAGAATGACAGTGTGTTCTAGACCAGAAATGTCCCATGACGTATGGCCACTCCTTTAAAGATTGCAGGCCACTTGCTTGCAGTCCCTTGTTATACAATGAACTGTTTTTGTACTTAATTGAAGGAAACAACTGTGTCACATTTCCTACGTCACTAAGTTCTGCGGGATTAAATCATGATAACCTGCGGAACTCACCCACAATCCCATCAGTGACAGTTACCAGATGAAAAGTCCCAGCACCCAGAAAAGTAGCAAGATTGGACAGCGATCGCCAGCGTGCCATCAGTGATATCTCCAACTATTGTGCTTGCTTCATCAGAAGGCGTTGAACATCAGAAAAGAAGGAGGATCTGGTTTTGCCACAGAACCAGAATTTCAGTGCAAAGAGCGAAAGAGAAGGATTCTTGTTGTTTGAGGCTTCAGTTTTCCACTCACCTGTCATGTGCTGGTTAACCTCTGACAGTGTGCAGTCCCTTGAACCCCTTGGCCTGAGTTTTGGCCACACACCCCTTTTTCCTTTGCTCCAACGGAAGTGCAGTGCACCTGAGGATTTGAGATTGGCAAAAGGCACTACATTATGGTGGCCATGAAAGAGCAGCCCGAGCATCCTCTGACACTGAATAGAGAGTGTTGGAGCCTGAAAGTGTTGCTGAGAGTGACAGTCTGTTGCTCTTCCCCGATTAATAGTACTTGGGTCTGCATGAGATGATCTGTGCCCTTGATCAATGAAGAGCACACTATCTGTAGTGCCTGCAGCACAAGAAATATTGGTGCACTGCATTGAGACATTGAGACTTTCAAGTGAGCTGTGAGTGTTTGCCAGGAAGGCACTCCAACGAATACTGAGTAACATCATTTTCATGAAAGGCCTGAATGTAGAGGCCCATGTGGAAGAAAACAACAGAAACAGGATTTGATGGACAATAGAAGCCTGCCAGAAGAGGCTTCGACGGGCTCTGGGTATTTCCCGTGCGATTGTATAGAATTGGAGTTTGGAGACTGATTCTTATTGTTTTATTAGCATTGTCAATAGTCACTGAAATACATAATGTTTGCAAAATAATTTTAGTATTTGCCTGTGTAATGGCAAAAGGGGGGTCTGAGGTTCTTTAATTTTGACTCCGTCTTACATTTGTCATCAATTTGTGTTGCCTTTACACAGACTGCTCTATTCATGAGTGTTTCTGTCCTTTGGACTGCAACGTGTAGAAAACCCCCCTCTGTCCTTGCTTTGAAAGCAATCTCAGACACTAGCTGGCCTAACTGCATACAGACATGTTCTGCCATTACTGATTGACCTATAAGTGCTGTAATTGATTGATTTATGGGTTTGGCAGAAACACGACGTAATGGGGACATTCTGGTTACATGATGTTTTTCTATTGGCTAATATTTTGCAGATATTGTATGTCCATATTAGATATTTTGTATGCTTGCAGAAGCTAGGACTGCCCCTTTCTTTTATGCTGAGTTTGTAAATCCTAAGCATATAAAAGACATCTGTGTTCTGTATTCTTTAGACTACCTCATTCAATTGCTACGGCTTCTGTGTGATGTGGACTCACTTATTAAGTTTAATAAAGATATCTGTTAATATTTCAGCTTCTGTGCCAAGTTCTTTGGCATTAGTGAGACCCCTGAGAATGAAGATTTCAGTTCTTCAGGTCAGTGGGGACACTGATCAGGAGGACATGGCAGTTTCTAAACTGCACACAGGCACTACAGTGTCAGGCCTGAGACATCATTTTAGGGCTACTCCTGTGGGTGGCACAATCAGTGCTGCAGGCCCACTAGCAGCATTTGTCATCACCAACCCTGGCACACCCAGTGCACTTTACTAGGGACTTCATGGTGATACAAATATGCCAAACATGTATATCCAATCAGAATAACACTTTACACACGGAGCACTTACACTCTGGCACTGATCAGCAGTGGCAGAGTGTCCAAAGCATCTAAACCAGCAAAAACGAAATCCAGCACAGCATCAAAAATCCAGGAGGTAGAGGCAAAAAGATAGGGGAAAACCACGCCAAAGATGCCAGGTCTAACACGTATCCCCTCCAGCTGAAAGTGGGGAGAACTACCCACCTGCTTGGGAGTTCTCTTCACTAAGGTGGAAAAACCTGGACAGACCATCAGCATTGGCGTGTTCTGTGCCAGGGCGGCGTTCCACCGTGAAGTCCATTCCCTGTAGGGATATGGACCACCTCAATAGTTTTGGGTTCTCACCCCTCATTTGCATTAACCATCTGAGGGGCCTGTGGTCGGTCTGAACACGGAAGTGAGTCCCAACTTTTTCAGAGCCCAGACCACAGCAAATGCTTCTCTCTCAATCGCACTCCACCTCTGTTCCCTGGGGAGTAGCCTCCTACTAATCAAAGCTACCGGCTGGTCTCCTCCCTCCTCAGTGATTTGTGAGAGTACTGCTCCCACACCATGCTCTGAAGCGTCTGTCTGTACTATGAACTCACTGGAAAAGTCAGGTGCCTTGAGCACCGGTGCTGTTCACATAGCAGTTTTCAGGGTTTCAAAAGCAGTCTGGCAGGCTTCAGTCCAGTCCACTCTTTTGGGCAATTTCTTGGAAGTGAGTTCTGTCAAGGGGGCGACAATGGTGCCATATCCCTTGACAAACCGTCTGTAATACCCAGTGAGTCCTAAGAAGGCTCTCACCTCTGTCTGGGTCTTGGGGGGCTCCCAAGTCAGAATGGTATCAATCTTTGCCTGTAGGGGCGCCACCTGGCCGCTCCCCACCTGGTGTCCCAAATACAGCACAGATCCCTGCCCTATCAGGCACTTGCTGGCCTTGATAGTGAGGCCTGCCCTTTGCAGAGCCTTCAACACTTCGCAGAGGTGTTGCAGGTGTTCCTCCCACGTGGAACTGAACACAGCAATGTCATCCAGGTATGCGGCGCTGAATTCCTCCAGTCTGGACAGTACCTGGTTAACCAGTCCCTGTAACGTGGCAGGGGCATTTTTCAACCCAAAGGGCATGACTCGAAACTGGAAGTGCCCCTCTGGCGTTGAAAATGCTGATCTCTCTTTGGCCCCATCAGTTAAGGCAATCTGCCAGTACCCAGAAGTCAAATCAAATGTACTGAGATACTGGGCAGCTCCCAACCGATCCACGAGCTCATCAGCTCTGGGGATGGGGTGTACGTCAGTCTTCGTGACCGAATTGAGCCCACGGTAGTCCACGCAAAACCAGAGTTCTGGAGGGCCACCGGGCACAGCAGCTTTCTTGGGCACCAAGACCACTGGGCTAGCCCAGTGGCTGCTGGAGGGCTCAATCACCCCTAGCGCCAACATCTTGGAAACCTCTTCCTTGATGCTGGCCCTGACCTTGTCAGCTACCCTGTAAAATGTGTGTTTCACAGGCAGACTGTCTCCAGTGTCCACATCATGGACGCACCAGTTGGTGACACCTGGGGTCAGGGAGAACAGGGAGGAGAACTGACCCAACACTTGGCGACAGTCCCTCTGCTGCTCTGGGGTCAGGGTGGGCGAGAGGACCACACCATCCACTGACCCATCTTGCTCCTTAACTGCCAGGAGGTCAGGGAGAGGATCACTATCCTCTTCCATTCCTGCATCTGTAGCCATGAACATAGTCACTTCAGACCTCTCAAAGTGTGGTTTGAGGCGGTTCACATGCAAGACTCTCAGGGGCTGCCTGGGAGTCCTCAGGTTAACCAGGTAGGTTACCTCACTTTTCCTTTCCACCACCTCATATGGCCCAGTTCACTTGTCCTGGAGCGCACAAGGCTCCACTGGCGCCATTACCCACACTTTCTGTCCAGGTTGAAATTCGACCAGAGTGGTATTCTGGTTGTACCATCTTTTCATTTCTTCCTGGCTTGCTTCCAGGTTCGCCTGAGCGAGCTTCCTGAAGCGTTGTGTCTGGTTGCGGATGGCCAGCACATAGCTGAACACATCCTGGGGGTTTTCCCACGGGACTTTTCACAACCCTCCTTCACCAGTGGGAGAGGTCCTCTAACAGGGTGGCCATACAGGAGTTCAAAGGGACTGAACCCTAAGGACTTCTGAGGCACCTCCCTGTAGGTAAAAAACAGGCATGGTAACAAGACGTCCCACTTCTGTCTCATGGGCTCCGCTAGGCCCATAATCATACCTTTCAGGGTCCGGTTGAACCTTTCAACCAACCCATTTTCTTGAGGGTGGTAAGGAGTGGTGAACTTATAAGTTACCCCACACTCCTCCCACAGAGACTTCATGTACTTAGAGATGAAGTTGGTACCCCGGTCGGAGACCACCTCTCTGAGGAACCCCACACGGGAAAAGATCCCCATCAATGCACGTCCCACCACGGGTGCTGTGATTGTCCTGAGAGGGACTGCTTCCGGGTACCGGGTGGCATGGTCCACCAAGACCAGGATTAACCTGTTGCCTAAGGCTGTCTTGGGGTCCAGGGGCCCTTCTATGTCTATGACCACCCGCTCGAAAGGGGTGCTCACTACTGGGAAGGGTTGAAGGGATGCCTTCAACTTCATTCCAGTCTTGCCACTGGCTTGACAGGTTTGGCAAGATCTGCAAAAGGAACCAACGTGCTTTCTCATCTGGGGCCAGTGGAAGTGGGTGACAAGCCGGTTCAGGGTCTTGTCTTGCCCCAGATGTCCTGCAAGAGGCACGTCATGAGCCAGACCCATTAGGAAGCTTCTGAAGCACTCGGGTACCACCAGCACACGGGCTGCACCGGGCTCAGAAAACTTAGGCTCGCTATATAGTAGGTCATCTTCTGAGTAGATAAAGTGGTCTCTGACTGCTCCACCTGCTGCCTGATCCACAGCCTGTTGCCGCAGATCATCGAGGGAAGGGCATTCCTTCTGCGCCTGGCAGAACTCCTCCCTGGAGGGACCACCTTCTTGCTGCCAATGGGTCAGCTCAGGTAGGTCTCCCAGTTCGGCCACCTGTTCCCCTGTAGGTTCCAGGGCATCCCCCTCAGGTTCTGCTCCTTCCTGGACCGTGGGAACTGCTGGAGCGGGTTTCCAGCGTCCCTTGCCTCTTCCTCTCCTGGCAGGTCTCTGGGCCACTGTTTCAGGTTCCAGTTCTGCTGAATCACCCCTACTGGCTGCCATAGCACGCGTGGTCACACAGATCCACGCAGGCAAACCCAACATTTCCAAATTAGTTCTGTGTTCTACATCCTTCCATGGAGAACTCTCCAGGTCGTTACCTAACAGACAGTCTACAGGCAAGGCATCACTGACAACTACTTCCAAAAGACCAGAGACTCCCCCCATTCAAAGGGAACACGCGCCAGCTTGCAGAGGCGCACTAAACTGTCAGCTGCCACTACAGGGCGGAGTACATCAGGGATGATTTGCTCTTCAGACACCCACTGACACCTTACGGATGTCACGCTGGCTCCTGTGTCTCTCAGAGCCTCAATCTCCCTCCCATTGATGGTCACCTTCTGCACATATTTCTTAGTGTTAGAGGGCAGTAAGGTTTCCTGGACCATCTCTTGGTCTCCTAGAGAGACAAGGGTCATCACTGCTAGCTCCCCCCAGTCACTAGAAACCAAATCCCCTCCCAAAGCTACACTAGCTTGGTTATCTCTTCTGTCTCTATTGTCTCGCCTGCCCTTAGGGGACCATGGCTGTCTAGGTTTGGGGGTTGGGATTCCTTTCCCTGGGAACTATTTTGGGGCCCTTGTGAGAACTCCTTTTGGTTACCCTTGTCCCCCCACTCTTCTGCTGGGGACCCTGCCCACCTTTGGCTGTGGTACCCACAATTCCTCTGTGGACCCTGGTACTGGTCCAGCGGTCCGCCTCCTTAGCAAGCTCAATGGGGTCTGTCAGCTTGCTGTCTAAAAGATGCTGGCGCAGCTCTGGAACACAAAGACTACTCAAGTGCTCCCAACTGATTAAATACAACAACCCCTTAAAATCAGTTACCTTACTGCCCTTCATCCAACCTTCCAGTGCACATGAGTACTGATTCACACATTCCATCCAAGTCTCAGACTCTCTCTTCTTGGAATTTCTAAACTGCAGTCTATACTGCTCTGGAGTAAGGCCATACCTGAGGCATAAGGCCTCCTTCATATTGGGGTAGGTCATGGCACCTGCCAACTCTAAGGGCTCTAGAGCACTCGTCCCAGAAGCCTCAAAATGTTTCCACAGGCCCGCCCCCCAATGCTGTTCAGGCACACCATTCATTCTCAATGCAATCTCATACGAAGTGAACCAGGCATAAATATCCTCAGTCCTATGGTAATTCTGCACCAGGTCCTTGGGAATATATACTTTACCCCCCTGCACTGGCTGCACGCTGCCACCATTTGAACTGGCATCCACCTCCTTGGCTTTAAGATACAGTTCTCTCATGCTCAACTCATGAGACAGAAGCAATTTCTTCTCTTCTAGGGCACGGGCATTTTAACTCTTCTCTGCTGCCCTTTCTCTCTCAGCTCTTTGATTTTCTTTCTCCATTTCCAATTGCTTCATTTTCATTTTCAAGACTTCCAAGTCATATTCTCTCACTCTCTGATTCTCTTGTAACTCTTCTGGGGCGAGGCCCCTGCTGGAATGGTTGCTGCCAGCTCCTGAGCCTACTCTGCCCACTGGCAGATCTGTGCCTTGAAAACCATTTTCTGCACTAACATCATTTCCCTCTTGTGCCTCCCAATGGGCCTTCAAGATTTTCTGCAGCTCCTCCTTTCTGTAGGTGCTCTTTATGGGGCACCCAAACTCAAGGCAGAAGTTTCTAAGATGTTTTGCTTGGTAGGAGTAAAAATCCTCAATGGAAAACTCCAACTCTACTTCTGCCCCCTCACTGAGTGCCTTTCCTTTCGCAGACATGATGCTTTAGAAGAGTTACTAAAAAATAGAATCAAAAATCAAAAACCAGTAGTATGTGGTGGCGTAGTGGTCTGCACTCACTAGTGATGTACACCAATTACTGTGGGTCTAGTACAAATACAAGTTCAATCCGCACCGCTGACCAACAATGTTAGAACTGGTGGTCTCTAGTTGGCGGGGGGAGGTACCACTGTCCAAATAGAGACCCTTGCTTCTAGTCAGGGTAAGGAGGAAACCCTCTGAGATAACCCCTGCTCACCCTCTAGGTAGCTTGGCACGAGCAGTCTAGGCTAACCAGAGGCAATGTGTAAAGTATTTGTACCAACACTCACGGTAACACAGTGAAAACACCACAAACTGACTCCACAACAGTTTAGAAAAATAAAGGTATTTAATCTAAACTACACAAGACCAAAATGACAAAAATCCAACATACACAGTTCAAGAATATGGTTTCAAAAGAGTTCTTAAGGCTGCGTTAAAATTCTCTACGTTGTGATAGAATTCTCTACAGATGCGTGAAATGTTCACAGTTGCATCACGTTTACTCACAGTACCTTTTAGTTGCAACAAAGTTCCAAAAGCAGAAGCTGGTGCGGTGGAAAACAAGCGATGCGTTGCTCCTGAAACCCTGGGGAGGCGTTTGCGACAGCCCCGCTGCAGCAGCGGGCGTGTTGCGACGAATCCGGTCTGTATGCCCTTCCGCGCAGCACCCACCAAGATCATCTGCGGCCTACCCCAAGAATCCTCGCTCAGCCCTACCCTCTTCAATGTCTACATGAGCCCCCTGGCAGCCATCGCACGCAAACACAACTTCAACATCATCTCCTACGCCGACGACACCCAACTGATCCTCTCCCTCACCAACGACCCAGCCACCGCCAGAGCCAGCTTCCAGGAAGGAATGAAAGACATTGCAGAATGGATGAAGCTCAGCCGTCTGAAGCTGAACTCAGACAAGACGGAAGTCCTCATCCTCGGACTATCCCCCTCCGCCTGGGACGACTCCTGGTGGCCCCCACCCTGGGAACCGCCCCCAAGCCCACAGACCACGCACGCAACCTGGGGTTCATCCTTGACTTCTCCCTCACTATGTCCAAACAAGTCAACGCCGTTACATCTTCCTGCTTCAACACCCTCCGCATGCTCCGAAAGATCTTCCGATGGATCCCCACTGGAACCAGGAAGACGGTCACCCAGGCCCTCGTCACCAGCCGACTGGACTACGGGAATGCCCTCTATGCCGGGACCACCGCCAAACTACAGAAAAAACTCCAACGCATACAGAACGCATCTGCTCGACTCATCCTGGACATTCCCCGACACAGCCACATCTCGGCCCACCTGAGAGACCTGCACTGGCTCATGGTCAGTAAGAGGATCACCTTCAGACTCCTCACCCATGCACACAAGGCTCTCCACGACATGGGCCACGAATACCTCAAAACCCGCCTCACGTTCTACACACCTACCCGCCAGCTCCGCTCCGCCAGCCTCGCCCTCGCCACGGTCCCACGGATTCGCAGAACCACCACCGGAGGAAGATCCTTCTCCAACCTGGCGGCCAAGATGTGGAACTCCCTCCCCACCCATCTACGACTGACCCAGGACCATCACCTCAAGACCTGGCTTTTCGAGCAGTAGCGGCACCTCCCCCTCACCCCCCAGCGCCTTGAGACCCTCGCGGGTGAGTAGCGCGCTCTATAAATTTTCCTGATTGATTGATTGATTTTTCAGATCGTTATTATCACATTACGATCTGCGTACTCTTGTCCGAATTCAGGACGCTATTTATTCAAACTCTGCTTGGTGGGATTATACACCTACAACATATCTCAAACCGAGTAATCGCGATGTTTTACATCGTGGACCACTACCAATGATACCTTTTTCTATTCTACGGCCACCCTGATCTATTTTGGAACGTCACAGTTTTTTTATCCTAATTTGAAGAGTCAAACCTATCAAGTGACGACGACCGAATATTTTTGGATTGCCGTACTTTCGCTTTAGCTGGAGTTCATTTCCATCAACGCCCTGAAGAAGTCCCCTGTTGGGACGAAACGCGTCGGCTGTATGGTGTTTAACTTTTTATTGAAATAAAGAAATTGAATCGAGGAAGATGTTTCTTCGTGACTCATTGGAGCTATATGATACAAGTTACCGCATGTTCGATATTGTTGTGCACCTGTGCTGTTTTGTTCTGATCTAGTTCCCTAGGGAACAGGTATTGTTACAGTGGGTACCATTCAGTGTGCACACCAACCTTTTGTAAATCTAGGAGGGTTACTATTCATCTGTGGGTTTATATGTTTTATTGTTAGGTGCTGTCCGTAAGAAGGCTCCACTGTTAGTTTTTTTTATCTACAGTCACTAAAGTATGTCTGAAGGATGCATTGCGGAAATAAATTGGTTTTAGGATTTGGAAATCTGGCTATTTTCACTGGCCACAAGCTGGCACCAGCGCTGCCTTTCACTGGACAGGACCACTGCAACATGCTCTACACAGCCAACGCCCGCCTGCAGCTACAGCGATCCTGCCGGCTACTATGCAGGGCCAGACTGGGAACCGAATCCGGCCCTGACAAATTGCTCGGTGTTGCTCAGCTGTTTGCTAGGGCCGGTTTTGGCTGATTTTGTTACAGGGGGTCGAAATTGCAGCTATGCTGCAAAACCGGCCCCGTAAAAAAACCACCCTCCACAGTAGCGGCCCACCTGGGAAACGCCTATCTCGCTACGGCCATCCGGCCCTGCTTCTAAGGGGCTCAAGCTGCCACAATGTATGTGCGTGCTTGTGTGTGTGTGGGTGGGGGAGGGAGGGAGGGTGTTGGAGGAGAGGACACGAGCATGCCATCTTCTGCCAGGGTTACTCTCAGAACCGAAACCCGTGGTGCAGTTGATGGATGCTGGAGAGTCAGAGCAGAAGATGGAGCACTGGAGCTTTGGCCCCATCCCTTAAAGTCAGACATTAAGGTCGACTATCAGCCCGCTCAATGAAAGCGTGCTGTGGTAGTGAGCCTCCAATATGCGTAAAATTGTCAAAGATGATCAGATCAAGAATTATTAGAACTGGTCCTATATCTAGACAAGAATGTCCTTCTAACTCACCACCCAGTATGTTACAGATAATAGTAGAGGACAATCTACTGCACATCAGCGTGCCTTCAATTAGCCCCTGTTTAAAAACAAAACACTTTTAAAGGAATTCCAAATTTGTTGAGTGATTAGTGATGGCTGTTCCGGCATTGCTCAGGTTCAATAAAAATAATTAAAGGTAAAAAAAGACCACATTCTCGTTCTGACCAATCAGAACAGCTTTAAAGAATTTTCCTAATGTGCTTGTCACATTTCCGTCCGTGGATTTGATACAGGATTTGACTAGATTTTTTTTAACTGTATCATACTGCGTAGAGCACAACTAATGATTTATGCCTCTTCCATAATACAAGTTTAATCATGCGTTAGACGCCGATGTCAGCAGTGAAAAACAGTAACGCACCGTCAAAGCCACGGAGGAAACTTTATGCGATCACATTTCTGCCAAGCATCTCTGAGCGATCTTCACCGATCAGCTGGATGAAGTAACGTTAAATTCCTTATGGAATACTTTTCTTGACGGAAAAAAGTACACAACTATGCTGAAACATATGCATCGGGACAACGTAAGATAATAAATAAAAGCACGATTCGAATTATTATCTTTTGGCAGCGTTTCCCTAAATGCAGTCCTTAATTCCAATTCCGATTCATATATATTTACTGCTTGATCTGATGTACATTGGCATCGGCTTGCATGTGTGTGCCTTGTCTCTTGTGATGCAGTTGCAGAGCGCATGAATACAATTTAATTTTCTTTCGGCGATGTGCTGTATAATGGCCTAATTCTCTTTAGTACTTAGCTTATATGGCATAGTCTTCTGCAGAGGTATGTAATATACTGTAACTAAATGCATAATGTTTAAAGAAAGACCGGGACATATTCTTATCAAGATCTCTTTAGACTGAACTAAGCTGTTTATGTGAGTAATGCTTATGTGAGTAATACATAACACTCTATCTGGGGTAATTACATTGTTATATTCTCAGGAACGTGCTCCTTAAAGTATAGACCTCTGAAAAGATAAAATGTGCAAATATATATGGTCCCTGTTTTGACACAGAGTTGGAATTCTCTACCTCTTTCACTGTCACTCATACCTAAACACATGAATCTCTGGCAATCCCTAAAAAACGTTGTACTGCATTGTGATTTCGCTGCTGGGATGTCAGATAATTTTGTTATATATTTATATTTTTTTATATATATATATATATATATATATATATATATATATATATATATATATATATATATATATATATATATATATATATATATATATTTATATTCACTGAAAAAAACCATAGGTTTCAGGCACGTTATAGTTAGAAATTAGCATTTAAAAAACCTTAGAAATTCACTGAAAAAACCATAGGTTTCAGGGACGTTATAGTTGGACATTTCTCTCGTACAAAACCATAGAAATTCTCCCGTAATAGATAGTTCACCTAACTATAACTCGCGCCCCCACAATGCACACCTGATGATGTCACATATTACATCATACATGACATGGTCAGTGACATCACTGATGACATCACTGATGACATCTCAGATGACATCACTGATGACATCACTGATGACATCATCCAGTGACTCTGTTTTCTTTAAAGTTTAAATATGTATTATATATATATGCCAAGGTAAATTGGAGAATGAGTGTGTATATAAGTGTCAAATGGAGTATTTAGTAGGTGTGTGACTGACTTTTTAAGGCGACTTCAACATCCATAGTGAATGCAGTCTTAATGTGGACGCAGGGACACTGGTAGCAGAGCTAGGCACTCTTGGGCTAACCAAGCTCAATGATGGCCCCACACATACAGCAGGGCATTCGTTAGACATTGTTTTCTCCAACTTCCCTAATGTCTTCTGTAACTCTCCACAGTTTTTACCTTGGTCTGACCATGCAATGATTGAATTTTGTATCCATTTAAAACAGGGGTAGCCCAATTTAACCCTAAGGCACCTGGGTAAGGACATACAATTCCAATAAATAAACAATGCCTCGGGATAGATAGATATACTAAACAGTATGATGAAGAGAATCCTATTTTCACTCTTCCTATAGATATAAATCTATTTAGAATAACTTATATATATTTCAAGTATCCATAGTCAATGGCCAAACAATATATGTACTAGATTCAAGGTTCTTTGAATTGTATTTATTTCATACGTATCTTTGCGAAAAGAAATGTAGTCTTTTTTTTATATTCTGAAAAACACATTTCAACACCATATATATACATAACAACATATATTTATATACACATATTTACATTTTATACATAAAACACAATAACAGACAAAATTCATGTCTTATTGCTCTCTTCGCCCTTATTTCAAAGCAGGATGCACCGCACTTATATTAAACAATGTGCAATCCCTTCCCAATTAGATCACCATCCTGGAGTCACCTAGTGGTTTTATCAATTAAAACCCCTCATTTTTTAGGTACTCCCAAATTGTTCTGTGCTATTAAAATTTTTTGTGGTGTCTCAAAATTTTTGTCGACGCGTTTCAGCCACTATTCTTAGTTGGCCTCATCAGGACTAGGGCAGTCGAGTGCATGAACATTCAATTTCACCTAAGAAGTCAAGAAATACTTGTAAATCTCAACACAAAACACATCTTATGTACACCTATACACATATATCTACATATATATATATATATATATCTACACCATGGCAACAACCATTTCGAAAACTAATTTGATCTTTTTGGGACGGATAACATATGTACTGTAGGCTCACATAATGCACAAATGAACTTAGATTGGTGTATAATGTTTAGTTTAGTAGTTAGGCAACTTAGAGAATGCTCAGGGTCCTATATAGCACTGTGTGGGACATAAGGTTGCACATATATCACTAGTTGGTTGTTTTTGCGATTTTTTGCCCCCGCCACTCCAGGTATTTTTGGTCCTAAAAAGATCAAATTAGTTTTCGAAATGGATGTTGCCATGGTGTAGATATATATATATCCGTCCTATCAATCTCCTCCCTTTTCTTGGCAAGCTCTTGGAGAAACATATAAATACTCATGTCTCCAACCATGTAGAACGGATGGGCAGCCTTGACTCATCTCAATCAGGCATTAGCCCCAAACACAGCACGGAATCAGCCCTACTAAAGGTAACCGACAACAACAGGTTGACCCTAGATAGAGGCCACTCTACGATTCTGGTGCTGTTGGATCTATCCGCTGCGTTCAACGCAGTTTCGCATAGGATCTTGCTCGGAAGATTGGAAGAGGTTGGACTTAGAGACTTGTCCTTTAAGTGGTTGACGAGTTTTCTTTCTTCTCGCTCCCAGGTGGTTAACCTGGGCTCATATCGTTCAGCTACAACAGAATTGTCCAAGGGAGTTCCACAGGGCTCTTGTTTGTTTAATATCTATGTGGCTCCCTTGGCCAATCTGCTGAGGAACAGTGGGTTTATCCCTGTTTCCTATGCAGACGATACTCCATTCACTAAGTTTACCCGTTTGGTGCAGGCCACCTATTCCCAGGGAATGAAAAACATCTCTCAGTGGATGAGGAGTAACTTTCTACAGTGCAATGTGGGGAAGACGGAAATAATGCTTTTCGGGGAAGCTCAATTATTGTGGACCCCTGACTGGTGGTCTTCAGACCTAGGCACCCCATTCCCCAAAAACCTGCGTGAAAAACTCACCATGAAAGAGCATGCTGCTCAGACAGCCGGCTCGTGCTTTCATGTATTGGGTCTATTACGTCATATTCTTCCTTTACTCCCTTACTCATCCAGGAAGACGCTAACCCAGGCACTTATATTAGGCTGCCTGGATTATTGCAATAGTCGCCTGCTGTAAGCTAATGAGACCTCCCTCGACCGTCATCAGGTTGTCCAGAATACAGCAGCCCGTCTGATCCTGAATGCACCACCCAGTACGGCCTCTCGATCGCTGCTCTGTCAGTTCCACTGGCTCCCTACACGGGAACGTGTGCAGTTTAAGGTTTTAGGTTTACTGTACCATCCACAAGGCCTTGTCCAACTCTGGCTCCAATTCCTTATACTCTGCGGCGGTCTCTCCGCTAAGAATCTAAACATTTACTCAGAGTACCTAGAATTCAACGAGCCAGACAAGGTGGGAAGGCCCTATCCTATCTGGGACCCTGTTACTGGAATAAGCTTCCGGTACAGCTAAGACAAGGTATGGATCATCTTATTTTCAGGAAACAGCTTAAGACCTTTCTCTTCACCTCAGTTCCCTAGTGGCTAGGTTTCTCCTTCCGGAGTCCCGTCTAGAGCGCGGAGATACCCCTTCGGGGGTCGATTCTGGTGCTTTATAAATAAATAAATAAAAATTAATTAATTAATTAATTAAACGTGTTTTACTGAATGCTTGAATGCCTGTATCAGTCTGTCTGTTGTTGTATACGCTGCTGCATGGGTTGGTCAGTAGCTATATGAGTGTCTATATGGGTTATGAACAGGACCGGACTGGCTACCTGCTGAGCTGGGGGCTGATTTCGTTCTTGGAGACCTGCGTGAGCTAAACGAAATTCGTTTTGCTTTAATTATTTCGAAGCACACGCAGGTCTCCATGAACGAAATCAGCCCCCACCACAGTGAAATCAGCCCCCAGCTCAGCAGCATTCCAAACTGCCCGGTAGTCAGTCCGGCCCTGGTTATCAATTGGTTGCCTGAGTATCTGTATGGGTGCCTGGATGTGTGTATGGGTGGGTGGAAGGTGTGTGACTCTGTGCATAGATGTTTGAGTGGTTGATTCACTGTGTGTTTGGGTTCAAGAGTGCATGTGAAAATAGCTGTATGGGTGGGTGAGTGTGTGTACTGGCGTGTTGGTGAGAGAATGGATGTCTCAATGGTACATGTCCAAGTAACTACATACATAAAAGGCAGTGTATGTGAGAGTTGAAGTATATAAATGACTATACGTGAGAGTCAGTGATTGTGAGAGTGGCTGTATGGATGAGTGTGTCCTTGTATCAGTGATTGTATAAGAGAGTAAGTATCCATTTGTTTCTGTTTGAATAAGTGATGTGGTGTGTGTATAACTGTATAGGTCAGTAAATGGAAGAGTGATTAATTCTTTGCATGACTGACTAGGTGTGTGAGTAATTCTGCATGAGGAGTATATTCATTGTTTTAAAAAACATTTTTTCTGTTTGACATATATTTTTTATTTAGAAGCCAAAAAAGAAACATCAGCAAATCGTCCTTTCCAAAGTCCAGTAATAAGGGCGCTAATAGCATTGAACCACCATCTGCATCTTTCTGCAGAAATTATTCCTAAATGTCTAAAACACCATAATAATAGAAGAATTGTATCAGGAATCATGCATTTACCCATCAGATGGCTTATAAAAGGTAGAATTTCAGTATTGCTGCAGTTAAGGGCATGTCATATGAATCCAGGTTCCTTCTCCTGGACATCGAGGGCTCTGCTTAGAAATGCTCTGATTTTACCTATGTAGCGAAGCCAAGGTATCATATTTGAGCCAGTGGGTAAATATTTGAATTTTTTAAGTAAATCATGTTTATTATGAGCAGCACCTCCTCTCTTAATTTCCTAATTCACACAAGGTTTAGTTTGAATTTTCTATTTATTTATTAACTTACTGTACATTACCTCATTTTGTGCATGGCGTGAAAATAGATAATCCACTGGCTGATGCTTTTTCTGCAAACACTGCATCAATTAAATGTCAAGAGCTTTCAATATCTCTAATGAATCATTTGTGCAGAACCGCAGTGGTCTGGTTGTTGGATAAATGTAACCACTCCTCATGGGTTTCGATCTTAGGGTGTCTCCGATCCCATGTAGTAAGATTCCAATTTTTAATCCAAGTATCTATTTTACCCCAAACTTTTTGAGCCATCAATTAATTTCTACGGAGCATAAATGTGTACAGACTATTTCTGGCGGAGACTCTGAGCAATAGTGAGGAATCTGTAATCTTCTAGTAAATTGTGCATAACATGTAGTAAGAGATGTTCAAACACAATGCAGTGGGGTGTGTAAGTTTTGAGAAAAAACAAACTTGTGATTTTTTTACAACCTCCAGCTGGTCCAAAAAATAATTATCATAAAAAGTTGCATCCTAAAAATCCAGCCAGATTTATTGTTTTGAGGTTCTTTAGTAATTTCTGAAATGTGGTAAAACACAGTCCTCTCTTTTGAAGGGGAACAACGAATTTCTTTATACATATCCTAAGTTGTTTATAACAACACAAGAAACTGCTTTATAGCCCCAATAATGCGTGAAAGAAAGTGGGTTAGCTTTGAAAATGAAATAAGAACAGAGGCAATATATTCATTTCTATCAACAATACCCTTCTGATTAGTGTGAGTGGCATTAGATTCCATCTCTCCAACATATCTTGTTTAAGAGTGGAACATAGATCATATCATAATGATTTAAGTATTTCTTAAAAATCCATACTCCCACATATCTGTTCGGATATTTATTGTACTTGAATTGTAGTGAGGGGGAGTGTCTGCACTATTGTACTAAATACTAGTATATCCATCATAGTGGCATTGACTTTATATCTCCCAAATCTGCGAATTTAAATATTAAATACAGGGTCAACTGATAATTTAACTATTGAGCCTGCAGTAAAAGGACCATGTGATTTGAATATAATTTTACTGTAGATGCCCCTGAGAGAATAGATTTTAATCTTGGGTAGATCTGAGTAAAATTGCTTTAGGATCGATAAATAAAGCAAAGGGGATAGGTGACATAGGACACCCCTGCCACATACCCCGGGTAATTAATAGATTTTTCATAGGTTGGTTATTCAATAACAGACAAGAAAGCATTTAACACATTGGGAGGCTAGCAGCCTCATCACCTGGGTAAGAAAACCCATTAATTGTAAAACCTTAAATAGAGATTCCCAACTGACAAGTTCAAATGCCTTCTCAGTATCTAATAAGATAAAGAAGAGAAAATAAAACAGCAAGCCTATATGGCGGCCATACCTCGCTCCAATAACCCAAATCCAGTCCAAAATGTATTAGTTTAGAACAACAAAGCGTACACAGTCGCTGCTCCCGTTGTTTCCAAAGAGTGATCTAAAGATCAAAGATAATTCTGTCCACTAGTGCGAAGTGCACCACAAAAGAGAATTTCCATAGCCAATTAGTCCAATCCACAACAATCTTGTTTCCCAAGTGTTTTTTATTTTTCATAGGATTGACATATTAACAGCCAACGTGTTTCGTCCACAGCCTGTGGACTTCATCAGGGCTGCAAGAACATACAAAACGTATACTGTGTAAAACTACGTACATATATAACCACAATACAACATAAAAATGACCACAATTAAAAGAACCATATACAAAAGCTCGACTTCATCCAGATAGGACATGTGAAAAAGAGAGACAACAGGAATAATATAAATACAAATGAGCAAGAAGGAAGGAAAAATGTTGCGTTTGTAGATATTAGTATGCATAGAAAACCCGCAGTAGGTATAGCTTGAGCGGAAAAAAAAGTCTATTTATCAAAAACCCAACATGCCTCCAAAGAGTTGTTATTACACGCTGTGATTGCAAAACGTGCCACCATCAGTAGGAACCAAGTGAGTTCCCTACATATATGTCCCTTGAAACGTACCGTATTCACTTATCGTATGTAGTCTTCCAATGTCTCAAAGAGTTTTAATGTCTCCCACCATTTAATTTCCTTGTAGATGATACATATCTATTTTTCATAGGGCCCTTGCATATACTGGGCAAAACAAGTACCCTCCTACAAGTGCATGTATCAATGGACGAATGGTACCTGTAAATAATTAGAGGTTTGAAAACAAAACCTATATGTATGGCAAATAATACAATTTAGTAAGTTTTGTTATATAATATATATATAAAAAAAGTGAAACCCTAAGGCGTGGATATAGGAACCCGATTCGTATTTAAGATGAGTCAGTTTATTGATGTACTTCATTCCTTGGTGATATTCCATTATTTATTTAAGTATCATATCCCTTGAGCCTATTCGGGATTAGAAATATATAGTGTATCATTATAGATGTGGCACTACTCTGAAGGTAAAGGGAAAAATTAACCTGTGGCTAGTTCATCTGAGTAATATTATACCTAGGTGTCCTGCTCTGAATATCATGTCTTCCTCTATGGCCATGGACCGGCTTGTATTAATAGACTGAAACTCGTCCAAGTGAGAAAGAGCGACAAAAAATGCCCATGAATTGATGTCCCACCCCTCCATGAAGATGGGGGGTGGCACAATGGAAGCAATGGAAACTATTCAAATAAACCCCCGCAGCGATGTACAATGCGAGAGGCAGAAACGCTGCCATGTCCTCGTCCTCTTTTGGCCTTGATAAACCTTGATAAGCACGAAGCCGGCATCATAGGGCCACGTCTTCCCGCGGTAAAGCTGCTTCTTTTCTTCCATGTTCAAGTGAACGTGCATGACGTGCCTAAATGTCAGGCAACGTCAGGCACGTCTTCATGAGCTAAAAGTACAGGGCAGCTAACTAGCATGCCAGAACTGTAAAAAGTGCCTATTTGCGAAAAGTGGTTGAAGTATCGAATATAAAAATAAGATTCCATCCCCATGCATAATAGATAGAGAGATAGATCCTAAATATGAACTGAATTACATTTAAATCCAAAACTTGTTCATCTTTATCAAACACCATAGGGATTTAAAAGGGAAAAATTGTCTTGACCACAAAAAAAACAACTTATTTTGGTATTGATACTGAAAGCCCCTATTAAAAATATATATACTATTTAAATATGGGGTATAATTGGAAAACGCTATATTGAGGTTACTACTCCTATCTAGATGTTGACTCCATCCTCTCAGTTTTAAGAGTTGCCTAGTCAATAAATTACAGAAGCAGCTCTATTGCTTATTTGGACGAGATTCCTTCTCCTGTAGACAAAAGAGATGCTTCATCACAGTGTTGTTGATGGTATAAACGAAAGATTGACAGAGGTCTTGTGAAGAACAACAAGGAATATCATGCCCCTAAAGGAAATACAGCTAGATTCATGAAGCAAAATTGCGATCGTAATAGCTGCGAATTAGCTATTGCGATCGCAATTCCAAAGAAAGGGATTCATGATAGTAAAAAAAACAAAATAGCGAATTCGCAACATAAAATTTGCGAGTCCGCAAATAAATTCGCAGAATCCAGGAACAAGCCCATTTGCGAATCTGAAATAGCGAAAAACCATGGATTCTGTGAATTAATTTGCGAAATCGCAAAATAATCGGCATTCATGAAAAATCGCATTTAGCGAAAAACCCGAAAATCGCTATTTGCGACGCGCATTTTAAGGAGAACCCAAACCAGGTGGTAACCAGTAAGAAAAAAAAATAAGATGCAAAAAAACGTTAGCAAATTACAAACAGGTGCAGGCCTGACAAAACACACTTAAGGACATGCAGCTGGAGCCTGAGGACTCTCACAATGCCAGGACTCTACATGGTGGTCAGGCGGCGAAGGCTACAGCGAGCAGCACGGAACAGACGTAGGATCCAGGAGCGGATATTCCGTGTGCGGGTCACCCTTCCTGGCCAAACCAGGGAGCAAATTTACGCAAAGTACCGCCTAAATGGGGCAATGATCATCAAGCTGATCCAGGACCTAGACCCCCTGATGCAGCACCCAACAAGGAGGACCAATGCCGTTCCCACTCATGTGCAGGTATTGTGCAGCCTGCACCTACTGGCCTCCGGAAGCTTCCAGGGGATAGTCGCTGTCGCAGGGGGGATATCCCAGCCCACCATGTCCCGCTGCCTATGGAGTTTCCTGGAGGCCATGCTGACCCGGCTACACCACTACATCTCATTCCCCACCAGCCAACAGGATTTGAATGACACCAAGCTGCAATTTTAGAATGTAGCCCAATTCCCACATATAATAGGATGCATTGACTGTACCCACATCCACATCTGCCCAGCAGCACAAACGGAATACATGTATCGCAACCGCAAGTCATACCACTCCCTCAATATCCAGATGGTGTGCAATGCAAAGACAATAATCACGGACATAGTGGCACAGTACCCGGGGAGCACACATGACTCGTTCATATTCCGGCACAGTGGCATTCACACACGACTGGCCAGGGGAGACTTTGGTGAAGGGCACCTACTGGGTAAGTACACATGCCCCACAATATTACACTGTGATAATGTAGCTCCGCCGCACAGGCACTCACCCTCTGCTCCTATCATTCAGGTGACAGCGGCTACGCTCTCCGTGAGTACCTCCTCACACCATACCTCAACCCTGCAACACCACAGCAATGGCGTTACAATGCAGCACACCGTTGTTGTTGCAACGGATGGGCACTTGATCCCCCGGGGTCTATCCTTCGAAAGGGCTTGTTAGCAGCCCCCCGAACTAAAGGTTTGCCGCCCTTTTTGCGGGTACTAAATTTGAGTGTTAGATCGGCATTAAAACATTATCAGGACATCTATGACTTAATCGTGGATGAAGCCCCCGACCTCTTTGCCATTACGGAAACTTGGCTCCAGGATGCGGATACTGCTATTTCCAATTTAGCATGCCCCCCTGAATATTCTATGTTTACCTTAAACAGATCATCAAGAGGTGGTGGCATTGCCCTCATAGTCAGGTCTTGTTTCACCTGCGTGTGGAGTGGCCTCAACATAGCTGGGTGTGAAAGTGCCTCTTTTAAAATCTCAGTCAGCCCCCAGTTTACGTTCTCTGGGATGGTGGTCTATCGTCCGCCAGGTAGTGACGTGGTGTTCAGAGATTCTTTCCCCGATGTTGTTAGCACGCTAGTTACAGGTTGTGCTAACTATTCCATCTTGGGTGACCTGAACCTACATTTCGACATCCCTTCCAACCTGACGGTACGTAGCATCTCTGCAGATTTAGAGGCCTTTCAGCTCTCCCAGCTGGTACTTCAGCCCACCCATGTAGGGGGTCATACTCTGGACCCCTTCTTCACTAATTTGGGTGAGACTAAAGTTATATCTGTCTCCCCGTTAGTGTGGACAGATCATTCTTTGGTGATCATCCAATGTCCTCTACCCGCGGCCCCTTCCATCTCTTTGGTCAGACGGGTACCTAGGAGACATTGGAACAAACTTAGGCTTGAGGACTTCCACCGCCTCCTATCTGATGACGTGGAAAAGAGCTACAACCATTTCTGCTCTTGGGTAACCAGGGCCTTGGACTCTTTGATACCAATTGTATCAAGTAAAATCAGCTCTAGAGATCCAAGCCCCTGGTATAACAGCGCCCTACGTGCCTTGAAGGTAACTTGTAGACGGGCGGAAAGAGCTTGGCGGAGGACTTATGAGGCTGATTTGAAAGCTGCATATCTCGCCTCCGTCAGGATTTACCACCGGGCAATATGTCGAGCCCGTGCAGCATTCTATGCTACTGAAATCCGTAATAGCTCTAACCCCTCAAAGACCATCTTCAAAGCCATGAAAGACCTCCTGGCGAAACGGTCTCCCTCTGCGGCTGTGGGATCCACCTCTCATTGTGAATCCCTTGCCACTTACTTTCTAGGAAAGGTCCAGGATATCTACCGGGCCTTCCCCAGTATGGGGATTGACCTGGGAGCTGCTAATGGGGTGCTGGCCCATCCTCCCCTGCTATCATTTCCTCCACTCCTTCCGGAGGGGTTTGACAAACTTGCCTTGCAAGTTAAGTCTGGATCTCCCCTGGATCCAGTAAAACCTGCCTTGTTTAAAGATCAGGCCTTTATGGGACGTACCGTTGTGCGTTCCTTAGTCAACCTTTCTCTGGAGTCGGGTGTGGTTCCAACTAAGTGGAAGCAGGCGGTGGTGTCCCCAATCATCAAGAAACCTACCCTGGATCCATCAAAACCGGAAAGTTATCACCCCATCTCACTGCTACCCTGGCCGGCAAAGATAACGGAGGCTCATGTCAACATCGCCTTGTTGGAACATCTCGCCCGGACCAATGTCCTTGATCCCACACAAAATGGCTTCCGTGCTGGACACAGCACGGAGACTGCCCTTCTTGTGATGGTAGAACATCTTCGAGCGGTGCTGGATGCCGGTCAGATGGCGGCGCTGATATTATTAGATCTCAGCGCCGCCTTCGACACGGTCTCCCATACCATCCTCTTGCACCGGCTCGAGGAGATTGGCGTTGGCGGCCAGGCTCTGCAGTGGTTCCGCTCCTTCCTTGACGACCGCTCCTTCTGTGTGGCCATTCCTCCTTTTAAGTCCAATTTTCAGCCGCTGGCCATGGGGGTTCCGCAGGGATCCTCGCTGAGTCCCACGTTATTCAATCTATACGTGAGACCGCTGGCTGAGGTCGCCAGGCAGTGGGGCCTGACTTTGGTCTCCTATGCCGACGACACTCAGCTGGCGGTTACTCTCAGCGGGGATGCGGAGCAAGATGCACCCAGGTTTCAGAACGGACTGAAGGCGGTAGCCAGCTGGTTGACAGCTAACTGTCTCCAGCTTAATGCCACCAAGACAGAGGTTATGGTTGTCGGGAAGAGAGTGGACTTATGGGGTGACCAATGGTGGCCGCCGGAACTGGGACCAACTCCGACCCCGGTGTCTGAACTGAAAAACCTGGGAGTCTGGTTGGATGCCGGCCTCACCTTTGTTGGCCACACCAAAAAACCAGCCGCCTGCTGTTTCGGCCTGTTGCGAGGATTACGACCCGTCCTCAAATACTTTGACGCCCCTACCAGGCAGCTGGTGATCCAGGCCACTGTCATCTCGCGCCTGGATTACGCCAGTTCTCTCCTGGTTGGAGCTAATCAGGCGGAAATTACCCGTCTACAACGGGTACAAAATGCTGCGGCTAGAGCGATTGTTGGCTTGCCCAGATTTTGCTCTGTGTCTAATGTCCTTCGCTCCCTTCACTGGCTTCCAATGAGGAAGCGAATTCATTTTAAGGTTCTCTGCTTAACCTTTAAAATTCTGAAAGGTATTGGCCCCCAAATTATGTCCAGCTTTCTATCCTTTTATGTACCCACGCGTGCCCTCCGTTCCCAAGGTCAGGCTCTCGCTGTGGTCCCCAGATTCAGGCTTAGTCGTTCGGGAGGGCGCTCCTTCCGCGTCAAAGCGGCTTCCATCTGGAACTCTCTTCCGGCAGATATTCGCCTGATGGAGGACCTGATGCTTTTTAGGAGAGCTATTAAAACCTTTTTGTTTTAAATCCAGTTATTTTAAATGCCTTTTTCTGTTCCTGTTGTGTTATTGTCCTACCTTGTCACTGCGCCAGGACGCTCCTTAGCTGGGGCAGCTGTGCACATAACAAATAAAGATAACATAACATAACAAATTGCATTGAGAGGACATTTGGCCTTTTAAAAAGCAGATTCCGCATACTGCACAAGACTGGTGGGGCCCTCAAATACGAGCCAGAGGTCTGCTGCCGCATTGTGGCCGTGTGTGCAATCCTCCACAACATAGCAACCAAGCGCAGGATACCTGTTGACATCTCTGGCAGTGAGTCTGAAGGGGACAACCGACCACCTGCACATGTGCGTCACGCACACGGCGAGTATCCTGCAGAAGGACACATGCGGCGCAACCAAATCAGCATGAACTATTTCTAGTGCCCCCACTCCCCACACCCATTACCTAACTCATGCATGACAACATTAATAATGACATGAGTCAGATTAAGTTAGTCAGAATTCTTTTAATTGTTACAGCACAATAAACTGGGCATTCTGCTAACTGGTACATGAATGACATATTGCGTCATATGTCTGTCCTTCAGGAGGGCATGCTTGTAGCAGCAGCATGGCCCCTCATGTCAATGATAATGTTCAATGCCGCCTCCGGGCAGATGCTCCCAGCCTCCTTTCCCCATCCTCCTCCTGATTAGGCCGTGAGACAGCAGAGGGCCTGCTGCTGCGGCGGGGTGCAACCACCGGTGGAATGGACTAGCTGCTATGGCTGGATGTAGCCTCACTTGTGTCGTCAGCCCCCCTCCCCTGGCCATGGTCGGCAGCCTGCATGCCCTGGACTGCAGTTGAAACATGCTCCAGAGCTCTCGCGACGTCCTGGCAGCACTGGACCATTTGGACCTGCATGGCCAAGGAGCGTCGCGAGAGCTGGGAGGTTGCGTTCCCTATTATGTAGTTCGACCGCGTGTACGCTGACAGGCGGGTCAGCAGTTGGCGGTGTCTGCGGCGATTGAGATGCGCTGCCTGTTCATGGCCTGTGTGTTGGCCTCCATAGCAGCTGTCATCCTCTCCATGCATTCTGACATTACTGCAACATTTCGGGCGGTCTTGTCCAGTTGCAGGTGGATAGCCCCGAGATGACGGGCCTGCGTCTCATGCACATGTAGCATCCGGCGCTCGATGGAGAGCCCACCTGCTCGCACATTTTGTCCCCTACCAGCACGGGAATTGTTTGTGCGCTGACCCCTCACCAGTCCGCTGGACTGGCTCCTCACAGCTGCAGGGCGGCGGGTTAGTTGGCGAACTGGAGCTGGTGTTGCATGCCCCACTGGGGATTGTGTGACGGGCAGTGCTACTGCAGCGCGTGCTGGCACAGGGGTGGCACTGGCCACAGGGGCAGGTGGTGTGATGACTGCTGGTGCGGCAGCTTGCCCAGATGGTCCGGGCTCTGGGGATAGATTTGTGTCTCCCTCTGTGTCCTCCGTGATGTCCATGACCAGGCCATCGCTGTCAGTGCTGGGGACTTCTACGCCACCTGTGATGTAAAGTGGACGTTGATTAGTGACATGTTTCTTACACATTTAGGCTTCCTACATGCATGCAGACTACCATTCCCTGAGTCGCTGCAGGATTGACTCTCACTAAACATGTCTGGCTTAATGGGGCAAGATGGTAATTGTGGTCAGACTACATGTCCCACAATGCAATAGCGCTTTAGTGGTGTGCTTTGGCTGCATGACTAGGGTTTGATATGGGAGGCTCTGGAGTCATGGACATTGTTAGGGGACAGGTGGTCGCAGTTGCATGGCACTTACCTGGTGTGTCTTGGGTGGGTCAGGAGAAGTCAAGCTGTGTCACATCCACGCATGCCTGCAGATTTATGGTGTCCTCCACTCGGTCCTCCAGTGGTGTATTCGGTGGGACAGTGGGCTCCCCTCCTGTCGCCACATGCTCCCCCAGCCTCTCCGCTATCTTCTCCTTTGTCCTCCCTCTGAGGTCATACCAGCGTTTTTTAAGTTCGTCCACGGAGCGCTGGGTCACCCCACAGAGTTAACTTTAGCGCGGATGCGCAACCATAGCCGCCTCTTATCGGCCTCGGGCACCCGCCTCGAATCTTTCCCGAAGAGCCGATTGTAGTCCTTGCAGACTCCTTCTATTAAAAATTCGAGCTTTTGCTCAGAAAATTTAATTTTTCTTTTCCTCCCACTGGCAGATCCAGCTGCAGCTTCCTCAGAAATGCTTGCCACTGGGGTGTCTCCTGAAAAACTCCTGTAGGCACACTGGAGGGGAGCTCTGATGGTGATGCTTCCAGTTCAGGCTCTCACTGCTAAATGAGGGTGGAACTTGCCTACTTCCTGGTTGTGATGTCATCACTGTGCTCTGGATGCGACTTCCCGTTTTTGCGATCTCGCAGTTAGCGAGATCGCAATTTGCGATATCGCTAATTGCGAAATTGCAATTTCAATACGGGTATCGGCCGATTATGCGAATTATTACCGATTTTCGGGGACTCGCAATCGCCGATTGCGGCCGATTGCGAATCGCTTTTTTTTATCGCAAATATTCATGAATGGCAATCTGTGATTTCTTAATTGCGATTCGCTTTTTCTCTCAATTTAGGAATCGCAGATTGGGACATTGATGAATTTAGCTGTTAATGAAGTTCATCATCTGTAATATGGCCCATGGAGAAACATCGTAGACAGCAAATCCAACCTGCCTCATTCTGTCAGAGCGCCAATTCTCTGTCACCCCCTTCCCAGGCTCTTTTGCGGTGCACTTCGCATTGGTGGACAGAAGTGTCTAATAAGATGATGGCAGCTAGATTGCCAGAGATAGAAAGAAAATTAATTGCTACAGCCAGACAATGGGTATTTGAATATGGTTGTCAAGAGGCAATAAATCAATTTTGATTGTGTTTAATCAGTAATTGGAGCTGAGTTAGAGTATTTTGTTGAATATATAATATTTTAATAGACTGTTGAGTAAGGTAAGTGGACAATATGAATTAGGATCAAGTGAATTTAAAATTTTTCAGGAAACCATTCTGATACACCCTTGGAGAAGGAAGCTGGGTTTGGTCTAATTGTGAATATTGCAGCGCAAAATTGTATGAGCTGATTCTTTAGCTAATTTATAAAACCTGTATTAGCTTTGTCTGGAAAGCTGTCCTCTCGTTGCAGTTGGATAAACCACTAATTACAATCTATTTCCTCCTGATTAAATTAAGCTATTGATAATGTTGTGTCCTCTTCAGGTAATGTGGAATTTCTAATTTCCCTAGCTATTTATTGATATTTTCCTTCATTGTGATATGTGGAGTCTGATATATATTTTTAAAATGCTCTGAGAAAACTTGGCGTATCTCTTTAGGTACAAAGGTAATGTGACCATTCTTAGGGTCTCTGATGGTCAACATTGTTCAATGTTCCAAATCTCTAGGCAAGGATTTTGCTTGCAATCTCCCATTCCTTGTAAAGTTGTTGGCCAGCTATTTTAGATTTTTCCACTTCCTTCTCCATTAAACATATTCTTAAATTCAATTTGACTAGTCCTTTATATGCAGTAATCTCCCTTCTAAGAGTTGATAAAAGCATTTTGCACCACATATGGGGAAGAGAGATTGTTTTCCTGAAAATATAGGGCAATCCTCTTCTTGGTACTTTGAATAAATTGTGATTCAACTAATATACTTTTTTTTCTTGACTACCAAATAAGATTATTCTGGTCCATTATTAATTTCATATAAACACTGATGGCCGTATGGTCTGAAAAACACTTTGGTATGAACTCACTTCATTTTGGGTTAGTGAAGATGATAAAAACTATTTTATTCTAAATGCATACTGATGATGTTTTGGGAAAAAAGTATACAGGCCATTGTATGATTTATTAAATATCTATGCATCATATGACCCTAATTCTTTATTTTTTACACTATTCATTGCTCAGCAATCTTGGATTTTCTGTCTTTTGCACAGGGATTTGAAGTGACTAAGGTCGTGGATAGGAAAAAATAAAATGTCCTCCTATAAAGATGGTTTTGGGGAATGTAACTAATCTGGTTGTCAGGCATAAGAGTGGCGTACGATCATTTTCTCTAGGGCCACAGTGTGAGGCTACTGTGAAGGATTTTGTTGGATTTTGAATTGATAGAACTATCCAATGTCCAGTCTCATCATTTATTCTCTTGGCTACTAAAGGGGAAATTTAAGGTTAGGAGGATTCTAACTCCTCTATGCATGCCAGAAGTAGAGGATGTAGGAAGCTGCCTCTGTATATACCATTCCAAAGTAAGGTATAGTGTGCACCTATCCCAGGGAGTCCCCAGCGATATAGCAGAGGCTAAATTAGGGAAGTACAAACATCTCTCTTTGTGGTTGTGTGGGCAAGCAGTTAGGCTTTTCCAGAGGGTATGTTAAGCATTTATTGTGTTCAGTCACTCAAGGCTGATGGCACACGCCCAGAGACTTCACCCAGACCAATTAGGTAAGCATTCAAAAAATATATACTTATTGTTAAATTCTCAATCCAAGGAGGTCTTGGTACATGCAAGTAAAATATACTTTCAATCATAGAACATTTCTACAGCGAATTGATTAGCAATCGTTACAGGTTGGTATTGGTTCAAAAAGCAGTTTAAGTCAAACAGTAATTACTTTTGGAATACATCTGGATTACTTGTAGATTATGTCAACTACTCAGTGGTATGCCTATAAACATGCCGGGTTTCTCACAATACAGGGTAAGTAAGACTTTTTAAGGTTTGCAGTGTAGTTACTTTTTCTCCATACAAAATTGCAGCGCAATGCGGAACATTTTTGGAACAAAAACTTGGAGCATTGGGAGAAAAATGGTTATTGGTTTCACCGGTAAGTAATTGACTTACAAGTGAGAGTTTTGAAGGTTAGAACCGAGGTTTCCCAAGGTCTAGGTAGGAACTCAAATTGCACCACCAGTGACACAAGGGCGGCCGGATGCGTAGTGCAGGATGCCAATGTTAGCCAATGGGGCTGGTGGGCACCTCGGTTGGGGGCTGTTCACTGGAAGGCCACTCGGTCTGGGGAGACAAGCTCCGAGGGTTAAGGTCAGCTGGGTGCAGAGGGCATTGGAGGGGTCGGAAGCCGAATGCAATCTATGGAGATTTCCAGTTTTGTATTTTAGCTGCAGGCTCGGTCCAGGAAGTCTTCCAGGAGGAACCAACAGCGGGGCATGTAGGTTGGAGGGCTTGGGGATGTAGGTGCACCCCAGGTCCTCTTCTCCAGGAGGCAGGCCAGTCATATGCAGGGCTGCCTTTTTAGGTCAGATTTCAACTTACCAGGCCTCTTGCGGGAGTCTTTGTACACAGGCTCCAGGCGATGTTGGGAAGTCCTGGAGGGGCAGCCCATGGCGAACTCAGACTCAGGAGCACTGGGGGACCTCACTGGGACCAGTGGTCCACTTGGACACGGGCCATAGGCGACGGATGCAGTGGTGGTTCCAGGCATCAGGTTTTTTTGTCCTCAGCAGGCTCACAGCTTTTCTTTGTAGTTTCTTTTGAACAGAGATGCTGGTGCAGGAGATCTGGTCTTTGTATTAGGAAGTAAGTTGTCCCCAGGGTCCAGGAGGTTGCTGACTGAAGGATAGGTCGAGTTTTGGCACAGGATCTCCGGAAACTGCAGATGTGCCTGTAGGGCCAGGGCCAAGTCAGTTCTTCTCTGTAGTCTCCTCTGCTGTGCGACTACTTCCATCCTTCTTCTCTGTAGGTTACAGGAATGTGCCTTCTGGGTTCATGGCTGCCCCTGAATACTGTATTTAGGGGGCGTTTTAGGGGTCTTGAGGTAGCAGCCAATGGGTTAATGACCTTAGGGTGACTACACCCTTGGTGTGCTCACCCCACGTGGGAGAATGGGCACAATCCCTATCCCTGAATAGAGAGTGCCTGCCATCTGCAAGATGGCAGGCATTGAAGTGTGGGCTTCACCTCGCCTCCCCCACTTGAGGGGTGTGGCAGGCAGAGGTGGGCACACCTTCTGAGCTGTTTTAATTTTTCCCACCTGTCTTCCTGCCGAAAATGGGTTTAGACAGGAAGAGGGCCTGCTCCTGATAGCAAGAGAGGCTGGGAGTCGGGTTACAAAGGCAGCAAGGCCTTTGTAGCTCCCCTGCCACAGATGGGTCTTCCTAACCTGGGGAGGTGTGAACACCTCTGCACTGGAAAGGCTATTTTTCTGGGCCCCGGGAGCTAAGGCTCCCACCCCTAGGGTCCAGAAACTTGTCTTGTGGTGGCAGGCTGGTGTTTTTCAGGGGGTATCTCTAAGATACCCTCTGTTAGAAATGGGGATCTCTAGTTGGCAGAGGAAGGTACCACTATCCAAATAGGGACCCTTGCTTCTAGTCAGGGTAAGGAGGATACACTCTCTAGATAACCTCTGCTCACCCCCTTGGTAGCTTGGCACGAGCAGTCAGGCTTATCTAAGGCAATGTGTAAAGTATTTGTACCAACACTCACAGGAACACAGTGAAAACACCACAAACTGACTCCACAACAGTGTAGAAAAAGGTATTTAATCTAAACTACACAAGACCAAAACGACTGATATCCAACATACACAGTTCAAGAATATAGTTTCAAAAGAGTTCTTAAGGTTGCGTTAAAATAATCCACTGTTATGTCACGTTTTAGCCGACAGTACCTTTGGATGCGACAAAAGTTCCAAGTGAAAGCTGTAGCGTTAAAAAGCAAACGATGCGTCACTCCTGAAACCCTGGGGAGGCGATGCGATAACCCCGCTGGACGCAGCGGACGTGTTACGATGACTCCGGTCTGTATGGGGAGAGATGCGATACCTTGCGTGGAATCCGGTGCACAGGTTTCGGAGGAAGCGGCTTTTAAAAGGCACTATGCGACGATCTTTGGGGTGGCGACAATCTCCGGTGCGGCGACGATGCGCGGCTCAGCGTTGATCTTCTCCTCTCGCGGTCCCTCGATGTGATGGCTCTGTGACGACTCTCACAGCGACGTGATGCAGTCCGCAAGCAATCAGTGCGACGATTTCACCCAGTGACAACAGGCTCAGCGACGATACTCGCAGCGATGATACTCTTCCCGCTAAACTACACAAGATCAAAACATCAAAAATCCAACATACACAGTTCAAGAATATGGTTGCAAAAGAGTTCTTAAAGTTGCGATAAAAATAATCCACAGTTGCGTAAAAAGTTCACAGTTGCGTCACGTTTAGCCAACAGAAACTTTAAGTGCGACAAAGTTCCAAAGCAGAAGCTGGTGCAGTGGAAAACAAGTGATGCGTTGCTTCTGAGACCATGGGGAGGCGTTGGCGACAGTCCCGCTGCAGCAGCGGGCGTGTTGCGATGAGTCCGCTCTTTATGGGGAGGAAGGCAATGACTTGTATGGATTCCGATGCATAGGTCCAGATGCATAGGTCCAGTAGCAAAGGCTCGATGCGATGATCTGTAGGGGCTGCGACGATCTCCTGGGCGACGATGCGTGATCCAGCGGCGATCTTCTTCTGAACATCATCGCAGCTCCTCGATGCGATGGCTCTGCGATGATGTTCACAGCGACGTGATGCGAGCCACAATCATGCGGTGCGGCGATCTCACCCAGCGATGACAGGCTCTGCGACGATGCTCGCAGCAATGGTGATTTTCCCGCAAATGAGGATGCAACGTCTCCGGCAGCGGCAACAGGGCTGTGACGATCTCGGCCTTCGTAGCGGCGGGAATTTCCTCGCACTGTCGGGAAGGCGCTCCGCAAGCGAGAGATGCGATAACTTTTCTGTAGCAAAGTCTCTCAAATCTTGGTTTCCAGCTTCCGAGCACAGGTACAACTTCCAGAGGCACTACAACTGGCCCAAGCGCTCTAGGAAGGAAAGAGCCCTCTCAGCAGAGCTCAGGGAAGCTGGGGGCGAAGTCCTTTTTTCCCTGGGACTTCAAAACAGCGAGCCAGCTCACAACAGGCCCTTGGAGATTCCTTCAAGTAAGGGGACAAAGCAACAACAAAGTCCTTCCCCTCTACTAGGCAGCAAAGCAACTGCAGGTCAGTGCAGCATCACACAGCAGGGCAGTCCTTCTTCTTCAGTCTTCCAACTTTCTCCTTGGCAGAGGTTCCTTCTTGTTTCCAGCATGATCTAATTTTCTGTAGTCAGGGGTCCTGTATTTATACCCCTAAAAGTATTTGTTCCTTTTGTACAGGAGGGCTCTGAGCCCGATCTGAACCAGTTCTGGGTGTTCCTTGAGCACTTTGTTTTCCTGGCCTCTCCTTTCCTTTCAGAGAGAGGGGCAGGGTCGTCAGCTTCCCAGTAGGAGGTAGAGCCAGCATTGTGGAAGGCAGGCACAGCCCTATTCAGGCCCAGGTCCTCCCATCACTCCCACCACTCTGAATGCAGATGGAGCTATTCAGCCCAGGGATGGCCCACTCAGACTCTGGGAACCACCCAGTCCCTGCCCCTCACAACCAGAAAGTCAATTTAGAAACAGACCAAGGCACACAGGAAGGTCAGACAAGAGAACAGCAACTTTCTAAAAGTGCTGTTCCCAAACACAGGATTTAAAAACCACCTTCCCTAAAAGATGTGTTATTAAATTCTGAGTTCAGGAATACCAGACTTTTATGTCCTACCTTGCTCCTATGGGAAGATATGCTGGTAGCCACTGTAGCCAGCATTCCCCATGATAGCCTATGGGCAAGGTAGCCTTACAATAGTGAAAAACGAAAATGGCTGTCATTCACTAACAGAGAATGTGACCTGCACTACTACATGCTCTACCTTTCACATACACTGCACCCTGCCCAAGGGGGTACCTTCGGCCTTCCATAGGGGTGACTAATGTGCACAAAAGGGAAGGGGTTAGGCCTGGTCAGTGGGGACACTGACCAGGAGGACATGGCAGTTCACAGACTGCACACAGGCACTGCGGTGGCAGGCCTGAGACACCATTTTAGGGCAACTCATGTGGGTGGCACAATCAGTGCTGCAGGCCCACTAGTAGCATTTGATATCACCAGCCCTGGCACGCTCAGTGCACTTTACTACACTTCTTGGTGACACAAATATGTCAATCATGTATAACCAATCATAACAATTTACACAGGTGAGCATTTGCACTTTGACACTGAACAGCTGTGGCAAAGTGCCCAAAGCATCTAAACCAGCAAAAACGAGGTAGAGGCAAAAAGATAGGGGGAAACCACGCCTAAGATGCCAGGTCTAACAGGGACACAGCACAAAGCAAAGTCCTTCCCCTCTCCTTGGCAGTAAAGCAGCAGCAGGTCAGCCCAGCAGAGCAACAGCAGGACAGTCTTCCTTCTTCAGTTTCAGCTTTCTCCTTGGCAGAGGTTCCTTCTTGATTCCAGGATGATCTAATTTTCTGTAGTCAGGAGTCCTGCATCTAAACCAGCAAAAACGAAACCCAGCTCAGCGTCAAAAATACAGGAGGCAGAGGCAAAAAGACAGGGGAAACCACACCAAAGATGCCAGGTCTAACACCCTCTGACTGCATTTTATAATAAATCCCACACTGGCATCAGTGTGGGTTTATTATAATGAGAGGTGTGCTATCAACGTCTGAGAATTCAGTAAAGCCATCATGGTGCTGTGGATTTTGTAATGACAACTGCTCCATATATTCTTTAGGGCTTTACTGCACTTACAATGTCTAAAAATGGACTTAGACATTGTAGGGGTACAGTGCTCCTTCAGCTGTATCCTCACCAGTGGTATAGTGCACCCAGCTAGAGGGGTTACTTATCTATACCATAGGCAGTGAGTTGCATGTGTGCCATGTCGACTCTTCACTTTTCTCTGCACCAAAACATGCAGCCTGCAATGGCAGTGTGTGTATGTGTTAAGGTACAGGATCTCTAAGGATGGCACAATATGTGCTGCAGCCCTCAGAGGCCTCCTCTTGTCACAGTGACCTTAATACTCATGATACCTTTTTATGAGGGACTTACATGTGGCCAGAGAGGTGCCAATTGTGGATACAAAGTTATAGTTTTGGGATAGAAACCCGGCCCTGGGAACCTGATTGGCCGGGACCCAAGGCACATCAAGTCAAAGTGCATCAGAAATATGGCAAAGAAATGGGTGGATTACTGCAACAGACACCCACTTTCCTACAGAGGAATAATAACATTGTTTAAAACCTAGCTAAGCTCATCTTGTTACGGATTGTTTAATAATATACAATGCTCGTATCAATGATATGGTGTGCTTAAGAGAGCCTAACAAAGAAAGATTTTTTAAGAATTGTTCTGGTTGTTGAAGCCATTACCTTTAATAGAGATAATCTTCATTTTATCCATAATCACTTTATGGATTTTCTAATGCTGTGTGGTTTGTTTGGCTCTTTGAGTTACTCTCCTGTCTTACCCCCTCAACCCATCCAAAAGCCATCCCCTTACCAGGCCCCTAACCCTCTCCCCATCTGCTTCCTCCTAAATCCATACCCCTCTGCTCCCTAAAGTGGTGCCCTGGTATTGCACCGAGCTGAGTGCCCACTGTGCCCTCCCCAGGGACCTCCATGCAGTATGTGACTTATCTTCTTATAATTTTCTTTTAGGTCTCGCCTAGCGTTGCAGCGCACATGCATTGCACGCTCTGCGAGGGCTATTGTGATCGAGGAGATTTGAGAAGGGGACTTGAAGCCCCGCCCCTCATTTCCATTGGCTGGCGTAATTTTGTATGTAAAACAGTGGCCTCTGATTGAAACAGAGTCTTTTTTGTTTCCACCCTGTTTGCTTTTCGTCCAGCCCATCCGGACTGGATTGTCTGCTTGCCGGCTCTTGTGACTTAATTTCTTATATATAGAGGGCATGTATGTTTACGAGTTAGTCTGTCCTTAGGGGGCGTGTAGTGATGGAAGAATTATTGCTTCATTGCTGGGACGAGCCTCCCTCCCGTCTAACGTAATGACCTTGTGATCTTACTCCATGAAATAGAGGGACGGGTGGCTGGTGTCAGTCTCTGCAGGGCTTGGAAGCTAGGTGTTTTCTCCTCAGGGACATCGGGTGGCAGGCTGCACCAGGTCCCGCACACACAAGGCTCACTCAAGGGTGAGTTTCAGCGGCCCCACTAAATCGAATGTTCTGGTAAATGCTGATTCGGCATCTGGGAAGACGAATTTGCCTGCTCTGTGTTGTGCTTCCGCGGGTTGGAAGCATGTGCCTGTGTGCACGTCACAAGGCCAGAGACTAAGGCTGACCAGGTGCCTTGCTCGCCCTCCCCACGATAAGAAAGGGGGAGGATGGAGGCGTTGTCGGGATGGCCTCACCACGTCCAGCCTTGCTCCAGGACCACGAATGCCCAAGAGGGGTTTTATTGCACTGTGCAGTTGTTTCACCTTTCTTCTACACATGTGAACACGGTAATACATAGCTGCACATCGAGGCTTCGTGGTGTAGGCAGCATTTCTTTTGAGTGGAGCATCTTCAAAGTCATTGTTGGCTTAATTTAGTTAAGGGGGCCTGTGCAACTTGCCCACTAAACTGGGCTTTCTTTTCTGAATAGCCCTTCACAAAAATGGACTGTTCCATATATCTGAATACAAAAGGTTTGCTCCCCTTTTGATAAACTCACACCAAAGCAGCGAGGCTTGCGGCAGCCAGAGGTTGTTGGTGATAAATGCAGCTTTCAGTGACTGAATGCAACAGGTGGATAAAATGGTATTTGACTCTGCAAAGTGCGCTGCCTGCTGGCCAATGACAATGCTGCCATTGCAGCATTGTGATTCGCTTAGGGTAGGGGAGAGGAGGGCGGCTTCCAGGAGAGGAGCAGACATGACACAGGACCGGGCCGGCAAAGGTAAGTCCCCCCACTCCGCGCGGCCCACGTGCGACTCCCCATCCCCCCACCTGCGAGTCATGCCAGCCTCGACTGCTAAACACGCAGGCTTACTGGTGTGCTCAAATATTTTGTAACTATATTTGTATGGTGGGGGAAAATTGGCAAGTCTCCATATCACAACGAGTTGTAAGAAAATGTGTTTCTCCTGGGAGAAAATGTTTTCGGTAAGGAGAACCACACACAGCAAGAAAAAAGGGACCGTTCACCATGCTTACTGAGTGAGTTTATACCATACAAAAGTGAGATGGATGCACCAAGGTGACTTGGGGGACACCTGGCACACTCCTCAACAATTTGATAAATCTTCAAAAATGTGCTCCGCTAACTGGCGCTAACTACTACCTGCACGAGAACTGACTTATTCTTTTCTCTGTATATCTGTAATGTATTTGTACTTTTTCCCTGTAAAACCTCAATGAAATGTATCCGGAAATTTAAAAAATGTGTAAATGTACACAAATCGAAGGATTCATTTTTCAGTGCACAGATTGACATACTTTAATTTTTGGCTCAGGATCTAAGCACATGGTATTCTTACTTTTGGACTTCTGCCACTTGCACAACAAGAGTTCCCAGAATGTATAGCCCTTTATGTAGGTAACTTGTCATAACCTTATCAATCATTATATAAATGTTTCTATAAGACTATTAAATATTATTAAAATCGAGACTTCTATTGTAATGGTATGACTGGCTAAAAACATACAATTGTAAAATTAGTTTAATGGTTCCTGCGTACGCTGGGTTGTAGTTGACTGGTAATTGAAGGGACTTGGTGGCAGGGTGTAAAATATGAGTATATGTAATTTGGGGATATGTTGACATGGTAGTTCTCACTGCCATGTAATGTCTGATTGTATTTTACTTGTTATAATTTGTGCCACTGGAATTATGAGGTGGGAGAAAACCAAATTCTACAACAGTGTTAACTAAATTATGTGACAAGGAAAAGCAAATTATGTGGCATAATGTGGCGCATTCTGTCATTTTATTGCAGTGGCGTAACGAAACTTGAGAGAGCCCCCCTGCACAGTACATTGAGGGACCTCCCCTCAGACTCACTCAGGAATTTTCAGGATAGTGTACTGTGCTAAGGGGGTCCCTGGAGCTTGCCCCACCCACACTACGGGGGCTCGGTGGGCCTTGGTTACACCACTGTATTATTGCTTAATTATTTGGTCATTTTTTAGGTTTCGCCCTGCCGTTGCAACTGCCTAGCAGTTGCTCTGCCCAGGGCGAAATCTTATGTCCTAGATATGGGGCTTTGGTCCCGCCTCTGTCACCCATTGGCTAGCTCCATAAATGGAGGCTAGCCATTGGGAGACAGATGCTGTCAATCACGCTTTCCCCTGAAAACGCGATTCGGGGCGTTTCTCGGTCTTTTTTTAAGTCCCGCCCCTTTGTCCTGGGCCGCGCTGTGATTGGCTGCCGGCCGGGACACCCCCGTGACGTCATTCCCCAGGCCGCGCTGTGATTGGCTGCCGGCCCGGGACACCCCCGTGACGTCATTTCCCGGGCCGCGCTGTGATTGGCTGCCGGCCCGGGACCTGACTAAATCCGACCGTGCACCTCACTCAAACTGTTCCAACTCCAGGTTTCGCTTCTCACCTCTCTGGCGAACGAGCTCTTCTGGTCATGGCCAAGGTCTCGCCACTCTTGCACTCAACTCCCGCTTCCACATTTACACGATAAGACACTATCGTTTCACGTGCACAGGTATTATTTTGAAGTACAAATTGTATCTGGCTCCAACTTGACGTCATTTCCCGGGCCACGCTGTGATTGGCTGCCGGTCCGGGACCTGACTTGTTTTTTAATCCGACCGTGCACCTCACTCAAACTGTTCCAACTCCAGGTTTCGCTTCTCACCTCTCTGGCGAACGAGCTCTTCTGGTCATGGCTAAGGTCTCGCCACTCCTGCACTCAACTCCCGCTTCCACATTTACAGGATAATACACTATCGTTTCACGTGCACAGGTATTATTTTGAAGTACAAATTGTATCTGGCTCCAACTTTTGCATCATGCAGTGGGGAATTATGTGTTTTCTGCGGATTATCGTATTTTACATGAGCACCAGTTACGTTATACAAGGACACATTCATCGTTTTTTCACACTGTCACCTTTACACAATTTCCTGCAAAGTACTACCTAGATAAGATCCCACATGCAAAAACCTCGAGAGTTTGCGTTAAATTTCACACTTTACTCCAGGACCGTACACGAAGCTCTAACCTTTGTTGGTAACGCTTTAGGTATGCCCCTGGTTTTCCTCGCCTATTGTACTCATGTGCGGCACATTTTTTGTACTACGCAAATCTAGGTGCACCGGAATAATTGTTTGTTTTCATACTTTGCTTATATCTGCAGTTTTGTAGTTGCATTATCACCTGCCTTAAAGGTAGTACTTTTATCAACCCATGCAAGAGTAAATGGCACGTTGGCCCTGCATCACATGCGAAAGTGTACTTCGCAAAGCATGTTACAAACACTAACTTGATACATAAAAATGTTTTTATTACTATCAACTGCTAACTATGGGCGACTTCGGTGCGCGCTGGGTATTCAGCGAGAGTCGCAGCTGTGGTGAAGCACCGTGATGTCATGTTAGATATATATGAATAAAGCGCCACGCCAGCCTTGGGTTGCCTCAAAGCGCTGGGGGTTGACGGCTTTGCATCGATCCTTTTGTGACGTAGCCTTGTTCATTGTTCTCCGATTCTAACGCCTGGGACCTTGAATCCTCGCACTGCCATGGAGTGAAAGAGTGAGGGTTCCATTGTCCCTTGCCTCCCCCATGTGTTTATAACGAGCCCCCGCGGCTCGCGGCAGGTAGGGCCTTTTACACTTACAGCGTGGCCTGCACTGCAGAAGGCCCCTCGCTCTGTGCGCCGCCTGTTCAATAAAACACTAACAGTGCCGACTTTTCTCGGAAATTAAATGTGGGTCAAAAGGTTGGCATGTGTATGGAGATGTGAAAGAAACTGCGAGCTACTGCATTGTGAATATTTTTGTAACCGTCAGAAGAAACTCAGTGTGGCATATGTTACTTTTATTATATTGGATTTTACCGTAGTTGCATGTTAAACGGGGGGCTGTGGGCGGGGGGCTGTGTGTGTGTGGAGGGCTCTCTGTGGGTGTGTATGTGTGGCATTTGCGAGAGATTAAGCTATTGGCATTGTAAATGACAGTGCCATTTATTTATCTGTTTTCAAAACCAACACTTAAATAAAAATGTTGTCATTTACAATGCCAATAGCTCAAACTTTTGCAAATGCGAAACCGTTGCATTGTAAATGCTTGTTTCACATGATAACACTGCCTGGGCAAAGTTTTCACCTAATTAGTATCACTTTACTACCTAAATACAGAAATAAGCATTTGAAAGATGACCAGTCAACAACTTTGTAGGGCTTTCCACTGCTTGGGACATATTTTTAAAGTAACTTTTGATCTATTTGAGTTAGAAATAAAATGTTTTTTTGTTAAAATTTGCAGATAATGCAGCAGATGATGGATTATATGGCAAATCCATATATATGCTGAAAATGCTGCGGCCACAGAACCGCATAATTCCAGTGGCCCTGAATCTAAACGTTGCATATTGGAAATGCCCATTAAAATGTACAACCCGCCCCTTCCCCAAAAAGAAGTTCTCCTAAGGACTGGATTCTTTTGTGTTATACTGCTTTGCCATTAACAGTTTATATTGATGGGGACCCCATTGCGTGATGGGAGGTATTCAGTATTTTTTAGCGCAAACAGAATCACAGGCTCTGGTATGCTACTTACAATTATAATGAAACGGAGAAAAGAAAATATATTTAACCTTATTGTAGTGCATTTCAGTTGCTGCTAAAATTAATTACTACTTGTTTTTCGTGGTCCCTACTTTTTAGGTCAAGCCTGGGCAGCGCATGCGCTGCTCCGCTAGGCATGCTGTATTCAAGCATGGAGTTGAAGCCCCGCCCACTACCTCCCATAGTTTTCATTGGCTTGTGTCATTGTCCTTTGAAAATGCTGGCTTCTGATTCGTTAATAGGCTTGTTAGTCCCTCATTAGTGTCTCTTGTCTGTAATTTGTAACCTCCCATGAGGATTGGCCTTTCACTTCTGTTGTTACACTGTATGTCTTATTTAGTCTGTAAGCACTATTTTCTTGAATAAATTGATCTTACTGCAGTCACAACATGCTTTCCTGCAACATTCCACTCCATGAGTGCCTTTACTTTCCAAGCAGCCCAGGACAATGGCGGATGCTTCTTTGAAATGAAATAGGTCTCCCATTTACAAGACTTTGAGTTATTACCATTGTAAATGACAATGCCTGTTATTTATGTGTTAATGACCTAAACAGATAAATAAAAGGCATTGTCATATACAATGCCAATAGCTTAAACTCTCACAAATGCTAGACCTATTGCATTGCAAATGTTTGTTTCTTTTTCTTTTCCCTTTCCTTTAAGCTCAGAGAGAATCTCTTGCACTGATCCTTTCACATTAAATATTTGAAATGTGTTTAGTGAAAAATCTTTGAACTTAGCTATTTCTACCAGCATTGCTTCAGCTCCTAATGATCTATGGGCCAAAAGTACAAAGCATTCAATATAGGTCATAGAATCGGGCCGATTGCGACCGTAAAAATGATTTTTGAAATGTACAAAAAGCAAATTGCGATTTTGTAAGTTGTTACAGAATTGAAATTTGTGTTTGCTATTAGGTATTTGGATGGAGCATATTTAGGGTGTCCCTTCGACATACAGATTTGAAGTGGCATGTAGTAATGTTTTGTTAGGGAATTTCTAAAACGCTAATATTTTACCACCAATTTAAAGCTGGTAGTAACTCATTTGCAAATTGGAAGGGGTCCCCATGAGACCCCTTCCCATTTGAGAATGTAAACAAATATTTTTAAGAGCAGGGAGTGGTCTCTCAGACCCTTCCAACACTTAAAAAATGTATATTAAATGTGGCATTTTTTTTCTTTTGAAATGCATCCCATTTTTCCCGTTCAGTAAAATAGACTGCATTGCAGAGAAAAAAAGATTGCTTTATTTAGAAGTAATCACAGATATGGTGGTCTGCTGACCTCAGCGGGCCATCATCCCTGTGATGGCTGGGATTTCTAATTCATTGCAAACTGCAACCTACCTCATTAATATTTATGACATGGGTTGATTTGCCGCCCACTAGGAATGTCTAAATGAATCTCATCAGGTTTCATACATTAAGAATAGTAATTTCCTAATTGTGATTTGCAGAACATCATAATTAGGAAATCGCTATTCCTAATCTTAGTACTTCTGGTCCTAAATGCGGTATTAGCTGCTTGAGTTCCCATTGACATTCACAAGGTTCAAATGATATATCTGTGAAAATTTAAAAATCCTATTCATTGTCATTCTTGAAGGATTTCAGCTTTAGGGATTTGTACATGATTTTTTCTTTAGTTACCAAAGTTCACTAAAATGACCTCCATATTGGATTTTCATAATCCTCTTGTTTTAGTTTTTAGTTTTTCAAACTCTTTTAAAACCAGTACAATGGCTTGGGAGTATTCTATGTCGCTCGCTCTCAAACCAGGAGGTCAAGACAGAAGTTTTGTGCTTGCCCCGTAAGGGAGACTATGTCCTCGATGCAAGTACTCTGTAAATGCTCTCTCCTGCTGGTAATTTCTTTCTGTAATTGTTTCTCTCAACATATTCTCCAAGTGCTTGGGTTTTTGCTGTTCGTCTGATTGATGTCTGCTAGTGTTTAAACTTGCTGATTTGATGTGAAAATGTTGATGGAGATGAGGCAACAGCTTTTGGCTTGACTATATACTGTTATTACTTAAAACCTGAGAGTTTTCTTGTGTTTTTCTACTACATCTACTTTTATAGTTGGTTTTACCACTGCTTTAGTCGAATGGTTTCTCAGAGTAAAGTTACTTTTCCCGTTTCCTACTTGTATTGGAATTTAATCCTCTCCTCAGGAGGGGAGCCCCCCTCATCTGGGTCTTTTTCTGGTGCAATGGCATTCAGTCTTTACTTTCTGTCAACTACAGTTTATCAACCTCAGTTTTTGCCACCTCTGACATTCTACTTGACTTTAGTATTTTTTTTAAATAATAAGCATAGGTCTCTTCTAAGACCTGGTCTATGTGATTTCCTTTTCGCACTGGATACTGTATAGTTGAAACCGCAAACTTCTTACACAATTCTGGAAAATAGAAATACACAGCGGCACAGCAACATGTGCCACTGAGTTTTTTTTTCAGCATCTTTCCCCGACCCCCTCTAACCCATTTTACCACTATCCTAGATGAGTGCCCAAACAGCTCCCCAATAGGCTTGTGCTGACACAAAGATGGGATGCTAGAAGTGAGAGGGGTTCTTGAATGGGCTGAATCATCTCTTAATCTGCGTCATGTGTGTGTTACCAGGTGTCCTCCAGCAGTTTGTTGTTTCTGAGTTCAACAGGTTAATTTAGAAGCTTTTTGTTATACATCCTTAGAAGAATTGAGGCTGTTGCTTGAGTAGGGTTTTACTCCATCAACCAACAATCCAATTCTCACAGAGTCCATGAAGAATGTTCTGTTATTAAAAAAAAAGAAGGACTCGTGTGTCAGATAAGTACTGTCATCAGATGTACTACCCTCATTATTAATAATGTCCAGTTGTGCTACTCTCCCAGTATTGTACCAAGATAGTGTGCCTCTTGGAATACTGGGCCAAAGCTAAGCATAAAATATATTGTATCTGAGGTAGCTTTAACCCAAGGACAGTTTGGTAGTATGCGCTATCCTACACACTTTCACAAAGATTGGCAAGTTGATCCATGTTAATCGATTGAGTGTTTCAAATACTTTCCTTTTCTTAATCATTGTTGTCAAATTGGTTTGCCTAGTTGAGTCCATTGTTATCAAACAAAGAATACAACTCATAAAATACACGTATGTATTCAATGACGACTTGGAGTCCCCTGGCAACACAATCTCTAACACTGCCAAATGCGGGAAAACTCATTACTGTGACTAGCATTGTCATCATAATATCTATGGCTTGCAGCAGAACCTCTCAATTACCTCTACGGCACTCTAACGTGAGCTAAACCCAGCCTGCCATGTACCAACTCACTGAGCCTTCCCCCCTCCAAGTGAGTTGTGGGATTAATTTATATTTGGTTAGTGAAACTTTCTATGTGGTATTGTCTATACTTGAGTTTGTGATATCTATCATTTACAATTTGTAGTAACATTGGGAAGCTGTTGTCATACGATATATGTTGTGTGAATGGATCATCTTTACATTTTTCTAGGTGTGCTGTTGGGAATGTTTGTAAATTGGGGACAACATTAAAGAATGTTTGGGGGGAGTTGTAACTCTCTGCAATCACTTTTGCATTTTTTATTTTGTGAATAGGGCCCAAAGTAATATGGGTTGTTTTGGCCCTACAAAAATCCCATCAAACATCTGAACAAGGTCAATGTGCCTGATATGCACTTTGTATGTGGCTTAGATTTTTGGAAATCATTAAAACTATAAGTTGCAAAGCAAAGAATTTCTCCAGTGTTAAGTTGAAAAATTCCCCAACTTTGTATTCACCGATAGAAAAAATATATAAATCTATTAAAATAGTTAGCAGCAGCTAATGAAAAGAGGTTGGCTAATATATCATGCATTAATTATGCTGCCAGAAGTAAAAGACTTCAAGGGCCTCTTTTTTCTCATTCTTAATCTGTACTCTATGGTTATCTGGGGGTGCTGCAGAAACCGCTGCACAGTTATTTCAAGTTTAGCTGAAGTTGAGCACTATAGGATATCTGAAACAATTTAAGTAAAATGTTATATCCTAAGCATCTCTCATAGTACATATGAGCGGAAAAACTACAAGAGCAACCCGCAGACCAAGGTGGTCGAGGGCACTAATAATTACAAATACACATGTCCATCAAGATTTCATAACAAAAGTAAAACATAGATTATTCTGATAGGATACATATATCATGCCAATAAACCATACCAACAGTAAATGTAAACCATGCATATAAAAGACATGACAATGCGCACCAAGTGGCATTGACCATATTTGTACGCAAACTTTAATTGGACAAAACGATGTATACAAATAATTATTGTAGGCCGTAGATAAACCGCCTAAAAATTACTGTAGTACATTTGTATGTGCTCAGTGTGCAAAGTGAATAAATAGAAGTGAGATAAATTGCCCGAAATTGTGATCAAATGAGATTGTGGTGAAAGACTATATGCAATTTGTTTTGCGGCACACTCATTGTAAATGAAGTTCATGTAGAGTAGCGCTCGGCATTCAATTTTCACAAATGGCTTTGTGGATGCATTGATCTCAATGGCGTTTCAGTCATTTGTAAATAAACAGGTCATTATCAGGACCAAGATGACTGACTGAGCCCACGATAAGTCACATTAGGGTAACAAACACAACAAGTAAAAGGGGCTCACAAGGTAACATGTCAGACCGGGGAGGATCCAGTCCAAGGAAAGTATCATCTGCAAGGCCTAACAGATTGTCGCACAAATCCACAGAGTCATGCACAGAATCTCGAAGGTGTGTGTGTGTGTGTGTGTGTGTGTGTGCGCGCGTGTGCCTGCTTGCGTCGTGTGTGTGTGTGTGTTTTAAGAAGTAGTACATAATGATCTTAGAGCCTTATAATAAAAGTGTCAGAAGCGGCACGCAATGGCGGTTCATGGGAGAATTAGAATAATGTAGAATGAGATCAGTGTAAATCCAGAGGGAGGAATTAGGCCCAGACTAAGACAGCCAGATTGACCAGTAAGTAAATGCAGTCAATGTTTGGAAACAAAGAAAATGGATGCTCTTGTTAGCAGACAAATGGTCACATTAAAGGAGCTGGCCTTAAAACGAAGCTTCCTTTCACCGTTGACCGAACTAACGTCGGTCCCTTGTCCTTGTTCCCTGGCAAACTTGATTGCCATTTTGAGCCTTGGCCCTTTATTGTGACCATTTGGACCCCGGCCAGGGCATGCATTTTCTTTGTGTCTAGACAGATTCTGGCTATATTTACTTACTAGTAATTCCAGCCCTTTTCGTCAGGGCCTAATTCCCCCCTGTGGGTTTATCCTAGTCTCATTCCATATCCATTTAGGTTTTATTTGTTAGAAAGTTTGACTGTGTCCTGTAATAATTGTTTATATAAATCACTGTTCCACTGCAGTTAGTGTGCATGGTCATGCCTTTATATAATATGCATGGTTTTCATTTACTGTTAGTATGATATATGAACTATGGCACCTGAATAATCCATATTTCCCTTATATTATGAAACCTTCTGTAGTGCATATGAAGTATATGACTGAAATCATGTACATTTTCAGTTAACAACTTATTTAGATACAAATGTTTATGAATGTTATTTTAAGGATTTGACATTTTTATAGTTTTCAGAGACTGGTATACCTGCTGTACCTAAGCACCAAAACAACCTTTGTTATCCATGCTAACAAAACAACTCGCTTTGAAGCATACTCATTTTATCCTTGAAATATGTGGAGGAATCGGGGATTAACAATTCAAAAACAATACAGTAAAGAAGGCAAGACCAAATTCATATGTTGTAAAAAAATGTTTGCTGGTACTGTGGTTTTTTGACGTTTTCATTTTGCTCGTAGAGTTGGGCCAAATGTACAACTGTTGCAATTTGCAAAGTTACTAAATGTTTGTTCTTCACTAAACCTTGACCGTGTAGTTTTTCTTGAAAGAACAATGTTCCTAGAATATTTTGCACAGAAGCATGTTCTCTACCGGTTTAGGTTCCCACAAACACCTATGTTTTGTGTTTATCACATCATCATTTGCACTAGGGAGGCAAAGTAAAAAAAAATCATAAAGAGGGTTAAGATTCTTGCTAAATAATAGAACTATGAAAAAACCAAAAATAAAACTTTAGAAAAGTAGATTTTATTATCTTTGGTATAGATTCGTGTGGATAATTCCTATAATTTAAGTCAAAGAAAATGAATGTACATCTATCGGAGGAGGTGGCAAGCCAGAAAACATCGCAAAATGACTCTGTGTCGCATATTTACTCTAGTTTGGTGCTGGCATTTGTGTGACGCAAAGTGATGCTGTGCAGTGCAAAGTGGCACAAATAGCATCGACAATCAACATTCACAAAGAAAAGCTCCTTTGCACAAAAAAATGAAATTGAACTGTGCCTAAACCTCTTTGTACTTACCCCCTGTTAAGCTACGTAATTGGGGGCATGCCTGCGGTGGACTAGTGCAAGACCCATCGGTGGTGGCACAAAGCAATATATGCCTAGTAGCTTGATCTGACTTTGCAATAAAATCCTAACGCCTAGGTGGACCAGGTGGAAGGAAGGGGTCAAGGCAGTATCTTCAAAGATAATGCATGTTTTTACACTAAAGCACACATCCAATACGTCTGATCCCGTGCAACAGTCTATATGTAGGAATGTGTGCACCCCAGGTACAAATCCTCCGTTAGGTTTCTGGCTCGCTTTTGCGCCATAGCACAAGGTTCAATGTCATGTAGAACAGCCAGAATTTGAGTCAGCTCCACTGATGACACAATAAGGCAACTTTTATTAAAGTTAGAGCTGCGCTATTTTCTGTCCGTCACGCTACGCTGCACTGCAGTTTGTCTCTCAGTGTTCCATTGCATGAAATACAGTACATTTCGGCCTATCTGTCTTCCTAGTTCATACAGACGGATATGGCACAAATGACTGCCCTGGTGAAGAAAAGTACCTTATGGGTAAGACAGTTTTAAGTAACTAATTTCTCTCCTATAATGTCTCATTTCTGTATCTGAAGAGGATGCCAAAACATCAGGCAAGTTTTTGGTTCACTGTGGTGAAGAGGGTGGAAGTAAAAAAAAATAGATAGAGATAACACCATTGTGTCTTGTGCTGCCCGCTCGTATAATATCACTGCAATGACACGGCAAGGGAAGCTATTTTACATTTCGAAAGCCCATGTTCATGTATTTAACAAGTGACACATAATGCACCACTGGGCTGAGTGCTTCATTTGTAAAATGTAACATTGGGTAATGATCTAGAAGAGAATCACCATTCAGCTTAAAAAACACATCAACAAGACCAACATTCTTCAAGACTACTGAATTCAGAGTATAGTACAGTACTGAGGCAGCCACTCCCAAAGATAAGGCTTAAGGTGTGAACATGTAATCTGGGAAATCATTGAGAAGCCATATCAACGAAGATGTCCATCTGGGTTCAGATAATACATGCTACATTACTCAAACAGACATGTTGCAAGCGGTCGATAATGCCTTCCTCTTCAATGCCAAAAATGATCCTACCTCCTGCTCGTACTTGGCTTCTCCTCAGTCTTTGAAGCCATTGACCATCAATCAGTAGTCCTCACATTGAAAACATGCATTTCATTTGCATGATCCTACATTGAATCACATACTACCTCACTAAACAATGGCCTACTAGATTTCAGATCCTCCCATTAACTATCGAGTGTCCCAGAGCTCCAGCCTCTCACCCATCAATTTCAATTCTAGGAGCAATTATTGCAGGAAGCTAAATCAAGTTCCACTAATCTCTTCAGTCAATGACATACAGAAATGAAAAGCTACAAACCATGTCCTGTAAATAAGTCTGATCAAATTCCTCCTTTTAGCCAAGAGTGATAAAACAATCAGAGTTGCAGAAACTGGCAGGTTTCACACCACACTCAAAACCAATCTCTCACTCAAAGGATACATTTCCAAGAAGACCAAAATAGTCTGGTTCCAACTTTCTGTCTAGAGAGGAGCAAATTTTTTAACCTCAAAACTACAGTCCAAGCTCTAGTCCTAACCCAAATCAAAGCCCCGAACTTTTTCTCTAAAAAGAATGTCTGACAATTCAAGCTTCAGTCTTGTGTCAACTAGGTGGAGGTCCTGCTCAACTGCCTTCCAGAGACCACTATAGCTCCTATGAAAAAAATTGTTTTCATGGCACAGGACAGCACATTAAAGGTCTGCAGGAATTAGACTAGTAAAGTTTGCATTTATGTGAGGGAGGAAGTGCTGAAGAAGACGTTTTGTGGAAATATTACAATCATTGGGTGTTAAAGCATTCTGCAATCTCTGGCTAGAGCACAGAATAGGAATGGCACTTCACCCTCATTTCCCACATAATATTCATGGACCTAGAAGGACACATTAAGGAAGAAGAAATGTTCTGGCAGGCCCCTTGGGAAAGAAGACTGAAGGAGCTGTTGTTTTACTCAGGGACTGATCTCCTGGGTTCATCATGCTAGTGTCCTATTTCATTGCTAAAAGGACACAAAAGACAGAATTTATATCTTCTAAAAAGGATCCAGTCACCCAATTGTGAGTGGACTGCAAGTAACCTTGAGAGAACCGTTAAAGTGGAAAAGCCTGGTGTTTTGAAGTCTGTTGAGAGGTTATGGGACTGTAAGAAGCCAAAGATTACTTTACCAGCAAAAAAAGTATTAGGACTTAGTCATATTTTTTGTACTTCGGAATATTGTTGTAGTGTACTGAGGTTACCCCTGGGAGTAGATCAGGATCTTTTGACTGGTTTAGCCCCAAACTTATTGCCTTTTGCCTCCTATTTTTCTGACCCTGTTTTCGTTGGCTAAGGATACTGGGCACGGCACTTTACCACTGCTGACCAGTGCTAAAGTGCATATGCTCTCTGTATAAATGTTGACAATGATTGATCATCCATTATTGGTATATTTGATTTACTGGTAAGTCCCTAGTACACAGTGGGTGGCAGGGCCTGTAAATTAAATGTTACTAGTGGGCTTGCAGCACTGGTTGTGCCACCCACATGAGTAGCCCTGTAAATGTATCTCAGACCTACCACTGTAGTATCTGTGCACTGCCATGTTGTCCTGACAAGCGCACCCACTTGACAGGCCCAATCCCTCCCTTTCCTTACATGTAAGGCATCCTTAAGGTAGGGCTAAGGTATCCCCATGGGCAGAGTGCACTGTATGTGAAAGGTAGGAAATCTACTAGTGTGTCTGACATGTCCTGATAGTGAAATACTCTGTATTTCATTTTTTACTGTTAAAAGGTTATCTGTCCCATAGGCTCATCATTGGGGTTGCACTGTACCATATTTACATATGTAAGTTTCCATAGGGACAAGAAAGAAAGTTGAAGTTGGTCCTCTCTGAACTCAGAATTTATTAACGCACCTTTTGGTAAAGGTGGTTTTTAAATCCTGTGTTTGAAAATGCCACTTTTAGAAAGTCGCAAAAAACACAGTTGATGGACAGAATGTAGAACAATGTCATACATTCACCCCAGTACAAGGCTCTGGGCCTAAATCCATCGTTTTTTTGCACTCCACACCACCCTGGGTTAGACACTGGCTATATGCAAATCAGCTCTGACCCTGTGCCTCATGGGAACAGTCCAGTCCGAACTACCAAGCCATGTCTTTCCCAGACCGGAATCAAGCATCCAGTGTCTGACCCAGGGGGGTGTGGAGTGCAAAAAAACGATGGATTTAGGCCCAGATCCTTGTACTGGGGTGAATGTATGACATTGTTCTACATTCTGTCCATCAACTGTGTTTTTTGCACTTTTAGAAAGTCAGCATTTTCTTACTTCACCATTCTGTGTGCCTCTGGCTGTTTGTGTATTCAGCATCTGGTGTGTGAGTGACAGGAGCTGAGATGTACATTCACTCTAGACAGTCACAGAGGGGGGTTGAGGTGTGCCCTGCCTTGCCTGGGTGACTCATCGCAGGGCTGAATAGACCCAGTCTGCATTTAGAGTGGTAGGAGCAGTTATGCTTACACCTAAATACTGTCTCACCCCCCTGTGGTCATGCTGCACCAGTGAGGACAGAACTGGTTTGGATTGGGTTCAGAGACCCTTGCCACAAAGAGAACAAAGACATTTTGGGGTATAAGTATTCCACCTAAAACCCCAGGGCTTTATATTACTTCAAGGAACAAGAGGACCATACCAAGAGTTCTAAGGAGGAGTACTGCCAATTTGCTTTGTGCTTTTTGGGGTTGGCCTGAAGTTGCTGCTCTTCTGTCTGTGGTGGAGGAAGAGGACTGATTTTTGTTTTCCCTGCTGTGGTATTCTACTTGTGAAGAATCTCCAAGGGCTTGTGTGTGCTGGCTTCCTGTTGGAAGTCTCAGAGATACAAAAGACTTCAGGATAGGTCCTTGATGGGCCTGAAAGAAATCTGCCTTAGAGGAGCTCTGAAGGGCTGTGTAAGGAGCACTGCCTCTGCTGTATGAGGGGTGGGTTGGCTTGCAGTCACTGCTTCTGGCTAGAGCAGGCGAAAGACTGGACTGTTCTTCACCACAGTGGGAAAACGTTCATGAGGAGCACTTTACTTTTCAGTTTAAAGTGTGGGGAGCACTGTCTCTGCATCCTGGCCCTGGATGTGCCCAGCTCATGGTGAGTCCTACTCATGAGGAAAGGATCAATATTTAACTGATCATCTGCCTATTTGCTAAATACAAGTGCATAGTAAGCGCTTCCATCATGGTGTATTCTTTTCCGTCATTGTGAAGGAGAAACTGTTGAGAGCTGACTTCAGGAAGAACTGGGGACTCCTTCAGTGGCCGGGGATTGGCAAGGGAAGCAGCACCCGCCCTTCTCTGCCTTTCACTTCTAAGGCCTGTGCAACGTTGCCACGGTCATTGCCATTGCAGCCCTATTCGGCTCACCTCGAGGCAGCGCGGTGCTGAGGGCCGTGATACAAAGCTGCACAGGGAGCCAAAGGTAAAAGGAAGCCCCAGTCCTGAGCTGCTGTGTCGATAACCAACACCAGTGCCTTCTGTGGGCGGGGCTTAGCCACTGTGGATGATCCAAAGTGTAGTGCAGACCCGAATGACAGGAAGTTATCACGATCCCGAGGAAGGCTTCGTAAAGTGAGGTGAGCAGCTGCACCGTACAGTCATGGGACGTTACTTAGGTGGAAGGTAGCTGCAGGGGACACAGCGAGGTCTCCCCTTTCGATTATGCCCCTGAAAGCATTATTGGTCCCTCCACCTCACTTGAACTTAGCCGCTGCACCACGTGTCTATGTACAGCTGCCCTGGCCCTTTCCCAGGTGTATGGATCAGAATGAAGTCTCCCCGCCGACAGGAGGGAAGATGTGTGCCCTCCCCCGTAGTAAACACAAACCTTTGGGGGATATTTGCTGGGGCTTCCATATGCGGTAAACCTCGCTGGAGGACTCCTGTTGTATTTCATGAAGGCTCCACAGAATTATTATATAACTCCTAGTAGGTGCGCAGGTGTACTGTAACTGGGGTTCTGAGGGAGATATTTTGTGAGCCATGGGGCTAAAGGCTGGTGTGATGCCTAATGGTTTCAGGATGTTTTATCACAGGTGCAACTACTGTATCCACTGTATTTCCCTACCTGTGTTCTTATGACCTGTGTCTATTGGTAAAGGGTTTGTGTGATGGTTTAAGTTGTTATGGTTATAGTGTTTACCAGTATAGTGCTACAGCACACTACATGTATTATGACCATTGCCTAGTGGCAAAGTGGTCTGTGACCTATGTAATGATTATGGCAGTTGTCTTATAGCAAGGTGATGTGAACTGTGACTTATGCATTCCTATGACCAATGCCTAGTTACACAGTAATTCAGGTAATTGCGGTCTTCTATGGCCTATATGCTTCTTTATGACAAGTACCTAGTGGCACAGTGATTTATGTGATGTGGTCTAATGTGCTTTACATGCTAGAAAGTGGTTTATGGTATAATGCATTTCTATGTACAATACAAAGGATCTTTCTGATATAACCTTATGTGGAATCTCTTTATTTGTGATGTGCCTAGTGTGTCACCTCTATGTGTGTGTGTTGCGCAACCGCTTTACACAAGCCTGACTGCTCTGCCAAGCTACCATTGGGGTGAGCAGGGGTTATCGTGGGTGTGTAACTCCCTTACCCTGACTAGAGTGGTGGGTTCTGCCTGGCTGAGATGTATTCCCTAGCAACCAAAAACCCCATTTCTAGCATTAGTTGTCAGTGGTAAGGATAGTACTTGCGTTTGTGCAGTACCACAGTGACTCATGGTTGCACTACAGACTCTGCACCAAGACCAGTGAGCAACCACATACTGTTTGTTCTACTTTGCTTTTACTCTCTGGAGCTTTTGCAACGTGCAACCATCATGTCTCGACCTGTGGGGAAGGTGCTATCCAGAGCAGGCAGTAGGGGCTTTCGTAAAGGTATGTCCCCAGAAGAGCTGGTGGACAGGCAGAGAGCCAGGGATCATGAATTGGAGGTCATTAAACTCCATGAGAAGGCAGAAGATAGAAGGAAGTAGAAGTCTTATGCCTTGGAATAGAAGAAATTGATCATGTCACATGACCTGAGAATGATAGAGGCTTGAGGCAATGAGTGTCTTAGCGATGCAAAAGGGAATGTGTGTAGCTCTGGAACTGAGCTTGGCTGAGCTGGAGGTAGAAGCCATGAGTGTGGTGTCTAGCTCAGACAGTGGCAGCAAAAAACTGATGTCTAGTGCTGAGAGAGAAGTTCATATTTTTTGTACTCCAGAGGATTGTTATAGTGCATTGAGGTTACCACTGGGATGTGAGATCCCTTTGTGCAAGACTTCCAGGTTCAACACACTTGGAGCTTATTGCCGCAAACAAAAAGATTTCAGAGGAGCTTTGCATAGAAGATATCTACCGTTGTAGAACCTTGTATGTCTACAGAGTTCAGCCTTTCCACATTGGACGAAAAAAGGACTCAGTCAAACCTGGCATAATGTCACTGCAGCAATGTTACCACAATGACAAAGGGACCTTAGCAGTTATGACATTCAGCATCTGTCCAGCTTCAGCATCCAGCCTTACCATACTAAATTATTTTTAGAATAGGAAAAGTAATTAAGTCTCAATGTAAAGACTTTGACTGCTAAGATCCGCTAAACTCCCAAAACCCTGCTCCAAAAGGATTGGCCAGTAATTGTGTCTAGGTCCCAGTCTACAGCAAACATTGACTCTCATTGGGGCTTTTCCTTTTTGTTGTGCTTTTTACCTTAAAAAAGTTGTAATTATTGTTTCAGGGTCCCTTAGTTCATTATCCAGCCATTTTTGTGTCTTTTCTTTTTAAAAATGTCCTCATTTTTATGAAGTGGTTTGGAAAATGTTTGATGTTATGTTCTCCACTTCAATGTTAGTTTGTACTGCTTGAATTTAACACACATTTCTCTGGGGAACTGAGTGATGATGGCGTTATAGTTCCCCCCAGGGGTTACACAGAGATTCATGTTGTACTGTGTTGTGACATAATCGAATTGTGTTTATCAAGTTGGCAGGGTTATCCCCAGATGAATTACCCAATTCCTAACAATTAGTGAAAACTTCCAACTGGTTGACTCTGTAAGATCTTGGTTGTCTGTGGCAATAGTAATTGCTTTTTAGCCTAATGTTATAGAATTTTTGTTAAAAATGTAGTTTTAACATCATTTTTCCAAGTGCTTTTAAAGATGGTGATCCATTCAGTACTCCAGGATAGGAGCTGGCTTGTTTAGCACTCCTTAAACACTGGAATAATTCAAATACTGTCCCCTCTGAACATATGACATATATTTAACTTGTGTGAAAACTGACCTATATGAAGCACACTATTTTCTCTGAAACTAAGCCTGAGGTAAATCACACAATCCAAAACATTTATAATACATTTGGCACTTTTTTGTTTACACTTGCATTTATTTTGAAAGATGCATTCTCAATATCCCCTGCTCAATTGAGCTATGTATTATAGCCACAAATTAAATTTTTGTGATATTTAACAAAAATTATATATTTATATATGAGATAAAATGCTTTGTATAAATTACCAAATTATGTGCTTCTAGAAATTTGGTTGAATGTTATTTCAATATAGTGTATTAATTGAATGGACCATAGTATGTTGCTTTCCATGTAGCAAGATATTTATTTCCAGAGACAACTGAGTACTTATAAGTTATTTTGAGAAAGGCTTCTGCTAAGCCAAAGAGTGTCAGTCTGAGCACAATTGAATGGTGAGAAAACGGGAATTGGTGTGCAGCATCCTGTTTGATGCATAATTTATGTGTGGACAGGCTTGCACTCATTTTGGACAGAGGATGTGGGCCATCACAAGCATCAGCATTGCCGGGCCGTTTGTCAGTGTGACTGTGGCCATTGCGTTCTTCTACATTTTTTATTAATATACATACAAATAGATTTGTATTTTTTTAACAGTATCATGTTAAGGCACTTTCATATATCATTTTCTTGGCTTCTTCTTTTTCACAAAATACATGACTTGTGTGTTCTCATATTCGTAAGAAGGTTATGAATCCCTGTATGATCATACAAAGCACCTTATTCACAAAGGCATTTTGGGCCTCAAACATACATTAAGGTGGGGGGCGTGGCTTGGACGGCAATGCAGACGGACGTCTAGCTCCGATGCCTCAAGAGCTCCGAGGTTTTCATCCGCGAATATAGACAGCCAAACGAGTTCATCCTGGCACAAGAAGCACAGAAAAAGAAATCGGAACATCACGGGAAGGCAACGGGCCCAGAAAAATTCCCGGACAAGCAGCCAAAGACGCAAAATCTGAAACTTCCCCTCCAGAAGCAAAGGGGTCGGAAGCCCAGACAAGATGGCGGACGGCAAGCGTGAGTAGAGAAGCGAAGAGGTGAGTGCAGCCCTGGCGAAAAGAGCCCAGCAACCCCTCCTAAACCTCCAGCAAAGGCCCACACAAGCCAGTGCCCTACACGAGACCCCAGCGGGAGCGCTCAAACTATCTCCGGCAGCCGCCGGACCAAACCGGGGTACAGGAGCTAAACGAAACTGAAACCTAACGTTGGGCACGGCCATTTTGGAGCCAAAAAGATCGAGGGGTGGAATAGGCTGGCAGCAAACAAGGGACGGCAAGAGCGAGTGGGAGAGATTTAAGAGGCTGCACGAGCCCAGAGAATAAAAGCCCCCCACCACTCATCTGGCGACGGTGATCGGCACAATCGGCACGCGATCCCAGCGGAAGCAAAGGAGTCGAAGCCCAGACAAGATGGCGGACGGCAAGCGCGAGTAGAGAAGCGAAGAGGTGAGGGCAGCTCAGGCGAAAAGAGCCCCGCAACCCCTCCGAAACCTCCAGCAAAGGCCCACATAAGCCAGCGACCTACACCAAGACCCCAGAGGGAGCACTCAAACTAGCACCGGCAGCCGCCGGACCACACCGGGGTACAGGAGCTAAACGAAACCGGAACCTAACGTTGGGCGTCGCCATTTTGGAGCCAAAAAGATCAAGGGGTGGAAGAGGGCTGGCAGCAAACAAGGGACGGCAAGTGTGAGTGAGAGAGATTTAAGAGACTGCACAAACCCAGAGAGTAAAAGCCCCCCCACCGCTCATCTAGCGACGGCAACCGGCACAATCGGCACGCGATCCCAGCGGAGAGCAAACGAGCCCCAACAAGCTAAGAAACAAAAGCAATATTAAAACAAGCACGGCCATCTCTAAAGTGGAATAATTGGCACTGTAAAGTGAAAAAATAAAAAGCAACAGAGGGGCAACGCAACAAGCGGGAGCGCACGAAACGGAAAGGGCTAACAACACGAGGAAGCGCCAAGGAAACGGGACATCTGCAACCTAAGCACCCCACCGGCCGCAAGCAAACAAGCCAGAGGTGGCGGCGCTACGCAAGCCAGCGACTACACCAAAAGACCGGGAGCAGAGCCAGTAACCACAACAAAAGGGAAAAAAGGGGCACCACAATAAAAGCGCTGGCAGGAGCAAAAGCGAAAATGAGGACGAGGAACATCAGAGAACCCAGCAGATACAGGACGCACCCCACAGTCCCCGCACCAAAGACGGTGCCAGCCAAGGCCCTAGCATCAATCCAGAAAGAGGGCAGTCTAGGCAGCTTCCAATCCAGAAGAGGTATCGGCACAATGGCAAACCACGAAGGAAAACCCAATAACGACCTGAAAAAACATAGAAAAGAATCGCCAGAGTCATCACTAAAGCAAAAAAATGAAACATCCACCCTAGAGACGATCCTAAAAAGGTTAAATGAAGGTAACGCAGTGGCCAAACAAACAAAATTCACAATAGACAATATGCAGTTGGAACTAACAGCAATAAGAGCAGACCTACACAGCACCAACACTAGATTAGAAGCAGCAGAGGCACGAATAAGCGATATCGAAGATGTAACCATCATGAACAACAAAGCCCTAACAGAAAACTCCAGGATCACAAGAGCCCTACAAAAACAGATGGCTGAACAAGATGATCGGGCCAGAAGGGGGAACATCCTAATACTGGGGATCCCAGAGGGCGCTGAGGACAAAGCTGGCACATGCAGGGCCATGCTAGAGGAATTGCTGCCACAGCTGATTGGCCAGAATTTTGACAGGCAGTTTTAGGTCGACAAGGCCTATTGAGTGCCAGCCGTAAATCCACAACAAGGCAAGGGTCCAAGACCAATAATCTGCTGCCCGCTCAGATCAAACCACACAGACGCCATTTTCACCTTCGCCCGGAGAAAATCTAAAGTTGGAAAGCAACAAAATAATCCTCACACAGGACTTCTCAAAACAAACAGTAGAAACCAGGAAAGGTTTTCTATCGCTAAGAGATGCTTTACGCAGGAAGAACCTCACCTTCAGCTTCCCAGGCCCTGCACGCTTCAAAGTCACAGACAACTGGAAGACACCGTTTTTCGACGACCCGGATGACCTAAGAAGATACCTATGAGATCCACCGACAGAGGACATGGAAACCAAGAGCCCAGGAGCAGCTAAGAGAAGCGCCTCGCCGGACAGCGCAGAGAAGTCAGACTAGAACTGGGTAAACGCTTGCTATGAAGCAAGCATCTGAACAACATTGCTACCTCAGTGACTATCTACCTCAACCTTATTATCGTTTACAGTCTCCTTCCTCGAGACACACTAATCTATGCGCACAGGCGAATCTCTGATCACAACAAGCTACCTCAAATACACCATGGTGCCTACAATGACGAACAACGAACAAGGAGCGGAAGGTAACCAGCCGCGGGAAGCAGCCAGAACACCTACCATAGCCTTTATGTTTACACCTGCCATCACTAAAGAGGCACTCTGGTACACAAGCGGGAAGAACTTAACACTAAGCCTCGGGGACTCCTATGGAGCAAGGGAACTTTGCTGTCGCACACCCACTCAGCAAGTGACGGGGGGAGGGGGGAGGGGGTGGCAGGGAGGTCGGGGGGAAGGTCGGGTGCAGTCATATGGGGTTCCTTATATTTTTTACTCTTTCTCTTTCTTTAAATTTTCTTCACTCTTTGACCACTACTCTCCACCTAGGGGAATGCACAAGCAACTACTGACAAGCACAGGCAGGCAACACTGTAACAGAGGCGTAGACACCAGAACAGACAGAGCTATCCACACGGATCAAACCAACAACACCACTAACAGATCACCAAGCATAAGGCGAAGGCCACATCACATAGAATGACACACAACCAGCAATGCCACCTCTCAGCCAACATCAAAGTGGTGTCCCTCAACGTTAAAGGTCTCAATCATCCGGTAAAAAGAAGGAAGGTCCTTGTGTACCTTGCCAAACTTAAAAGTGATGTGTACGTCCTTCAAGTGACAAAACTCTCTGCGGACGACATAGGCTGTCTCAAAGGTAACTGGATAGGGGAGGTAATAGGCTCACCAGCATACCACAAAAAAGCGGAGTCATTACACTAATTAACAAGAAGGCAAACCTAGCACTTAAAGACTCATACGCAGACGATGAAGGGAGGGTCCTGATAACCAGCCTATCCAGGGGAGAGGAGACAATACATGTAGCCAATATATATGGGCCAAACACGGACAACAAACACTTCTGGGAGAGGGTAGAAGTACAACTGAGCACACTGCCGCAGGATGACCTTCTAATAGTGGCGGGCGATCTAAACCAGGTCTTTGACCAGGCCATAGACAGACACCCATTAAGACAGAGCCAAAGCACACAAAGAGGGAACACTCTGAAAAACATGTGCGCTAGGCTTAAACTCAAAGATCCCTGGAGACTCCAAAATCCGGACGGCAGAGAGTACACTTTCTATTCACACCCCCATAAGCAGAATTGACTACATTCTAATCTCAGGCTCACACACCCACCTCATAGACCAAACGGAAATAGCCCGAGGACCATCTCAGACCACTCTCACATCAGTCTGACCCTATCAGGCAGACATAACGAAAGAAGAACACGCAGATGGAGGTTTGATGATGACCTCCTCAAGAACATAACCGCAACGGCAGAAATAGAAGATGCCATAAGAGAGTACCTGGAACTCAATGACAACCCAGAAACAGATAGAAGTACCCTATAGGATGCCCTAAAATCAACGATCAGGGGTAAAATACTCTACATCAAAGGGCGAATAAACAGAGAGAGGAACAATAAGATTTCCAACCTGGAAAAGGAAATAAAAGGCCTAGAGATAGGCCACATAGCCAACCTAAGAGACATGAACACCCTCACAACACTAACAAAAAAGAAGTATGAGCTAAATAAGATTCTCAGTGAAAGGGCGGGAACATGGCTAAACAAATACAAAGCCATAAACCTATGCATCGCCAACAAAGCAGGGAAAGCGCTTGCCTCATACCTCAAAAGCAAGCAAAGGCAACACGCAGTAGCAGCAGTGACAGACGCCAAAGACAAATCACAGACCGATAACAAAGAAATCCTCAAAGTGTTCAAAGACTTCTACGAGCAGCTCTATAAAAAGGACTAGACCTTAAGCAAGGACGGCGGAGCAGCTCTCCTAGATAAGATCACAATGCCCACACAGAGGGAGACGCTAGAATCAGACATCACAGGCGACGAAATAGAAAAGGCAGTGGGAAGCCTCAAGAGAACAAAGCCCCAGGTCCAGACGGGTACACAGCAAGATTCTATAAGCAATTCCTACCCCTACTCAGACCCACAATGACAGAAGTCTTCACAAGCTGCGTCCAAAAAGGCCGCATGACACCCACAATGGTGGAAGCCAACATCATAGTAATCCCAAAAGAAGGGAAGGACACACAATATCCCAAGAACTACAGGCCAATTTCCCTGATAAATGTAGACTGCAAAATCTATGCGAAGATACTAGCAACCAGACTTAACACATTCCTACCCAAACTCATACACTGCTCGCAGGTTGGCTACCTCAAAAACAGAATGTCCCATGACAACACAAGACTGCTCTGCCACCTAATCAATCATGCTTCCAGAAGCAATAACGCAGCAGTTATGATTGCCTTAGACGCAGAAAAGGCATTTGACAGAGTGTCCTGGCCATTCCTGGACCGCTGTATGCAAAAATTCGGCCTAGGACCTAACTATAGGAAGATGGTGCTAGCACTCTATAGCGAGCCTAAAGCACGCATAATAGTCAATGGAGGCACATCAGAGCCATTCACCTTAGAACGAGGTACCAGACAAGGATGCCCGCTATCACCGGCCCTCTTCCTACTTGCCCTAGAACCAGTCCTAACTATGATTAGAGTCAACAATGACATCAGAGGAATCGCAATAGGGGGTGACACTGTCAAGCTGGCAGCGTACGCGGATGAGATCCTAATTACAACCGAGAACCCAGACCAGTCAATAACCGCACTTATGGCCACCATAGAGCAGTATGCACGAGTATCAGGCTACAAATTGAACAGAGATAAATCAGAATGCAAACCCCTGAACGTGCACACAACGAAGGTGGTGCTGGGGAACTCGGGGCTAGCATGGCAGAAAAAATCCCTTAAGTACCTAGGGTTGCTCTTTGGGAGAGACCTAAAGACCACACTAGATCAGAATTATTCGAATCTACTCAACAAACTGAAAGAGAGAATAGCGGCATGGTCACCCAAATTCATCACATGGTGGGGCAGAGTAGAGACTAAGCATGGGCGGATTTTGCGGATTGGCAATCCGCGAACTTGCGTATTTACGGATTCGCAATCCGCGAAGATCCGCGAACTCTAGCGGATTTGCGGATTTTTCCGTTTTTTGTGTTGGCGCGTGTTCGCGCCGATTTTGGGACAAGTTCGCAATTGCGAACTTACTTTTCGGCTTGCAACGGCCGCGACTATGTTGTTTCTACGTCTGGTTTATCATCACAGGTTCACAGCACCCTCTGTTTCACCACTGCCACCCTCTGGGACACCCATGCCACCCTCTAGTACATCCTCACTGGCACCTATTAGGTTTATTTATCACTGTAGATTATGGTGGTTGAAAAAAGCAAGCACACCTGCCCTTCTTCAACTGCCATCAATTAATTTGTGTTTCATTAATGTGTCAGTAATTTTGAAAGTTCCAGTCTGGCTGGCACCTGCTTCCTTCCTTATCTGTAATTTGCTTTTTGTTGCAGTGACATTTTTTTTTCACAGGACCTTTATGGTGCTATTCTATGAGCCTGCTGTTTGGGTCATAGCAGGGTCATAGAATAGTTGCAAACTCTGGAGGGGCCCATCAGGAAGCACTACCTTGAATGTTACTAATGTTAAGTTTGAACTTTTGCACCTGCTCATTGCTTTCAGTTTAGCTAAAATCGTTTTTTCTGCAATTTCGCGCGTTTTTTGGGGGCGCGAATCCGTGCGAGATCGATTTTGGAAGCCGCGAATACGTGCGAATATAAAATTGTTTTTGTTGCGACGTGTATGTTCGCGTGATCTTGCGCGTGTTCGCGAGGCGCTTCTAGCTATACGTTTGCCAAGTTACCCTATCGGTCGTACACGGGCGCGGCCATCTTGTTGGCGTGACGTAATTCCGTTTCCGCCCGCTATGTGTAATCTCGCAAAGTGTGCTGCTCGCTAGTACAATTTCGCGCGTACTCGCAAGGAAAATCTCGCGCGAACTTACCCACGCGGTCGTGAACGGGCGCGGCCATCTTGTTTCTCATTCATTGCTATGGTTCTGGGCATGCTTTCTCTATCCTCTCTCAATCTCTGCCATCCTTTGCTTGTTTGAAGTTTTTTTGATCTAATTTTACTTATTATCTAACCCTCTATTTTTCTAGCTCTATATTTTTGTGTTTTCTGCAGCTTTTAGTTACTTTTAAACTACTTTTTTAAACTCTTTTCTTTTCTTCTTCACTATTCTATTTCTTCTTTATCATTTAAGTTTATTTCTGCCCAGACCATGGTAAAGGGAGCCGGGAAGCACCCTGAGAAGGGGAAGGGTCCCGCACCCCGTGCCCGGCTCCCGGGCGGGCGTTTAAGGGGGGAGCAAGTGGTCCCGAGGGAGATCTTCAGCGCGGAGGAAGTGGCGGCACTGATCTTCCACGTCCAGCGCCGCCTCCCCAAGACGATCCTGGGAGGCGGCAAGATCGCGACCGGCTATGGCATCCGGGAGCGCCGCCAGCGGTGGGAGAAGGTGTGCCGGGCCATGTACAAGATCTCTGGGGTCCGGCGCACATATAACCAGGCCACCCACCGCTGGACCGATGTCATGGACCGGGAGCGGGACTTGCTGGACGCGCTCGGCGTAGAGGTCCCCGGGCTTGGTGAGTAGTAGTAGTAGTACATTTACTACTCTGTTTTATCCTGCTCTGTTATTTGCAAATCTTTGTTCTTTACCAAGAGCAATAATGCTGCCGATTACATTGAGGTAAATTATATTTCAAAATCTTCTATGCATTTCATTTTCAGGTGCACTGCTCTCCTTCTCAGTAGCCTTGCTTGCTACTATGCTTCTTTGTTTTGTATGTTGTGTTCAGAAGCATTTCATTGGCCTGAGAAATTATGTATGAGTGTACTGTAAAGAAAAGAACTGCGTAATGCTAGACAGTAAGGGTCATATTTTCAATTACCGGCGCATCCCTGCAAAGTAGCAGGGATGCGGCAGTAATTGTGTGCCATGCCACCACCACCCATTGGCCCAAAACGTCACAGAAGCCTTACGCATCTGTGCCGTAAAGGCAGCGCATTGCTGGAGTTGCGTGCCAACGATGGCGCAGCTCCAGCAATGCTCTGGGGTACCCTATCTCCCCAATGCTGCATCAAGCCGTACGTCGGCTTCAAGCGCGCAGGGTTTGAGTCATGCATCATTGTCCTAAAAGTGACTGATTGACATCTTGTAGATTTCCCTCAGCCACTTTTAGGATTCGTTCCTGCGCAGGTACGCCCTCCCTTGCGCCGGAACGCCCCCTGATGGCGCAGGGCTTTACAACGTGATGCATCGCCCATATGCCCATATGTGGTTTTTTTTTTAATATATACGCCGCACCAACACCATGGCGAGTCTTTTGTTCTGCCGCTGCGTCAGAAAAGGCACGCAACAATGGAGGAAAATCAGCCGCAACTTCCGCAAGGGACTTATAAATCAGCCCCAACAGACTGAAGTCCAGTCCTTCCTTTAGACAGTCACATGGCTATCAGAAGAAATAGTGGCGGTGGTGGCGGGTGGATTGATAGTTTGAGTATTCACTGATCTGCAAGCAGGATGGACTTTGTCTGTCACGTGTTGCGCACTGCTGCCTGCAGTGCCAGGCCTAGGCAAACCTCTTTAGTAGTCTGTTTTTTGAGTTACATAGGAACTTTCTAAGTCAACGTTCCGCAAATCAGGCAATACGAATAACGTAGTATACCACATGAGATAGATCCCGTGGAATAGTTGTCTATCTATTTGCTATTTTTCCAAAATATGTTGTTATTGTTCTTTTCAAATGTTTGATTTGGTTGAAAAATCTCATCCATGTTTTCTGGTTTTTCTTTCTTTCATGTTGTACATCAGCTCCCCCCAAGGGCAAGAGGACACAGGAGGAGGGTGCTGAGGATGCAGGCCAGGATCGGGCAGGCGAGGGCTCCTTTGCTGGCCCCAGTAAGTTTACATTTTAATAAACAGTACCTATTTTTTCCTAGCGTTCCTCATTCGATTTTTTCTAAATCGTCTTTGATCTTCTTGTAGACTGGATATAAATTCTTATCCTGCCTCGAATATGACTCCCTGTGGTATTACTAGACTATTCTTATTAGTCTGTCTGTGTAGCTAACTAAGATTGGACATTTGGCAATTCCATTGGACTCCCATTATATTCAGCAATACCTCTATGCACTGTCTCCTTACTGACTAGATAGTGTGGCAGAGTCATTCAGCTCCCGAAGTCACCGATTATAGATCCCCAATGATCTCTAGATTATCGTACGCAGGACAAGAGAGTAGTACGGAGTCACAGCACAGTCAAGAAGTGTCAGAGGCACTCATGCTTGCAAAAATTCCAAAACCTTTAGCTCATCCACTCTAGTCTAGAGGAACAAAAACCACAGAGTCTATTTAAGTGTAAAAGCTTTATTAAAAGTAAACACATTTATTAAAATCTACTTTGTCATAAAACTATTTAACTGTAAACGGAAAAGTGGTTAGTGCTGACGATTAATTGGACACATTTCTTGTGGTCGAGCCGAACTCTCACCTAGTTTGAACTTGATCCTGGTCGTGTTCTTAGGACTCAGGAGTCAAGCTTCTGTCTGTTAGGAGAAAAAGTGGTGCGTGTTAAAAATCAAAAGCAAGCATTCATCAGTTGTGCATAAAAGTGCAGCAAGACAACAGCCTTCCCTGGAAAATGGGACATTTTTACTACGGAGTAGACAGTCACAAATTATTACATTGTATTCTGTTTTTTTAACATTTCTCCTAGACCAAATATTATATAGTAGTGAGTGGTGTATTCTAACATTCTTAAATGTACTTTGTAGGTGTAACATCTGGTGACGGGGCCAGCGCGGAGGTGGCTGTGTTGGACTTGGACTCGGAGGCCTCTGGGGAGGAGGCGGCGTTAGAAGAGCTGGTGGCCGTTCCTGTGGGGGATCAAACGGTGGTGGCGGAAACAGGTAAGCTATATATTCCTTACTTATTGAGATTGAAGACTGCATAGTGTGCTTTCTGCACGGGTGTATTACAATTACAAATCAACCAGGTAGTAGCCTCCTCGAAATGTACTTCGACTTAGCTGTGAAGTTTTTGGTGAGAAGAATCCCAATAAGTTCTTAGACGAACGTGATGGATGGGATGAACGAAAAGCGAAAGAAGGGTGTAAGTAAGTGGGACGCGAACTTGTATGATGGCTGGCAAAGAAGAACGATATGTGTTTGCTTGGACCCAGAGGTGGCTGGGAAGGAAAGAATATGGTATGGTGCATGGCTGGGTCAATGATGAAGCAAGGATGGGTGGAAGGACAGCAGCCTGGGTGGGTGAAACAGAAACTGTATGTGTGCGTATACTTTGACTGAATGGATGCCTGGAGCATGGTATTCTCTGACTCTTACATAGCACATGTGTATCTAGAGAGAGTAGATGGTCGCCAGGTGAAGTAAGTGTTACCTTGAAGAGCATGTACCACCGCACCCGCACGTCCGTCCCAGTGCAGGGAAGGCAAGGAAAAGAAATTGTAAATGTGTCCAATACTACCATGAATAGTAGCAGTACTTTGTATTGCGTTTGCATTCACAGCATATATCTGGTTATTACGGTGGACACTCTGTACCTCTCTTAATAACTTTAGTTTACTTGTAGTACGTCATTCATGTGTGGGTGTATCACTGTTCACTCAATATTAAGCAAAGCACCTAAAGTCATCTCATCTGTCATTAAATACGTCCCATGTGAAGTGATAGATAATCAAATTAGTTAGCTTCTTCAGTTTCCTTTTCTAGTACTCATTTGCACTGTAGGGTGAAAGGTAAATTAATTAAGCAGTAGCCCTTGTAACAGAGTATTCTCAGTGCCACCCGTAATAGAAAAGTAATAGCTTCACCACCTGCATGTACTGGACCGGTACAGTAACGCAAGTCTGTCTCCATCATCATGGTGTGCAACTTTTTTTCTCGGGTGCAACTTCACTGTGCTGTGTCCATGTCATTCTGCCGGCTTGCATAAGATAACATACCCATTTCCTTAAACAAGAGAGAAGAAGAAGAATAAGACTGGTGTACTGTCATAGTCGACTGTAATGGAAGTCCATAGTGGTCGTAGAATTAGTTCATTAAACTACCACTACTGTTAGAGCAAGGATGCAGAAGTGGGAGGTTACATAGATACTGTCCTCAATAGTTATGTACTGTGCTTTCAATTTGCTACTTGTACTCTGTGACCCAACTTTCGGCTCAATCACTTTGTGTTATTAATAAGGAGCATTGGTTACAGACTATGTCTTTCTTTCTTCATATAGTTGCTCCTTCCAAATCAACAACAAGGAGGGAGCAGGCTAGATTGGCCCGGCAACGGAGGCTGGAGGCCACAGTCGCCGAGTATCGGCGGCTGGTGGCCCTGGAGGAGGAGGAGGACACGCAGTCGAGCGGGGCAACATCTTCGACTGTGACCACTGCATCCTCCTCCGTGACTAAGCCAGCGGGACCGAGCCGGGCTAAGAAAGCCGACCGCCACCGCCAAGCAACCGAAATACCAGCTGCCCCCCACAGGAGCTGCAAGGAACGCCAACGCCGCCTACGAGTCCGCATGTCCAACCTGGAGCAGGAGGTCCTGAGGTATAAGAACTTGGTTAAGGGCCTCCGCTCCGAGCTTGCCACCCTCCGCAAGGAGTATGATGCCCATGCCGCATCATGCACCAGCACCAGCACCCTCCAGTAGTGGAGTGTCCCTTGCCCTTTTTTTATAGACTTTTGGGGGGTGGGATTTGGGAGTTGGGATCGTTTTGGGACGTTTCAGAGACAATCGTTGGGGTTAGGGTGGGTGAGGGAGATTATTTTGTTAGGGCTAAATAAATATATTTTTCAACTTTATCTGAACATACCTGTTTTTTACTGCTTTTCAGTCTGGTGGGTGGGGGGCGGGGGTGTAACAGTAACTTTGTTTTCCTGAACAGTCGTAGGACTTTAGTAGTACAACCGTCAATCTCTTGTCTACTCCGAAATAATACTCCATTATACTACCTCCCACCAAACGCTTATCTTACCTGTAATTTGTGTTAGAAATTAGGGCTAGGCCCAGGGCTGGCTCCAGGTGAAATGGGGATTAACGTTGTCAATCCTGGGCGGGTGACATTTCCTCATTGCGGTGGTACTAGTGGTGTGACACAGTGGCAGTTGCATGCCTATGGAAAAAAAGAAAACGAAACCTTGTTTGTCCTCCTTACTGTAGCATTACAACGGTTACGGTACGATCGAGAAAATAGCAGGTGACAGTACACTAGAACAGTGCCATAATGTAGCCTAACAAATGGTAAAGTATTTGCTTGCAAGTATAACTAGTACTTGCGTTGAATTTATTTGACATTGGCTACTACTACTAGAAGATATAGTACTGAAGCTGAGTAAGTCTAGAAGATATCCTCGTATTCCTTCACCAGCCTGTTGCTGCTATCACCTTATCCTCCCCAGCAAGTGTGTGGAATTATTGATGTCATTTTAGTCAGACATCAAGCAAAACAACACAGCCCGGGGGAAGAGGGTTAGGGTTTGTAAAATGGATGGGAATGGGGGTTTCTTTTTGGGTAGGTTTTGTTGAGAAGAAAAAAAAAGCAGAGCATGGACAAACAATAATTGAAGATACAGAGTTTACAGACAATCTTTGGTTACAAACTAAAGGTAAGCACATGCAGTCACACTCATAGAATAAAAGACAACAATGGATACTGTATCTGTATTGCGTATGTTGTTGGAGTTGTCCTGTTGAAATTGGTAAGTAAGTTGCATGCAGCAAACAATTCCTCTTATTGGCGGCACTCCTCCATTCCAGCTGACGCTTCGTCCATCAATGTGGTGGTGACCACTGACAGAAGAGACACCCTGTCCACTGCCTGCCTGGCGGATGTTGACTGAAACCCGGCCTGTAATTATTGAACGGAAAACAGGAAGTGCTATTACAATACCACTGATAAATAAATAAAAGGTATGTACGCTGTGTGGTTCAAAAAGTGACACTTTGATTTCCCTAATAGACAGTACAATATTTTTGAAATTGCGTGCTCTGTCTGAGTCACCTTTTTAAGGATCAATAAGTATGGCCAAAATATTATAGCGGATCTTTCCCCTCAAGGTGGGTGTACTACTGTGTTTTAGAACAAAATTTGACCTTCCCAGCAATGCTCCCACCAAGACCCTTACTAAAGCCAGTCGCAAAAATGTAGAAGAACCCAATCATATCTCCAAAAACGATGCCTAGCAGAAAAATGGTTACAAAACGTACTTTGAAAGTAACAGTAGGCCCAAATACAGACCGTGGATTGTATTCAAACCACTTGCCTGCAAGCAAAAGTATCCATAGCCAGCATCGCTCCAACAGTGCTCTACAACAACAGAACCGCGTTGCAATAGAACCCCCCTAAACACATGCAATCCTGCTGCTAGGGCTAACCCTAACGAACCCTAACTTACAAAAAGTGCCAAAACTGGTGTTTCCTTATGGATTTTGTCCAACAAACTTCTAGCCGGTATTAGACCTTCCCAGGAATGCCCCAGGCAAGACCCGCCAACCCACCCGCAAAAAAACACCCGACACAACACCACCAAACAGCGAAAAAGCTAAATCTCATACTTACAATGTCTCTCGGCCTTCGGTCCAAACGCGGCGCTGTGCAGCTAGGTCGTCATCATCATCAATCATCATAACTCCTGTTTTCCACCACGGATTTCCTGAAAAGCAAATGCAATCAAGATTAGACTGTCGCAGCAGTGCTTCGACAGAGACCCCGGCCGCAACCCACCCACGAACAGCAGGAAGCCCCCCAAAACGCTACATTGAGCAAGATGTCTGAAGAAATGGCAAAAAAAAGGCTTTTCCTTAAGGATTTTGTCCAAAACACTTCTATCCGGCATTAGACCTTCCCAGGAATGCCCCAGCCAAGACCCGCCAACCCACCCGCAAAAAAACACGCGCAACACCCCCAAACAGCGAAAAAGCTAAATCTCATACTTACAATATCTCTCGGCCTTCGGTCCAAAGTAACGCGCTGTGCAGCTAGGTCATCATCAATCATCATAACTCCTGTTTTCCACCACGGATTTCCTGAAAAGCAAATGCAATCAAGATTAGACTGTCGCAGCAGTGCTTCGACAGAGACCCCGGCCGCAACCCACCCACGAACAGCAGGAAGCCCCCCAAAACGCTACATTGAGCAAGATGTCTGAAGAAATGGCAAAAAAAAGGCTGTTCCTTATGGATTTTGTCCAAAACACTTCTATCCGGTATTAGACTTTCCCAGGAATGCCCCAGGCAAGACCCGCCGGCGCCAACCCACCCGCAAAAAAACACCCGACAACACCCCCAAACAGCGAAAAAGCTAAATCTCATACTTACAATATCTCTCGGCCTTCGTTCCAAATGCGGCGCTGTTCAGCTAGGTCATCATCATCAATCATCATAACTCCTGTTTTCCACCACGGATTTCCTGAAAAGCAAATGCAATCAAGATTAGACTGTCGCAGCAGTGCTTCGACAGACACCAAAAATTACACACAAACCCCCGGAACCCCGCCAAAGAGCACCTCAAAGGCAAGCAAGTCAGCAAAAACGGCAAGAAATTTCCACCTCATATTTGGTCCAAAACACTTTTGTCCATTATTAGAGCTTCACAGCAATGGGCCCAAAACCGTCAACTCACCCGCAAAGAAGTACAACACCCCCACAAGTGCTGAGTCTTTCTTCATTGTGCGTAATCCAGCACTCTGCTTGGAGGGAAATCGCAGTCTGGAGGAGGAGGATAGAGGAGCATGTTCTTCAGAACTTGTGAACCTGAGGAATGTAGACTGCGGCACCTTCAAATCAATAAGCAAACAAGTGAAGACAGTTCTGATGATGGTCTTGTTTTTGGGATTAGGTGATTAAAGTTTGAATTAAATTAACTGTGCAAAACAAAGAAAGAGAGACACAAAGCACACAGGAATAAAAGTGAATAAGGACGAAAAAGAAAGTTCTTGATTGATTGTCTCATTTTCAGGGCTCGGTGTCAGGGAATAAGAACAAGATTTCGTCATCATACTCTGCGAATTCAGGCTGGATGAGGTCAGTGGCACCGAACAGAGAAAAAATCCCCTCATCTACGTTGCTGTCCTCCTCGTCTTCATGCGGCGCGCTTTCTCGTACTTTGTAATCTGGTGGTATGAGGTGCTGATTCATCTTGATCATTGTCAGCCGCTCCACATTTTTGGGCGAGAGGCGGCTCCGTTTGGGAGTTACAATGCCACCAGCAGCACTGAAAACACGTTCAGAAGACACACTTGCGAGTGGGCAAGACAAATAGTTTATAGCCAGGTTGAAGAGCTGTGGCCACAATTGTTTTTTGCCATGCCAATACTGCAATGGCTCATCATTAAGGAAGACCTCTGTTGAGTCATTCAGATAGTCCTGCACCATCGACTCAAGGTCATCAACTGTTCCTCCACTTTGCTTACTTTTTGCTGTGCCTGTGACATTTTTTCGAGAACCATACCCCATCAAACTTAGCCAATCCTCCTCCCCAGCCACTGTTAGTGTTGTCATTGTGTGTGGTGCAGATGATCCAGTTGCCGGTGTCTTTAACGGCTGAGAGGTCACTTGTGCCCCAGCCACAGGTGCAGAAGTGGATTCTTGTGACTGCGGATGGCCTGCTGATGCTGATGCTGATGTACTGGCTTCTCCTTCAATAACCTGCCGTTCTTTTTCAAACCTCTTGGCTGACCAGGCTAACCAATGTTTGTACTTTTGAACATCTGCATCAGCGAAAGGAAAGAATGCGTTGTCTGCCAGCGCCTTTTTGTAGCGTGGATCCAGAATAGTAGCACAAATGTAATGCTGATCTGAGTTGATGTTTTGAAGACATTCATCACCACGTAGGCGATGTAATAATTTCTCAGACAAAATGAAATGGTTTTTTTTTTTTTCATCTTTTGCAAACTCAGAAGAAACCGCCATCAGTTGGTGCTCCAGTATGCACAACAATGGGATAGCTTTTCCCAAATTACAGTCCTCCTGGCTGACTGCACGCGTGAAGAACTCAAAAGGACGAAGCATGTCTGTCAGGCTTTTAACTATGTCCCATTGCGCCTTACTCATCCGCAGGTCCTCCTTCTGAGATGTAGCCTCTGTCAAGAAATAGTGATCGAGTACCGTATACTGCTCATGCAGACGCTCAAGCATGTAGAAGGTTGAGTTCCAACGTGTTGCCACCTCCTGGATGAGTGCTTTCACTGGCATTCCACGTTGAAGTAGCAGTCTCCGCAGATGCTTCCGGGCCTTAAAAGAATGGCTGAAATGGTTGCACATTTTGCGGCAGGTGGCCATTACCTCGAACGCTGGACTCTCTTTATCACTCAAGAATTTTTGAACTACCAGGTTGATACAGTGCGCCAAACACGGCACTCTAACATGGTCACCAAGGAACATGGCCTTAACTACATTGGCGCCATTATCCGTGGAAACATAACCAATCTTGCGTTTTAGGGGGGATAGCATTGTCAAGACCTTTTTGTCAAACTCTTCCAAAAGGTTTTCTGCTGTGTGACTTTTCTCCAAGCCAAACATGGCTAGTGTTGCATGTTTCCGAGCAGCTTTGAAAACTTGGTCCGGGTCAACACCTGCGTTTAGCTTTGCTATAACACCTGAAAAAGAGACCCAGTGTGCAGTGATGCACATGTAATCATCGCCTGGGCCACTGGTCCACATGTCTGTTGTCAGATGTATTGTGTGAACAGCACTCTTCTGCAAAGCTGCCCCAATCGCCTGCAGCACATCTTCATGTAGTGCTGGAACCGCAACTCTGGCAAAATAGAACCGGCTCGGAACCTTCCATTTAGGGCAGAGCGTTGCAACTAATTCAAGAAAACCTACCGCTTCTACAAAAGAAAAAGGTAGAAGGTCCACAGCTAGCATTTTAGCCAGCTTAGTGTTATACAGACGCGTCAGTGGGTGGTTGCGTTCATATGGCACGTCTGAAGTAAGCATTGTTCTAATGTTGGCCTGGACCAAGCATTTACGGGCTGATAATGACTTCGTTGACCCAATTTTGCTCGCTGGTGAACTTTTGTGAGTTGGTGTCTCACTCGCTCCAACACTCTTAGTGTGCCTCACATTGGGTGTGCTGCTGACAGGGGTACTGGGTGTAAGGGAAGTGTTTGACACGTCTTCTTCCTGCTCGTCAACATCAGATGAAACATCAACGTTTCCTTGATTTTGGCCTTTCTTGATCGCAGCTAGGTGCGCAAACCATTGGACAGCGTGCTTTCTCTCAAGATGACCACTCTGGCCGCCGGTACCATAGTTGGTACCTGACTTACCACGACTAACTGCAAGCTTACAAAGGGTACAAATGGCAAACTTTGGATTTTTGGGACAAACAGTAAAGAAGTCCCAAACTGGGGACTTGAAGTGTCTGTGGGACCTGGAGGAGGCGGCGATACTGGTGGTGGTGGTCATGAAGCTAATGCCAGATGAAGTGGAGGATCTGGATTGCCCAACTTTTGTACGTTTTCCACTTTCACCGCCACTAATTAAGGTCGAGGTTGACGCAGGTCTCTTCTTGCCAGAAAGAAATATGGAAGCGGGACGAGTTGGTGTACTACTTAACTCCAATGATTGTGGTGTTTCCACTGCCTCCTCATCGACAACATCATCATCATCATCATCACGCGCAGCAGCTCTTCGGGCTAGGGTCAAAATGTCTGTTTGCTGCATGCCCGCTGGGGCTGCAGTGACCTTTATGATGACTGGGTCGTCGTTGGCAGAGTCTTCATCAGCAGCAGTATCCGCCACTTCTTGTTGAGCCTCATCACACTCCATAAGTCTGAGACTTTGGACGAGCTTCCTTTTACGCTTAAGTACCTTTGTTGGATCATGGTGTGCCTCACTCTCAGACGGCTGTGGTGCTGGTTCCCAAGTTTGATCCGTATCATCAGAAGGAGGTGTGCTTGAAGAGGATGTAGACACCACCCTTGATCTCTTCCTTGCTAGGGTTGTGGAAGACAATGAAGGATCAGCAGGAGGAGTGGCTTCCTCAAATGATACCTCGCCTTGATTGTCGATTTCCTGATGTGCCCCTACTTCGGGAGGAACAACTATTGTGGGCACTTGTGACCCTCCATGCACCTCTGCTTGCGCATCTCCTTGCGCTGCCTCTCCTTCCACATGTACTTGGGCTTGTACTTGCACATGTGATTGTTGTTGCGGCTGTGGTTGTTCAACACTCGTCAGATGAGCTACAACAACCTGTGTTGATTGAGGGACATTGCTGCTGCTTTCTTGCGATGAGCCAACATCACTGGTCGATGGTGATTGAAGAACTATACTGGCTGCCTCTGCAGCACTCAAGGGCTTGGACTTAAGTTGGCGTGGTGGTGGTGGTGGCACTGAGCCCAATGGAGCGGGGGGGGTGCTGCCAGCTTGGTCCCCAGCAGATCCCGCTGCTGCTGCTGCAGGCATACTTTTTTTTTTACTCCCAAAAAAAGGGGCGGGCGGCACACCAGTCTCCTTGGTAACTTGCTTCTTCTGCTCCTTACTGGCACCTTTCTTGCTAGAGGAGCTACGGGTTACTTTTTTTGGGGCCATCCTCTTCAGAGCAGGTCAGCAGGCAGCAGTTGCACGAGTTGCAGAGGGTTCTGTGTCCAGACGTGACGTCGCGTGACGTTATGCTGCACACACCGCTGCAGGACTTCTTCCTGGCACTGGTGGTTCTCTTGAGTCTTCTTGTGCACCTAAAAGCAATGGAAGACAGAGGAACATCAGTTCAGTTATACACCCCAAAAATTCGACAAAACACAGAAAAATGAGCACAATCCCATGCCATCCTTGATGTTTACATTGAAGACACCCCACAGAAAGACTACGGACATGCAAGTATGCAACACTCACTACCCCTGGGCATAATGGATGAAAAGTAGGCAAAATAAGTGCAGGCCTCAGACACTGCCTCTCCTCAAAATGGCCCCTTACACCCCAGGCACATGTTGCCTGTACCAGCCAGCACTCAAGATGGCCACCACCACCACCCACATGGCCAGTCCACATCAACAGTACACCCCCAAAAAACAGAAAAACAGCCAGAAATCACCACAATCCAACGCCATCCATGATGTTTACATTAAAGAGAGTGAGACCACACCACAGGCACACTCAGTCCATGCACCACTCACCACCCCTGGGCAAAGGGCCCCACCAGCAGCCCCCCAAAAACGACAAAAAACAATAAAATAAGCCCAATCCCAGCCCATCCATGGCCTCAATTATGTTTAAATTCAAGAAGACACCCCACAGAAAGACTAGGCCCATGCAACACTCACCACCCCTGGGCAAAGGGCCCCACCAGCAGGCCCAAAAAAACGACAAAAAACAATAAAATCAGCACAATCCCAGCCCATCCATGGCCTCAATGGTGTTTAAATTCAAGAAGACACCCCTCAGAAACACTAGGCCCATGCAACACTCACTACCCCTGGGCATAATGGATGAAAAGTAGGCAAAATAAGTGCAGGCCTCAGACACTGCCTCTCCTCAAAATGGCCCCTTACACCCCAGGCACATGTTGCCTGTACCAGCCAGCACTCAAGATGGCCACCACCACCACCCACATGGCCAGTCCACATCAACAGTACACCCCCAAAAAACAGAAAAACAGCCAGAAATCACCACAATCCAACGCCATCCATGATGTTTACATTAAAGAGAGTGAGACCACACCACAGGCACACTCAGTCCATGCACCACCCACCACCCCTGGGCAAAAGGCCACACCAGCAGCCCCCCAAAAACGACAAAAAACAATAAAATAAGCCCAATCCCAGCCCATCCATGGCCTCAATTATGTTTAAATTCAAGAAGACACCCCACAGAAAGACTAGGCCCATGCAACACTCACCACCCCTGGGCAAAGGGCCCCACCAGCAGGCCCAAAAAAACGACAAAAAACAATAAAATCAGCACAATCCCAGCCCATCCATGGCCTCAATGGTGTTTAAATTCAAGAAGACACCCCTCAGAAACACTAGGCCCATGCAACACTCACTACCCCTGGGCATAATGGATGAAAAGTAGGCAAAATAAGTGCAGGCCTCAGACACTGCCTCTCCTCAAAATGGCCCCTTACACCCCAGGCACATGTTGCCTGTACCAGCCAGCACTCAAGATGGCCACCACCACCACCCACATGGCCAGTCCACATCAACAGTACACCCCCAAAAAACAGAAAAACAGCCAGAAATCACCACAATCCAACGCCATCCATGATGTTTACATTAAAGAGAGTGAGACCACACCACAGGCACACTCAGTCCATGCACCACCCACCACCCCTGGGCAAAAGGCCACACCAGCAGCCCCCCAAAAACGACAAAAAACAATAAAATAAGCACAATCCCAGCCCATCCATGGCCTCAATTATGTTTAAATTCAAGAAGACACCCCACAGAAAGACTAGGCCCATGCAACACTCACCACCCCTGGGCAAAGGGCCCCACCAGCAGGCCCAAAAAAACGACAAAAAACAATAAAATCAGCACAATCCCAGCCCATCCATGGCCTCAATGGTGTTTAAATTCAAGAAGACACCCCTCAGAAACACTAGGCCCATGCAACACTCACTACCCCTGGGCATAATGGATGAAAAGTAGGCAAAATAAGTGCAGGCCTCAGACACTGCCTCTCCTCAAAATGGCCCCTTACACCCCAGGCACATGTTGCCTGTACCAGCCAGCACTCAAGATGGCCACCACCACCACCCACATGACCAGTCCACATCAACAGTACACCCCCAAAAAACAGAAAAACAGCCAGAAATCACCACAATCCAATGCCATCCATGATGTTTACATTAAAGAGAGTGAGACCACACCACAGGCACACTCAGTCCATGCACCACCACCCCTGGGCAAAAGGCCACACCAGCAGCCCCCCAAAAACGACAAAAACAATAAAATAAGCACAATCCCAGCCCATCCATGGCCTCTATTATGTTTAAATTCAAGAAGACACCCCACAGAAAGACTAGGCCCATGCAACACTCACCACCCCTGGGCAAAGGGCCCCACCAGCAGGCCCAAAAAAACGACAAAAAACAATAAAATCAGCACAATCCCAGCCCATCCATGGCCTCAATGGTGTTTAAATTCAAGAAGACACCCCTCAAAAACACACTAGGCCCATGCAACACTCACTACCCCTGGGCATAATGGATGAAAAGTAGGCAAAATAAGTGCAGGCCTCAGACACTGCCTCTCCTCAAAATGGCCCCTTACACCCCAAGCACATGTTGCCTGTAGCAGCCAGCACTCAAGATGGCCACCACCACCACCCACATGGCCAGTCCACATCAACAGTACACCCCCAAAAAACAGAAAAACAGCCAGAAATCACCACAATCCAATGCCATCCATGATGTTTACATTAAAGAGAGTGAGACCACACCACAGGCACACTCAGTCCATGCACCACCCACCACCCCTGGGCAAAAGGCCACACCAGCAGCCCCCCAAAAACGACAAAAAACAATAAAATAAGCACAATCCCAGCCCATCCATGGCCTCAATTATGTTTAAATTTAAGAAGACACCCCACAGAAAGACTAGGCCCATGCAACACTCACCACCCCTGGGCAAAGGGCCCCACCAGCAGTCCCAAAAAAAGACAAAAATCAGCACAATCCCAGCCCATCCATGGCCTAAATGGTGTTTAAATTCAACAAAACAGTTGTATCATGCACCCCTAACCAACCCTGGTCCTACTGGATACTGTGGCTACCCACAATATAATTTATTTAATGTTCTGAAAAAGTTCCAAAATTTTACTTGCAGCAACTGTAATGCCCCAAACAAACTTACTTGTGAAAGTTGATTTCTAATCCAAAAGTGATCCAAAGACAGTCAAAAAGGCCTCAAATCCAAATATCCAGCAGCACCCACAAAAAGTAATCCTTCCAGCTCCAGATCCAAATGAAAGTGACCAGGAGATGGACAAAGCACTGGGAGGAGCCTGCTGGACAGGAACAGGAAGTTGGAGACTGTGGGGCACTTCCTTCCTCCCCCCCCCCAAAATGGACTCCTTGCAAAAAAAAAAGGCCATGCAAATGTCAACCTGAGGAGTGATTCTGATAAAAATCATAATTTTCTGAAGGTTTATCCTGTTTGCTGGTGATTTTCTTGTGCCAAATTGCAAAATCTCTATTTCGCAAGTGCGAGATTGTTCCTTTCCGCCGCAACTACGTGTTCGCAATTGCGAACTCTCGCGAGGTGTGCTGTGCAAGGTGGCAAGCCGCGAGTACGTATTCGCGGGCGACAAACTCCCGCGGGAACACGCAGCAAGATCTAAAATGGCGCGTCACTCGCAAAGAAAAACAACTCGGCAAACGCTAAAATGACGGAAAGTGAACGCCGTGCACCACGCCGCGCGCCGCAACCAAGCAAAAAATCCGCCGCGAGCGGATTCACGGATTTTCGACAAATTCGCGAGCGTTCGCGGATTGCGGATTTGCCGAAAATCCGAAAAATCCGCGAGCGGAGCGGATTTTACGCCCATGCTTAGTAGAGACAATCAAAATGATGCTGACCCCGATGGTGAACTACATGCTCAATATGCTCCCGCTGACCAACACAGTTGATTTCCACAAGAGCCTAGATAAACTAATCAACAAGTTCTTGTGGAAAGACAAAAAACCCAGAATTAGCCTACAAAAACTCAGGCTTAGTAAAGGCCTGGGAGGCCTAAATATAACAAACTTTAAAACCTTCCAAACAGCCTGCATAGCAAACCAAGGACTGTACTGGCTCACCCCCGAACAAGAATACACCCCAGCATGGCTCTCACTAGAGAAGAGACTGCTGAAGGAGCTGGATCCCATCGCCCTCCTCACGGCGACCAAGCACCCCGAGATCGCAAACAACCCCATACTCAAGAACACCAGGATGGCCCTCCTTAAAATAGACAAAAAAATGGACACGGGCATTAAAAACACTGAGTGGGAATCTATATGGTTCAACCCCAGGATCAAATACCGAGAAAGAACGCTAGACATGCATTCCTGGTACAAGCACAGCATCTCCACCGTGAACCAACTGTATACCCTAGGGACACACACAACCTTCGACTCACTTAAAAATAAATACAAGCTAGGAGACATCGAGCTATATAACTTCCTTAAGATAAAAGTGGCGATCGCCAAGGCTGACCTCAGCACGCAAACCCCCCAATCCTACAATATGCCACCAATCTAAACAAAACAGGACACCAAACATTGCACCCGTACAAAATACTAAGCCCAGGAACTTCCAAACTGAACAACAAGGCCATAGCATACTGGGAATCACTCCTAGACAGGAAACTTAGCGAGAGAGAAAAGTCCAACGTCTGGACATCAACCTCGAACAAGAAAGTGACCACCACCCTAGCCCAAACCAAATTTTGGCTACTACACAAGGCATACTGGACCCCCGCCCGCCTGGCGGCCATTGGTGTCCGTGAAAACGACAAATGTTGGAACTGCGACGGGCAGAAAGGCGATCTGGCACACCTAATCTTTCACTGCCCCAAAGTTAGAAAATTCGGGCACAAAATAAGCGAATTCATAAACAACATGTTAGGCACCCCCCTACAGCTAGAATTCCACAGCCTAGCTACAGGCTTCATGGCCCCAACAATCCAATCCAGAAAAGACAGAGACCTGATTGACCTCCTACTCACAGCGGCGGTGAAGACGGTCCTGAACAACTGGAAAGACACAGGGAAGGCGTCCTTCAAGGTCTAGTTTAACTGGGTCACCTTCCTGCGTGGAACAGACACCATAACTTCCAACCATGCACCCAAAACCCACACAAAGTGCGAAATGTGGCTCTCCCTGGATAACTACCTGTCCTCACAAAAGCCACCGTAGCCGCTCGAGTAAAGTTACTGACCAGTCTTAATCGAACACAAGCACTGTGCTCCATCTAACATCACAGCCACATATTTCTCCTCCTCTACTTTCCTTCCTTCCTTTCTCACCACCGGGGGACACAGATGGACAAGGGCCGTAGACATGAACAAGCACCGGCCATACGAACAATATGTCACCCAACCGGACCAGGATGCGGGAGAGACTGCCAGGGCCGGGACAAGAACAATCACCAACTATACGAACAGTATTTAACCTCACCGGCCCGGATTGTCATTGCAACCTCTTGCTATGTCTCCTCCCCCCCCCGCCCCTCCCCTGGGACACTCCTGCTTTTCCTTTGAATGTACCCCTGTATACTGTACCTTGTATATATAAACATTCTTTTCAATAAAAAATTACTGAAATAAAAAAAAAAAACATACATTGAGGTCCAAAAATATGAATTCATGCCTACCACAATTCACAAAAAAAGATTCCTAGCAGTGTTAAATCTATTTTTTAACTGAGCTTTTCTCCACCACAAATAATGTAGAGTAGTAATTCCCCACAAGGGAAGCCTTGTAAGTTGTTTACACCCTCAAATGAGACTCTTTGTCATTGCCCCAGTCCATAGGACACTAGGTGAATACTTTTGAAAACCTAATAAAGCTATGGAAAACCTTTCTGGGTCCCTTCAGTATGAGCTTGTCAAATCCTTATAGGTGGTGGCCAGACATACAAACATATCGATTTTGTATTGCTGCCTATGGAACACATCTTTCCTTTTGTTTTAGGTCTCGCCTGAGCCAGAGCATGCTCTGCACTGGCGACACATTTAATGCACTGGCGAGACATTTAGTGAGTGGGCTTTCAAAAGTCCGACCACAGCTTTTGGGGTGGCAGAGAGCATGCACAATGGCGAGCAGAGGCGCCATCTGGCTTTCCTCTCTCATCATGGTGCGCACACATCGCTCGCGATCACTTTCACTTTTGCCGCACGCACCACTCGCAGGCTCACCTCCTACTCCCCCTCTCAGTTAACAGCCCCTCCCCGCCACAGAGCATTTTGAAATGTGTATTTTCAGAGGCAAGGTGCGTGCCTTTGTTTTCCGAGGCTTCTTGCATGACTTTGCCTTTATCTGTTAGTGCTTATAGTCTGTTACATGTGTGTAAAGTGTGTTACGTAGGTTTGTTTTGCTGAATTCTTGGGTGACTTTGCATGACTTTGCCTTTATCTGTTAGTGTTTATAGTCTGTTACATGTGTGTAAAGTGTGTTAAGTAGGTTTGTTTTGCTGAATTCATGTGATTGGAGGGAGACATTTTGGAAGCAAATGTAGACAGCATACTTGCAGTGTGAGGGTTGGGGCCGTGATTGCAGGGAACTCTGGGAGACCCGAGAAACTCTGCAAAAATCATCATACCTGGTGGCAATTTTGTCCCTTTTGTGTGGAGGAGGTGAAGTATGGCTTTGTGGAAAATGCATTACATGTGCCTACCGTGTGCAACCATACTAGTGAGAGGTTAATGCCTGGCAGCCCGTCCCTGGCATAGTCTCAATGCAGGGTGCTTCCTTGGGGTGTGTTTTGCCCCATCTCTACCAAGATTGTTCAGCCCAGATAATTTGAGGCTTGTGCCTGCTCTTGCCGGCAGAGAGCATGCGTGATTCTTTGTGTCTTCTGTCTCCGTGCCTTCTCCTTGTGCGCGGCTGCCTTCCGTCCTCGTGGATACGTTCCCACTAATGCCCACTGCATCTCTATTGGTGCTGTTTGGTGGCAGCTACCCTTCTACGCTTGGTTGGCAGTGGGAGGCTGCTTTTAGTTTACACTTGCCCCTCTCGCATTCCACGACGTGCAGCTACACAGTGCATGTGCTGTGCCTCTGTGAAGTCCCTGCTTACCAACCGACGTGTGAAGTGCTTTTAATGTCAAACTTCACAGTTTTTGCAATGTCCTTCTGCTAAAGCCAGCAGAATGCGCGCCATCGCACCCTCCTGTTAAGAATGCTCTCCCGTCGCTTATTATTTGGAATATTTGAATTTCCCTTTACTGTCCGCTGCAGAAACTTCCTTCACCTTTCGTTCCTGTTTGCTTAAGGGTTGCATGCAGCTCTCACGTATTTTGCTAAATGTCTGTCATTTAGTGTATATATGAATGGACTTGGTGCCTGCTGTACTCTCACAAGATGTTAGCTGAGCCCCAGGCTCTCACTAGTCCGAATTGCCTGTGTAATTGAGTTTTAAATAGGCATCAAACTTCTTGGGCATTGTCAGCTGGTTGGGCAGATTGTCTCTCCACCTTTTCTTGGTTAAAATCTAGAAATGCATTCTTCTCAAATTACTTTCTGATATTAAGAGGCCTGTCCTTGGCAGCAGCAGGGATGGTGCGAATTGGGGGACGCCCCTCCATCGCAGTGGATAGCGCTATCTTGACATATACAGGTCCTCACTCTCAGGAGGATTCACCCATTCACACCATCAGCCTTCTTACAAAGACATACCTGAAGTCTAACAACGAGTGTGTGTGACTTTTATAGCAATAGCAGCAGGGATGGATCATTATGACTCAGGCATGGCCCGTGCAGGGCGTTATACCGGGGCGGTGACGTCAGGAGGGGGAGGGTCAGGTTGGGGGGTTGTAAAATGCGGGATATGGACCATATCAGGTAAGTACCGGGAAAAAAAAAAAAAATTGTTACCTGCGCTGCTTCGCCAAATGTGATGCAGCGCGGGCAACAAAATGTGTTTTCTTTTTTTTCGGTACTTACCTGTAATGGTCCATATCCCGCATTTTACAACCTCCCACCCTGACCCTCCCCCGCCTGACGTCACCGCTCCCGTGTAACGCCCTGCACGGGCTGTGCCTGTTATGACTGGTCTAGCAGCAGGAACGTGAGAGGTCACAAAGGTTTGTGCCTTCAGCAGCATACTGCTGTGTTTTTTAAAGACGCATAATGAAAGACCTACCACTGCCCACACTGGACCTCTGTCATTCGGTTTATACCTACCTCAGACTGCATTGACTTTCCATTTTGCAGATGTGACACAACTGCATTGAAATGTGAGGATTTAACCACATTACTACATCAGGACATGGGACCTTATAAGTGTTTACCACACAACAATTGATGTTGTTGCACCAAGGCTATTGTGCTGGATAACTAAACAGTTATAAGGTCCCAAAGGCGAGACCTATTTGCTATGTCAATGCTTGTTGGAAGTAGCTACTTTCTATCCCGTGGCACATGATCAGTGCTCCTACGTTGGATTCAGAATTGGCTCAGATTTGCCATGCCAGGGTCAAATCCTTCATGAAGATCAGTCCCAGTGCAGACATAGACAGGTCGAGATCCACATTGGCCGGAACCACAATCCTCTGGATTGCCTCGAACAAACCTTGATTAATGAGCCCTGAGCTGTTTGTACTGCTGTCAATATGTGAAACAGAGCTTGCATTCAATCTTGGTTTGTCTTCAGGGGTGTGGTACAGCCGATCGGTCTGAACAACGGCAAATCGATGTAGCCATGATATGTAATACAAAACGCAAAATACATATCAAGTGGCTAAAAAATGTGTTTCCTGACAAACCAGCTAACTAGCCTGGCTAGGTTTGATTTTGTCATTGGAACTGTTTGTGAGGTTACCTTTTAAACGAAATGAAATCCATGTGTTACATTAGAGGGGGAGTGGAAGGAGATTGGGAGGGCAGGGCAGTGATCACTACTCTTGCACTTGTCAAGTTTATTTCTATACTTACAAAATAAATATATTTTACAATGGCATCTGACCAATTAATTTGAAATTTACACACGTTTTTGAAAAGTGTACTGCAGGGCCAACTCCTGAAAGAAGTAAAGGAGGAAAGCAGAAAGGGCGATCAAACTATAAAACCAGTGAACCTAATTTATTTTAAAAGATAATTCTCAGTGTAAATCTTGGATAAAGGATGACAAGGGACTCCTTCCTGTTTGTGATTGATTACAAAAACAATTCTTAGGAGTAGGCTGTGGTGGTTTGGACAAATGCCTACTCTTGAAAAAAGATTTCAAAACGTACTTTTTTTTTAAATGCAGCCTGTATTCCTTTAAGGAAAATTTGCTGCACTAAAAAAAAGAAACGCTCGATTTAAAAGCAATCACTACATGGGGTATGTTACCCTCCCTGTGATGTCATAAAACATATGGGTCGCAATTTTCGACCTACCTCATATGTATGATGTATCTCGGATTCCGACTCACTACATTCCAATTTTAAGAATAGACCTATTAATACATAGGTCGGTTCATAAAAATATTTTGCTGTTTTGTGGGCGGAATTTTGCCACCTGTAAATATTACATATAATCTCTGTATTCGACCAGTTACTCCCAAGTCACATGGAATCCTCTGGTGAAGTATCCTGTTTTTCAGTTCTTCTGGTTAAATGTATAGTGATCATGGGACATATAAAAACAAGGAGAACTTGTAGCGATAGGTTAAGACCCACTCTCTTGTCTCAGGATTCGACTGACTGGTCTCATAAATAGTTGAAGAGCTGCAACAGTGCTTATTTACATTCCCACACACTGGTAACCGTTTGCTTCTTACAGGAACATTCTGGAAATATAACAGCGTATGTTGACACATCAAAACCAAGCAACAAAACATAATTAAATACCATTCACAAAGCAACATGAGAACACAATTAAGACATAAAATAGCATACCACAACCTAATAGTTGAAACAGAACACAATACAACAACAAAATGTAATTTTGGTAATGCAGCACCAAAAAAAACAGCAAAGAACCAACATAGCACATCACTACTACTTGCAAATTGCACATAGCAAATATAAACAAAACATTCTTGACTTATCTTACAACCAAGGACATGAAATAGCACCAGTCACAAATGTTTTATGATCTGGCCCTAGAAGGTATTCCTTGTCAGGTGTGAATGGTTCATATATAGTTCTTTTTAGGTCTGGCCAACTGGAAGAAATACTGGGCAACTGGACAAAATTGTTTTGACTGTTGTGAGACTTATTTTTAGCGCTCGGTGGCTTAGAGCCCACCTATTACTTACAATAGGCTCGCTTTATTGTCACTCTTGTCTGCTTGCTTTCTATTGTCACCTTGTATGGGCTTTTTTTCCTGAGTTTCTGTTTGTCCCTCCCCTGGTCAATGGACACATTACTGCTGTCCTTCCACAGCTTACTTTCCAGTCATCACTTTTTTATTTGTATTTATGCACATCTGTTTTCCAGCTGGCTTCCTCATGTACTTCCTATCTCTCATCCTTGTTCTTCTTTCATGCCTATGTGCTTCTCTTCCATCCTCTCGTGGTACGCTCGCCCTAGGGCTTCTGTCCCCATTTTGTTTTCTCACCTTTGTGCTTCTCCCCAAGCTTCACATTGTGCTAATTCTCGTTTGTTTGCTTTTCTCTGCCCATGTTGCTTTCCCCATCCATGCCCTCTTTTTTGTTCCCCCTCCCCTGTGTTGCTTCTGCCTCCACTGACCTCTGTGTTGCGTTCTCCTCCCTGCTCCCCTCCTTGTGTTGCTTCCACCCACTTCCACTTCAAATGTCCTGAAAAGAGCTCCAGCTAGCATGTCCACTTTTTATTTCCGGGAGTATAGGTTTTGCCTTGAAGTACCTTTTCTCTGTCAGTGTCCTTCAAGGTGGTGGCCCCTGTTCTTGTATGGCAGTGAGTTGCTAGTGCAGTCTTGCCGTTTGGGAGGGTATTTGTTTGAGGCTGTCACATCCCTGCCAACACCCCCGTAGGTTGGCACTGCCATAGGACACTGCTGGCAGGGCATCATCGAGTTCCAGCCCAACAGGCTCAACGTGGCAGGACGAATGATTCTGTCTGCAGCTGTTCAGGTGATTGCCAGATTTTTGGAGAATCCGGTCCCTGCGTGTATTCAGCGCTGAGACATCAGTTGCTGATGCAATGAGCGCAGCTGCATCCTTTCTGGTGAAGAATTGGCTTGGTAGTTTGGTCTGCCCTGTTCCCATGATGCACTGGGCCAGGGACAGACTAATTTGCATATAGCCAGGTTCTGAGCTGGGATGGGGCAGTGAGCTAAATAACGGTGATGGATCAAGCCCTGATCTTTGGACTGGGTAAGAGTGGTCTGCTTAATTCAGACACTCTGTTCATTACCACCCCCTTTTCTGAATCGCAAAGTACAGAGAGGCCTGCCTGAGTGCTTAAACCCTTCACAGCATTACACCTCTGCTTGCAAATCACCGAGTAATATCTACTCCTCATAGCTGTACCTTTGTGCCCACCTGCCTGATACCTCTTTCTCGTGTACACAATCCGGAATATTTCTCTACCCTGTTCCTCCTTATGTAGCGCTCCTTCTCGCTTCTTAGCTGACACTGCGAAGTATCCGTGCCAACCCCGAGTGTAAAGTGATGCAGATATCCTGAACCCCATCATTACATTAGCCGTGCACATCAGTGAAAAGCCTGGAACATCTCTTCTGGGAAGTCAGAAATGGCCTGCATAGAGTTTATACTGTCAATGCATCAGCATGCTCGGACCCAGAGTCCATGCTCTTCTCTGACTACAATTAATGCACAACCTTAGAGCAGACCATTCTCTTCTTTTTAAAAAATGAGCAGTGGCGGCCGGTGCAGGTAAGGGCATTGGGAAGTGGGTGAGGGGGTGGAAGTGATATACAACGGATTAGTGAAAAAAGTAAAGAAATAAATAAAACCACTTAGCTTGCGTGGGCCGCATTGCCGCCTCTGTGATGCGGCGAGTGCAAGATAAGTGGTTTTATTTATTTTCCCTATTCCGTTGTATGTCACTTCCACCCACCCAACCCCCGCCTCACCACACTCCCGTGCTTACCTGCATTGGCCACCACTGAAAATGAGTGTAGAATTATTTGAATAAACGCTCTTTTGTCAGTTGTAGTGATAAAAAGAAACATAGCAAGTGAATATACCTTTACTATTCGGTTTAACAGCACAACACAAAGGAGGGTGAGCGGGACAGATAGATGTGTCCTTTTACTGGAGCAGTGTAGCAAGGTGAAACCTTTTCAGTTATAGCCCATTACTCTTCTAATTGTTATGTATCTTTTTATTTACCTTGCCAAACAAGGATATATTTTTCTTGTAGTGTCAGTTCTAGTGCTTTACAAAATGTACAATATTTTCTTTCTCAAATGTCCTCTTTTATGTTCTCCCATTCCAATCTATTTTTACTTTCCATCTCCTCTTGTCATTTCTGTGTATGGTCAGTATTGCATGATCAGTAAAAAGACAAAGAGGGGGGTGGTTATTTATTGTTCTACCTGGATATTTTTGCAGATACCGTTTTACAGAGGGAATGCCCTCGCCTCTGTCCCTTCTTTTAGACGTGATGACATAACTCCGGGCTGTTGTGATGGTCTTTTGAGGGTTTCTTTCATAGGGTCTTAACTCAGGAGCAGCTCGTGCAGGTAAGAGCAGTAGGGCAGTGGGGCCGGGTGGAGAGGGGGGATTTGACAGACAACGATGAGGGATAATGAAATAAATAATTTATTTTCCCTCGTCGTCGTCTGTCGAAATACCCCCCCACCGCCTCACCGCTCTTACCTGTACGGGCCGCTGCTGTCTTAATTGTTGAGTGAAGTGGAAGTACAGAAATACAACAGACCTTGTTTTTCTCTTTGTTTTAACTAAAAAAGTAAAAAGGGTGCATCATAGGCTTTTAAAAATTATTTTTTAGCCATGCTGCACAGTATTGGGGATGTTGTGTACCATAACTAAAAACTTTCAGCAAAGTCAATAGGTCCCAAAGGCGAGGCCTATTGACTTTGCCACTGCTTGTTTTACTTTGCATTGGGGTACTCATAGTGTTGCCTGTTTTCATTGTAAAATGCAGGAATACTAGCATCAAAATAGTAATAAAATTAGGAATAGAATGGCTGATTGATTATTTAAATTTACCAATAATGCCAGTCTCAATGTACTTTTTGGTCATGATCCTATTTGTCCTCTGAATTAATACTCCTCCTTTCTGTAATTGCCGTTGTTTGGAAACGGAGTCTTTCCACCCGCGTAATGCTTTGAAATATGGCATGGTCTATTCTGACAAATAACTTCAATTTTATGTTGGAAAGTCATCTGATATTGGCTATAAAATCTATACGTTGTAATTGACTTATTGTAGTTTTACTTATGATGCCTATTTTTCAGGTGAACAAAGTTATCTTTTACCCAACTACTTAAATGCTAAGATAACCCATGTGGAAGATGGCACATTAAGCTAGCACCATCGCTCTTGGCAAAAGCACTTTTCAGTTTACGGCCTGAAGTGTTGGGCATCACTTTTGAACTATGGGCCTTCTATTCCCAGTAGGCACTTTGGTTGGTGGACCTCACCTCTTGACTTTATAAAGTTGTAAAGTGAAAAAGTGTTGCCACCGCTTAAGCTCCTCTTAGAAACTCTACAGGGATACATGCTTTATTAGAGAGGAGGATAAATACAAAAACACCAATATTGGGCTTTGAAATAAGCTCAGAAATAATCCGTTCCTTAGGTCAGTGAAATCAGGTATCTCTCCAGATTTCTGTCAAGAATGTGTCAGATTCACATTGCGTCAAAACGGAGGTTGTACTTTTTCCCCTCAGTTTTATATAGCGCAAACTCATCCCAAAGGAATTCAAGTGCATTGCATGAGCATCAATTCCATTGCAGAAGGTCACATTTATTTCATTTTGTTATTTTTAGACGCAGGTAGGTAAAGTGATCTGCCCAGGATGTTTGGCTAACGCCCAGACTCAAATCTGGTCCCCCAGTCCAAAGTCGGCAGCTCTGGCCGTAGTGCCTCATCCATGCACATGCTCAATACTTTCACTTTGGATGTTGTTGAATCTAAGCATTTGCAAGACACTGCTGTGCTGCTACTATTATCACAATGCTAATGAGGATTCCTTTTTTCTTTTGTGGTAATTTTTCCTGAGACCCCTGAGATTATTCTTTCTTCCAAGGGGAAGTATGTTATGTGCCTCATGGAGAAGTACTGCATGAGTAGCATCGTTGTCCACTGGCACTAATGATGCTGCTCCTACGATGCCTTGGTCTACCTGATGTTCTCCGCCACAAGCATATCGTGGGATAGAAACCTCTAAAGAGCTGTAGAAGGCACCTGGAAGCGAGCAGAGGCATCTGCCTTTTGCCACTCCTTTGAGTGCGTGCAATCAACATTTATGGTGCAAAGAATCAAGGGACATTCTGCTTTAAACACGCCTGAAAGATTGAGCTGCGTTTGGTTTCACACAATATCTGTTGACTCCCTGTCAAGGTGTCTCTTCTTCGAGCGCTCATTTTTGGAGTACTTGAAACAAGTGTCCTTCTTTTCCTAAGAGTTCTCTAAAGAAATGGAAACACCTATTTTATAGAATAAAATCTAGTTGGTAGCAGTATCTATTCAAACCCCGGCGACTGAATTTTCAGTAATGATTCAGGACATCACACCGCAGCCTCGCCAAATTTCGAAATGGCGCATTCCTTCAGTTACACGACACACCTTTAACGCGGACCCTCAGAACATTCCACAAACCAGGATTTAAGGTACATTATTCAGCAGGACTAAGTGGGTTCCTATAGCCGACTCATGCTCCATTGCGGCCGGCCTGAACTGTTTCCCAGTCCAGCGTTACCAGATATTCAAAATTGGCACTTTGCACCTTTTGGCGCTATCTTTGCTATAATTTTTTTAATTCAATATCTACAGTCTCACTAATTAGAGTTTTGTCATCTTGGTCTTGTTTTATTTATTAAAAATTACTCTATTATTCTAACTCTGTTGTGGGCTCCTTTGTGGTATGTTTTCAGTGGGCTACTGTTTGAAGGGTTCACAAATACATTACGGTAGTCATTGCATCTGAGTTAAGTCTGACTGCTACCTGCCATGCTACCCGAGGGTTGAGCACAGGTTAATTTAGGGTTTTCTTCACCCAGAGAAGAATTGTGGTTGCTGCTCGAGAAGAGTATCACTCCTAGTCTCAACCAGTAACCCAATTTCTTACAGCGGTCTAAAATATTACCTACAACAATACACCTGACAATGTGTTTAGTGATTCCAAACAAAAAAATAGTATTTTCAACAACTCTTGTTGAGTCTTGTGACACAGAAAACTGATGGAGTTTTTCATCCCACATGAAAGTGATTGCTTTAATCAGCCAGAGTTCAGCTGTTTCCTGGAGCTTCACTGTGTAATTGGTAATAAGTCATGTTTTTGAGAAAAGTAATTTAAATGTTTATGAACTTGGGCTAGCCACTCACAGAGCTCATTATTGACACCATTTTTGAAGACATAACCCGCATACCAAATGTAATTCTTCACTTAAAGGCTTACATTTAAGCTGCTAATCTGTTCCACTTCAGAAAAGCAATGACGAGAAAGGGAGTTTCTGTTATATATTTTCTTGTGAGTCTATGAACCTGGCAGGTACCTGTGGCGTTTCGTGTGTGTAAATTGTTAGACTATTTTAAAACTTCGACATCATTTCAGAATGAGTGTAAATCAGGCAAAGATAGCACACAGCTATTACTTAAAAGTATTCAAGCAGCAGGACTGCACAGGCATTTTATTCCACCGGGCATTTCCCTGGTGAGTGGGACCCTTTGAGGCACATTCTGGTGCCTCTGTTACTATACCCCACCCCACCCCGGTTAATTGCCTCAGGCAAAGTGAAGCTTTGGGAGAGAGAGAGGTGACTCTGCACTCATTTATTTTTTCACTGAATAGTTAATGAAACCAAAACGTCGATAGAGACCAACTCATAAGATTAAGGAAAGTTTTTTTTTTTTTTAATGCGGACCAGGATGCTATTGCCACTAATAGTATCAACTTTTCTTTTTGCACATCACAGTTCTCGCTTTCCGTGCAAATTCAGACCTAAAAAGTCATATGCTCCTTTTATATTACATAAACATGAGCCCATCCCAACAGCCATTTCTCTATTTGTTAATGCCACTAGGGACTTCAATTCATCTGTCCTATCCTTGACTGTGTCTTATAAAAACTGGTATTGAGAAGTTGTTTTCCTTGAGTTAAACAATTTTAGGACACAATAAAATAAATGCTCCATGTCATATGTTACTCCGGTATTACATAGGCCACATTTCCCGTGCACTATATGGGATGTGCAATTCACCCAACCAGCTTCCCGGGACATATTCGTGTGTGGAGTACCTCAGGAATTCCTATTTTCGCTCATGCCGTTTAAAATCCATGAGAGTCCATAACTGCACCAACCAGGGTTAGCGGGTGTGGTGCTATGCATATGCAGAAGGCACTCATTTGACACTTGTTTGAATAGGAATTTTGTGGAACGCTCACCAGTGGATGATGGCCTTAAATGTTCTCTTCTTTGGAAGGTCTAGAATAGGCATCACCAAGTTTGATGATTTCCTTAAGGCCATGAGTTAAGTGATAAGGATTTCTGGAATGTCAATGAAATGTCTGTGCTTTGGCTTAGATGATCAGCGAATATTAAAGAATCATATTTGTCAAACTAAGGGTCTGATTTACATGCCTCTGTGAGGCATGTAATATTGAGTTAGGGATGTGATGCTCCGCCCATATTTTTAATTGGCTTTTGTTGTTGTACTTCTTAAATGCACTATTTACTTTAATGGGTGTTGCCCTACTGCAGGCAGGACGTTCGTTCCCAAAGCAGGAACAGTGAAGGGCTATGTGCACCTTGTCCCTCCCCTTCCCCCATACAAGTTACTGAAACTGCCAGGTCGCCTGGCTCCCTGTGCCAGATTATACACGGATAGGATACAACTATTTGGAGACTTTAAAATCAGCGAGCGATAAAAAATGAGAAAACCCAAACTTTATCTGCCCTGGGACCTGCCAGGGATATAATTGCAATCCGCAAAAGTCCCCCCCCCCCCAACTCAATGTTTTGGTCTTTACGACGGGGGATACTGATAAAGCTCTGTGCTGTAACCCCAGCCCGATCTTCCGTACCCACAGAACGTGGGGTGAACCGGCCGCTTTGGGGGTGTGTTAGTGCTTCTTTAGTGGGTGATGTCATTTGCAACCTGGGCGCGTGATCGATCTCCCTGGACAGACCCCACATGTGAAAAGAGGCACAGAGAAAAACATGCGGAAATAGAAAGATGCACTGAGTGTTTCAAATGAAAATATGAAATTGCACGCACTCTTGTTACAGTGCTCTTACACTCTCCCCTTTATAACCTCTGCAGCCCAGCCCTAAAGTGCTGGCACTCTCCCTGACAAATAAATATTTACTCAGTACTCTTCTGGTTAAAGTGCTGTGGACACCTGAAAGGGAAACGATGCGCTGAGCGGATGTCTGTAAATAAGGTGGCACTAGGATGAAAAGAGGTGCAGGAGTGGACCTATACGTCTATACAATGGAGTTTCAAGTGTGCACAATGAGAATATATGCAGCTTTTAGATGCTGGCATATCGCTCATACACCATGCAGTCTGTCTACAGTGCAAGGGGTACCTATAGGACATGCATTTTTTTTATATTCTTTTATTATCTTTTTATTAAACAATTCGACTGAACCACATCATTAGTTACAGGCAGGCGACTTCAGCACTTTCCCAGCAATTTCTTATACATTTCAAAATACATTATAGTTCCCATCACTTTATTTAAGGGGTAACAAGAGTCTCATCATCAACTTGTTGACTGGGTGGGGAACAGATATCACCTCTGTACCGGTTCCAGGCTCCCCAGACCTTGCTCCTCTTCCCGGGGCACCGTCTAGCTACATTGGCTGATTTTTCCCTGTACATGCACCAGTCCAGATCTTCCCTCCACCACCCTAGTAGGGGTGACTGACCCGCCCCCTACAGCTGTGCGATGTTCCCTTTTGCCACTATGAACGCTAATATTGCCCACTGCTTAGTATATGTGTTGAGATATGTAGACTCCCAAACTTTTCACAAACATCATCGCGCCTCTGGCTGTATATCCACTCCTAGTACTGCCTGCATTGTGTGGTGAATACTTTTCCAATACTCCTCAATAATCCGGCAATTCCACAGGACATGCATAAATGTTCCGACTTACCCGGATCCCCATCTACACTCTCTGCTTTCGACCCGCCCCATGCGAACCAATCCGGGTCCTGTGACAGAGACCCCATGCATTATTTTAAGCTGCACTAATCTCAGCCTGGCTTGGATCGCTACTACTCTTGGGGAAGAGACTGCTTCTTGCCAATCCTCATCGTGCAGCTCTAAGCCATCACTGTTCCACTTTCCCTTCAGAGTTTGCAGTTGATCATCCATGTTATTGACTAGTTTTCTCTAAATGAGAGAAATAGTTTTCTTTTGGATGTGTCCATCTAACACTCTATCTTCCAGGGGAGAGGCTTCCGGGAGCGCCACAGTGTTAGGGATATGTGCGAGTAACGCGTGGCGGATTTGAAGATAACGATAATATTCTGTATCCATCAAGCAGTATTCTGTTTTCAGTGATGATAATGGAAATACTGTGTGCTTCAACAAAAGACGGGGGGACCAAAGAGCTTTTTAAGGTCCAGTGTCCATGCTCCTTAATTATGAATGTATACCAAAAAAGGGAACACTGTTCCTAATGCAAGGTGCAAAAGTCACCCATGCAAAAGGGTGCAAAAAGTCACCCGTTTAAAAACAGGGGAAGAAAAGAGAAAGAACAGGGATCCTAGGTAACAGTCCCCACTAGTGATAGGAAAACCATATTGTTGTCCTCTGTTGCCCTCACACACCCCGAAAGGTGTCATGCTTCATCATTGGGCAGTTGCTCCTCGTAGGGCCGGCGCTGCAATTCCCTACGGGTCCCCCGAAGGGTCTTTGTATCGGAGATCTTTTTATAGGACTGCCGGTTGATGCATGTGGGTGTGTGGGGTGTGGGGAATGGGTTTTCCATGTTCAATTGAGGGTAATAGATTGACGTGCAAGTGTGATATAAAAATAGGGTCACCATGCAGCGAAGGTAAATTGGTGTACCCAGAGTAGACTCAACTACTAATTAAAATCTAGCCCCACTGGCATACTATGCCCGGGCATAGAACAACATAGGTCAACATGTTTCGCGCCTGTATTGCCATAAGGATCGTTGGCGCTTCTTCAGGACCAGAGCTATAGTGTGTAAGGTGCACGTGAAAGAAAACTAAAAAATACCCTCACATAAATCAGGGCAACCTGTATGCCCAGCTTCTGGCTACAACTGCATGGTGGAACCGCTCCTGATCAGTACCTAGGAAAGAAAAACAGTACAGGGTAGGTCACATGTATCCACATCAGGAACACCTTGACGCTACATAGTGTGCCACCATTGTGTGCACATCCAATACATTAAAACAAAAAGAACTACAGATACATGAGAACCAAATACAGCTGCCTACCAAACAGTATCCGTGCCCCGACATAACATAGTTAAGTACAAGTGTATAGGCCCCCTAAGAAATGAGAGTAACTCCTTTTATATCAAGGTGCAGAGTCACCCAGGGACATGCTTGCACCTCTGCTTGATCTGTAATCAGGCCTAAATAGCGCTCATAAACTTGAAACACAAATGGTTCCAGCAATGGTGGGTGCCCTTAAGGTATAATCTCATGATGCGCGCTTACCTCGTCATGTCGGGGAAACCAACGCTGGCACAAGCATTGTACACCACCAATATGCCGGACTGTAAAAATAACAGAAGTCAGCGGGAATTTAGCTGTGGGGACCGGGACAAGTCTTGTGAAGCTTTCAGTGCGGGCGTATAGCCCGTTTCCGTTTGGCGAAAGCTACTCACGTATTCCCCGCGTGCTGATGCCTCCGCACCTACCCCTCCAATGCGTCTGCCGAGAGAGTGAGATGGAGAGTCACGGCAACTAGTTAAAAAGTGATCACTGAGGTCAGGTGTGCTGGGCGTTACCCCCTTCCGGAGTTCCCGTCTGAACATGAATATAACCGCGCATGCTCAGGAGAACAGACTTGCTAATCATGCGCAATGTTAGAGATAGTGCTCCCCAACACATACGCGTTATAGGCGCTTATAATACAAGCGTGTTAAAGTCAAGAACGCTGTTAAACCATAATTATGGTAGGTCTGGAATACTCAAAGGAGTATGGTGTACTGTTTATCAATCAAGTTAGAACAGAGGGGTCACATTTAGTGAGGCCTACACATGAAGATATTGGAAATAACAGGTTGTTCATACTGTTACGGTGGTAGGATATAGAAGGGCTAGGGCATGCTGTATTTTTACAGAATATGAAGTAGATGTCATATCAGAACTTAAACTGTAGTGGAGTTGAAGCAATCTCCACTCACAAAAGAATCTAGTCCCATGTGTCTGTAAGGAAAGTAGAAAAGGGGGGGAGACAGTAAGGTCCAACGGCTGGTCCGCTGTGCTTAAACTGCTTCAACAAAAGAGGGGGGACCAAGGAGCTTTTTAAGGTCCAGTGTCCATGCTCCTTAATTATGAATGTATACCAAAAAAGGGAACACTGTTCCTAATGCAAAGTGCAAAAGTCACCCATGCAAAAGGGTGCAAAAAGTCACCCATTTAAAAACAGGGGAAGAAAAGAGAAAGAACAGGGATCCTAGGTAACAGTCCCCACTAGTTATAGGAAAACCATATTGTTGTCCTCTGTTGCCCTCACACACCCCGAAAGGTGTCATGCTTCATCATTGGGCAGTTGCTCCTCGTAGGGCCGGCGCTGCAATTCCCTACGGGTCCCCCGAAGGGTCTCTTTATCAGAGATCTTTTATAGGACTGCCGGTTGATGCATGTGGGTGTGTGGGGTGTGGGGTGTGGGGAATGGGTTTTCCATGTTCAATTGAGGGTAATGGATTGACGTGCAAGTGTGATATAAAAATAGGGTCACCATGCAGCGAAGGTAAATTGGTGTACCCAGAGTAGACTCAACTACTAATTAAAATCTAGCCCCACTGGCATACTATGCCCGGGAATAGAACAACATGGGTCAACATGTTTCGCGCCTGTATTGCCATAAGGATCGTTGGCGCTTCTTCAGGACCAGAGCTATAGTGTGTAAGGTGCACGTGAAAGAAAACTAAAAAATACCCTCACATAAATCAGGGCAGCGCAGTAACCTGAATGCCCAGCTTCTGGCTACAACTGCATGGTGGAACCGCTCCTGATCAGTACCTAGGAAAGAAAAACAGTACAGGGTAGGTCACATGTATCAACATCAGGAACACCTTGACGCTACATAGTGTACCACCATTGTGTGCACATCCAATACATTAAAACAAAAAGAACTACAGATACATGAGAACCAAATACAGCTGCCTACCAAACAGTATCCGTGCCCCGACATAACATAGTTAAGTACAAGTGTATAGGCCCCCTAAGAAATGAGAGTAACTCCTTTTATATCAAGGTGCAGAGTCACCCAGGGACATGCTTGCACCTCTGCTTGATCTGTAATCAGGCCTAAAAAGCGCTCATAAACTTGAAACACAAATGGTTCCAGCAATGGTGGGTGCCCTTAAGGTATAATCTCATGATGCGCGCTTACCTCGTCATGTCGAGAAAACCAACGCTGGCACAAGCATTGTACAACACCAATATGCCGGGCTGTAAAAATAACAGAAGTCAGTGGGAATTTAGCTGTGGGGACCAGGACAAGTCTTGTGAAGCTTTCAGTGCGGGCGTATAGCCCGTTTCCGTTTGGCGAAAGCTACTCACGTATTCCCCGCGTGCTGATGCCTCCGCACCTACCCCTCCAATGCGTCTGCCGAGAGAGTGAGATGGAGAGTCACGGCAACTAGTTAAAAAGTGATCACTGAGGTCAGGTGTGCTGGGCGTTACCCCCTTCCGGAGTTCCCGTCTGAACATGAATATAACCGCGCATGCTCAGGAGAACAGACTTGCTAATCATGCGCAATGTTAGAGATAGTGCTCCCCAACACATGCGCGTTAGAGGCGCTTATAATACAAGCGTGTTAAAGTCAAGAACGCTGTTAAACCATAATTATGGTAGGTCTGGAATACTCAAAGGAGTATGATGTACTGTTTATCAATCTAGTTAGAACAGAGGGGTCACATTTAGTGAGGCCTACACATGAAGATATTGGAAATAACAGGTTGTTCATACTGTTACGGTGGTAGGATATAGAAGGGCTAGGGCATGCTGTATTTTTACAGAATATGAAGTAGATGTCATATCAGAACTTAAACTGTAGTGGAGTTGAAGCAATCTCCACTCACAAAAGAATCTAGTGCCATGTGTCTGTAAGGAAAGTAGAAAAGGGGGGGAGACAGTAAGGTCCAACGGCTGGTCCGCTGTGCTTAAACTGCTTCAACAAAAGAGGGGGGACCAAGGAGTTTTTTAAGGTCCAGTGTCCATGCTCCTTAATTATGAATGTATACCAAAAAAGGGAACACTGTTCCTAATGCAAGGTGCAAAAGTCACCCATGCAAAAGGGTGCAAAAAGTCACCCAGTTAAAAACAGGGGAAGAAAAGAGAAAGAACAGGGATCCTAGGTAACAGTCCCCACTAGTGATAGGAAAACCATATATTTGTCCTCTGTTGCCCTCACACACCCCGAAAGGTGTCATGCTTCATCATTGGGCAGTTGCTCCTCGTAGGGCCGGCGCTGCAATTCCCTACGGGTCCCCCGAAGGGTCTCTTTATCGGAGATCTTTTTATAGGACTGCCGGTTGATGCATGTGGGTGTGTGGGGTGTGTGGAATGGGTTTTCCATGTTCAATTGAGGGTAGTAGATTGACGTGCAAGTGTGATATAAAAATAGGGTCACCATGCAGCGAAGGTAAATTGGTGTACCCAGAGTAGACTCAACTACTAATTAAAATCTAGCCCCACTGGCATACTATGCCCGGGCATAGAACAACATAGGTCAACATGCCCTAGCCCTTCTATATCCTACCACAGTAACAGTATGAACAACCTGTTATTTCCAATATCTTCATGTGTAGGCCTCACTAAATGTGACCCCTCTGTTCTAACTAGATTGATAAACAGTACACCATACTCCTTTGAGTATTCCAGACCTACCATAATTATGGTTTAACAGCGTTCTTGACTTTAACACGCTTGTATTATAAGCGCCTCTAACGCCCATGTGTTGGGGAGCACTATCTCTAACATTGCGCATGATTAGCAAGTCTGTTCTCCTGACCATGCGCGGTTATATTCATGTTCAGACGGGAACTCCGGAAGGGGGTAACGCCCAGCACACCTGACCTCAGTGATCACTTTTTAACTAGTTGCCGTGACTCTCCATCTCACTCTCTCGGCAGACGCATTGGAGGGGTAGGTGCGGAGGCATCAGCACGCGGGAATACGTGAGTAGATTTCGCCAAACGGAAACGGGCTATACGCCCGCACTGAAAGCTTCACAAGACTTGTCCCGGTCGCCACAGCTAAATTCCCGCTGACTTCTGTTATTTTTACAGCCCGGCATATTGGTGGTGTACAATGCTTGTGCCAGCGTTGGTTTCCTCGACATGATGAGGTAAGCGCGCATCATGAGATTATACCTTAAGGGCACCCACCATTGCTGGAACCATTTGTGTTTCAAGTTTATGAGCGCTTTTAAGGCCTGATTACAGATCAAGCAGAGGTGCAAGCATGTCCCTGGGTGACTCTGCACCTTGATATAAAAGGAGTTACTCTCATTTCTTAGGGGGCCTAAACACTTGTACTTAACTATGTTATGTCGGGGCACGGATACTGTTTGGTAGGCAGCTGTATTTTGTTCTCATGTATCTGTAGTTCTTTTTGTTTTAATGTATTGGATGTGCACACAATGGTGGCACACTATGTAGCGTCAAGGTGTTCCTGATGTTGATACATGTGACCTACCCTGTACTGTTTTTCTGTCCTAGGTACTGATCAGGAGCGGTTCCACCATGCAGTTGTAGCCAGAAGCTGGAAATACAGGTTACTGCGCCGCCCTGATTTATGTGAGGGTATTTTTTAGTTTTCTTTCGCGTGCACCTTACACACTATAGCTCTGGTCCTGAAGAAGCGCCAACGATCCTTATGGCAATACACGCGTGAAACATGTTGACCTATGTTGTTCTATGCCCGGGCATAGTATGCCAGTGGGGCTAGATTTTAATTAGTAGTTGAGTCTACTCTGGGTACACCAATTTACCTTCGCTGCATGGTGACCCTATTTTTATATCACACTTGCACGTCAATCTATTACCCTCAATTGAACATGGAAAACCCATTCCCCACACCCCACACACCCACATGCATCAACCAGCAGTCCTATAAAAAGATCTCCGATAAAGAGACCCTTCGGGGGACCCGTAGGGAATTTCAGCGCCGGCCCTACGAGGAGCAACTGCCCAATGATGAAGCATGACACCTTTCGGGGTGTGTGAGGGCAACAGAGGACAACAATATGGTTTTCCTATCACTAGTTGGGACTGTTACCTAGGATCCCTGTTCTTTCTCTTTTCTTCCCCTGTTTTTAAACGGGTGACTTTTTGCACCCTTTTGCATGGGTGACTTTTGCACCTTGCATTAGGAACAGTGTTCCCTTTTTTGGTATACATTCATAATTAAGGAGCATGGACACTGGACCTTAAAAAGCTCCTTGGTCCCCCCCTCTTTTGTTGAAGCAGTTTAAGCACGGCGGACCAGCCGTGGGAACGTACTGTCTACCCCCTCTTTTCTATTTTCCTTACAGACACATGGGACTAGATTCTTTTGTGAGTGGAGATTGCTTCAACTCCACTACAGTTTAAGTTCTGATATGACATCTACTTCATATTCTGTAAAAATACAGCATGCCCTAGCCCTTCTATATCCTACCACCGTAACAATATGAACAACTTGTTATTTCTAATATCTTCATGTGTAGGCCTCACTAAATGTGACCCCTCTGTTCTAACTAGATTGATAAACAGTACACCATACTCCTTTGAGTATTCCAGACCTACCATAATTATGGTTTAACAGCGTTCTTGACTTTAACACGCTTGTATTATAAGCGCCTCTAACGCGCATGTGTTGGGGAGCACTATCTCTAACATTGCGCATGATTAGCAAGTCTGTTCTCCTGAGCATGCGCGGTTATATTCATGGTCAGACGGGAACTCCGGACGGGGGTAACGCCCAGCACACCTGACCTCAGTGATCACTTTTTAACTAGTTGCCGTGACTCTCCATCTCACTCTCTCGGCAGACGTATTGGAGGGGTAGGTGCGGAGGCATCAGCACGCGGGGAATACGTGAGTAGCTTTCGCCAAACGGAAACGGGCTATACGCCCGCACTGAAATCTTCACAAGACTTGTCCCGGTCCCCACAGCTAAATTCCCGCTGACTTCTGTTATTTTTACAGCCCGGCATATTGGTGGTGTACAATGCTTGTGCCAGCGTTGGTTTCCTCGACATGAGGAGGTAAGCGCGCATCATGAGATTATACCTTAAGGGCACCCACCATTGCTGGAACCATTTGTGTTTCAAGTTTATGAGCGCTTTTTAGGCCTGATTACAGATCAAGCAGAGGAGCAAGCATGTCCCTGGGTGACTCTGCACCTTGATATAAAAGGAGTTACTCTCATTTCTTAGGGGGCCTATACACTTGTACTTAACTATGTTATGTCGGGGCACGGATACTGTTTGGTAGGCAGCTGTATTTTGTTCTCATGTATCTGTAGTTCTTTTTGTTTTAATGTATTGGATGTGCACACAATGGTGGAACACTATGTAGCGTCAAGGTGTTCCTGATGTTGATACATGTGACCTACCCTGTACTGTTTTTCTTTCCTAGGTACTGATCAGGAGTGGTTCCACCATGCAGTTGTAGCCAGAAGCTGGGCATACAGGTTACTGCGCCGCCCTGATTTATGTGAGGGTATTTTTTTGTTTTCTTTCACGTGCACCTTACACACTATAGCTCTGGTCCTGAAGAAGCGCCAACGATCCTTATGGCAATACAGGCGCAAAACATGTTGACCTATGTTGTTCTATGCCCGGGCATAGTATGCCAGTGGGGCTAGATTTTAATTAGTAGTTGAGTCTACTCTGGGTACACCAATTTACCTTCGCTGCATGGTGACCCTATTTTTATATCACACTTGCACGTCAATCCATTACCCTCAATTGAACATGGAAAACCCATTCCCCACACCCCACACACCCACATGCATCAACCGGCAGTCCTATAAAAAGATCTCCGATAAAGAGACCCTTCGGGGGACCCGTAGGGAATTGCAGCGCCGGCCCTACGAGGAGCAAATGCCCAATGATGAAGCATGACATCTTTCGGGGTGTGTGAGGGCAACAGAGGACAACAAATATGGTTTTCCTATCACTAGTGGGGACTGTTACCTAGGATCCCTGTTCTTTCTCTTTTCTTCCCCTGTTTTTAAACGGGTGACTTTTTTCACCCTTTTGCATGGGTGACTTTTGCACCTTGCATTAGGAACAGTGTTCCCTTTTTTGGTATACAATGGAAATACTGTGCCTCCCCCCAGATGTCCTTGATACGTGTGATCCCTATGAGGTCCCACTTATCAAATCCTTTGGATCTCCAGAGGCTCCCTAGTCGCTCCGAATTCCACAGTGGTGTGGCCAATGTGAGTTTTCCCTCACATTTCAGGTGTTTATTAACAGCATGCCAGGTCTGGACGGCGTGAGCTGTGGGACCATTCAGTGGGAACCTACCGGGTTTGGCATGCAAAGCCCCGGTGTAGTCTCCCCCCCCCGTAGCAGCCACCTATCCATGGCATATCCGGGATCCTCCGGGTTGCCATATATCCCATGATTAATGGCCGCTAGCTGGGATGCCCAATAGTACTTTCTGAGGTCGGGGAGACTGATACCTCTATCATACCAGTTGAGAGTCAGCTTTGACAACGCAATGCCGGGTCTGCCGCCCCAGAGTAGAGTCCGTTGGAGACTCTCTATCTCCTTGAAGTAGGACACTGGGACTAAGTCCATCGTATTTTGGAGCATGTACAGGAAACGAGGAAGGGCCATCATCTTGAAGAGGACCGCCCTTCCCAGCATGGAAAGAGGGAGGGACCTCCAATGCGTGACATCGCTTTTAAGTCTTTGCAGAGGCGGGTCGAGATTACGGGCATGACGCAGTCTTGAATCCTGCGTCACATAAATTCAGAGATACTGGAAACCATCAGGTGTAATCTGAATAGGGCAGTTTGGCAGTATCACCGGCGGGTCACCCTTAAGAACGTAGACTACCAATTTTGACCAATTGACAGTGAAACCAGAGTATCTTCCAAATATAGCTAGCACATCTAAAAGACAAATCAAGGATGCCCTTGGGGTAGTGATATAGAGAATGATATCGTCTGAATATAGAGATATCTTGTCTTCCCAGTCCAGGGTCCACCTCATTCCCCGGATAGAGCGGCCTTGTCTAATCCAGGCTGCCAGAGGCTCTAGTGCCAGCGCAAGAGGAGCGGAGACAGTGGGCAACCCTGATGAGGGCCCCTGCTCACCTGGAAATCTGCGGATTTCCGATTATTCACCACCACTCGGGCCATAGGATAAGAATACAGGAGACAAATCCAACCTGCGAACTCTTGGCCGATTCCAAATTTGTCAAGCACCGCAAACAGGTAAGGCCACTCAACCATGTCAAACACCATGGTAGAGTCCGGTGATTCCAGCGCCGCCGGTTCCAGTATGGTAGGTGTTCTACCCAATACACCGTGCAATCGGCGCAGATTGAGGGCGGTATTGCGATGCGGCATATAGCACGACTGGTCTGGGTGGACCAGTGCGGTGATTACTTTGATTAAGCGCGTGGCTAGCAATTTTGCGAGGACTTTGGGCTCCACGTTAAGGAGCGATATTGGCCTGTAGGAGGTACAGCTCGTTTTAGGTTTTCCGCCTTTATGTATGAAAACTATATTGGCCACTCTTTGGTCGTATGGGAGAATTCCTCTATCTCTGCTCTCCAACAGCATTGAACGGATGTGTGGGGTGAGCTTGTTGGAATTCAGATTATAAAGCTCAACGCGAATCCCGTTGGGCCCCGTGGCTTTCCAGGAGCTCACTCCTCTGATTGCCTGTGCCACTTCATTATTCGTCAGTGGGGAATCTAAGTAGTCCCTGTTTTCGTCTGAGAGCACAGGTAGCCTTATGTCTTTGATCATCTCTCTATTGTCCTCAACCGAGTATCTGCCTGTAGCGCTATACACTGAGTGGTAATAGTCTGCAAATGTATCCGCGATAGCCTGCGGGTCAGTGATGGGATTAGAGTCATCTCCCTGCAACTCGGGCACCAATCGTGACGCCCACTCTTTCCTATCCAGCCAAGCTATCAAATTTCCCGCCTTATCCCCTAATTCATATACCCTGCTCTGGACCTCTCTACTCTGCGCTCTAGCTCTCTCTTTGGCCACATTGTTGAACTCATCCTGTCTCAGTCTTAGTAGGTGAAGGTTTTCCGGGGACAGTCCCCAGGCTATCTCCTCAGGACATGCATTTCTAAGTATAGTTTTTAATGTGCTCGCCTGGAAGTGTGAACATTCAGCTGCCGATCCTGGATAACTTTGTATAAAGTGACATCATGGTAGTCTGACAGTACCATGTATAAGTGCTGATGTCTGATTGTGCAATACGGGTACCTCTGGATACTTGTGTTACTGGTGCCTACAAATGTGCCAGTATGTACTTGCGAAACATGCGTACCTGCATATAGTTCTATTCTGCGCCTGTACCACCTGTTCCCTTTAGATGTGCTAATCTGCTTGTGTGAAATACAGTCTTAATGAATGAATGAAAGTGGCATTTATAAAGCGCATGGCTACCTGGAGGCATCCCAGCGCTGAGGCTGACCTACTGGTCCGGATGACAGAACGAGAGGGTGCTTTAGGGAAATAGGAAGGTTTTTGTCTGAGATGGTAATATAACACTCGAGCCATCTAGTCATTATTACCTACTGGCGGTCACCAGTAGGTAGTTATAGTAACGACCTTGTTTCTATTCAAAAAGGCGCTGCATGATGAATCTTTGTGAAAATTTCAAAACTAGGGGTGCCAAAACGTGTTTTCTCCATGTTAGTTCCCATAGGAAACTTTAGACACGGCTACAGCTCGAACTGCTAAATGGAATTACACCAAATTTGGTATAAAGTTAACCCCTGCCTCAGAAAGAACTCTTTTTCTTAAATGGTGTAAATCCATTCAGTAGTTGCTGAGAAAATCAAAAAATATATAGATATTTAGTGGCACGGTAGATCCGCGCACCCTGCCGATCATGAGCTGCATTCTAATTGGCTCTCAACACTCCAAACCAGGAAGTGTTAGCAGCCATCTTGTGCCTCGGTAATAGAGGCACAAGAAAACTGAAAAACGAAGGTATAAAACAAGAAAAGGGGGAAGGGTAGAAACACCCTGACCCCCTAGGCCTGCTCAGGGGGTCCCACAAGGACCTCCAGGGCCAAAAATAACATTTAAAAAAAAAGAATCGTCAAAATCCGCGGACAAAATAGAAAAAACAAACCGCGGGCTCCGGCGCTTCATTAATATTTAGCCCCCGGGTGGGTCAGGTCCCGGGGCAATGAAAAAAGTGTGTGGGGGGGTCTCAATCCCCCACACTACCCCGGGGACGGCTACCTCCCCGGGGCAAGATAATTGAGTCCCGCAGACCCCCCACAGCCCCGGGGACCGCCACCCCCCGGGACTTCTTTTTTTTTAATCTATGGGGGGCCTCCAAGGCCCCTCCAAGCCCCCGGCTTCTAATGTTTTTAAAAACAACCTGTGTGGGTGGGATCAAGCCCCCCCACATGCCCCGGGGACAGCCACCTTCCCGGGGCAGTAATTATTCAAATTCAGGGGTCCATAACGGACCCCGAGTCCCGGGGACCACCACCCCCCGGGGCTGTGTAGATGTTGGTAGGGGGGCCACGCGGCCCCCCTCCTGGAGCCAGTGATGGCCCTGGGGACCGCCACCCTCCAGGGCTGGCTCCTACAGTGTTCCGGGGGGCCCATCCCCGGTACACTGCAGTTTGCTATGGCAGGGCGGGAGCGGTGCTGCTCCTGCCCTGTCAAAGCAAATTTGGTTTGACAGGGCAGAGAGAAGGAAACCTGCCTCTCTCTTACAAAATCCAAACCTGATTGCTTTTCCACACAGGGAGCAGCATGTCAGCAGGACGCGTGGAGCCGGCAGGGACTGTGGAGGGATTGGGGCTCCCCCACAGTCCCCATTGAGATTTCCAGGCCCCGGGGGATGGGGTCCTGGGGCACGAGTGGCATAATTTTTTTAAATCACGTAAAGGCCGGCCCCGGGGGATGGGGTCTGTGGGGCCATAAATGGCCTGAGGAGGGGGGCCACACAGCCCCCCTCCATAAAAATAAAAAAAAGAATTTAGCCATGCCCTGGGGGATGGGGTCCCCGGGGCCTGAATTGGCCACAAGAGGTGGGCCCACACGGCCCCCTTCTGGTTAATATAGATATATATTTTTTAAATGGGGTCAGGCCCTGGGGGATGGGGTCCTCCCCAGAACCCGAAAAAAGTCAAAAGAAGGGGAGCCACACGACCCCCCTTCCAAAAACCAGAAATTTATAAAATCTCAGAATTGTGCCAGAGGCTCCACCCCCTCCCAGTGGGACTCTGCAAATGCACCCCTGGCACGTTGTAAGACGGGGAAGTAATTCCCCTTGAATACTGGGGGTCCCTGGGGCCAACTAGCCCACCAGGTACCTCCAGTATGTGCCAGGGAGCTACGTTGCAGAGAGGTGTTCAGTGGCCATGCCCCTTTATACACCTCTCTTCAAGCAGCTCTGTGGTGCTTACTGGAGGTACCTGGTGGGCTAGTTGAACCCCAGGGACCCTCAGCATTCAAGGGCACTTAATCCCCCAACTTAAAACTCACCACAGGGTGCGTTTGCACAGTGGCGAAGGGAGGGGGTGGGGCCTGAGGTGACTTGTGTGCAAACATGCCCTGTGACACGTTTTAAGTTGAGGAATTAATTCCCCTTCAATCCCTAGGGCCCCTGGGGGCCAACTAGTCCATCAGGTACCTCCGAAAAGTGCCAGAGGCCTGCGTTGCAGAGAGGTGGTCCAGGCCACGCCCCTATTTACACTTCTCTGTAATGCAGCTCTGTGGCGCTTACTGGAGGTACCTGGTGAGCTAGTTGGACCCCAGGGACCCTCAGGATTCAAGGGGACTTAATCCCCAACATAAAACGCGCTACGGGCGCGTTTGCACAGTGGTGAAGGAAGGGGGCGGGGCCTGAGGTGACGTGTGCATACACGCGGTGTGGTATGTTTTAAGTTGGGGAATAAATTCCCCTTCAATCCTGAGGGCACTTGGGGGCCAACTAGCCAATCAGGTACCTCCAAAAAGTGCCAAAGGCCTGCGTTGCAGAGAGGTGGTCCAGGCCACGCCCCTTTTTACACCTCTCTGCAGCGCAGCTCTGTGGCGCTTACTGGAGGAACCTGGTGGGCTAGTTGGACCCCAGGGACCCTCAGGATTCAAGAGAACTTAATCCCCCTACTTAAAATGCACAATGGGCGCATTTGTACAGTGGTAAAGTGAGAGGGCGGGCCTGAGGTGACATGTGTGCAAACACGCCCTGTGGAGTATATTAAGTTGGGAAATTAATTCCCCTTTAATCCTGTGGGCCCCTGGGGGCCAACTAGCCCCACAGGCACCTCCAGTAACTGCCAGAGACCTGCGTTGCAGAGAGGTGGTCCAGGCCACACACCTCTTTACACCTCTCTACAACACAGCTTTGTTGCGCTTACTGGAGGTACCTGGTGAGCTAGTTGGACCCCAGGGACCCTTAGGATTCAAGGGGACTTAATCCCCCAACTTAAAACGCGCCACAGGGCGCCTTTGCACAGTGGTGAAGGGAGGGGGCGGGGCCTTTCTATACCTCTGACTTAGAGGTAGTTTTAATGCCCCAGCCCTATTATGTACTAGGGCCTTACAGAGGAGGTCATGCTAATCACAGGGTACACCAACGCATAGTGTCCCCTAGTGTATTTAGGTTTTTCACTGTATTCTAAGTGTCTTTTACCATGAGTTCAAGTGAGATGGGTTCAGTCCTTGTCTTCAGTAGGGCAGAGATCAACAGGCAGCAGGACAGTTCAGCAAAGCAGGAAAGCAGGTAATGAGTTCCTCAGTTCAGAGAGGGGTGGTGGTTGTTTCCGGCTAGGTCCTGCATTATGGCTGGCACAACGTGGGCTCTAATGGTGACATAGTAATAGGGTCAGTCTTTTTGGCTGATGCATCGGGGATCGGATGCTTGATGCCCCTATCCTCGATCTTCTTTGAGACCGTAGGGCATGCCGCTTCTCATCCTGGCCGAAGTCCTCACTGCTGCCACTGGGTGCTTTTTGCGGCCCTGCTTTCCTCTCATTTCATGATTTGCATTGACATGTTAAGTGTTCACATGGGCGCACCTTCCGGAGACTCTCCTTTTTCTCTGCACCAACTTACCTGCAACCGATGTCTACTGTTTCTAAGCATGGAGGCTTTTCTCCACCTTGCTTCCTTCAGACTGCCTTTGACCGGGTGCTGAGGAGTGACGCCTCCACCCGATCTCCACCTGGACAGGGTAAGTGTCTTCGATATCTACACTTCCCTGCAACAATGACAGTTCACTTGGAGCTAAAAGGTAATTGACTTCCTTAGACTGCGTGTCTTTGATCATACCTCCTTTTCAAAAGAACATCAAAATGGAGCCTCTCTAGATTATTCATCCTCTTGAAGTCAATACTCAAAATGGCCACTGCTCAAATAGCCTCAAAGATGGCCTGAATCTTAACCCTTTAATTTCGTAAATTTCTGAATTAGGTACTCTCAGGACCTCTACCAAATTACATTCTTAGTCACTTGCTCAAATAGCCTTCGAAGATGGCCAGAACTATAACTCTTTAATTTCTGAATTAGGTACTCGCAGGACCTGTGCCAAATGACATTGTTATTCACTTGAGTAGATTTTAAACAAAATTGTTGAAATAATTACTTGCTGATCCTGTTATGCTGCTTTGAAAACTAGGTACATGACTACTCTACTAGGTGTACTCACTACGCCCCCGCATTTTCTCGGGGTCATTACTTCCTCAGGTCTACTCCCATATTGCTTAATGTGATCCCCATCCACAATCTACCGCCCCCCCACCTACTGGCTCACCTCTGCAGGTGCGCGCTCAACACACACAGGTGAGATGACGATTGCTCCCCATCCCTCTACCAAGAGCCCCTACTAATTGGGCTATCTCTCCTCCCTTTATTCTTTTAGGCTCCTTTAATCGCTGTCAACAAGGCACAAAATATTATTATTATTATTATTAAATGAAATTTATAAGTAGCGCAACTAAACCCGTAGGCATCATGGCGCTGAGGATGGTAAACGGAAAAGCTCGGAAATCACCTAAGTAAGAAGTTATGGGTAGGATTCTTGAAAAAGCCAGGTCTTAAGGGCTTTGCGGAACAGAGTGTGGGAGGAGATCACCTTGAGGTCATTGGGGAGTGCATTCCAGAGTCTGGGTGCAAGGAAGCGGAAGGACCTTCCGCCCCATCTGGCCTTGACTGTACGAGGGACAACTAGCAAGCTTTTACTGGAAGAGCGGAGTGCTCTACCACGGGTATGGTAGGCCACCAGAGCGCGAATAGCCTCCGGACCAGACTCATTGAGGGCACGATGAGTAAGACATAAGGTCTTAAAATTAATCCTGGCTTGCATGGGGAGCCAGTGCAGATTTTTTCTGATGGCCGTGCCCGAAAAACGTTTGGGGGCATCCACAACAAACCGGGCAGCAGCATTCTGCACAGTCTGGAGGCGATGGACCAGACCATTGCTAATGCCAAGGTAAAGCGCATTGCAATAGTCCAGTCTGGAAGTAATGAGGGCCATTACTACCTGTTTGCGTGACTGAGGGGAGAGATAATGAGTAATTTTTCTTAAGATCCTCAGCGCATTGCAACAGGTGGACACAGTCCTGCTGACCTGCTTGTCTAACGAGAGAGTGGTGTCCAGAATGACCCCAAGAATGTGGACGGATGGGGATGGCAAAGGGCAGGTGCCTAGTACAGAAGGCCACCAGTCCATGGACCAGATTTCACTTTTGCCCCCAAAAATGAGAACCTCCGTTTTCTCCCTATTAAGCTTGAGGTAGTTTTCAACCATCCAGCCGGCGACCGCCTCCATGCAGTTTTTAAAGTTAAGAGCAGTTATGCTCGCAGATTGAGAAATGGAGGCCATGATCTGCTTATGGTCGGCGTAGGAGAGAACTTCTAGCCCATATGATCTTATAAGCCTCGCGAGTTTGGCGACATACACGTTAAAAACCGTCGGGCTCAGTGAGGAGCCCTGGGGGACATATAGGGAAAAATACTTATCATGCAGCAACCCCTTTGTCCAATCTGGCGTAAACTTGGTTATCATCTATTCCCCCAACCTATCGGTAAAGGCTAGGAAGACCTGCACAATATCCTCAAGAGATGGCCCGAAACACTGATATCGGACACAAATATCTCAAGTAAGGGCACTGTAGTGACTGATCTCATTTTCTACACAAGCAGAAGAGCACAGTGGAGAAAGGCCCTCACCTCTAAGCTCCGCTCCAAACAGACCAAAACACCACATGATTTTCGTTTAACTATGCTTCCATGCCCGGCCCTATGGCAGAGCTGACTATCTCCCCTTACAACAATGGTAATGTCCTTATCCAGGCACCGGACCTGAACCTCAAGCGATTCTATTATGCCGTTTTGAGGTTCAAGAACTCTCTAACTCCAACACATCCATTGGTCAAAATATGCCACTCACTCACTCACTCTGATCCAGAGATGATTGACGGCCCCTCCTTCCCACTGCCCACACTCCTGTCTGTTAACACGGATCGACCCAAGTTAATGGATGCTATGCCAACCGCCCACACCACGAACTTGAAACACCCACATCTGTCTCGTGCTGATGAAGGATTAACTGACCAGAGTACCCCCTCTGTGCTGCTATCCACACCAATGCCCACCCTCTACCTTCCCTCAAATCCTATCTTCAATCCCCAGTATCACACAATATTCGCTCCAATACCGGGAGTGATGACCACCCTACTAACCCTAACAGTCGAGCTGGATTGGATACTCGCCCCTTAGGACCTGGATCTTGCAATTGCATGGCCTGGAACCTTGTTGATGTCTCCTATACGCTGAACAATAAAAGATACATGCCCACACTATCACTACACGCCTCATCACCCATTACTCCTCCTACTTCCACCCTGCCTCTCCCTATTCTCTCTCCAAGTCTGATCCCTATCTTGAGCATGACCCTATCTCCCTATGTAACTGTGCCAATGGCACTATCACAGTGACACCTATCCTACCTGAGCGGACTACTCCTGCAAATAAGTGCTTGAGCAATCAAGACCTTCAGAAGAAGATTAATGACCTGAAGCATGATATCTCGGTATTCAAAGAGTTGGTGCAAAGCATGCTGCAGTTCTCCTTGAGACGGAGAAGCATTCCCTGTGCAGAGGAATGATAGCTACAATTCACAGAGGTTGTACTCTACCAAAGACATTACCTCCTTCTGCTGGAGCTCGAGGCTTCTACCCAACCACCACTCTTGGCCCCACAGACCCCTACCTCAGTTATCTGATGAAGACATTCTCTCCCTGCTTGGGACCTACACTGACTTAAAGACGGTCTCCTAACCCAACTTTACTCTCAACATCCCCTCAATCATTACAAACCCTGACAGGGAACCAAGCCTCAAACTAGGAAAGTTGAACATAGAGAACCTACATCACATAAACACCTTGACTCAAGAAGTGGTCACTTCCAACCTGCACATCAACGTGATGCTACTCAATTGTAGCTCAGCTGTGAAACATGCAGCTGATATTTCTGATCTCATCATTGCGCATAACTTGGATCTTCTAATTATCACTGAAACTTGGCTCAATGATACTTCTTCCCCAATTCTTGATATCGTAATCCCTCCCGACTACTCTATTCTCAGAAGTGATTGACTGGATAAAACAGGAGGGGGCATTGCCTGCATTCATCGCTCCAACCTCACAATAAAACAATCCTCTTGTACTGTCTTATGCACTTGTGAGCATCTATTCTCTGAAATCTGGAACAAAGGCAAGATGTTTTGTGTGCTGCACTCAATCTATCACCCTCCTGGTGACAATCTAGTCTTCACAGAGCTAATCATGGAGGTCATTAGCTCGAGCTCGGATCAAATCTGCTACATATAACTCACCGTGGCAGTGGCGTTGTAGAGACAGACTGTCGGCTGCTCAATTAATTTATGCATCCAGGACTGATGATTTAGTTTCGGCTCCATTTGATACATTTCTGTTTAAATGCACATGGAAAGATGATTTAACTCATGTGCGAATTGATACACTTTTAATCATTCTATATTGGAATCTATTGTGAGCATGCAATGAACTACTGTTGCTGCTCTGTTCTGGTTGTAAATACAGATTCTTGACGCTCTTCCAACTATTTTGTCCTGATGATGACCGCAATTTTTACCAACGGTCGAAACGCCGTCGACGAATATGTGGCATATGAATTGTAGAGGGCACATAATCTCTGTATATGTGGCATCCCTTCTTCTATAATACAAATATTGTTTGCCACTTGTTTGGCTTTTTGTATATGTTTTACACTTGAAAACCAGCAATTATGTGTTGAGAGCACTATTTATAATAAAAAAAATTGATATTTTTCTAATTAATTGTTGATAATTTTTTTCACATTTTCTTTCTTGACTCCTTTGTGCTCCCTTCCTCTCCCCTCTCTCTCTCCCCTTTTCTTTTGAAAATTATATTTTTTTTGGTGTCCTAAATGGATTTTGTTTGAATTGTGATTTGTTAATCGCCTGAACTGTTGTTTGGAATATTTACTTACTGCCCCAGGTTCAGGTTGGCGGGTTGCCTCTGTTGATATTTTACATATAACTCAGAGACTTCAACCTTCACTGGAATGACACAAATTATCCCATTGTCCATGCTTTTAAGATCTTCCTCTCTGACCTCAATTACTCACAGTTCTGTAAAGGCCCTACTCACAACAAAAGCGCCACTCTAGATCTCTTCATTGCCAAAGACAACCTCATACAAATAGGAGAAATCCTACCCTGAGACTGGTGTAATCACTTTCAAATTCCCTTCCTCATCTAAGACAAGGGACTGGGTTGACGGCGTCAACCACTCAAACATGACTCTCGATATGAGAGACCTCGACATTTTCATGATAACCTCAATCACCAAAAACAGACTACAACCCCCCCTAATTTGACTAACCTTGATGGTCTTTCTGTGCATTACTTTAACACCTTTTCTAACATTCTTGACTCGGTTGTTCCAAAACAGCTAAAAAGGATCCCAGTCAAACTCTCTAAACCATGGTTTAATGGTGCCCTAAATGACGAACGACGCAATCTAAGACTCTCTGAGAGACTCTGGAGAAACTCGCCTTCCACCACAAAGCACTCTCAAATGAGGAAAATGAGAAGCATTCACAACAAACACATACGCTTGGCAAAAATCAAACACCTCAGATCTCAACTGGATGGAACCAAAAATAGACCAAAAAAACTCTTTGAAATCAATAAGGAACATTCTAACCAATCCTCTAACCAGAGCTCTACTCCGTTATCCCTGCTCCCCAATGGTGATGACTTTACAACTCACTTCGCCGAAAAAACAATGAAAATAGAGCTGAAGCTTTTACCCACTGCCCCAACTTTGTTATCCAAGATACCACCCGCAGAATCCAAGGGAGGTGGCAGAATCCACAACAATATATCCGCCTTTGGGCAGCTCTCTCAAAAACGACGCATCTTGGAGCAGTTTTCTCCTACCACACTGCACTAAGATACTTCGTAACATGGCATCCATCAAACCCTCCAACCACTTTGGCAACCCTCTACCTGCCAAGCTCTAACAAGTTGTAAATTCAGCCGTTCTCCATCTTTGGTCCCAGATCATTCATGAATCTCTCTTATAGGGAAAGATTCCGGACTGCCTAAAAGTTGGGCAAGTTACTCCCATTCCTAAGACGCCCAGCGCGGACCTATCATACCCAAACAACTTCTAACCTATCACCAGCAGCATAACTCTAGCAAAAAAACTTGAAAAATGCGTCCATTCGCAGCTCTGCAAACATAATGAGAAATATCAACTCCTGGATCCCCATCAGTCAATATTCAGAGCAGGCCACAGCACTGAAACTGCACTTACTGGAGAAGTGTGGCTCACTGGTTAGAGGAGGCAGACCTGGAAGCAGAGGTCAGCCCGGGACCAGGGTTCAATTCCCGGCTCGGCGGGGTCTTGAGTACTAAAATGTCCATGGACTTGACAATTCTCGCTCCGGTGCCTACTCGATTCACGGGTTCACACTCTGCGACTCTGGGCAGTAGCTTGCTTAATCTCCACAACGGCCCCTCGTGGCGGGATGCCTGGCTTTCACCTTGCGGATACCCTGCTGGGGTTATCTCACAGGGGAATACCAGGACGGGTTCCCTAAGCAAGCGCTTAGAAACCGCTCGGTGATTTGCGCTATATAAATTCCTGTACATTGTTGATGACGCAGTGAGAGCCCTTGACCAAAATGTCCCTTGTCTCCTGATCCTTCGATACCTGTCCGCAGCCTTCGATACCATCAAACATGAAAATGTAATTGATCTCCTACAACATAGGATGGGATAGGTATTAAATTGGTTTTCCTCCTTCCTTCACAAAGGCACGTAAATGATCAAAGTTAATCATGTCCTCGCTTCCAGTACCCCTGTCCTGATTGGAGTCCCCCAAGTCCTACGCTCTCACCCACTCTCTTCTATCTATTTATGGAGCCTCTTGCGGTCATTCTGAACAGAGCCAACATTCAATACCACATGTATGGAGATGACACGCAATTGTACCTGAAGATCTCAGATGCCCAAACTCAGCATGGTTAGCCCAAAATCATCTTCTACTAAACACTCTCAAAACCGAATTTCTTTTGATCACCCCACCTAACCATTCAGCACCTACCAATATTTTTTTATTTTACAGAGTTTTACATAGTGCAAACTTGACCTGAATCGGGTATCAGAGCGCTTTGCATAGCACCAGTTGTGTTACATGAGGAAACATTCATTTTTGTTAGGTACGGGGAGATTAAGTGATTTGCCCAGAATCACAGGATGTTCAGCGTCATTGCCGAGACTCAAACCCAGTTCCCCAGATACAAGGTCGACCACATTAGCCGTTCGGCCAACTCCTCACCTTATGCTTTACTGGATTAAGCACCTAACTGCTCTGAACTGCACACCTCACATTGTAGACTCTGCAAAATCTTTAGGTATCACCTTGGATGAACACCTAAACATGCAAGCACACAACAGTACTACTACTAGGGGAGCCAATTTCCAACTCAACACACTGAAGAAAATCAAACCATTCCGCCCCCCGTGAAGATCTCAGGCCAACGGTCCAATCCCTTTTTTTTTGAGTTTTCAAAAACCTTTATTAGAAGCACGAAGCATTGCCCACAGCATGGTGCCTACATCCCAGAGCGGGCCGGCATCGCGAAGTGAGAGATGTCAAACTATTATAGACGGGGAAGGGAACACACAGAAAGCGACCTACAACCACTTCGGGCCGGCCGTGTCAGTTGGGAGATGATGAATTAGTGTCAGCATGGATTCATGAGCACATGTATTCAAAACAGCAAACAAGATAACAACGCAGACGGTCCAATCCTTGATTATCCCTAGATTGGAATAAGGGCCTGTGACCCTCGCAGGACTTCTCATAGCCAGCTGGGCCCCCCTACCTTGAATGCATCAGCCAGGCTTTTGATGGGTTCTAGGAAATTTGATCACATTTCACCCGGCCTTTAGCAGCGAAACTGGTTATCTATTGAGGCTAGAATCCTACTCAAGATAGCTTACCTGACTCATAAAGCCATACACCACAATACCCCATACTACCTAGCAAACTTCAGCTATTGGACTCCAGCCAAAACCTCAGAAGTACGTCCACCCTTCTCTTGAAACCTCTAAGACTCAAAAAGAAAAGGTTGTACAACCGTGCGTTCTCTGGTGTTTCTCCGAGAATCTGGAACTCCTTGCCATCCGAGATCAGATCAAATCCTTCCACTACTTCTTTTAACAAATTGGTCAAAAGACTACTAATGAACAAACGTTAATGCACTGATCATGCTCGTGTGTTTTGTTAATAACCAAAATCTTGAAGTATTGTCACTGAGGTACTATATGACTTTTATCTTCTGTTGTTTCCAGACTTCGATAGCTCCTTTAACTACATCAACTATTGACCTGGCTTGTTCCTTCTCAGTCAATATTCCTTGATGCACATCGCACATCTTGGTTCTTGCTCTTGTATGATGTTTTACTCGGAGCGCTGTATGACGCCTCTGATACACACTACTCTTTATTCTTGAATGTTTTCTCACAGGTTGTAATTTCACTTACCTTCTTTATGTTTTGTATAATTGCTGACAACTCTGTACAGCTCACTGATACCCCTTTGGGCCTTGTTCGCGCTCTATAAAACTTTTCAAATTAATTAATAAAGTTAGTCAAGGCAAATTGGCAATCTTTAAGGCTCTGCAGTCTTTACTACAGCAGAGTTCATCCCAGGTCCATTAGTGTACTGATTTGGTAGGGTTAGAGCCCCAGTACCTTTACCCAAAAGTGCCTTTGATGTAGGAGGTGACTTCAAAGGAGCTCTCTGCAGTGCACAATGGTCCATTATAACCCAGTCCTGTCTGCCAGGCTAACTGTGGGAGTGGATCAGTGCTTTGTGTATAGGTGTGTCAGCCTCTCCAATTCCCCCCTTCCCTGGAAGACCCATCAGAATGGAGATGAATGCAGATCAGCCTCACCTTCTTGTCTTTGTGGCTGTCTAGAGAGAATGCACAAAGTGTAGCTTTTGTCCAGCCCAGACGTACATTTGAGACTGCCTGCAGGCACACAGAGCAAAGTTTAGAGCACAGAAATGTCCACTGTCTAAAGGTGTTATTTTTAAAATAGTAATGTAAAATCCAGCTTTAACACTGGAGATGATTTCTCATTACCGTTCCAAAGATATGAAACATGATTTAGCTACTTCTTTCTAATCAGGAATTGCAGTTTAAAAGATTTTTATGGAATTTCCAATGCTAAACCTGTAAGAGGAGTAGGCCTCAAAGTAGTGATAAACAAATGTAGCTGTTTGTCACTACCGGGACATGTAAAACTTAAAAGTACATGTCCTGCCTTTTAGTTAAATATACAGATGTGTAGTTCCTAAGGACAGATAGTTATAGTCAGGTCTTTGGAATAACCTCCCAAACCCTCCCAAAGTAGGAAGTGCCCTTACACACCCCGAGAGGTGTCATGCTTCATCATTTGGGCGTGCTCCTTGTCGGGCCGGCGCCGGAATGCCTGACCGACACCCGCAAAGGGTTTCTTTAGTGGAGCTCTTTTGGATAAAGCCGCAAGGCGAGTGAGGGTGTGTGGGCTGTGGTGAGTAGTGTGGTGAGTAGTGTAGTAGAGTGTTTTAAAATAGGTTTAGGGAAGCCCTGTTTACTAAAATTTTATTCGTGAGGCTCGCTAACCTAAGTAAAAACAGTGTAGCCCTAATCGGAGATAATGGTCCAGTAGAGCATGCGTGCTATAAAGCTTGGTCAGCATGTTTCTTACCATATTCAGCCCCTATGGGGTCTATCGGTAATTTATCAGGACCAAACAGAGAAAACCTTTTCAATTGTCTTACACTACTGCAAGGCTGGGGCTTCCAACTTAACTGACTGATCAAGTTACCAGCCATGCTGAGTCGTACAAAGACCACTTTTACCTTGTATGATTGTATCATTGTGAGACCTGAAAGAAAGCCACAGGGTGGAAAAAGGGAGAATGGCATTGAAATTAAATAAAATACATGCCAGCAAGGAATTCTTAGGACACACAAACAAAATTGCGTACTTTTTAAAAAACCACATTGACAGCTGGTGGAACGTGCTCAAGTTAATCATCCATGTGTTCTTTTCCTAATTAAGCATTTTGTTCTTCAGCTGCTATGTGGTTGACTACAGACATGGGTTTTGCCCGAGTTGTGTGAATATTCTACATATGTGATCATTACAGTCTGTTCTGAATTCGTTATAATAAATAAATATACAAACAAGGAAACACAAAAACAAACAATTCTTATCAATAGTTCCTGATCTTCAAATTTAGATCGGGTGATTTCAGATTGTGGAACAATTTGCGTGAGAAGAGCTGTGTTTTGTCCTCACAGAATATGTTTTGAGCACTCTAAAAGAGGTCCCAGCCAGGAGGAGTTGAATGGATCATACGACTCTATTGAGGTTGACTTCCATGATGTACTAAGAGCAGCCTGCCCATGGGGGTGACCTTTGTGTAATAAAAATGGAGATTAAGGCTTGGCAAGTGGTTTCAAATACCAAGTCGAAGTGGCAGTAAACTGCACCCACGGGCCATGCATAGGCAGGTTTGAAAGGCTACTTGTGTGGGTTTTCCAATCAGTATTTACAGGTAAACCAAATATACTAATCAGGTATATACCACTGTCAACTTGTTTTAGGGGAGAAGTACATGCACTTTAGCACTGATCAGCAGTGGCAAAGTGCTCAAAGTCCTAAGGCCAATAAAATATATACAGCAAAAAAGAGAAGTTAAGCAAGCAAGAAGTTGGGGTAAGACCACCCTAAGGATGACAAATCTAACACCAACCATATAATTTCCGAATAATATCAATGAAACATCCTGCAAACATGATATTTTTAAATAGAAAAGGTAACAAAAACATTAAGACATCATGTCAGTAGCTGATAAATATATACAAGGTAAAAGCTCAATTCACATGAGTTAAACATGTGGTATAAAATATAAAATAACTCAATTACCTTATAAACGTTTAAAAAGGTTGACACTCAATCTAAAAATTGTCTTATCAATTTGCCTCTAAAACAAGATAACTGACAAAACTCATAAAAAGGGATCTTATTCAATGTAGGAAAGCTATGCTATATTAACCAGTTCACTAAAGAGAGTAGAATTCATGAGGACGGGTATTACCCAATATATGATAAACCAACAATTCTCAAACTGCCTCTCCTATTTCTGTTCTCTAAGGCACAAAATTCTCTTTCCAACGAAACCACTTTTCTTGACAGTAAGTCTCAGCTCGTCAAGAGAGAGTTTTGAGTGTCCTCAACTTTGCTTTTCATGGATTCAGCCTCCTCCATTCGATTGGCTAAGATTCGATCATCTTGCCTAAGGCCCCCTATTTCCATCTGTAGACTTTCTATATTGACTATGGCGATGTGTGTCAGGTCATATACTGAGCTGAGTTTCAGGAGAAGCGTTTGAATGTTATGAGAGAGATCTTGGGCCAGATGTAGGAAGCCTAATTCCGGTCGGTAATGGCCGAAATTACTGAATTTTGGCCGTTACCGACCGGAATTAGGCTTTTCAGATGTAGGTGGCCAAATTGTAGGTTTCGGTAATTTACCGAATCGGTAACTTAAGGAATCTGTAAATTACCGAATTCTTAGCATACCGATTCAGTAAATTACCGAATCCTTAATGTAGAGATCACTCAAGTGAGTGCTTCTTACATTTAAGGATTCGTTATTTACCACCAACTATTAGTTGGTGGTAAATTCCGAATACCTTTTAAAAAGCAATTGTGTGCTTTTTATTCAGTGCCATGTGGCAGACATACATGTATGTCTGCCACATGTGCACCCATGCACTATACAGGGGTGCAACAGGGTGTCAATGTGACACCCTGCCACCCTTGTAGGTCTACCCCATATTACTGATTCGGTATTTCCCGTATCAGTAATTCTCATTCATTCCTATGGGCATCCAGGCCCATAGGAATGAATGGGGAATGCCGATTCGGTAAATACCAAATCGGTATTTACCGAATTTTACCGATTCGGTAACATATACTGAATCATTAGCTAAATATCATTTACCGATTCTAAAATACCGAATCGGTAAAATTCGGTATTTTAGAATCGGTAAATGATATTTACCTACATCTGGCCCCTTGTTTCCCTTTAAGAGAGGAGTCTGGTGATGAAGGGTCTTGTTTGGTATGTTTTTGACGAAGTTTCTTCTCTCTTTGATATTCAGCACCTTTATACTACACCCTGAGTTATTTCTCTTTTGTGTCCGCCATATTGAGGAACAATTTATATCGTGAGACAATTAAAAAAAAAATTCTGCACACTACTTTATGCTGACTGCTTGCACTGTATATGTAGTTGTTTTCTAACTCCACACAACACCTCTAAATGAATATAGCTACAGAACTGCTTTTAGAAATCTGTTGCAATAGCTTACTTTCCATTCATTGTTATCGATTCAGCAAAAGACTGGTATAGTTCTGAAGTGCTGTTAGTTATTGAGGTTCTGTATTACTGTATTCTCCTGGTATGATAAATTGTCAAGTCATGCTATAATATGCCAGGTTTAATTTTACACATCATTACAGAGGTGAACTGAAGGAAAAAAAAAACTCCTCATCTCGTACAGTTGACCAAGAATGAAAATTCATTACCAAGGGTGGTTATGCAATGAGTAGTTAAACCGCTTTAATATAGGGCTTTATCACCTTCATTAATGTCCATATAAGCCACCAAACAATGCTGCAATAATATTTCAGACCGCCTGTCAGACCGTTTTAAAATAGAGATAACCATGTTGGAAGTTAAAGAGAAAACCAGTACTAAAATAGCGAGGTGTAAGCCTACAGAAGCGGTGTGGGCTTAAAGTATGGCCAGCGGAGTGGTATTATGCACTCCTACCTTCAGAGTATTCAACCGGCACAGTTATTAGGGAAATGCTTACATGAGGAAGAAAGTCGTGCATAGTACGACGAGTTGTGACGCGGGCCGGACGAGGCGAAGCCGGACCAGATAAGGGCCCGCGGGGAACCCCTTACGGCAGCAGGACCACCAAAAGTGGAAAGGGCGAAAGCCAGTGAAAAAGATGCATAAAGATTAGGCACGCCTTTTGAAAGTACGAACCGCATAATAATATGGAGAAGGGCAGGACGACCAAGAGGGTCAAAAGGAAGCAGGAGCCGACCTTACTACAATCGTACATCACCTTGCAAATCGCCATGCTGACTGATGCCATTGGGATACTGCGCAGGAAAAGGTGAGTGGTAAGCATCCAGTAAGACGATGCCTACTGTCAAGATCTCTGTGCGGAGAGTCGCAGTGGGACGCTGCTTCCTAAGGAGGAGCCTTGGACGAGGTGAATGGCGAGCGACGGTGATTCACCTGGGCACGTGTCCATTCAGATGTCAGCAATGGCGATGGCAGGCCTCAAAGGGGAGACCTGGGCCTGTACCGGACATGGTCATAGAGGTGCATTTCGGTCTACTACGGGGACCGAAACCCCTTCTGGGTTATTTTGACCCGTCCACTAGACAATTGATTGTCCAAGTGGCCATTTTGTCAAGTCTAGTCTATGATTATTTGCTTTTTTGGGGGGCGAATAAAGCTGAGGTCATGCGCTTCCAATGGGTCCAAAATGCGGCTGCCAGAGCTCTTTTAGGACTCCCGAGAAGGCGCCGCATTTCGGGTGTAATCCGACGATTACACTGGCTGCCTGTGGCCGAGCGCATAGAATTTAAAGCTCTCTGCCTGCCCTTCAAAATCTTGAAACTTTCTTCCCCTTGTATTCTGACTGATGTATTGGTGCCATACACAGCCACGCGCCACATGCGCTCTATGGGGGCGTGCATGGCTCAAGTCCCGCAGGTAAAATGTCTACGTGAGGGGGGCAATCTTTCCGCTGTCTAGCGGCCAAGCTTCGGAATTCCCTTCCCCTTCATATTCGCAATCTGAAGAACTACCTAATGTTTAGGAAGGCAATAAAAACTCATCTCTTCGCTCCGGTGTAGATTCTAGTTTTCAGTCTGCCTGTAGTAAGCACCCGGATGCCTCTTTGCTGAGGCAGCTGTTGCGCTATACAAGTTGGACAAACATAACATAACATAACATCGAGATAGCGTGCTGGTGTGCTCGGAACTGCTGCCTGCTGCCTGCTAGGGATGGGTCAGGTGGCCTGGCGCCACACCGCATTGGAGGTCTGTGTGGGCACCCGTGCCTCCAAGCCTGTGGTTGTTGACATCGGACGAGGTGGTGAGCATGGGGCTGAAGTCGGGCCGTGGGATTGCAGCAATGAAGGTAGCATGTTCTCAGCCCCTCCCCCCAGTGTGCTGTGGTATGCGAGGATGGCTCTCGCTGGTCTTTGCAGGCAGCAGTGGGGCGGGAAGGGGAATCGGTGGGCTTGCAGCACGGTTGCATTGCTGCATTGCTGGAGCGCAGGATGGTGTAGGGGCAACTTCCTGGTGCGATAGCACAACCCCCCACCAACGTTGACTTGGGGTACCTCAAAGCGCATGCGCCAATACAGCAAATTCATAAATAGTGCATATCTCACAGGGGAGAGGTTTACAGTAGTAGAATTGTTTATTCCTCCTGGTTCTCGCCGTCGGGTCATGTTGGGGTTGTCCTTGCAGTCTTCTGGTCTTGCTGGATATGTTGTTGCCCCCTTGCTGTCATGGTGCCTTGAGGCCAGTGGCTGCATAGGGCATCTGTAGTTTCTTGCGGCGAGTCCGGGGCTGCCTTTGGGGGGCAGTTTTCTTTTGCCTCCTGGTGACGCCTGTTGCCATTGCCAGCCTCAGGGCATTCTTTCTGGTGGGAGGCCCGACATCTGCAGGTGCGACAAGGACAAGTCTTTGCTGTCCCTGCCTCCTGGTGAGTTTGCGCCCGCAGAGAGGATGGCGCTCCAGCTAGTGCTGGTGTGGGCACAGGTCAGAGTCCCATCGCCGGAGATTGGGAGGAAAAGGGGCATACTGTGATTATGGGAAAAACACTTAATTTTAAGCTTTGTTATTTGTTGCATGTTCTTTGGTAAAAGACAACTTCCGTAGCATCATTTCATGAAAAGGAGTTCCATCGGGTAACATTTGAAGCTAAGGTTACATAAACGTGGTTTCAGGGCATGCCAACATATAATTAGGTGGGAGCTCTGATTACAAAGAACAAAGCAAGGAGTATGTACTGAAACAACTTATTGCATATTAATGAGGTTGCCTTTATTCAGAAGTCTCTGTGTGTTTTGCATGTGGAAAGAGTGAAAGCCTGCAAAAATGATGCATAAGGATTGGGAGTGCCTTTTGAAAGTGCGAACTGCCCAATAACATAGAGAAGGGCGGAGCGACCAAGAGGGTCAAAAGGCGGCCGCAGGCTGACCTTACCACAATAGGATCTCGCCTCATCACATTGAAACCCCCCCCCCCACACCATGAGAATGCTGTTGTCACAGCCGTAAGAACAGTGGATGAGGGCGAGGCGGAGACAGCACAAAAAGAGGACCCAGAGTAAAGAGTAAACTAGGTAGAAGAGCTGCTCAGACAGTGTCCTTCGGTTGGCTCATGGCAGGGACACGGGGAGCAGGTGACAGCACACAACGACAGCCAGAATAGAAGAGCTGCTCAGGTAATGTCCTTGGGATGCCACACAGGGCAGGGTCCCTGGGAGCAGGTGAGTGAAAAGCAAGGGTCCAGGGAAGCGGAACGACACTTGCAGCCCGTTCTGGGTCTGACGGCTGCCCACGAGGTCAGTAGAAAGGGAAGCCTAGAACCCACAGAACCTGAGACACCTGCATAGGGGCTATTGACCAGGAGCAGTTCTGTCAGAAAGAAATAGAAGGAAAACCAGTGGACAATATTTAGAGTGATATGTAATAAGCAAAACATGGGTCGCAAATGAGCAACCAGTAAGTTGCAAGATGAATGATCCATGTTTTTGTAATTAAAACTACGGCCTTTATAAGCCACAAACTGTTGCCCACTTGAATGCTTAGCAGGAAGGGGACGATGCAGGGTACGGCCAAGACGGAGGGGGGGGGGGACTTGCATGCCTGGAAGGGGTTCAGGTGCCATCTTGTTTTTACAGTTGGTCTCCTCAACCACTCTGTTTCCTTTGATCCTCAACGTAATAAAAAGCTCAAAAGGGGTTAAACAGCACCCCATTTGAGCAGCAGCACCCTCATATCATCTGAGCTATGAGTTTATGGGACAAATCGCTCCTCAGTAAGGACGTTTCCCCACTTCAAAACCACTCGAGTCCAGAGCTCCGCTCCTATGCAACCGTCTCCATCGGACCCTAGCCCCACCCCCAGTGGCTTAAAGCATATTAAAATATTTTACAAGATTGGTGTAGGAGTTCTTCTTGAGTGGGTGATGTGAAATTGTCTGTAACAGTTGCGAGATAAGTTGATGCCTACTGGCAGGGGATGATCGTGTGCACTACTAAAAGAAAGTAAAAGGAGCCCAGAACTGATTGCTAGGAAACACCTACCATCTGCCAGGAGCAGGGCATTTGGGAACAGCCGGGTAAAAGCCAGCAGCAATGTAAGGCATCTAGGCGCTACAATATGCAAGTACATGAACATCCGAGATGGACCTGCTGGTCTTTTTCCTTCCCTCTTTAAATAAAGCTGTCCAAATTAGGAGTGCACTTTAGGAAGCAATAACACATGAGTTTAGCTTCTTACCCTCGTCACATTCCTAGCATGTGATGCATATTTCATTTTTGGAGGATTGTGTGAATTCTGCCATAGATTTAATCATATCAAACTATGCTCAGTGACTTGAAGCACAAGCCAAAGATAAACAAAAACCTAGCACAGTTGACGTTCTGTGCCACAAATGTTGTTTTCAGGCACCCTGACATCATTTACTACTATGTTGGAGGCACGTTAAATCCTGAAGTTTGTGTTGTAAAAATGTTTTAAAATACTGTATGCATTATTCAATGAATAATAAATGAAACGTGGAGCTCTTGAAAAATATCGAATATAATAAATACTAAAGTTCACGAGAAAGAAACAATGTTGACTGTTTTGCTCGCTTTTTTACCTCGCCAGAAATAAGGCTAGAGAAATGAGTGCTACAAACACAGGTGGCGCAAGGAAGTTGCTTCTAATATAATAGAACTTGGGTTCGTTTTGTCAAATGTTGACAACGGTGACCTTATGAAGTTTTATTGCATTTTCAAGTAGTGTACTGGAAATAAAATGCATGTATTTTCATAATACAACTGCGCTGGTAAAATCAGAACAAGAAAAAAGTTTGAAGAGAAAATTAAGTGGAACATTGCCTTTTAAGAATATCCCATACTTCAACACTACAGCAAAAAAGGAATTGTTGCCTTTGACTTAAAATGCTTTGTCAACATATGCAATGCGCCTTATACATGATCCAAAGTAAAGCGAACTAGATCCGTGGACATCATAGGGGTATTCCGGTATAGCAGCTGCTACCACTTATTTGCAATTTGTTATCCTTGGGTTTGCCCTTTCTCTCACTGGTCTAAGTGGTCATGAAAACAATGTCAGGAAAATAAGTTAATTAGGGCTTTGGGAGACCCTCCTCCTTGCCCTGATCCTTGCACCTCAACAACTAATAGGAGGTTGCAGAGGGGCCGATGGTGAGACAACCGGTGTAGCCTATGTTGTGACCTGGTTTCAAAAAGTGGCAAATGTCTCTTCAAATTATCAATTGGCATTCAATGCCTACGGCAATGTCATAAGTGAATAATATTGCTTGGGGCCTGATTTAGAGTTTGAAAGGTGGGATACCCTGTCACAAACGTGGCATTTATAAACAGCAACTGGTATTTAGAATTATAATGAAGCACAATGATGAGTGAAAGCACGCAGATGTAAGCATGGAAGGGGAGAATAGCTGGAGGTGGAACCCAGTGTATCACAGTCTCACTGGCACTCTATGTAGCTGTCGCCATGGCCCCACCTGACCTTCGAGCGAGGGGTAATATGAGAATGGGACACAGCACCCACCCTTTGAGAGCCCTCATGCACCCTAGTAGGTGATGTCTGGGTGCAGGAACATGTCTTGTCCTTCCTTTAAACTCTAGAACCGAAATGAAAAAATATGGAGAAAACAAGTTATACTCTAAATCTTTCTGAAAGATGATAAATGGAAAGGACAGTTCCATTACCCACATGTGTCCAAAATATGTGTGTTTTCAGGCAACAGGGCAGCAGACCTTGATAAATAACCTGTTACGTTACAAAGTAGGTGCTCTGGTATGTCTAGAAATGTTTAATTTGTTACCACCATCCTTAAGAGGTGACATAGAGGACTCTGGCCGCCAGTGCATTGAAGGTGTTTAGGCCACTGGGAGGGCTTGATTTCAAATGCCAGAAATAAGTAGGTGCTGTATGTACACACAGGAAAAACACTTAAGTTGGTGAAAAGCTCAAGGGGAAGTAGATTGAAGACTAGAAGGCACTGGTGTGATGAGCTTGTGTTTTTTGGTGCTGCTAAATTCCAGAAGTACAGCAGTGGCGATTTTAGGCTTACAACATGTTACGACTTTCTGGTGAACGCAAGCTTTTTAAATTGGCAAAAGGATCATTCTTGTGCACGAAAATGCAGAGACAGAATGCATATTTATTTCAAGTTACTTTCAAAGCACAAATAGATGATAGAACAAAACATAGATTTATGGCATTGATGTTTCTAACGGGCACATGCATCATTGTCAAGTGCATTCGCAAATGGTGCGAATCGCAAATTTCGGCCGTTTGCGAATGCAATTGACAAAATTGGAATGCATCATGTTTTTCGCAAATTTAGAAATCGCAATCATGTTGCGATTTCTAAAATTGCGATTGCATTTAAGAAATCGCATTTTGCGATTTCTTAAATGCAATGCATGCTCATTTTAAATTTGCGAATTCGCAAATAGGGAGAGGTAAATTACCATGAAGTCGACCTTCATGGTAATTTGCGAAAACTTTCAAAAATGCACAAAAGTGCATTTTTGAAAGTTTCAAGTTATATTTCAGGGGTGCAGGGAGGTGTCCTTTGGACCCCCCTGCACCCTTGAAATTGCATTCTCAATTTGCGATTCGCAAATTGCTAATCGCAAATTGAGAATGACTTCCCATTCATTCCTATGGGCCTCTAGGCCCAAAGGAATCAATGGGAAGGGATTCCTTAATTGCGATTCACAAATTGTGAATCGCAATTAAGGAATTTTAAGGAATCGCAAAACAAATTGGGATTTCTTGATGCATTGCCGTTTGCGATTTCTTAGTTGCGATTCCTTAATTTTCGCAATTAAGAAATCGCAAACGGGAACAATGTTGCATGTGGCCGTTAGATACAAGAAAAGTAAATGCTTACTTAGAGTAGATCCAGGCATTTGCTTTCTGCAGCACGTGACAGAATTAGGCTCAGATATACAAAGCCATTTAGCATTTCTTAACTGGCCGAATCACTATTTTGCCACGTTAAGAAATGCTAAATGGCCTTTTCAGATGTACAAAGGGCCAAAACCGGTCGCAATTTACGATATCTACACTGTAGAAATTGCAAATTGCAACTGCGATGTAGGAATTGGAAATAGGGATTACCTATTTGGGATGCCTAAAGCACATGTACACATCATTTCCTAAGTACGAAGTAAGGTCGATGGCAACAATGTGCAAAATAAAAAAACGCATTGCAATGCAAAATTTTGAAATCGCAAATTGCAACAGCAATTTAGGTATCGCAAATAGGTACTACCTATTTGCGATTCCTAAAGCACATGTACCAAGCATTTCCAAAATGCGAATTGAAGTCGATGGTAACCATGTGCAAAATAAAACAAAGCAATAAAAATGTTTTTTTTTTATTGTGACATGAAGCACACATATGCCCCCTAGGGCATATCTGCACTTACATGTGCTCTAAGAAATTCGGGGTGTGTCCAGGTCTGCCTTAAGCCCCGAGACACCCATGGCTATGCATTTCCTATAAGGAAATTGTAATTTAAGAAATGCAGACCATTTCCTATTTTGACCTATTGGCAGGAATACAATGGCATTTCCTATTTGTGATTGCCTAATAGTGATTCCTAATCTGCAGGAATCCCTATGAGGGAATCGTACATTTTGTACATATCCTTTTGCATTTCTTAAATAGCGATTCCAATGTAGTCGCTATTTAGAAAAGGCAAATCGGAACCTTAGTACATCTAGACCTTAGTACCTTATCTTTGGATTTTTTTAGTTTACTCATAAGACTATTGAAAATACAATGAAGAGTGCTTTATTGTTCCAGGGCTTAGTAACATTATCTTAGCTCATGTGAAGAACCTGCTCTCTTCACACTTCTCTTAATTTTTTTTTTTAGCCCTTGTGGAGCAGTGAAGTGGCCCGAAATGTTAGCTGAGTGATTGCCCTTCAGTCCATCAGAGATTCCGCTGGCCAGGTGGGGATCTCTAAGCACACGAAGGAGCCTCTGGTGGGGGAGATCTACTGTAAAATGAGGGGAATGCCAAGTTGGAAACGGATTGTAATTGAAAAATGACTTTAAAAATGGTGTACTTTAATTTGATAAGAAGCAACACTATCCTTGACACAGGGAGTGTTCCTCATGTGCACCGGAGCCATTAATTGACTCCCTACACAAGTCAGTGATGCCATTATAGCAGTCTCAGGGAGGCAAATCTAGTGATGAAAGTAAGTGTCATTCTGACCTGATGGCCATATGGCAGATGGGCTGCCAATTCAATGGTTGCTACTGAAATAGCCAGCTGTGTATTCACTTCTGGATCCTGCAGTTGTTCCCCCACTACTATATGGGATGTGAGAAAGCAAGTTTGTCAGGGCAGGTGAACCTCTAAAGTTTGGAAATTCTCATGCCCACCAAACTCTAAATCACCCCATAACCATGAAAATGATACAACCATTGTACCAATAATCTAAGAACACAGGACCCCTAAATTCACAGTCAGATTGTCAGGCGCCATGTGTAAACCTCTCTACTTTGCATTGAGAATTCAGTTACAGGCCTCTTCTTCAGAAAGAATCACTAACATATTGGAACATTCTATCTTCCATTGTCATGAACCTTCACCAAAGGGCAAGCTGCATCAAAACCACACCACCGGTAGGGAGACATAAAATAAAAAGCTACATTCTTGGATTTCAAACTAAACAGGTTGTTGTAGGCTACTCAGTGTCTCTGTGCTGAGTATGAAAGCCTTTACGATGTTTACGATGTTTATGGGTGTGGAGCCATCTTTTTAGCAGGAGAACTGATCGATGTGTAAGAAACGCTGATTTGCTCTCACCTGCTGTTCTGGCATTTCATTTGGGGTGTGCTGTTGAGAATGGAAGCTAGCATGTATCCTCTTGATGACTTGCGAGTGTACTATCTTTTTTGTCCTTTTCGTCATTGGGAGGTCTGACTGGTCCGGTGGCGATTTATGGAATGATGACATTCATATAGGATAATTACAATAGTCCTGTGCACACATATAATCAATATTTCATAACATGGGTTTGGTATATAAAATAGCATCAAAACAAAGTCTGTTTATGGTTTTTCTTTGTTCTTTTAATTCGTGTTAGCACGGAAAACAGGCAGCTGACACGTGTTTCGTCTGAGACAAAATGATCTCTGACTATTCAGGGCTCGAGTCACAATGGACATAGTATGTATTCCCTAAACCGGTGATAATTCCAACCCGGTTGGGTTCAATGAAAATTCCATGGATGGTGGTAATAAGTCACCGGGTAAGTATCAATCTCATCAAAAACTAGATGGACAGCAACAAGGCCAATACGGGGTCAAAATAGGGAACGATAATTCTTCAAAAGTAACGTTAAAGACCGTAACAGTAAAACCCGGTCTTGAGTGACACGTGTATGTGTTGAAAAGTATTGGAGCAGCGTGGACGCCGCATCTCGGTGAATTCAATACTTCCGCCTGAACTTGAACATCTAGATTTTGATGGAATTGATACTTACCTGGTGACTTATTACCACCATCCATGGAATTTTCATTGAAACCAACCTGGTAGGAATTATCACTGGTTAAGGGAATATATACAACGCCCTGAAGAGTCTGAGATAATTTTGTCTCAGACGAAACACGTGTCGGCTGGCCGTTTTCCGTGCTAACACAAATTAAAGGAACAAAGAAAAACCATAACCAGACTTTGTTGTAATGCTATTTTATATACCAAACTCATGTTATGAAATATTGATTGTATGTGTGCGCAGGACTATTGTAATTATTGCATGTGGTTGTCTTACAAGCATAAAGTAAGGGGTTTATAGGGTCACCCTTTTCCTGTCAGCACCATCAGGATTAGATACTGTGTCGGACTGACTACCGTCAATTTTGCAGGGCACCACATACTCCTCTATACTAAAACCCTAGCACCTAGCACATTCATATAGGATGTACATCGCGTGGAGGAGGAGCAGCGTGCAAATGTCAATGTTACTTTTTGTACTGTGCTGGTCTGGTGGCATTTGGGGGACTGGTGACGACGAAATAGGACGTAAATCACGCGAAGGGAAGCAGTGTCCTAACGTCAGGGTTACTGTTCGCACTGTGCTGGAGTAACTATGTTTTAGTCTCTGTACACGCTGTTACATACGTTTTAATATGAAGGATATTTGCGATGTCGCATAGATGCATTGTTTCTCTTTTCAATGTGGAAGCTGGTACGCATCATAGTCTGGACCCTGAGAGAGCTTAGGCTAGAAGCGCAGCGCATGTGTGCGGACATGTTATGAGATAAGACGTTGTGCGAATCTAATGTGAAGCGGAACCTGTGGTTATCTTGCTGTACTCATCTGACTATGGATTGGTCCTCCTTACAACTGTTGCTGGTGATCTCTGGAGCGCATCATTTTATCGCGTGCCCTTATGTTACCAGTTTGTCAGAATACAAGTTTTGGGACATCGTGAGTACTTTGAGTTTTGGATGTGGTCCGGATAATTTGTTTTTATGATATTCTTTTTAGCTTAGAATATTTTCTGTGAACATTATCGTCACAATTTGGTTTTTTCTACTACAAAAAAGGAAAACAAAAGCACTTTTCTTTGGAGTGCAGAGTATACAGACAGCTGTTTTCACAGCTATCATATTTGGGAGAGATTCCTATTTAATTTCTTCTTAGTGAACATATTTCAAGTGCTTTATTTGGTGCTTTCTTCCTGTTTATTAGAGTTCATAGAACTTTTGAAGTATTGTGAAACAACAGATATATTTCTTGTGGCAAGTATTTTTAGTGTGTGCAAAGAAGTTTCGTAGGTAAATGGGACAATATGTAGAGTATACAACCACCACTGCAATTTTTAGGGCTCCCAGGAGACCCACTAGTTAGGTGGAAGGTATGGTATAGGCCCTTAATGAAATACTTGGGTGCAGTATGGGATACCAGGTTCAGTGCTGAATGGGAAAGTTTCATTCTTGAACATAACCTGGGATTAGAGGTGCAGGCTGTATCAAACCATTTACCCCCATTGCAAAATACTGAAGGTGATGATGTTTTAGATGAATTTGAAGAAAAGTAGCAATTTTTGATAAACAGTTTGATGTACAGGGCAGTAGAGTAGTGTGGAGGCACAAACATCTTAAAAAGGGAACACAAGTCTGTTAAGAGCATTGAGTTTGAAAATGTTACAACACAATTGATATGTGAGCAAATAGTGGCACGTTGCAGAGTTAATAAAGTACAGGAAAAATTACACTGAAAAATCCCTCATTATAAGAGACGATTAGTATTGTCAAGAGCATAGAGATATCTCAAATGGCGTTCAAAGAATTGGTAAAGACGGATAAAGCTGTTGTGGGAGTAATTAAGGAGCAAGGGGAAAAACAAACCAATGCTCATTTATGCAAAAAGTTTCCTGTTTCTATGAAAGCGGAGAAAAATAGGAGTCTGCAGAAAAATGTTTGCTCCAAGTGTGGTTTTCTCTAACCTTTTCCAAATGGCTGTTTTTATCCTGCTAGAAATGCTTCTTGTCGCAAATGTGGTAAGTAAGGACATTTTGCTATGGTGTATTTCTCCAAAGATAAGGTCAATTTGGTATATGCTGATGATGTGAGGGTAGGAATCACTGAAGATGTAGTTAGTCCCATAAATGATTTGGTTATGGTTGTAAAGGATGAATCAGACAAATGTGTGGATCCATACGTGAATATCTAGGTAGATGGTAAATTTTTTCAGCGTTTAGTAGATTCAGGTGCACATATGACCATGATAAAAGAGACATTATTTGATAAAGAATGGGTCAATGAATCGCTTGAGTCACCTGATAGGAGTCCGGTATCTTATGAAGGTAGGAGGGTTGAACTTGAAGGATCTTTTTAGACGAGTTCGCAGTGTAAAGACCGTTGTATCCAAGGCAAGGTCCACTTTGCCAAGAAGGGACTCAACATTTTGGGCTGGAACCACCAGGGTCTCTTTGGAATGACATTGAGACCAGGAACCAGAAATCAAGTGTGTTTTGTAGGGGAGAACAACCATGGTAATACAGGAGAGTGGACTAATATGTACAAGGAAGTTTTTGCTGACAAAGTGGGATGCATCAGTGGGTTCAAGAATTTGATTAAGGTTAAAGCACATGCTATTCCTGTTAATCATAATTTTCACAATGTATCAAACAGTGGCAGAGATGATTTACCGGATGAACTTAGAAGAATGTGTGAGTCTGGGGTGATTGAGCTGATTGAATTATACTTATGGATTTCACCATTGGTGGTTGCACGAAATAAAAGGGAAATTTGAGGCTATTTATTGTCTTGTACAATTTCGGGCTGAAGTTGCCTTTCATCATGGGATAAACAATATTGAAATCCGGAAAAATGTGTCCTCCTGAAAAAGGGCAACTTCAGCCCGAAATGCATTGGGATGATTTACTTGTGAATGAAGAACATTTTCTGATATTCATTTGGAATAAGAGTCATTAGAGACAAATGATACAAGGTTGGGATATATGGAGATTACCAAAAATAAAAAATGTATGACCTAAATAATTTTCATCATTGAAAATTAATCTACAAGTGGAACTGGATTAATGTGAATTCTCCGATCATTTGGGAACATTGGCAGTGCACCAAGGGGACGTTCCCCTGTGGGAGAACTCAATCCGTACTAGTGACAAGGTCAGCAAAACCTTTACCTCCTAATAGCCAAGCTGTTAAACTACAGATCGTAACTTGGATGAAACATGCAGTGGATTTTGTAGGCCCATTTTACATTCTCCCCAACAAGTAGAAGTATGCTGCTGTGGGTGCCGATTACAACAGTAAGTGGTGAGAAGTACAGTTCATGGCTGATCCCAAAACTGAAGGGGTAATAAACAAAATGGCAGGGTATGTTTGCAAGGGAGGGATTTCCAAAATTAATTATACAGACAATGGAGTCCAATTTGTATCTAAAGAAATCACAGAATTTATACAACAATCTAACATCCTACATATGTTATGTTATGTTATGTTATTAAATATTTCTAGAGCGCGCTATCACCGATTGGTTGCTTGGCGCTATGATCAGCAATAATGATATGAGGGTGGCTCTTTACCATCCCCAAGGCAATGATTTTATTGAGCACATCAAATGCTCGTAGAGTGTATACGATGGGCAGTGAGTCACAGGACGGCTTGATGAAGGTGGTACAAAGCATGTTTTGGGCACATCGTATTACCCCGAATCGGGTGTCTGGAAAGAGTCCTTATGAGCTGTTGCAGGTGAGAGTGGCTACGTTTGAAATGTGTACTGCTTGAATGAGAACATGGGGTTTGTGTGTTATGCTTGAAGGTGAACTTGAATCTGAAAGTGAACCTGATGGTAAACTTATATCCAAAGGTGAAGATGGATCAAAAGGAGGTACTAAAGGATGGAGGAAGGATGAACCCAAAATCCAGGTGGGAAATTGGATTAGAATCGAACATCCGCACCGAGCCTCAATGGGTTTGTCAAAATGTGGTCTGCCAGTCAGAGTCAATGCCATCTCTCATTAAGTTGTGAGAGCTAATGGCGAGAATTGGTGGACTATTTCCAGGGTGTACAAGGTGCCAAGACAAATATTGTCTAAGATGAACATGCAAGAAATTATGAAAGATGAGAGAAATAGTCAATTGAGTGAACCATCCAATCAAAAGTGTGAACTGTATAAAAATATCAGAAAAGTCAATCCTCCAAAACGTTTTGGATGGTAGAATGTATTTATTCAGAAAATTGTAAGATATGTTTTATTTTATAAAGCGTATGTTTCTTATTTTATTTTGTATTGTGTGTTCTCAAGTTTTTGTAGTGTGTCAAGTTGTATATAGGTTTTCTTTTTAATGTTCATCTCTTATGTTAGACTTACCTTTCTTCTCTAAATTGATTGTTAATTACAATTACCTTACTATTTCCTAACTTCATTTTTCTCACAATTGAATCACTTCTATATTTCTTTCAGTATATCTTTGTATTTTTGCTATAATATGTTTTTAAGAAAACAAATAAAGCATTTAGAACAACAAATAGTATGATTCTCGCTCTTGAATATAAAATAATATTACTACTATGAGTACCACTACTACTACTAATATTAATATTAATATTCATATTATTGTCCACAAGAAAAGTTAAAAAAAGTGTGACCAAGTGAAGAATTGTAATATTTAAAAAGGTTCTGATCTGACCGAGGAACAATTTTGGGGCGTAAAAGTAATCCATTTATGTGCCTAGAGATAAATTGCTTCAAGTTCTCCTTTGGCAGAGCTCAGCGCATACATGCATGCATCAGCATAATTGACACCCGAAAGATAAAATCTAAATCAGGTGTAAATTCTTCTGATACATGGCTTTAGACTCTTCTCCTACATGCATATAGTGTTTTATAAGAGATGTTCAATGTAGTTACACTAGTGAATCTCAGAATGATAGTCATGTCCTCCCTTTGCAAATGTGATGGACGTACACATCATAACGTGGTGGTGAATAAGAAATAATTGTGAAGAAATCCTCCATACTTTTCAGCATCTGAAAGCCCAATTGTGTAAATGTTGCTGAAAGTGTAGTATGGTAAACCAATAACTAAAGCGAAGGGTTGGTGTAAAGGTTTTTACCCCTCAATTTCCTGAAGTTATTTCTGCACAAACTTCACAAAGTTTGCCAAGCAAAAAATCTTACCCCACAAATGAAATTGGGAAAATTACACGAACTTTGAATTGCAAAGTTTTTCTTTTCACACAATCACATTCTCCAGGATGTTGTAGTAAGGAGAGATGTGCTAATTGAAAGTGGATAGATAAGAGGTTTAGTGCTAAATCAGAACGTTGTCTACTTTCATACACCTTATGGATGCATACTAAATGCAGTGCTAGAGTGCACAAATGCTTTGTTTCAGGAAACTAGGCTTACGTTTTTTTATGAATTTGATTTTGTTAAGTATTTTTCTTAGTTATGCTCAACATCTATTATATGCGCAAGTTACATATATGTAATAAGGACCAATTAGATGAGCTGCAGAAGTGGTGTTAACATCTTGGTAGATAAGTTTGCTTGGGAGAGTTTTCAGATGTATTACTAGAGGTGCTTGTGGTGCGCAGATCGTCTGGAACACAATCTTGTAGATGTATTTCAATGCAAGGCTGCACGGAAAGAAGCAACTTAAAATGAATATCTTACTTGCACTTCTAAGATCTCAATTGTTGTGGAGAGCATTTATATCTATTTTTGCTTTCCTTATAAAAATGTGCATAAATGAAAATATGGACAACAATGTGCTTGTTGTACGCGCTTGTGATGTACCTAAAGATATTCCAAAAACACATTTTATAGTACTTTCTTCTTATATTTCTTATATTCATGTATAAAGTATGTACTGATAAGGGCCTTTAGCGATTTTACACATTGTTGTACAGGCTTTACCATAACTATTAAATATAATATTTAATTAAAAAGCATGTCTGTGCCTCTATCTTTGAAAATAGTTTTTATTATTACATCTTATATGATAAAATGTTACTGGCATAGTTAAAAAAAAAAAAGGCAATATGTCTCTACGTCTTTCTTTTAATATTTTTCATTTCAGAAAATTCTATGATATAAACAAACACAAGAGGACCTTATACTCCTGCTCAAGAGCATAGAGCTCATGCCAGTAATCCTTCTTAGAAATATAGGGTAAGCATTCTTCGGGCAAGGGTTTTAATGACCTAGGCCACTCATTATTTTTGTTTTAAAGTTGCTGGGGTGCTGCTGGACTCCCTACCGCTCCCAGCAACATTTAAAAAAAAGCTTGGTGGTGCCCCTCCCTATTTTAGGGGCACCACCAATCTAAAACAAATGCAGGGCATTATGAGGCGCTTGTTCAAAAGAGCAATGAATAATAAACAAGCATTTCCTGTCAGTATTTTATACATGTATTTGCGAGGGGGGGGGGGCATGCAGCCCAGCTTCCCAAAACTTTACAGCCCTGGACACCCCATCCCCTGGGCCTCTCAATTGCTATTAATGGGAGTCGGCACTTGGCCCCCCTCCCTAAGCCATCAGGGACCAGGGGGCCTTTATGACTCCAAAGAAGGGGGAGTTGTGTGGTCTTCCTTCCTGAGCCAATAGTGGCTACAGTGACCACTAAGGGCCAAAACACACTTCTAAAGGGTGCATGGCCCTTCCATCCCCAGGGCCTTATGCGGGTGCCCGGGGATGGGGCCTATGCTCTTGGAGGCAGGGAAACGGTGTCCCAAGAGTGGGCACCCTAGAACACAATAGTGGAGCCAGCTTCACGGGATAGGGCACCCCCGGTGCCTTTTGAGGCTGTGAAAGGGTAGCTGTGGGCATGAGGGACGGGTACCCTGGGGCCTCAAAGAGGCTCATAAAGGCTCAGGGAGCAGGGCTGCATGCCCCCCCTTTCAAATGATGTTGGGGATGCGGTACCTGGGGCTGTAACCAGGGAGGGGGGCACTGCCCCAACCTAATTATTACATTTTGGCTCTGGATGATGGGGTCTACCTCCCTTTTGTTGTATACAGGGGGCCTCAGCCAATATTTTTTTTGAAAGCTATGAGACTCCAGTGCTATTGCAGCTTAACAAATATACAAAAAGTGTTGCCCCAGAGAAGCAGTATATCCCTACTCTGCCAGCATATCTTTTTTTTGACTGATTAATCGTAGGCACAATACTAAGTCCCTGAGTCCTGTAATGGCTGCCTGCAATATCAAAGTGTTTGCTCCCTTGGGTGCCTTACTCCCATGGGAGTGATTTGGCCCAAAGGAAAAGAGGCAATTAGAAAGCTTTATTTCTTTAAATTAGTTTTGAGGGACTCTCACAACAGTTCCTTAAACTCAACCATCCAGATTTACAAATATGTTTGAGCCTTCATATCTCAAAAACTACTTAATGGATTTACACAAAATCACAAAAAACAAGATTTCTGGACCAAAATCTAATTTCCTGCAAATTATGGTGTAATTCCGTTAAGCAGTTTTAGCTGTATCACTTTTAAAAAAAGTCTACAAAAAATGGATAGGGGACTTTTTTTCAGCCCCTGCTTGATCCCCCCAATTTTTTCCAAAGAGCTGAGGTGGATAAATGCTTTTTAAAAACGTTTTATCAAGATTTGTCAAACAGCCTCAAAGTTATTAGCAAACAAAAAGCGCTTTTCTTATGGAAATGCAGACCTAATTATAACTAACCAGTGGCAAGAATCAATGTGTTCAATATGAGATACAACAATTTCATTATGTGGCTTGCCATGAGTCTAAAAATGTTATGCAGAATGTTTTTCCTAGCTTTACCCTGATGCCTCATGTCCATATTTTTATGAGTGCATTGTTTTGCCTTGTGTATTCTTCTCTTCTATGTGTGGCTTCTTCCAATGTGGCTGCGTAGTGGCCACAGTGTCAAGTTCAACGCCTTCATATGGATATGACTTACGTTGATACAAGAATGTATCATAAACTCCAGAAAATCAATTTTCTCCTGAACCAGGAGGCTGATGGGACTTTTTCCACTTTCATTTGTGAAAGTAATTCACACCTGAAATAGGTAATAACATTAGTGTAAAAAGAATATAACTAGGATCTAGCATGTTAAAGTTGCTGATAGTAGCTCCAATGTTTTATCGCTAACGGCGTTCTTTAACAGTACGCAATTCTTAGGATGTTCCTCTCCTAAAACTGTCTAGCAAGTTATCCAGGTGTCAATAGCTGTGCAACAAGATGTTGTGAAAGAATAATAGAGACTACCATGTTACCCTCAAAAGTGACTCATATTGTTTTTCTGTTAACAGGCATGTCCCCAGAATACCAGAGGTATCAGAGCAGTGCAGTGTTCATCATACAACAACAAACCATTTATGGGGCGATTCTATGAGTGGGAACCATTTCTAGAAGGTAAGAGAAGACCATTTATCTAATATTTACAACATTGAAGATGAACCCATGCACACTATAATGAACCACCTGAAGGTAATATAGTACATCTCTGAACTGCAATTTAATTTTATGTGAGCACTGAGGATATTAGGCAAAGTTATATTTTGTTGTAGAGCTTTTGAAAGGCTGAGTTTCATTTATTTCCTTCTGTATTCCCTCTTGGTTTTTAAATAGTACTTTTGTTTCAGAGCTAAGTCACATTGATTTGTTTGGTTTTTTAGAGATTTTCTGCAGCTAGGCATTATGAGGTGTTGTGCATGAAAGGATCACTGCATAGGTTTCTTCTGAAAGGATATGGAATTTGCTACTGTCATCCCTATAATGAGTGATTTCAACTTATTATATGTAACTTGTATTTTATTGCTTTCTATGTACTGCGGTTCTGACCCTTGGGTGAGGGTTGTGGACCACTTTACATAGTCGTGCAACAGCTAGCTGGAGGTGCAAATCAGAGCATTAGTACAGTGGGGGGAAATGAACATGTTTAACATTGTTCTTGCTAATATTAATCATTACATAGTAAAAATGAGGGGTGGACATGACTTGCGTAATTATGTGGAATTACCTACAAATTCCATTAGATTACATGAAATTATGCAAGAAGAGCTACTTTGATAGCAAAAAGTGCCCCCTGCATCAAAAATGGATGCGAGGATGCATTTTGCGCTCATAAATAGCTTGAAATTTTCGCCCCAAAATTACTCTTATTTACACAATCAAACTTAATCTCACTATTGTCAGTAATCACACATTAAAGCATCACTCAGGCAGTGCACACATTCAGGAAGATCAATAAAGGAATTGATTTTTCAAAGAGGGTGATAGATGACATTTATTCTAATAGGTTTGAATACTGATGGTTAGGCATTTGTAACAGCAAAAATATTGAATTTATATAATGGTACTGTAAGGTGTTACTTAAAGGAAATTGCAAATTCTCCCTCCTGCTATTTCAGATCTGACTTTGCTTTGAATACTGTAATACTGTGACTTTGCTTTGATGTCTGGTGTCATTTATGAGTTGTAGCACAGGGTTAAACCACACATCATACGAGTGATGAGATTTACAAATCTATTGTATCACAGAGCTCGTAGAGTGTCTAACTTTGCAATTGCAGAGCTGAAATCGTTTAGGGTTCATTGTATTTTTGCTTCTTTGGGTGCTGTAGGAAGATCCATTTTATTGTAGATGGTCATGAAATGGTTATGCGATTGCTATAACACTGAGATCTATGGTTACCGTTGTGTTGTGCAAATCAGTGAATGGGTGAATGGACTGTATTCGTAGTTGAACTCAATGATATTGCCACTGTTGCACGGTGCACCCTGGTAAGTTGTAATTTATGACGTATTGTTTGGGATGTAACTATTGAAACTGATCTATATCTGGGGGTTGAAATTTGAAATTTTGCATTGAGCATGACTAGTGCAGTTGCTTCAGGAGAAAATATGAATGCCTTTAGATACTTATCCATATAATCTATTGTCATTTCAAGATGTGACATTTTATTAGAGAGTGTGTTGATGTCACATAGGATACATTTGATGACATGAAATTACAGGTCAAATTCACAAAAGCATTCATGAGAACAGGAAGTAGTATTATGGAAGTACTGTTATATACTTTGCATACTATCTCAAATCTACCATAAATGATCCAACTGCCTATTAGTGAAATAAAAATATGTAGTAAATGTATATACCTATTACTATTTTATTCCTATTTTAGATTTGTTGGACCAATTCACAAAGCGATATAAGTCTATGTAAAAGATAACTACAGATGTACTCTTTCAAACACTTTTACATTCCTATGTTAATCGGTCCCGATATATTCAATTAATTCCTCTAAGTGTTGGTAGGTTATCATTTGCAACTTCAGCTGTATCTTTGTTGTCTATGGCGTTATAGTGAATTTTCAATCTGGGGGCCCTACGGTGCAAATTTTGCAAGTCTGTTAATTTTGTATATGTGTGTGCTGTTTGGTCCTGTGGGGCTGGCCAAGAGTCTATTTAGTATTTCATTTAGAAGTGGTTTGTTTTTGTTAGTGGGAATTTAAAATTAGTTTGTTCTTGGAAAATCATTGTAGGGTATTATGTGTATGGACGAGTGTGCCAAACAAATGTACATTTCTTTGCCTTGAGTACTTATTTTTCCAGTGCTCTGCTAGAGCATAGTGCTTTGTACATATCCATCTCATACCTCAATCATATATACTATACAATGTTGTTCACATAAGAGTTTGTGTTTAGTTATGGTGATTTTACCAAAGTAGTTATTTTAGTGGAAATATGTTGCTAGTTTGAAAGCACGTTTGCAGTTTTGTTTATGGGGACATTGCCCCTTGAATCACATCTGGAAAGTAAACATTCAAACATTTAGCTACAAAGAACACATTTGCAGTAGATAAATATTGGGACAAGTAGGATTATTAGTTCCTTATTAATGGATTTGTTCCTGGCAGTTTCATGGGAGAGATTTCTCCAATGCCAAATCAAAACTTTCCGCAGCCCATTGAACAATACTCATAGTATCGGATTTTCCTACGATGCTTGTCTATGGCAAGGATCATAGGTAGTGTAATTGGATTAATATTTTCCCCATCCTGCAATTTCCCCTTTGTGTTTTTCGCACATGTGGTTCAGACATTCTTTCACACGTTTCATGATTCTCCTTATCTACTTTTGAGAAGAAAACACAAATCACAGCATAAACCTAGGTATGCTCTTTCTTTGAAATTCTGAAGTTTCAGTGCGCACAGGAATACCTGTGGGGTACATTACATGTATTCCATAGGTTGCATATCCTTGCTTTTCAATAATAATGGGTGCTGATTTCAGTGCTGCTTCAAATCAATATAAATATCTACCTGCACTTAGAAAACACTCTCTTTATTCTGTAGTGGAACCAACCATAAATCGTTTTATTCTACAGCAGAACTTATCTGAAATTTTGTAAAGTTAACACAGGGAGTCTAAGAGACTGAAATTTAAAAATTCACTAAGTGTATCAGTGATTGGGCTGCATGTGAAGGTCTGCATCTAGATCATATGCAATTGCTCACAATTCGGTCACCATAATGCAAATAGTTTAAAACAGCTAGAGCACATCATATTAATTTTCTAAAACAGCAAGGCTAATGCAATTTAGCTAGTGAGTTGAGGCTGTCTGTTTCATTTCATTACAGTCATACATGCTATTACTAGATTACTATGTATTTTGATAGCATTTGCTAGTATTCATCACAAGCTATTAAAGTTACACAACAAATTGGGTTAGGTACTGGGGCGTTACTGTTAGTCTCACCATAGCATGCCTTTCCTAAAACATACTAAAAAGATGAAGCAGTGGTAGATGCAAGTCTTGGAAAATCATTTACAAATATTTTCAAATTCTCAATCATTTCAAAAGTTAAATTTTCTTGACTGCATCTCTGACTAGAAATGCAAATGAGATTATAGTAGGTAAAAATAACAAACCATATTCACAAAGGTAGATTTATATGTGGAGATCTCTGCACATGGAGATCTACACCTGTGTGTAGATCTCATGTATGGAATTCACATTTTCTGTGCATGTGAAGGTCTGCATCTAGATCATATGCAATTGCTCACAATTCGGTCACCATAATGCAAATAGTTTAAAACAGCTAGAGCACATCATATTAATTTTCTAAGACAGCAAGGCTAATGCAATTTAGCTAGTGAGTTGAGCCTGTCTGTTTCATTTCATTACAGTCATACATGCTATTACTAGATTACTATGTATTTTGATAGCATTTGCTAGTATTCATCACAAGCTATTAAAGTTACACAACAAATTGGGTTAGGTACTGGGGCGTTACTGTTAGTTATTTGATATTTGTGGGTATTTGTAGAGCGCAAACATTCGCTCCGAAAGGAGCGTCTTGGCGCTAGGAATAGCATGCAGTGGGTACGTGACAGATGGTGCGTGATGAAGAAACTGGAACTAAATAGCTGCCAATACAGAGGCGTCTGGTTGTTGGTACACCCATGTCTTTAGGAGTTTTCTAAAAAGGCTCTCCTTATCAGTTAATCTAAGATTGGCAGGTAGATTGTTCCATGCCCTAGCTGCCAGGACGGTAAATGTTTTCCCACCCCTGGTTATGTACTTAAATCTTGGAATAGTGATGAGATTTGTACCAGAGGATCTCAGACATCGCGAGGGGTTGTAGCGTGTGAAGCGCTTTGCAAAGTAATGGGGACCTGTGTTTTTCATAGTTTTGAATACGGTAAGAAGGAGTTTAAAAAGAATCCTTTTGTGCAATGGTAACCAGTGGAGGATGTTCAGTGCAGTTGAAGCTGATGACCTTCTAGGGAGTCCCAGCACCAATCTAGCAGCTGCATGTTGTATGCTCTGCAGCTTTTTAAGGGTGGTCTTTTTCACTCCAGCCATTAATCCATGACAGTAATCAAGTTGGGAGAGTATTAAAGCTACCGCGACTGATTTTCGAGCTGCGATGGGGAGGAGATCAAAGAATTTTTTTAAAGATTTAATAAGTCCAAAACAACGTCCAGCGGTGATCCTGACGTGGTCATCGAAAGAGAGGAATGAATCGAATTGCACGCCCAGGTTCCGCGCTGAAGGTACAGCGCTGGGTGGGGCCTCAGATCCTGTGGGCCACCAGTCCTTCGGGCAGAAGGATAGATCTTTGCTCAGCGGTATAATTTCAGTCTTGGCACTATTGCATCTTAAATGGTTTTTGTTAAGCCACTGGAAAACATCAGAGAGACAATTTTGGGAATTTTGGAGTCTCACCATAGCATGCCTTTCCTAAAACATACTAAAAAGATGAAGCAGTGGTAGATGCAAGTCTTGGAAAATCATTTACAAATATTTTCAAAATCTCAATCATTTCAAAAGTTAAATTTTCTTGACTGCATCTCTGACTAGAAATGCAAATGAGATTATAGTAGGTAAAAATAACAAACCATATTCACAAAGGTAGATTTATATGTGGAGATCTCTGCACATGGAGATCTACACCTGTGCGTAGATCTCATGTATGGAATTCACATTTTCTATGCAGAGATCTCTAACTACAATTAGTCTTCCCCCTGACTGAGAATAATTTGTGTGACTATAAAATTACTTATAGTAATTTTCCGGCTGTTTGTGAAGTTCTGCACCACCGAGTCAGATCTTGCCATAGAAAATAAGAGGGAATATTAAGAAAATATGGTTTAAAAAATATTATTTTTTCATTATTAAAACACATGGTTAAGCTACCAAGGGGCAACACACCTGCACTAAAACTTAACATATTACATTTCAACATAATTTGTTTAAAAACATTTACCTTATTTTGTAATTAAATAAAATTTAAATACATTGAAATTTTTCATCCCTTCACAATACAATTTGGTCCTAATTTTAATGTCGGTCAGGAAGCCTCCAACCGCAGGACGGCATTGTAGGAGAATCCGAATTGGTTATGGCCAGTCGGAAAGGCCTCACAATCCCTAACGGACGGCGTTTGCGCCGCTGGAATTATGATGGCACTTTCCAACAGCAGTTCTATGTTGGCTTTTGTGACATGGGACTGCTGGCCGAAAGTGACTTTGGTGCTCATTGCACGGCCCACTTAAGCCCTGGCCCTCCAGTTATGGCCCTGGTGGACACCTATGGTGGACCCCTGTAATTTCCTGCACCAACTCACATTTCTCAATGGGAGCTTGTGCTGTGGGTGGTTTTTGCAACCACACCATGTAGAATCGTAATGAGGAGTGTGGAACTGCTGACATATGGTCAGGCAGTTCCCACGCCAAAGTGGTGTCGGTCAGAGGCAACTCCTACCGACATCAAAATCAGGCACTTTGTGTTTAAAGTTCCAGAGTCTTGGATGCAAGTTAGGTATTATTTGTGATTTATTTTTTTTTTTCTGTATGTTGTCTTAATTAGTTACTATTTACACTATATCATAAATAGGAAACATTTACATTTCTTTATTATAAAATGGACATATTGAAAATAAAAACTATTAAAATACATTAATTTTAGGGGGGCGTGGCCAGCAGCATGGCCGACTAGACGTGCCGGCACAGAGCTCCGGCCGAGCCAACTAAATATCCGACTTACCTGATCCCCCAAGACCCAGGAACGCCGCAGCAGCAGGGAGCTGAAGCCCGGGCACCTGATACGGTTCATTGCAGAGCTGCAACGAAGGCGATCCCTGCCAGGGCGCCGGGTGAAACGGAGGCTCTGCTGCCTCAAGGAGAGCGAGATGGCGGCCCCGGTGCTCCGATAGAGAAAGGCGCTCATTGAGAACCGGCGGCCCCTCGCCACGCTGCCGCAGGCCCGGGGAGGCTCCGCTGGATGCTTGGCGGCCGGGCGGACGGCTGCATACCACCTCCGACGGACATTAGAGGCGGGATAGAAACGACCACCGACCGCCTTATCCAATATGGCGGCCGGCGTGGAGGCTCCGGGACTGTGACGGCGGGGTCCCCCACACTGCTACCGCGGCCGGAGGGAGTCTGTGACCTGCTGCGGGCCCAGGAGCGGAGCGGAAGGGGGGCCTGCACCGAGGTGAGGAGCTCAGTATCTGCCTGACGAGAAGACCGGGGTCGGCCCCTGAAGCGGCGCCCGCCTTCACCAACATGGCGGCCGCACGCTAACTGTGTGCTGCGGAGCGGAGCTTGACTCGCGGTCGGCTGCGAAGGCCTGCCGGGGGGGGAGGGGGCTGGTCCCTGCCGCCCTAGTGACCAGGTGGCCCGCTCTGGAACAGTAGAGACGGGGCGTCACCACGAGCCCTCCGTACACAGCGCCGCACTACTGCCCTTCTGAGTGGCGGCCCGGGACTGAGGCGGTGAGGAGCACAGGGAGTGTACGCGGGCCCCTGGCCCAGAGACTTTCAGGATATCAATTGGGGGCCACCCAAGGGCATTGCGTGTTCGAGGCACTACTTGACTCGGCCTCTGTTCCCGGTGCACGGCCGAGCCCAGCGATACCGCGGAGGGAGGCAGGGAGGCAGGTTCATCCCAGAAGCCCCTGGCCTCTTGACAACGCAGCTATGGGCAAGAATACACCGATACCCAAGACCAAGCGGCAGGGCCTAATAGATGATTTCGCGGCTCCGCGACCAGCGGTGGAGCAACGGCCCATGCAAGCAGGCGCACGCAATGACACGGACATGCTGATGGAGGCCATACGGGCGTCTAGAACGGACATCCAAGCTTCACGAGCGGCCTTGGAAACCAAAATCGGGGAGGTCGGGTCCGAGGTTATGCTGCTGCGCCAGGACTTTCGAAACTTGACCGACAGGGTCTCTGAGACCGAGACGAGGTTGACGGAAAATGAGAAGTCGGTCTCTGAGCTGAGGAAGGACATGGCGGAGCTCCAGGCCTCACACCGTCAACTCTTGTGGAAGGTGGATGATGCCGAAAACAGGTCAAGGCGGAATAACCTGCGATTCGTGGGCTTTAGAGAAGGGGTTGAGGAAAGGAGTATGGTCGCCTTCCTTCTCGACTGGCTCAAAAAGACCTTCCCTACGGCGCGGTTTTCCCCGTGTTTTCTCATAGAAAGGGCGCACAGGGCGCTCCTGGCCAAACCACCGGAGGGGGCGAGACCACGACCGGTCATAGCCCGGTTTCTGAACTTTGCCGATCGAGATCTGATATTGCGTGAAGCCAGGACACTGGGCGAGATCCGCTTTGAAAACACCACCATAATGATCTTCCCGGATTACAGCCAAGAAGTGTCTAAACAACGCCGCTCCTTTGACGCTGTAAAAGCAAAGCTGAGGTCCCTCAACATCCAGTATATGCTCCTCTTCCCGGCCAAGCTTAAGGTCATCTATCAGGACAAATCCATCTTCTTTGCACACCCAGACGACGCGTGGCAATGGCTGGAGGAGCGACCTATCCTGAATAGTAGGGAGGCGGCGGGCCGGGCAGTGCTAGACCGGTCACTACGGGACAAACCGCAATGGGAGAGGCCGAAGCCGCAACGACGGAGACTGCGGAAGACACAGCGCAAGACACCGCAAACGCCATACAGGACAAGCGACCAGCAGGGCAGGAGGCGAGGCAGGTCCGCGTCACCGGGTACTGACTCTGTTGCAGGCTCGAGGTCTGGTAGCCTGCGAAATGGAATCCGTTCTGAAGAAGAAGTAATGGAGGAATCGGAGGGCCGGGCATCCGAAGGGGAGGAGGATGACGCCAGGAGTGATTCGCTGCACCCTCTGGCCAAAGAAATCCAGCAGTTGGAGCAAGACTCTACAGGTCGTGAGGGACAGATGGACACACAAGACTCACATTCGTGAACTATGCTGCACTGGGAAGGGGATGAGATGACGGCTCGGCGAGGCAGAGCAAGCAAGTTGGCACCCCCCTAGTACTGTTCTTTGTGCTTTTAGCACTGATTGCGGTTTATTGAGGGTGGGATGTGTGGGAGGGCGACAGGCCTACTCCCATGGATAGTTGAGACCCGGATGGGGATGCAACTGGAAGGGGAGGGAGGTGGGGTGGGGGGAGCGGATTGGGGTTTTGCTACCATGTTACCCCACGTTGGGGTTGTTGAGAGTGTTGGGGAGGGAGGGGGGAAGTTTGTCAAACTACAGCAGCAACGAGTCCGGGAGAATTTTTTCCCCCGGTTGGGGTCTACAAAGGTTATGGGGGGGAGGGGGGAACCCGTTCAGGAACAGCAGAGACACGCCAGCCCACAGTTGATGACATCCCTAAGTCACGGTCCCACCCAGGGAAGGTTCAGAGCAACACAATGGCAAGTACACTAGACGCTACACCCACGGGTGACACAGGGTTCACGGTGCTAAGCTGGAATGTGAACGGCCTGGGGTCGAAAATTAAAAGAGGTTTAGTTAATGCGTACCTCAGACGACTGACACCAGACGTCATCCTACTCCAGGAAACGCACCTTAGAGGGAACCAGTGCGCATTTATTGCGCGGGGTAGATATACTGTCCTGGCACATGCGGGATACACGGCAGACTCCAGGGGGGTGGCGATCCTTATAAAAAAATCGGCGCCGTTCACGATTACACGCACTTGGCTAGACCCTCAGGGCACATATGCGGGAGTCCAGGGGTTGTGGAAAAGACGTAGGTTCACGATAATATCAGTGTACGCTCCTCCCAAGCTACAGGCTCCCACACTGAAGGCGGTTGCTAATATCCTACTGGACACGGCTGACACAACTCAAGTAATGGGGGGGGACTTTAATGATGTCATGTGCACCACACAAGATAGGTCGGGGACTTCACACCCACTGGGATCCACAACTGCCCTAGCCCGGCAGATGAATACCCTCGGCCTCACCGACGTATGGCGTTGGCTCCATCCAACACAAGTAGCCTATTCCTTTTACTCCGGGGCACACAAGGTCTTCTCCAGGTTGGATTATGTTTTTATGTCTAGGCAGGATATCACGGTTGGAGACCTGGCAGAGTACAAGGCGCGGGGGATCTCCGACCACTCCCCCCTATTAGTGCAGGTGGGACGAGCCAGAGGGGTGAGGCAGTCACAATGGCGATTAGCGGCATGGGACATCCAAACCCCGGAAATACTTAAGGGCGTGCGTGCAGACATACGGGTGTACATGGCCGAAAATGAGGGTTCGGTGGACTCTGGTGTTACCCTCTGGGAGGCTATGAAACCAGTCCTGAGAGACCGCATTCAAACTAGGCTGGGAGAAGCTAGGAGGTCGCGCCAGGGTCAGGTAGAGAGTGAAGAGGTCTCCATTTTAAATTTAGAAACGGAGTATCACCAACAGAAGGGAGAGGCCCGCCTCAGGAAATTGATTGACGCACAGAGACGTTACAGGGAATTAGTCACGGATGAGGCGCGCACTCAGGCACTGGCGACGTTGCATCGACTGTATGATGTCGGTGACAAGTCGGGCAAACTTTTAGCCTGGCTGAGTAGGAGGGAAACTGCGGCGAGATGGGTGGATATGATCTCGTTACCGGGGAACAGGCAGGTTAACACGGATAGGGACATAGCCGAGGCCTTCGCGACCTATTACGAGGACTTCTACAGAGCTAGGGACCTGGGCGACTGTGAGGACGCCCATCGCTACTTAAGTGGTATGGAGTTGCCGACGTTATCCGCGGAGGCTACTGCAGCCCTGGAGGCGGATCTGACGCTGGACGAAATCTCTGAAGCTGTGACGGCGTTGAAACCGGGGAAGACTCCCGGGCCCAATGGCTTCCCGGCTGAATTTTTTAAACGTACGGCGGATCTGTTGCAACGACACGTGAAGACCCTCTTCACGGACGCATACCATGCAGGGAGTTTTCCTCCGGACCTGGTCTTGGCCACTATTATCCCAATCTACAAAGAGGGCAAACCCAAAAACGACTGCTCCTCCTACCGCCCAATCTCCCTCCTAAATACGGAGACAAAAGTACTGGCCACTATCCTGGCTCGACGGTTGCGACAGGTAATCACGGAGTTGGTGCATATGGACCAGTCCGGTTTCCTTCCGGATAGGGCGACCAAATTGAATCTCCGTCGCACTCACAACTGGCTACAGGAGGTCCGTGAGAGAAGTGAACCCCACTGGTTCCTCTCATTGGACGCGGAGAAGGCATTTGATGCAGTCCACTGGCCCTTTCTGATGGAGACCCTCCGACGTTTTGGGATTGGTCCCAAATACATGCAGTGGGTCCGGCTCCTGTACTCCAACCCGAAGGCGAGAGTGCGGATCAATGGAAGGTTGTCCCGTGAGTTCCCCATTGGTAGGGGTACGCGCCAGGGCTGCCCATTATCCCCCCTCCTGTTTACCCTTACGATTGAGATTTTAGCGACACGGATTAGACAGAATCAGGATATCGGAGGTTTTAGGTGGGATACTATTGACGGCACACAGGAAAAAATATCTTTGTATGCCGACGACGTACTATTGTTCGTGACCGACCCAAGCAGGACAATTCCAGCACTGTTCGGGGAGCTAGGCGAATTCGGGGCGAGGGCGGGACACACGATCAATTGGCACAAATCGGTCCTTTATGACCCACAAGGCAAGGAGCGTCATGAATGCCTTCCGAGGCAGCTTATTCATACGACAGACGGCTTCCAATACCTGGGCGTATATATAACGCTAGATAGGACACGCTCCTACACTGCAAACGTGGCTAGAATAATGGTAGAAGCAAGGTCAGAAATGGACAGATGGAGGCAACTCCCGCTCACCCTATTGGGCCGTGCCGCACTATATAAAATGGTCCTACTACCCAAGTTTCTCTATGCACTCCAGAATGAGTATTATCCCCTGCCATTGGCGACTCTGACTAAAATTCATGCGGACCTGCGCGCCTTCCTGTGGCTGGGAAAACAACCTCGTGTGGCCCTCACCACGTTGCAGCGCCACCAATATAGCGGGGGTATCTCGCTTCCCAACCTGGAGGCGTATTATTGGGCGGAACACCTCGCCCCGATCAACGAGTGGCTCCATGCGGCGGCCGATCACCCCACCTATGCGCTGGAAAGGTCTCAATGGTCACGCAAATCTATATTGCATTACCTCTATGGGGAAGCGGTAGGCCAGCACTTCCTTCCCGCCACTAAGATAACGTTGACAGCGTGGCGTAGGGCAACGAAAAGAATGGGTTGGGACAAGAGGATCACTCGTCAGACACCACTGTGGTACTGCAAGTGGCTAGGAGAACTGAATAAACTGAAAGGTTTTAGGAGGTGGGATGACATAGGCATCTCCACGGTAGGGGACGTGATTGCAAAAGGGGAATTAAAGACCTTTCCGGCACTCAGAGCAGAATTTGGCCTACATAACACTCAGTACTACAAATATTTACAACTGAAACATGCCTGGAGCGCACAAAACATTGTACTGGCAGATCTCCCAGAATACGCACCACTGGAGGGTAGACTGCTGCAGGAACAGATACAGGGTGGGGCGATATCCCTAACGTATAAGACTCTAACCAACAATATGCTGGGTGACCTGCAAGCCCTACGAGATAGATGGGAGGCGGATATGGGGGACATGGAGGATCTAGACTGGGAACTCGCCCTCATGCACCCCCGTGAGGTAGCTATTAAGTCCAGACTCCGCCTCATACAATTTAAAATACTGCACAGATCTTACTTTGACAGGGTACGACTCTTTAAAATGGGTAGGATACCAGACACAACATGCCTTAGATGCCATCGACACACAGGTGATTTCTTCCATACACTGTGGGGGTGTGATATAATTCAAGAATACTGGGAGGAGGTGTTCCGGGAACTGGAGGATGTATTGGAGGTGGCCTTACCACGTGACCCTAGACTGGCATTGTTGGGTACGATCACAGATGTAGACCTGCCCCGCCCCTTGACTATCTTTCTGGTACTGGCCTTAGTAGTGGCAAAAAGAGGCATCGCAAGATGCTGGGGAGCGCCCGAAAAACCGAACATGGAAGAATGGCGGAGGGGGTTGGATCTGTACATGGCGGCGGAGAGAGTTACTTATCGTGCACGGGGCTGCCCCAAAAAATTCAGGAAAATATGGGCTAAATGGAGACAATTCCATGGGCTAGATTGAGACCCTGTGGACTAGTAAAATGTGGGAGGGGAACACCTGGATGAGATGGTGTGCACAGTGGGGACTCCTGAGTGTTATGTGACTACGTTAATACCTGTTCTTGTGTGCGTGATTGTCGGATGAGACACGTCGAGAGAGGGTGGGGACCAAGGGGTGGGGGGGTGTGGAGGGTTGGCGGGCGGCTGTTCCGGGGATTCTGTTGGGTTTTGGTTTACTTGTTCTTACTCTTGCTAGTTTGAATACGAAACTATTACTGCAGGGTATGATATGATGTAACTACTGAGAAAAGTTGCGTTCCTGGCGGATAGGGCGGAATGTTGACACCCTACCGTCTGTCTACCTTTTTCCTTAGCGGTGATACTACTGATGCAACAATAAAAAGAATTTTAAAAAAAAAAAAATACATTAATTTTAAGATTGTTATATAATTTATTTTATTGTATATGTTTTTCTATGTTTTAGTGTTATTCCCTGCCTTCATTGATCTCATAGAGTGCTCCAGGTACTACTGACTTTGGCGGCTGCCCGGCATCTGGTGAAGTGGTTATAGCAAGCACTTCTTGAATCGGTTACAAAACCGCTTAACTGTACAAGAGGGAAATGGGAGGCGATTATCAGGAAACCACGAACGGACAAGGAATGGGCACGAGTACTGATGGGTTAAAAAAAAGCATGAAGAAACTCCAACTTCAAAACGATTCAATGTAACTATACACGCATGGTGTATCTAACACCCCCATAGATTAAACGTAGTGGGAGGGGAAGGAGACCGATCCTGTGATAAATGTGGATTAAGAGATGCAGGCTTTGCACACATGACGTGGGAATGCACATACCGACATGGGAGAAAAACGTAGATATCTGGTCTAAGGCAGAACTGAGGGACCTTCAGAAAGATGATTTACGGGGACTACGCAAACGCTCCATATCAGAGTTATGGGCAGAGGTACTGAGGAACTGGGAGTCCAGAAACATGGTGGATTTGGTAGGATGAAGTAACAGAGGAACTAGGGTATGATGCCCCTAATATGGGATTCCCTGACCCACCCAGTTCCCCACCTTGACAAACATCTGAATACATACACAGAGGAAATATCCTGAACTAGATGCCCCCCACTGGGCTAGAGGGGATGCTGGAGACCCCGTTACTTATAGTAGGCACCTTAAGAAACACAACACCACAAAGTTTATTATAGATTGTTATTTATTAATATTATGGCAAGAAATGATTGTGAGTTTTGGACTAAGACGAGGAAGCAACTCCCTTAAGCACACATATGATACAGTACAGAATGTTGGAGTGAAAGGTATATTGCAAACCACTAATGAGAATGGACATTAAGTGTATTCCATGATTACTTAATAACATGGAATACAGATTTGTACAGGTTAGCAAGACTAGTAATCCTATATGACTGTTTATACTTGTGAAGTGTATATATATATATATATATATATATATATATATATATATATATATATATATTTCAAAAGTCCGAAATCAACTTAGCTTGCGCACATGCTGACAACGAAAGTTGAGTAAAGCCACAGACTCCGTGCTCTCGTTTTCAGTGCTATTTATTCGTGAATAACAGCCCACCAGTCGCCATGACGCGTTTCGCCTCAGCCGAGGCTTGATCACATGTCATGTAGAGAAGAAAGGAAGTGACATAAGTAGTATAGATGGTCACATGATCAATAGTGCATCCTTTACAAATTAAAGTGGTATTCACCAATTCAAAGCGAAATGAAGGGCACAGTGCCATATTGTTGCAATGTTCATATCTCGAGCTGTGCGCTCAAACCATATTACATCAAATTATTATGTACATATATTCACTAAGGAAATCAAAAGGGGGGAGTGAAGAGGTGATGCCGGTGGGCACCGAGGTGGGCACGTCCTCCTCTTGTCAGGGTTAAAGGTTAATCAGAAAGGGCCACCTCACATTGGGTGGATGTGTATCCAGATGTCATTGGAATACACCATCTTTGTTAAAATACCCCTCACACACCAAAAGGGCCCTTGGTGTCATGCTTCATCATCGGGGTCTTCCCGTCCCGCTGCGGGGCGGGGCAGTGCTGCGACAAGCGGATACGCTGGAGCACCTTTAGATGGAGGTGCTATGTGTTAGGAGTGAGTGTCAGTGGGGTCAGGGGTGATATAAGGTGTGAGTTAAAAAATACCTGGCCTAGTGGAAAAAGAAAATTTTATTAAACACTGGCTGGTATTATTAAAAGGAAAAGTGAAACAGAGAGATAGAGCAGGTTAATGGGCTCTCTCTTCTAAGTGGGTCAACATGTTTCGAGGCACGGGGCCTCTTCGTCAGGACCTAGGGGAGATCCCCCTGTCACTCACTAATGTTTTCTCCACATAGGTAGAAAAAAGTGTATGTACAAAAAGTGAACAAAAAGGACTATGTGAGTAACTACAAATTAATAATTACAGCACATATATGCTACCACACTAATAATGTAGTATGCCTGCAAGATAAGAGTAATAGATTAAAAATGCGCCGATCCCAAGGTGCGCTTAACTCTATTTTACCTGTAATGGAAAATGAGAAACACACACAGAAATATATACAAGTAGGGGATCCTGTGTAAACATTGAAGATTGTTGAAGAGTTCCTTCAGCACACACACAGTCAGTCACACACAGAATAAGTAACACACATAGGTTCTGCATAGCCAGAGGTTTGAGATATGGAAATGCATACTTATCAATGGGGGGATCAATGCCTCATGAGCCAGCATAAGACTGAAGGGTATGGTGGGGTATCAGCTGCAGAGAAGGAAAAAGGGGATATAATGTAATCCTGCCCTCAAAGTTGTATAAGGTAGCTTAACCAGGTTATGTTGGAATGCAGGCTTCATCATACTCGATACGGCTATGCCGTACTTACTGTGCCCCTAGCACGCTTGTGCTTCCTCCTTCGTCCGCGGCTTCCGTGGATGTGAAGGGGGTGGAGGGCGGCGTGTTTATATACTAGATAGTAATTGGATAATTGATCAATTAAGCGTGGCGGGAAGCTCGCCGAGTATATATGGCCAGAAAGGGAAATACGGGGGTGGCCATGTTGGAGTGTTAGGTAAAACCAATAGATGTTGGTTCCTCAGATTTGGTACCCGTTTAATAACGTTTGTTGGCACTCTTCGTGAGTGTAGAGCAAGTTCTAGCTGAATGGGTAGCCGGACCGGGAGGTTTTAACCGCAGTGGCGCCAGGCGCTGTATGATTTGTCACTGCGCATGCGCCGGAGCAAGTACACTTCCGCGTTGGGCAGTCACTGAAGCCGGTGTGCATATTCACTGCCATTATCATTATGTAGTTTTTACAGCTATAGACAGACATATATATAAGAATATAGGAATAATTCTAAAAAATTTTTTGTTTCTTTTAAGAAAACATCAACAATTCATATATTTACACTGAATCAACAAAATATTATTTACAGTAAGTTTTGTTAGTAAAAACCCATAAAGCAGGTCTATTTCATCCCAAAATTTAACTTTATGTATATTATAGTTCTAAATAACATTAAGATTTTGCTGTTCATAGCTATTTAAGGCAGTAAATTGAAATTGAATACATGTCACAATTCAGTGCAAATTATACCACAGTGGGTAATGGCAATATTCACCCTCCATCAACAGATCTGTTTCCTATATATTTATTACTTTTTACTTCCTTGGGGGTCGTCAGTTTAACCATAACTTAAAGTGACAGTGCAAAAAAACTAATATGTTACTCATAAAATTTCATTAATGTTCAGGCTACCAAATAAGTATATAAGAAGATGTTCTACAGCTCATCGAGTACACTCACGCCAACAAGATATATTGTATATCTCAACATAGATTCATAAACATGTGTAGAGATCTTCACTGCAATTAAGTCCCCCAGGCTGCTTGCTATTGAGTTCGAGGATGTAACGTGTTTCTAAGAGGCGTAATTTACCATCTCTATCTCCTCCCCTCCTCAATGGTAGAACAGAGTCCACCAGATAATACTGTAGCAGGTCTGGATTACTCTGATGGCATTTCTCAAAATGTCTTGCTACTGGATAGGACTGATCTTTCCCCGAGATTGCACGCAAATGCTGTAAGATGCGCCTGTGGGCAGGAAGACGAGTACTCCCAACATACTGTAAGCCACAAGGGCACAGTAGTATATACACCACAAATTCAGTTTTGCATCCCAGCTTTTGTTTAACAGCAATTGGTGTATAATGAAAAGGACTTACAAAATGGGTTTTATTGATGGCGTGCTTACAGGCCTTACAGACCTGACATTTTTTAAAACCTGTAATCCGTTCCCACCATTTCTTGGGGACGTCCAGAGTGTTACTGACAATCGCACTGCCTAATGAAGGAGACTTCCTGAAGGTGATCTGAGGTCTATTTTTCACTAGATCCCCAATCACAGGATCCCCTTGTACCAAGTTCCAATTTTTTTTAAAAATCCTTCGAATCTCAGCATGCTGTTGACTGTAAGTGACAATCGCCCTGCACTGCATTTTTTCATTAGTTTCAGCTTTTGTATCAGCTGTAATTCCAATGTCAGGGTGATTATCCAATAATTGTTCTCGAGTCAATTTGCATGTTTTTCTTATAGCCTCATCTATCATTTTGTGGCTATATCCTCTCTCCAAGAAGCGCATTTTGCACATGTTCTGGGCTAGCTTACATTCATTATCTATATATATATATATAAATATATATATATATATATATATATATATATATCTATATGTTTGCAAAATGCCAATAAATATATATATTTTTTAAAACATTGATCTCAATTGTCACAAACCTTTTTGAGGGCAGCAGCTAATACCCAACCACCAAAATCTTGGAAAGAGTTGATGATAGTACCAACTTTTAAAAAGGAGGACAAGGCGGACTCAAACTGTAATTGGGCCATTTCCTGCTTGGATTCACTGGTAGGGGTATTTTAGCCAAACTTATATCATGGGCCAAAGATAATCATATTTTTTCAGATGCACAATACAGCTTCTGTAACAGCTTGTGAACCATAGCCAATGTTTATATCTTTATTTGCTAATTTCTAAGTACACTGTGGCAAAATATGGGGCAATCCATCTTTCTTTCATGGATTCTTCCTCTGCTTTCCATTGGGTTAATTGAGGGAAGCTTTGGTGCAAGATGTTGGGTTTTTGAGTGGATCCTTCAATCGTTTATTTTTTGGCCCATTTACATTTGACTGCCAGTGCATGTGTTTGCGATGGTGCTTCTGGTGAGAGGTCGAATTCATTCCGGATCGGTATGGGTTTCAGAAATGATTGTTTTCTGGCTCCTTTCCTATTTACCCTATACATTAATGATCCTGATTCTCATTTCAAGTTCATTAGATCTGGATATGCCTCAGATTGACACCCGCCCAGTCCCAGTGCTCCTCTATGCCAATGATGCTATCATCATAGCATGATCTGCAAATGGCCTTCAAAAATTAATGGATTCATTTGTTACATTCATCACCTGGACCTGGAACAAACTTATCTAAAACACACGCAATGGTATGTGATCCCAGATTAATAAAGAAATCCTTTTTTGTTGACTCAGTGTAAATCTAAATGGTTACAACTTTCCAGTATTTGGGAGCCCAATGGACTCAGGCCTCACGTGGCAACAACATATCACCGTACGAATGCAACAGTTTGAGAGGTGCGTTGAGGTTGAAACCAATAAAATAAAACCTTGAGATTTATAAGATTGAATGTGCTTTGGTAGCAACATATGTGGCAGAACTTTGGGCATATACTGACCATAAGAAGATCCAAAGGCTGGGCATACACTGACCATAAGACAAACGAAAATTTAAAAAGCAAATATACAAAGATTGTTAGCCATTCCATCTAGTAGCTCTGGGGTGCTCTCCCACTCTGAGCTAGGAGACAAGCATATAATGGATTTTATTAAATTACGTCCTTTGGCTTTAAATGTGGGGGAAACCAAAGAAATTATTCAATCGCACAATAATCTGGGATTGTCTTTCCTTGCTGAATGCCCTTCGAATCCTATGGATTAAGAGTGTAAGAGACATGTTTACCTGAATAAGCAAACCTGAGATGTTCTCCTTCTTCATGCTTGATAGCTACAGCTTTAGATTTCAATTGAAACAACAGTTTTTATATAAATGTTTGGAGACTAGTTGTTGGTGGAATGTTCTAAATCATCTGTTGCAGTTAATATGCTTATTTAATCTGTGAACAGTACTGAACAGCAGTTTCATTAATCCCAAATTTTTATCATAGATTTCTTCTAACGCATTTTAGGTTTAATCTAGTTAATCTATTTTTTACTTTTCCCAAAACGTTTTTGAGGTGGTCTAAGATACCTCCATGTCCATGTGATAAGCATTCAGTCCAAACATCTGTCCCTTTGCTCTTCCAATGAACCCAGAAGGTGTTTTTTTGGTCCCAATTTTTCACACACATAATATAAGTTCCTATAAGACTGCATACATTTGTTCACATAATCACGATGAGACACTGAAAGCCTCTGACCAGAGGTCGGAGGCTTACCGAGTCACATCCTGGGTTTCAGCCTTGACCCCACATTGCAAAGCAGGCGGTTGAAAATTAAACCAGCCGGTCATTCCGGCTGGACTCCAGTCGGAGGCCTGCCCGTAATCCCAATGTCGGTTTCCAACAGGCTTACCATGGGCCCCTTCACGATGCGGTGTCCGGTTGGGAGCCTGCCCCCCTGTTAATCCTTTCATTGGGTGGAGGCACCCAGAGGTGCCTTCCACGAGGTACAGGGATTCACAGATTCTCCCATTTCTCTATGGGAGCTTGTGATTCAGCCGGTTTGGAAGTATGCAACCACACCATGTGCAGTCCCATTGTAATGCTGTGGTCATGGCAGCTGACCGGAGGTTGGTCTGTACTGATTCTGCATCGTAATGAGCACCTAATTGGTGATCTTTGCAAATGGGGCACAGATCTCTGTAGGTAAAATACAGTAAAACATTTTAAAGTAAAAAAAATTATAAAAATATATTTATGTTAAATATTGATGTTAATTAGTTTAGACGTTATTTTAAATGTAGAACAATATAAAAACATCTTATAGCAGTAATAGTAAAATATTAAAAGTTATGTATAGATTTAATCAAAAATATTTTAATTTTGTTAATATAAATAGCATGCAAGGTCTAACGGGGAAAGATACATTCTATATAAGTACTCATAATGAACTATGTATGCCTACCGTTGGAGGACACCTCCTTGGTTTGTTGACAAGAGAATTCCCATTTCTCATCTGTTATATCCTGTCCCAGAGTTGATTAGTCCATTTCTGTGGTATTCAATCATGTTATGACCTTATAGGGCTGTGGGTTAGCAAGTAGGATGTTCAGGATCAACCATTCCGGGGGTTCCTATAGAAACATATAAAAAAGGCATTGGGCTTTGCGTGCAACATATCCACCAGTCAAATTACTTTTATATTTCACTATGCTAATTCACCACTAATCCTTAATGGGACCCTGAGTAGCCTGCTACTCACCACAAAAGCTATTCAACACCTCATCAGGGGTAGCCTGCACTATATAAATCCAAACCTTTTCCCTCTTCTATCCCTCCACTGTCCTTCTCAATCCAATTAACAGACTAACCTAGCCACCGCTTAAATTACTTTCATATTTCACTATACTAATTCACCACTAATCCTATATGGGTTCCAAAGTAGCATGCTACTCGCCAAAAAAGAGATTCAACAACTCATCAAGGGTAGCAAGCGCTATATAAATGCAATTACAATTACAATGAGCAAGAAGATGTACCACAGTGGCCTGCGTGTCTCCTACATATTCGCTGTATGTTTTGAATTTGTGTGCGAAAAATACATCTCTGATAATGAGGAATGTCTATTCAGCAGAGATTGCAAAACGCCAGGGGTGCTATTAGGTTGTAACATATGATAATGCCTGATGGGTATTTGCTTGGAGTATGCTAAGGATACATTGCACAGAGTAGCCAGCCTATTCCAGACCCAGACAGTGCAGTGAATGGTATGAATTTCCTTTCTTGGGTTGGGGGGTTGAGTGTAAGGGACTGCCGGTAGAGGGGTGGAGTGCATCAGGCCTCTCTCAATAACCACATTGGTGGCATGCCTTGGAATCAATGATGGATGAATTATCGTGCCACTAAGTAATAAACTTCGAAGTGGGGGGCTGTAAACCCACCCTTATGATATGAAGTTGTTAGTCGTACCACCCAATCCGGGGTTGCCTGCCTGACCATGCTAACGTGACATGAGGGAGCGCAGTTGGACGAAAAAGACTGTTAAACGGTATAGGAATATTATGGAATGAATAGAGCAACTTGAGAGGGACTATTATTTTAAATTGAGCTACTCTACCCGCCAATGAAAGTGGGAGGGTTATCCATTTATCAACGTGAGACTGTAGGGTCTAAATATATCTCCCATAGTTGCTCTGATAATGGTCGGAATATCTGTGAGATAATAGATACCCAATTATCTAACCTGGTCAGTCTGCCATTGAATTGTCTGGTCTGGTGGTGGCTATCATCAAGGGCACCATAATTGATGTACACCAATTAATCTTAGGTCTAGACCAGCACCCAGCATCTATAATTTCCTGTATAATGGGATTCAAATTGACAGCTGGATCTCTGACTACTGCATCGCATTACATGGAATACATGGAAAGTAGTGTGTGGCAGAACCCCATGGTTACCCCATTTAATGTTTGAATTCACGAAAGGTGCATGCCATGGGCTCCAAAGTAAGGGCCAAAAGAAGAGAAAACAGGAGGCATCCCTGTTGCATACCCCAACTTATCTCGAAAGGCTCTGACATGGTGCCATTCAAGTGTGATCTAGCTAATAGGCTATATATAACAACAGCACCCACTTCACAAAAGTCCCACCCCATTCCAGTTAGCACTGTGAGCAGAAAAGGCTATTCAATTGTATGAAACATCTTGGCTATGTCTAAAAATGTTGTGACAACCGACACCTCTGGATTCAACTGCTGTTTAAGGCAAACAACGAGCGGAAATGATCAGCCTTTGAGTGGTTGTTTAAAGCTGGACTAGTCCATGTGAGTCAAGTTGGGCATCAAAGAAAGTAGTAGGTTGCCAAAAATGTAGCCAAAGTTTGGATGTCAACTTTTATAAGGGATAGAGGGTGATATGAGTCACATTTATACAGAGGTTTATCCAGCTTGAGGGGCATGATTAAGATGGATTCCCTCATTGACAGGAGTATGTGCCCGTTGAAACAGCTCAGCATACACGTCGAGCAATATAGGTGCCAGCTCCTCAGCTTAATTTTGATAAAACTCTACCAGGAGTCCATCACTCCCATCTACCTTTCCATTCTTTAGTTGTGTAATAACCTAATTCATCTCCAGAACTGTCAGGGGTTGGCAAAGGATCTCACTGTGTGCCTGGTCTAACAATGGCCAGGTAACCCACTGTAAATAATTTTCTACTTCTCCAGGAGTAGCCTGTGCCGGAGAGGTATATAGCCCTGGTAGAAGTCAACAAAGGCATGCAGAGTCTCCACGGGGTCATGCAGTGGGTGCCAATCATGCGTGTCCACAGTATGGACAAAATTGTCAGTCTACATGAGTTTGAGCAGCATGGCTAGTGTGTGCCCCAACCTGTCTTCCTCTCCGTATTTCCTGGCCTACGAGTACTTACTTAGAAATGTTACTCTCCATCCACTTCCTTCTGGAAATCCAACAGTAGTGCCTGCATTGGGCCTAATAGGTTCTGGTCTTTTGAGCCCTCAAAGCGGAATTCCCGGTTACAATGCTCTATTTCCAGCTGTGTAAGTCTCCCTCCAATTGATTTTAGGATTGCATGCCCCTTAGTAATGCACTCACCCTGTATAACAGCCTTCAAGGCCTCCCAAATAGTGGCAACCATGGTTCCTGAGCCCATATTTAAGGATATATAATCCATAATTGCAAAGCAGATTTCTTCCTCAAATACCACACGAAGCAGCATCCTGGGTTGAAATCTCCATAAAGGTAAGTGTACCTCAGGTAGTAGGCAATGTGATCAATAAAACTACCAGGGAGGGGTTAGAAAGAGTTCTGGGTAAGTTCTGGGTGTCTCACATCTTTTGTCCAGCAACCCACACCTAGTGTGCCCTACCAGAAGTCAATCTGTGAGGAGGTATCATGCACCGAGGAGTGAAAAGTGTACTTGCAGGCCACCCATGCAATGCCTGCCAAACATCTCACATATAAAACTGTCCCATTATGTCCAAGAATGCAGCAGGCGCCCTTGTTAGGGGGTGTTTGTGGCATTCAGATCTCTCCAAGTCAATATCCAGTACTAGATTGTGGTCTTCCCCCCAAGATGATGGTGCCAGGGTCACCTATTAGGCATTGTTTTAGTGCAGTGTGGAAAACATCTGGACAATCTACGTTAGGGCCATATGTATTAAGTAGTGTAACCTGTGTATAGCCGATGACGCTTTGTAATATCAGATTCCGTCTGTCTGGACCTGCAACGGTCCGAAGATGTCGAAACTGCACCTGCTTTCGGATAATGATAGCTACCCCTTGGAGAGTAAGAATAGGAAGCACAGTATTGATAGGGGCCCCATTAGGTGGGCAATCTCGTTCCTCTCCCTGGCGTGATATGTATTTCTTGCAAATAAATTATGTCCGCTTTGTGGCGATTGAGATAGGTAAACACCAGGCGACATTTATGGGGGATTTTCAGACCTCAGACATTCCCAGGGTTAAATGTTAATGCTTGGCACTCTGTGATCAGATATATAGACCATCTAAAACCGGAAGCATTAATGTTGTGCGATCATGTATAGGAATTCCCAGCCACTTGCTACAGCAGTTCGCCAGCTGATGAAAAGACGAACATCCTCTCCACCCTCAACCCTTCCCTCCCACACTAGGACCCAACCTCTCAGTAAATACCCAAAACAGTATAAACACACTGATCGGTGCAATACAAATAAAGTAGTTCAAGAATCAAATAACTTTTTATATTACATGGCCAAAGGCCGGGGGCGGCCTATATATAAGTGCTTTATATGGTAGTGACAACCAGCAAAAGAGCCATGACAACATAGGTATTGAAAAAAGGCGATCAGCGGTTAACGGTATGTAACACTGAGAGTGAGCCAATACAGCAGAGCTTACCGTATAAACCATACAATTCAAGTGGGATCCATGACAATTGATATTGCAAGAGTGTAAGAATTGCTATTCGAGTGACGATGTTGTTTGACTTAAAATATCCTGAGAAGCCTACACAGAGTCGTTCTAACTCATCTAGGAACAATGTATAGTCTGCATGTCCATGAGGTGGCGAGGCGCCCTGTGAAGAAGGATGTTTTGCAGGAAGGAGAGTGCTGCAAATTCATTGGTAAAGATATTCGGTTTACCCTGCTGCTGTAGTTTCTTTTTGACAGGAAGATACTTCCTACTTGCATCCTGCATGGATGGTGTGAAGTCAGGAAAGAAAGGTAGGTGCATCCCTTAATGGCAAAGCACCTGGTTTCTGTCCCTTTAATTGAGAAACTTTGAAATGATGAGCCTGAGAGGGGCACGTAGTCAGCGATCTGTGTGCCATCTCCATTATGAATAACTGGGAGAATTTCTCAGCTACAAATAACTTGGGAAGTAATTTTTCAATATAGTCTTCAGTGCACCCCATTGCTGTAGTTTCAGGAATACCTAATACACATATGTTATTTTGCTTAGACCTGGCTTCCAAATCATTATTTTTAGTTGAACTTTGCACAGCTCCGCTTTTACCTCCCCAAAATCTTTGGCATGTTTTGCTTATCCATGTGGTCTTTCATGCCATCCATGCCTACGCTCAGCGAGTCCAGCTTATAATTAATGGCCGTGAGAGTGTTTCCAATTTGAAGTGGGATCAATTTAATGTCTTCAGCCCGAGGGGAAGCGTCTCCCCCATTGCCTTCTCCCCTTGGCATCTGATCAGCTGGCGGTGCTGCCAGGCACGACTGTCTCTCAGATTCAAATATGAGGTGCTGTTCCTTAGCATCTGTTTTGCCATTTGTGTAGTGCTAGCATATCAAATGTCCATTAGTTAGCAGGTTAGGCTAAGTAAGGATAGTGGCACAACAAGACAGGCCCAGAAAAATACCAACAGTAAAGTCCCCAGCCATGGGTCAGGCAATGCCTCACTTTACACTGACATACAACGTTGACCCAATTGAGATTGCATAGTGCAGCTAATTTGTCTAAATTACATTATTTGAGGAAAGTCGTGTCGAACATTGTATATGGGCGAGAGTCAGAAATCATTTCACTTACTGGGTGACATGTTTATGGAGAGGACATCCAGCGTAACTCCCATAGCAGCAATCTACTCATCACTCCCACGTTGCTTAGGCTCTTCTCTGCAGGCCTCGGAGACGCACAGCAACAGGCCATGGTCAGGTCTCAAACGTACATGAACGCCGGAACACTCCCCCACCTGTTCCTGACCCACCTGACAACACCAGTGACCCTCAATAGCAATTTGGGGGCACGGACTCAGCAAAGCATGGCCCTTCAACCCCCCCAGGTGAGGGTGATGGCACACACCACCACAAAGGCCCATAGACCCATGTGTCCCAGCGGTGCAGGACCAGCATGGGCAGTCCTCCTCCAGGTCTCATGCACCAAGCACCGTTTTAGGTCCTGGCTGCATCCACTTCAAGCCGAGCTGCTGGCGATCATATTAAGCCCTACAGCTGGGCGATGTCGTGGCCCAGTCTGGGGGGACTTGTAGAATAGGAGTTCCAGCTGGCAGTGCCGAGTTAGAACACTGGCATCTTCGAGCAGCGCCATGCTACATCCCCAATTATTTTTAACATTACTTGTTATGGAGATTGATTTTAAATCCCTACCTCAAATATTTTTTATAGGAGGGTGTTGCAGCACTAGTGGTTGGCCATGTGTGGTGCTAGACTAACTCCAACTCTAAGCTGGAGCATAGTTACATTTATTTTGGGTCCTTTTTGACAGTAGAAAAAACAGAAGAGCAGTTTGTGGATAGTAATGAGTTTACATTATTTTTGGGTGCATGCCCCTCCTGAAGCTCCTTCCTAATCTTTTCTAAACCTCCATTACTTCTCACTTCCCCTTAGTCATAAGTATTGAACATCTTCCAGTCAATCCACAAATTCCCTCCCACATTTGCCGAAAAGTGGGAAAATCTCTGACCATAAATGATAGGAAAGGTAGAGATATAGACATCCGAACATGGGTATGTGAATAGCATTTGGAAGAACGTTAGTAGTACTAATGTACAACTAAAGTTACTAGAATATGCAGTTTGTGAATAGACTCATAGTTTAAAAGTCAAAATAATTTAATAACTTTAAAATTATTTCATATGGGTGTTATATTAATTCCCAGCCTACATTTTTTTCCATGGGAGTGTGTGGCAGTTCCTGTCAGTGGCTGGCTGGAGTACACTTACTATTATTTGTCAGCTTTACAGTGGTATAACGCAAAATGATTGTCCCACCGTGCAGAATGTGAAGAGGGCCCTCAGAGTTTCCCATATCTCACATATATTAATTGGCCTTGGACTGTATTACGCCCCCTAAAGGTTGGGTCCCCCTTCTGCAATGCAGGGGTGGCAGGTGCCTGTCTTACTTCCCTGCATCTTTAGGGTAGAACTTACTTTAGAAGTGTAGTTTGTGAATAGTATTGGTTTTACTCATTTGTGGGTCAGGTTTTGTATTAGCATGCCCCTCCGTAAACTCATCTTTATACTTCTTTAAACTCCTCCCATTTAGTAACAGCTATTCTCCATTTTTCCACCACTCCCCCGACTCTCTCTCAGGTTTACTAGAAAGTAGTAAACTTACATGTGCAGAGATCTCCCCATAGAAAATATACGAGAGATGGAGGTGGAGATTTCCACCTGTAGGTTTGTGAATTGCATTTTGTAGTAAGTGTACTACTGTAAGTGGAGCGGTGGTGCCCAGAGGTGATGGCATGGACCAACCAGAGACGTGCTGACATTGTAAGTGACCTTTTTTGTCATGGGGAAATCTGGGGAAGGTGCTCCCCAAGGTTTCAGATATAATTGCCTAAACTCATAGGTTGCCATGTCAGCAGACTTCTGCATGTACGGTCTGAAAAGATCTTGTGCATTAAGGCCAATAAACAAGCTAAGGCAGAAAGGAGTTGTGTGGTGGATGTTGCTGATTCCAAGTAATACTGGGGGCAGAATATAGCGTGTGCTGATATCAGAGGTGGCTGCCATCATTTCATGTGCACTTGGAAGGGTAGTGCTGCTGAAGCCAATGGTTTGTCGCCTGGTCCGTGGAATGCTGCACATAAGTAAGGTCTGCAGAGTTTTAATGCACTGATGTCAAAATACAGAATGCCTTTGCTTCTACTGAGAGATGACGAGAGATACTCATATTTTGTATTATTCTATTGTGATCGGTACCACTAAGATACATGCATATTTGTAGTACCGAGCAAAATTGCTTGATAACCAATGATATCCAGTGCCACAACGAACAAACACTATTCATCCCATAATGACTGTATTGTTTGCATATCGGGTGGAATTTGGGATGAAAGCAAAGCTTTGTAAACACATCTGCAACATATTAGACCTAATAACAAAGACAGAAAACGTAATTGATGACAAGAAGGGTGTTATATCGAAGTCAGGGGGCTGACATCTCTTGTAGGTGATGTAAATAGGTTTATTCTGGTAGAAGTGAGCAGGTAAATAGTTACAAGAAGATCTTTAGTATTTCAGTTAGTCTCTGATAAAGCCCCACCAGGAGCAAGGTCCACTCTGCTCAGCCCATCTCACCAACTCTTCTTGCCACATACAAAGCCATCTTAACATTCCACATGACATCATAGCAGGCTGAGCAGGCAGAGAGAGAACCAAAGAGGGGAGACATGAAAAAGGCAATAAGCACATTATAACACATCCCCCTCCTTAATAACTGAACAATTAAAGGAAGAAGAAACAGAGAATGTATTAAAACATAGAATCAAAATATCCCCTATCCATTCGAAAGAAAGGGAGAATAAGAGAATGCATTAATAAACGCAACAAGTGGAAGAAGAGAGAATGAACTAATGAAAACCAAAAGGAGAAGAAGAGAAATGTATTACCTAATGGAACAAACTCAACTCTCCCTATGGATAGTGATCATAATTACAAAAAGAAATGCTCAGATGGAAAACGCATTTCCAACAGAAAGAAGAAGACACAGTATTAACACAATACAATACCTCCTTCTCCCTGAAAATGATCAAAAATAAACGAAAAACAATGTAAGATAATTTATTCTAAAAATCAATAAATCCAAAACTATGCCCAAAACTTAATGTGCCATTCACAAAAACTGCAAAAAACAAAATCAGCACAATATTTAATCCGGATAAACTGGGGCAAAACAGGGAATACAATCCTTAAGTGCACTAAATCCCAAAATGTGGTAAAGAGTGTGTACTCGTCACACACAGACTGTGTATGTAAATAGCATATTCAGAAAAACCAAAAACTTAGGGTAACCCTTAACCCATTTGTGAAGTAAACACACTCAGCATGTACATGCTAATCAAAAACCAAGGGTAATTTAAAATCTAAGACATTCTCGTATAACTGTGGGCAAGCTTTAACCCATGTCACACACTCGAAAAACTAAGGTAATTCTTAATTCAAAAATCCTGTACGAAATTGACCAAAACTTAAAATTTCAGAAAAAAACCAAGCACAACGTGCAGACAAGACACTCCAGTGTACAGAATTAAGGGAACAATTGCACTTGATGGAAAACAAAACACGGATCAACAAGGCCTATGACAAATCCCATGAAAACCACTAAACATCTAACATTTACACACAACCGTAAAAGGGACACACTACACAAAGTCAAGGAAAAATACTTATACTCATCAACATCATCCTAGAGAGCAAGAGACAAAAATACAAGTGACCAGCAATGATAAAAGTGTCTCAAACTCTGGGGAGCTGTTTCAAGTAAAAAATATCGTAAATACAGGAAGATTCGCGACGTCTTCCGCAAAACAATATTATTCATATAATACATACTCAAAAGACATACATATATTAATAACATTAAGATGTCCCCAATATATAGTTGTGAATATGTATTTTAAAAAACAAGGGATATTATTAATAAAACAAACTAAAACAAAAAACGTGGTCACCGTAGTCTAAGGTGAGCGATATCTCACCCGAAAATCCAGTTATTAATCTTTCATTCATAGTTTAAAAGTTGTAGGAAATATCCAGCTTAAGTAGTGAATTGCGCCATAAACAGTATCATCTACACGAGAACTCCCTTCATGGTTGAGCGTAGAATCACCATATAATCTTTGTTAGCGCATGTAAATCCAGATTTGCGCATGTTAGACCAGGTTTGCCACAATTATAGAAAAGTTAGCCTTCTCGTAAATGAAATGTAGGCAAAAGTAAACAATATCTGCCAGCGATGTATCTGCTAGTCAAACTTGGAGGTGAAACGTCGTGAAACTCAGGATAATAAAGGGATTCATCCCAATGTCTCAAAATGGCCGCCATAGCGTCGTTCGGCGTCGTTTTCTAAGGAAATTAGACCACACAAGGACGTTGGATCTGACGCTGTTACTGAGGTCAAAGGAGAGTTGCACCAATACCAACGAGGATTCCAGTGACGTCACCACACCAATCATGCAGGCGAAGATGAAGGAGGTGCAGAGACCAACCGTCTCTGGTGTCAACGATGAGAAATGACTCGCTGCTGCCAGCATATGCGCAGAAACAAAGGGTGAGTGAATGCAGTGAAACGTCCCTCATGTGCGCAGGGTCCATCCGTAAAACAAAGGTCTCGAGTAGAATTACGCGCCGTGTCCCCTCCAGAGACAAAGCCGTCGGTCTCAAACTGCCCAAATCGCAAGTGCCACACATCTTCGCTGCACTGCTCCCAACACAGTGTAGTGTGTTAACATGGTGAGTCAGTCAGGATACAATTGAAGTTTACTGCGTAGCCAACCAACAAAACGCTGCGTGTGTAGCACTGTGAAGAACTCCAGGCACACAACATGACAGTTCATGAAAGTGATCACTCCAAGACGGTCAAAATCTGCCTCCAGGACAAGGCGATTCCCCCAGTGCTTGATGACAGTAAAATCCAGATCAGTATCCATAACATTAAAACAAGAGGGTATTCGTAATTTTCCAATAAGCGAAAATAGTCATAAGCTGAAATCTTGTTGTGAGGTTGTATACAGGCTAATGGAAACTGGCACAATTTAATCCAAAGGGCGACCGTTGGTAGGGTCACTGGTGGGGCCTTTAGGGTGCCTAGTTTCCTTTATTCAGCTTATTAGAAGACAATAAATTTCAAAACTTTAAATCCTTTTTGTGAAAACGCTTCTTCATGTACATAAACAGCTTCACTTACTTCTGTTTAAAAGTCAAAATCAACAATGTAGCTCAAGTAGGTTCTTTTTCCGTCGTCGCCAGTGTTATATCGAAGTCAGGGGGCTGACATCTCTTGTAGGTGATGTAAATAGGTTTATTCTGGTAGAAGTGAGCAGGTAAATAGTTACAAGAAGATCTTTAGTATTTCAGTTAGTCTCTGATAAAGCCCCACCAGGAGCAAGGTCCACTCTGCTCAGCCCATCTCACCAACTCTTCTTGCCACATACAAAGCCATCTTAACATTCCACATGACATCATAGCAGGCTGAGCAGGCAGAGAGAGAACCAAAGAGGGGAGACATGAAAAAGGCAATAAGCACATTATAACAAAGGGCCCTATGACCAACGAGGACCGACAGCTGTTTACAGTGTATGTGTTTAGGTGCTTGCAAGAATACAGATGTGGGGTATTAGTGTACAATACAAGAGTTAGTCCAAGGTACCACGGAAATAAGAGAATAATTGCTAAATATTTCAATAAAAAACGTGCACCAAAACTGTTCGTGTTTCTTATGGGAGGGCTGCAGGATACCAACCACATCCTTATTCTGAGAACTGGATGGTCAGCACCATATCCTTCGCCCCCTCCTCCAACTCAATTTCCTTCAGTCAGTATTGCAGCCAGTATTGTTGCTTCAAGTGTTGTGACCATTTATCCGATCAAAATGAGTTATCAGTTGGTAAGCCGATTATTTACGCAAATGTTAACTAGAATTTCTTTGATATTGTAACACTACACAACGAACAAACATACATCAATGGACATACATCAAAGAGTAGTTTTTTCACTTTTTCGAATATTTCATAATTGTATTTCCTTTTTTTAACTTTTGCTCGAAATCAAAGATGCTGTTTCTACTCCATATGTGCTCTCTCATCAAACATTTTCATAGATACTCATACAACAGAATACAGCAAAACTAATCTACTCAATGTGTAGAACGGCTGTCAGTGCATGATTACCAGATATGTGAGAACATTTTTAAATTTACTTTTGTTTAATTATGTTAAATTATACGGAAAGTATGCAAAATGGGCGGAAATAAACCTGGCATTGTATCCACGGAATGTATACTTGCATCTCTTTTTTGGATATGAGGATTGATATCAGAGTGGTGGAGAAATTGTGGAAAAATGAAGGAGAGAAACGCACGTTGAACTTGATAGGAGTAAGCAGCCAAACAAGAGAATCATGATTCAAAATACATACAATAGTTGAGTGGCAGTAAGTGAGAAATTACTTTATTCACATTCAGTATACTTTGTGCTTTCTGTATCTGTACGAATGTGTATTAAATCATATTATTTGTTCCTGGTGAAGAAACGGCTCCATATCAAAGTGCCTTCGTTTTCTAAATTACATGTGATTATAGGAAATTACATTGATTTACCAAAAAATGGGAAGAATTATATGGAAATTAAACTAACACAGTCTCTGAGTAGAACTGCAACCTCGTTTGAGTTTGACGTTATTTAAAATTGGGTATGATTGAGGTTTAGTACCAAGTAGAACATTTATGAACGAAAAACGTAAACTAACATAAACAAGTGTGCTCCTAAATGAAAAACAAATCCACTTACTGTTTTGTGAAGAAGAGAATGTATAGGAATAGCATCTTTTTGAGTGATCTCACACTTTTTCAGATGCTTTTTGCTACCATTGTATCTGTGGGTGCTATGACAATTGTATTTAATGTCAACATCTGTGTGATCTATCTCTGTAAATGTAAGGTGCAATTATTAACTAAAAATTCGTTTAATTTACTTTTAAGTAAGGCTAAAGTAAGTTGGTGCAGGACATGTACCAGTGGCTTCGTGGTTAAATATTGCGGGTGGGTTTCAATTTATGCTTACATCACTCACATATACGACTAAAAAGGCATGGCTTTTACTACACCATTGTAGCCTAGCTAGATGAGGCTTTAAAAATGGCAGAGGCATTTACCAGAGAAAGCTGCTATGCCATGTAGAAAAACAATGTTATACATTAGCTAAGTTACACTTACCTGTCCCCAGTGAGACCCAGGGTTGGGTGCTTAATGTAAATACTGGGTCATGCTACACAATAAGGACAACCATGTCCCTACAACGAATAGCTATTGCATGTTGTTTGACACCATCTAGATTAAACTGTATTTTTCCATAGAGAAGCTTGATTGTTAGTAAAAGTCTGATTTTGGAATTTTGACCAGGAAAATTATAGAAAAATAGTGGCTTATTTACAAGCCCTTTGAGCCGCTGGTGACTCACTTTGAATATGGGAAAAAGTGACGTACTGGTGGCGCAAGAGGCTTGTAAATAAGCCCCTTAGATTTTTGATATCTGTAATAGGGAAAGTTATATTTTTAAATTATACTTTGTGCTGCCTGGAAGCGTAGGTGGAATGAACACGTTGCGTTGAATTTGACTTTGTTCTCTAGCAGCAATTAACAAAAAGATGTTTTTTCAGGAAACAATTGTAACCTAAATTCTACATATGAGGGCAGGTTCTTTGGTAATCACCTGAAACCTATACCTGTAATAGGTATTTTGTGATGTACACAGAGCTGGCTCTGTATATGATATTGCCACTAGGTGGTAATACCATGCACAGGGTCCAGGGGTTCCCAAAAAGAGTACAGGGCTCAATACAATACCCAAAGTGCTCTATTAGTGGTATTTAAAGAGTTTATATAGCGCTGGCTAGACCCGAAGGTATCAGAGCGCTTTGCATGAGAATCAACAATGTAACAGAAAAAGTTAAACAATTACACAATACATCAAAAAATAGGCAATACAATTAGGAGAGGAGAGAAAGGAGAGAGAAAAGTTGTGGAGGGGGCGGTGAGAAAGGGAGGATAAGGGAGGATAAGGGAAGAGACAACAAGGAGAGACGAAAGGAAGTCTGTCTAAAGACCGACTGGGTAGGTGATGACCAAGGAGGGAATCCATGGCCCATCTCCCCTATAGCTAAACCAGGTAGCTCCATCTGGCATCATACAAAATAGTTCAGTCTCAGTACATTGAGAGAGGAGAGAAGGAAAGACATAAATAGAGGGAGGGTGAGGGTAAGTAAGTAAGTAATTTTTTATTTGCATAGTTAATTAAAATCATTGCAATACAACCTTTAAAATTCCGTCTATAACCAAACATGTATCACTGCAAACATTTAAAATTTCATCTCTATACATAAAATGATATATATTCTATTGAATTTTTCCCTTTTAAAATCAGTAAAATAGCTCATTTTGTAATAATCATTATTAAAATAAGGTATAACTTGAGGTTTAATGTTATTAAGGGGACAATTGAGAGTCAGATTTTTACATTTTCTTTTCCACCACCTTCATAAACTTCACAAAGCAACAGTTCAACTGCGGGTCATAGGGTGAAAAGCAGGCAAAGACTGCTTGTCTTCGTGAGCGTATTCCTCGCTGGTTAAATTGAAATTTTAGCAAGCATTTCCGTTCCTACTGCAATTTGTCGCAGGAACACAACAGATGCGACATATCCTCAGGCGCTGTGCCACATAAGCGACAGAGGGATCCCGCCTTATCCTTTAGCCAGTGTGGAAAATGGCAGATGCAGGGTAGCAGTCCCAATCTGTACTTTAAATATCTCAACTTCGTTGTTTTTGAGTAGCCCAAGTCCAGATAGCTCTGTTGTGCTTGTGCGGAATATGAGTTTAAGATCATCCATCCATGAGACCTTTTCGCAAGAATTGCTTTGTCTTCAATCCATGAGAGATGTTAAATTGTTTTCTTTACTAATTTTTTTATCGTTATATGGTTAGTAGGGGTATTCCAAAGCTGTTTCAAGCCGAGGTTCGCCAGGCTGTCTTTCAGATACTCGGGGATGGTGAAGCTATGTTTCGCTCTAATTCCGACCATAGATAATCGTTTAAGGTACTCTTTTTGGCTTTCCGGACTTTGTCCCAAACAGTTATGTATGCCCCCTCTCTTGCCAGAAGCTGTTTCTGGACACTAAACTCCAGCCTGATTTGAGCCGGGGAGGTGTATTTTGGCAGGCTGAAAATAATCCTATATGCAGCTGTAACAGTATTGTCCAAAGTAATTGCATCTCTGCCTCCCTGTACTTCACTCCCATAAGTAATTGTTGGCAGGAGCTTGGTTCGTATTAATTGTGACAGGGGCATGTGGGATGGGCTAGTAAGTTTCCAATTAAGTGCTTTTAAAGAAATTGCTACAGCTATGCTTTTCCTCTGATGCAAGCTTTCTGAATTGTGAAATGGCCGCCATTGTCAATTTTGACTCCGAGGTATTTGTACAATGATGTATCCTCAATATGGGTATGGTTCCAAAACCAAGTATGGGAGTTTTTCCTTTTCTTGTTAATTGACATTGTCTGAGTTTTCTCCAGATTTATTATCAGTTGGTTTGTAGCTGAATATCTCTGTGTAGCATCCACAAGGTGTTGCAGCCCTACTCTTGTATGGCTGATTAGGACTATGTCGTCTGCATAAAGAATACTTGGCAATGTTAGCCCTCCTAATTTGGGTGCATGAGAGTTGCAACTATTGAGGATCAGAATAAGGTTGCCTAAAAACAAGTTAAAAAGTGTGGGAGTCAAAACACAGCCCTGTTTGAGACCTTTATTAGTTGGAATTCGTCTTGACAAGTGGGAACCATCACCCAGCTTTACCTGGATCCATGTCTGAGTATGCAAGTTGATCAGCAGAATTAACAGTGGCATTAGTATCCCCCACCTCTTCAGTTTTGACCACAAAAGGTTCCGGTTAATATGATCAAAAGCAGCCTTATAATTTATAAAGCAAAGTTGGATAGGCATTTTAGATGTATTGGCCTTATCAATTAGCAGGCCCATGGCTAAAATGTTGGTAGTTGTCCCAACCGATTTAGCAAAGCCAGTCTGGTTAACCGGAATTAGGGACTTCTCCGAGGCCCAGGCCTGCCATTCCTCCAAAAGTATACCAGCAAAGTACTTTGCCTCATTGTCAATAAGGGCGACCAATCTATAATTTTGTGGTAGAGACTTGTCCCCAGATTTAAAAATAGGAGAAATAATAGAGACCTTCCAGGAACTGGGCAATATATTGAAGAGCTTAATAAAAAAAAAAAGTGGCTCTAATGCTGCAGCCCATTCATTTTCCTCCTGTTAATAAAAAATCAGCGGAATTCCATTCGGGCCTGGCGCCCCCCTTCCTTCCTTTTTTGATTTGGCGTTTGATTATTTTTTGTAAATTTGTTACTCCTTCAATCGTTGGTAGAATGTGGCCTTCTTGTCTGCAGGGGCTCCTGTACGGTAACTTTGAATTGCTGTTGTCGGTTCCTGTCTCCCAGTGGAGATCTCCGTCTTGATTAAAGTGATTTTTAAGATGATTTGCCCATACGTCTTCTGTGATAATTGAGGAGACTCCATCATGCCCAGGTTTTATGAAGGTATTTATGGTTTTTCAGAATTTTGCCCCATCATTCTGTTTTATATCTGCGTGTAGTTTTACCCACATGTTATCCTCCACATATCTGTTCGCTTCCCATTTTGTTTTTTTAGTGACAATTTTAATTCCCGTAAAAGATCGTATTTCAATGTATCCATTGGGTTACGCCTAAGTTGTCGCATTGTCTGATTGATTAATTTTTTTGTATGCCTGATCTTCTCTTTATGTTCCCTTGTAAATTGTTCGATGTTGCTGCGGATCGGTCCCCCTTGGAGTTTGGGACTTGTAAGGTAAGCTGCCATAGTTGTCAGAAAATTATCCCATTTCTCGACTTCACTAGGACCAGTTCTATCCTGAAAGTGCTACTTAGCCTTTACTAGCATGCTTTCATCGCTTGCTGCCGAGTACTTGATCCTTTTGTAGTTGATGGTGTTAACTTGAGTCTTTGGGTGCTGAAGTTTGCTCAAATTCTGGTTTTCTAATGTTAATAACGATTTCTTGGGGGCAGTGATCACTATCAGCTTTCTCCCCTATCTGAAATGAGGCCATTTGATGGAATAAGGATAATCAGATAAAAGTATAATGCAGTATATTGTTAGTTCTTGTTGAATGTAATGTAGTTTCTGGGGGGTTGTCTCCAATAAATCTCCCGTTTAGTGCCCTGATGTTAAAGGTTTCGAGATTCTCTAGTGTCTGTATGTCTAGCTTAGAATGTTTAGATATTTGCGGCTTAACTTGGAGTGGTATATCCCAGGCTAAGTTTTGAGATAGAATCTCATCATCTGTCGAGCTTCCCATGAGATTAAGATTAGGGAGGGTGAGGAAGGAGACGACAGGAGAGACGAAAGGAAGTTCAACAATGTGGTTCAACAGTATAACAGAAAAAGATCAACAATTACACATTACATCAAATAATCAGCAATAGATTAGGAGAGGAGAGAAAGGAGAGAGGAAAGTAGTGGGGGTAGGGGAAGTGAGAAAGTGAGGATAAGGGAAGAGACAACCGTAGAGACAAAAGGAAGTCTGTCTAAAGACCGACTGGGTAGGTGACGGCCAAGGAGGGAATCCACGGCCCATCTCCCCTATAGCTAAACCAGGTAGCTCCATCGGGCATCAGACAAAATAGTTCGGTCTCAAGTGGCGAGGGAAGAGGTTCACAGAAAAACAGGGTGGGGATAAAGGGCAAGGGCAGATGAGGGCAGAGGACAAAAGCTGGAAAGAGTGGGAGCGGAGTGGGGTGAGGGTTGTGGGAAGGGAGAGGGGGAAGATAAGGTCAGGAGAGACGCGGGCGCTTTGCCCGAAGTCCGGCTGGGTAGGTGATAGTCAAAGGAGGGAGTCCAAAGTCAATCTCCCCTAAAGCTCGCGAGGTAGCTCCACCGGGCATCATGCAAAAGTAGCTAAGTCTCAGCTGTCTAGGGAAGTAAGCAGGGAAAAGGATCAGGTGGATGGGCAGGGACAGGGACGGGCGAAAGCTGGTTGAGGTCCTGGGGTGATCAATGATTAAAGACCAGGGGAGGAACGAAAACATCACAGAGGGTCTCACTGAGTCGGCCATCTGGAACTCAGGCAGGGGGTATGCGACATTGTAAGTTCAGCTACAGTCAGTCAGAGGGGATGAAAAATGGCCTCAGAAAGAAGCGCTCCTCACAGGCAACTGGCAGCATCAGCGCAACTGTCCAATGTCGTCCAGACTTCAACGGCAGAACAGTGGAAGCGTGCCTCTCCCCCCCTCCCCCCCGGTACCTGGTTTAGCTATAGGGGAGATGGGCCGTGGATTCCCTCCTTGGTCGTCACCTACAGAGAAGTGTAAGACATTTATTGCACACACATGATCAGTAATCGACACGTCTCAAGAAGGCAATACAGGCCAAATTTATACAATTCTACTCTGTTTGTACTTTATTTTAAGACCAAGGTAAGTACGTTTTTAATAAAAAATACTTTTCAATTTTCACATTTCAAAATCAACACAGAAACATTTTCACACAGTCCTATGTTATCCTAGAGGGAAAACCATATTGCGGTTAAAGAGGTAAGTATTTTGACACTCTTTTTTATCTGACACACTCCCATGTGGCAGTCCTACAACTTCTTCATTGCCTCGAGCATTTTGGGGAGTTGTCCAGACTCCCCCTCAACAGAAATAAATCTCTGATCTTCCCCCTAGTGGCGATGGCCGTGGAACCGCTTGAAGCCCTTCCAGATTTAGAACTGAGATGGGAGCGAGCTCACTTTTGGTACTTAGGGGTTCAAATCGCTCTAGATGATGCCTCATTGATAGCTTTAAACTTTGACAAGGTCCTAAATGCCCTTAGACACTCAGTGGCATTCTGGAACACTTTACCCTTGTCCATGACGGGCGGACTTGCAGTGTCAAAAATGGTGATGTTACCCAGGTGCCTATACGCACTACAAAATATACCATGCTCGGTTCTGGCACAGATTTTTAAGCAACTGAAAACAATTCTTGTTTTACTTATGTGGGCTGGCCAATGTAGCAGAGTGGCTCTCGCTACACTGACACGCAGGTACGAGGAGGGCTGGATGGGAGAAGGGGACAAATGGGAAAAGTGGCTATTGGCTGGCCGTGTGTACCCGGAAGACCTGACGGTGGCATTGATGAAGGGAAAGGTAGCTGATGGAGACTAACCATCCCTGGTACGTCACACTGCGGCTATTTGGCAGAAATTTGTGGAACGAGAACTGAGACATGCGCCTTTCTATAGGGAACTGCCCATCTGGAATTTAGACCCATTTAGACACATTAGTAGTCATATGTCTTTTCAGGGCTAGAGGGAGGGCGGATGTAAGGCTCTCACGGATCTATATCCCAATGAGACGTTCTTAACCTTTGAGCAAGAGTGTGAGTTTTACACTTGGGCAGGGTCTCTTCCTCCAATACAGAGCGATCCCGGAAGTAGTGAGAATTACCTGGCTCCAATACCCAGATATCCCCCAATCGACAGACACTCTGGGCATCTTTAGGATGGCGGGCGGACTTTGTCCGGCCGCCATCCTGATGCAGAAAGGGACTGCCCGCCATAAGTGCGGCGGTCCCATGGGGGTCATTAGGATGCGTCCACCACACTGGCGGGCGCATCCTGCATTCTTGACATTGCGGCGGGAGGTGCTGAAAGGCATGTCATGCATTTTCATGCACAATGTGGCAGGCACCACGCGGTGCCTGCCATGTTGTGCATGAAGCTGCAGGGGGGGTACCATAGGTACCCCCCATGTGCACCACTCACCCCACAACTTCCTTGGGGCCCGCTACGGGCCCCCAATAGTAAAGACCGCATGCCTTTCCGTGGGGGCCTTGCCACCACGGAAAGGCAAATCCCTGCATGCATTATAATATGTTAAACACTGCCACCATATTAAAACCTTTTCCGCCCAGTCGACTCATCGACCGGGCGGAAAACCGGTGGACTTTCCATCCGCCGGGGTCCCCCCGCCATAGTAATATGGTGGGGGGAATGGCATGCAGGCGGGAAAGAATGTCGGGCGGATCGCCACCGCCATGCGGGCGGTGGCGATCCACCCGACATTCTAATGGGCCCCTCTGTATCTGCTCCTTACTTGTGGCTCTGGGTGCAGACTGATGTCACTTTTGTATAAGGCTATGAGAGGGGACTCCGTCGCTCGGTCCCCCTTGTCACTGGCAGCTTAGGAGAGGGACTTTAATATTGTAATAGAGGATGGTACTTGGTTGGCTGTTTGTGGACTCACAGATACATTATCCTGTAACACCACATTTAAATTGATCCACTATAATTTTTTACACAGCACCTACCTTACCCCGGTGAAGCTGCGACGTATCTCGTGTACTAATGACTGCAAGTGTCCAAGCTGCAGGGCTGACAATGCAGACTTTCTGCACTTGGCCTGGACGTGCCCTGAGAGGAGTCAGTTCTGGGCGTAAGTCGTGGCACGGGTCCAGACGAGTGTGGGTCTACTCATTCGAGAATACCCAATCTAATGTTTGTTAGCCTATGTACATAAACCTAAAAAGCGATGAGACACTGATACTTGGATATCCCCAAATGGTTACAGCATGTTAGGGAATGGGCCCTAGCTGAAGAAACGCACATGCAGTTAACTCACAAAGATGATAATTTACAGGCAGACCTCATGGAGTGTCCTCAACCCGGAAGGGGACAATGGTATTCAGAGTGTTCCAACATCTAGTGGGACCACCTTGCAAGGGAGGGAAACCGGGATTGAGCGGACCTGGGGGATTGAGTGTAAGGAATACTCCCTGGTAAGTACAAAGCACTAACGTGATGTCCATTATGTGTTCTCATCGTCGATTATGATGTAGCTTGATATGAAATGTTGCCATGCTTGCCTCTGGGATTGTGCGCAAGGTGCCAATGTACTATTGTATGCTGTAATGTTGATAAGCGAAAAAACTAAAAATAAAGTTATAAAAAATAAAAGAGGTAAGTATTTAACTTACAATCTCAGTATTCTGAGCTAAAAGTCAGCAAGTGCTAGGGGGCAGGTACGTACCAAAACTGCACCATCCGCGGCACAGAAACAGCCAGGTGCAGAGGTCAAAATCGGAGTTCGACCCAATGCTTTCTAATAGAGACACACTGCTTGCAGGTAAGTAAACCGGTTGCAGGGGCCAAGCTTTGTGGGGTAGCACAAGCACAGGGGGGCCATAAAGCAGCACAAAACAGACAACACCAGAGGCACAGAGGCAGCCGGTGCAGGGTGCACATTCGAAATCGGGCACCCAATGCTATTCAATGAGGATTCTTTGGTCGGCAAAGAGTCTGCAGGCATGGCACTGGAGCTTGCACAAGGAAGAACAAAGACAGCAGAGGTAAGTTGGGATGTAGTGGGTCATAGGGGCACCATCAGTTCGCTCACCAAGACCCAGGGCCTTTGGGTGCAGGAGTGCTTTTCGACATTTGAATCGTCTTATGGAGCCGGTCACAGTTGGGGGAGCCTCTGGATTTGCACTGCAGATGCCGCTGTGGAAGGTAGGAGGGGGTTAGCCAACGCTGGCCAGGATTGCCAGGCATACTTCACTGCACAGGTGAGCAACTCAGACTTGGGCCGTGGGCATCGGGTGGAGATTGGGTAGGAGACATGGATCCGCCTGGATACGGAGTCTTTGGAGTTGTTTTTTTCTTGACAGGTTCACGGTCCTCCGGAGATTGGAGCCTTTATAGAAGGCAACAGTCCCGCCGGGGGTTTTGGAGGTCATTGTTGCAAGACAGGTTGCACACCTCCTATCTTTTTGAATTTTATAGTATAGTGCATGTTCCTTAGGACTGTCAAGCCTGCCAGAGGGTTGACATACCTATGATACCAGGCAGTGCTAGCAATTCAATTCAATTCAATATTTATTTAAAGATTTAGCACTCTAATGAGGTCCACAATAAAAATACATTAAAATTGTTATCTAAAATATCATAAAACATATACAAATTTTTCAACGCATAGCACTTCTGCAAATAGAATTTGGAATTAGCAGCATAGTGATTGAAGTGACAATACATATCCCAGATTGTTCAAAAAAGCATTTAAGTATCAGCCAATTCATGTCAAAAATACATTAAATAAAATATATATAAATCCATCTTAAGCTGAAGGTTAGCTTGAAATTAGCAGCAAGAAGATAGGGATAGAAAAACATAGCTATAACATGTGCCACAAAAACAGTTAAATTACATCGGATTCATGTGCAAAATACGCTCAGAAAGCCAACTTCAATAGAGAATATAATTTCAAAGTTAGCAACAAGAAAATGAACAAAAAGCGAGACTTAATCCAATTGAACAGAAGGCAATTAGGTAATAATCGAAACGTGTGCAAAGTACTATCTGGAGAAGGAGAAAACATTAGAACTCCATAATAGGCCACAATCATGAGGGGAGCAGCTCAATTAAAATAGCATATATCAGATATTAAAATATATACATAAATTCCTTGAAATAATTAAATAATTTTACAAAGACTACTTCATTTTTTGGACAAATGAGAAAATCATGGGGTGAAGCTACATCATTTTGTATAATCATTGGCCTAAGCCAGCGACGACGACTCAAAACCAATGCTGGACATACAAAGAAAACATGATCCAGGTTCAGAATACTCAGCTCACAAAAATTCAAAATGTTTCCATTTTCCAAGTTCTGGAACCAGTTTGCTGTTAAATCGTTTACAGGTAAGAGATCTATGCGACATAGGAGGAGCCAACATCTGATTCCATGTTCTAGGTTCCAAGACAAGTATTTCTGAGAAATTCTCGGGAGCTTGTCCTAACTATTATCTTTAATCTCTCTTTAGTATTACAGATATTAATATCTCTATTAAAGCTGATCTTATCACTTAAGGTTTTTAAAGAGGATTTGAATTATACTGGCAGAAGGGAAATCAATAATTCTTCTTTTACACAAAAGAGGGTTAGAGCCAAATTGAAATCATGATATAGGGAGTATTTCCCCCCATTACCGCCAAATATTTCTTGACACCTGAAGCCTCTCAATGAGTAAGAGTCACTATTTTTTAACTGGTATCTTCAATGAAGAACCCTAGATATACCTTGAATATAGGAGCTTATCAGGCCGAATTCCAGTCGTATAGCAGCTGATGGAACTGACATATTAAAATTCGATCCTATCTAAAAAACTCCAGTCTTGTACAGGGATTCATTTAATAGCGTAGAGCAGGGTTGGAGGAATTTTTCCTTTAAAAACCGTCAGCAGATGTAAAAAATGCCTTCTGCCTATTGCACTATTAAAATGCGCATACCATTAGCATGGGATACAGTTTAACAAGTACTGTGTTCGATATGGAGTTTATTTTTTGCATTGCCCGCTATTAGTTTCCCTAAGTAGAGGTATGACTCTACCACCTCCAGTTTCTCAGGACCAATTTGCCACTTAAAATTACTGGATTTTCTACTTCTATTGCATTTCATGATTAAAATCTTACTTTTTGATACATTTATCTTTAATAAATTCTATAGTGATAACAGCTTTTTATTCAGCCCAGTTGGGGTTATGTCCATCACTACTATATCGTCTGCATAGAGAAGACAAGCGAAAGGACGGCAGCCTATCTTTGGTGCATCTCCCTCTAACAGAGAAAAACAATCAGGTAAATCTGCTATATATAAGGAGAATAGTAGTGGAGCTGTAGGCAACCATGTTTCAGGCCATTTGCTATGGAAATTACCTATGATAGACCTCGATATCCTCCCATTAGTACCTGGCACCATGTTTAAGAATGTAGTGCAAGAATTATTGTTAGCAGAAGAGCAGACAATCCCATATTATGTAATTTTCTCCATAGTAATGGTCGGTCAACCTTATCAAATGCCGTAGAAAAATCTATAAAGGCCATATAAACGTTTGACCTACTGGAGATTGTATATTTTTCCTCAATTAATTTCAACATGGAGATATTATCCAGAGTGGAATGATTTTGCCTAAAACCTGCTTGTTCTATTGGGAGGACCTTTTTATCTATCACCCATTCCATGAGGTGATCGAGAATACTATGTGCAAATATTTTCCCTACTGCATTTAATAAGGCAATTCGCCTGTAGTTACCCGGAAGGTTTCTAGGGTCCTTTTTGTGCAGAGGGATTAAAATGCTTCCGGACCAAGATGGTAGAGTCTTCCCCTGAAAGTAACAAAAATTAAACAATGGAGCTAAATACTTAGCCAACAAAAGTGGCTCCTTTTTAATCACCGTCATAGGGATTTCATCCGGACCCATTGCTCATGAAGATCTCGTTTTTTAAGTAAATATAAACACGTCATACATTGAATGTGCATAGGTGAATAAGGGAGTGTCAGGGGAGTCAGGTGTAGCAATACTAATAGAATTTGAATTGGCAGAGTAGAGATCTACCAGATAGAATTTCCATTCCTCTTCTTTTATAGGAATGGGGAGAGATTTCATTCTCGTGCCGCAACAATCAGCGATAATTTCCCAAAACTTTTTTGAGGCTGACTCTTTTAACTGCACCCATGCGCCGTCTTCTTTTATTTGTTTTAAAGAGCTTTTTTTCCTCTTTCTTTTCCTCTTTAATACATTTATTAGATTACTTTGATTAATAGAAAAATTGAGGAACTGGGCCCTCATCAATTTATTTATTTCCCTATTTAAGGTAAGCACTGGGTTAAGCTATAGCATGCGATGATTTACATAATGTAGCCAAAGAGCCTACATTATGGGTAAAGGCTTCAAGAAAATCAAATTGGGAAGAGTCAGGCTGGGCTATTATAAGTGCTGCTGATCTTTTATCCAAGCTATTAAGTTTGCTTTTAATTTAGCGGTTGCTTGAGTGTTCCAGTGAATTTGACCATTGGTTACATTGAACCCTACTGAGCTGCTTTTAAAATTCCAGCGACCTACCTTATCACCAAGAAGATTACATTTGGGGCAAATCAATGAATGATCACTAAAATCAGTTCTCAAAACTTCCGTACTTACAAGATTACAAAAAACTCTGCTGAAACAATTAGATAATCTATAATGGATCTCCCAGTAGGGGCCTTATGCGCGCTGGCTGGCATGGCACCCAGGCAGGGTGCCATGTAAACATAGCCGTTTTCTTCCTCACAGGGTCTTGCAGGCTGCAAGGGCAGTGGCATGACCCTGTAAGTGGGGTCCAAAGTTACCCTCTTCAGCTCTCAGGCTCTGGTACCCAGGGTACCATTTACTAGGGACTTAAAGGGGCAGAAGTATCAATTCGGAGTTTGTTTTAGGGAAGGGGCACTGACACAGGGGAACTGGTTGACAGGGCCTCTGAGCACTACATTTGAAACCACATCAAAACCAGGCAAAAAGTGGGGGGCTAATCATGCAAAAGAGGCACTTTCTCACAGACAGATAAATATATCCTCAATAAGGATCAGATGAGCAACCTGCATTTTGACATTGAAATGCCACAATTTGGTTTCAGTGATAAAAGCTTTTCATTCAGAATTTCCTCTCAGATATTTATCTCTGGCACAGCAGGAGGGAACCCTGTTCTCATATCAGGAAGAAGGGTGATTCCTCATCTCCATATGATTTTGACAGGGAGGGGACTTGGAGATCCTGAGAGGAGGAGGACCCAGACTGCCATTATGAATATAGGTTTTTTGGAGGTTTTAACAGGCATTGTTAAAAAAGAGAGCTGAGCTTTGATAGAATTTCAGCCTTGATTCTAAGTCAACCAACTACAAGTTTGTGTAATTTATCCAATTGCCCCTCCCTACCATCAGAACAGTCTTGGACCTGTAAAAAAAACACCAGAAGAAGAAAGAACCCTACCTGACCAGCCTGAGAAAAAGCTTAAGTTGCTCTTCCTGAGAAGAAGCCTGAAGTGTTTCCTACACTTCCTTTGAAGCAAGAGACTGAATGGCTCTCCTAGAGTCAGTTAGATAGCCTCTGGTAGTGGACTTGGAAACAAAGAAAGCAGAAGAAGGTATCCATCCTCTGTGGAAGAACACCTGTGCATTTTAAAGCGGAACACACTGGAGACAGACCTGGACTTTCCCTGAGGAGAGACTTAGTATGACATTTCTGACTGCCTCTGGAGGACAAGGACATAACAAAAGCTACTTGAGAAAAGTGTGCCCTGGTCAGCTAAGGATTGTGAGTTTTGGTTTCTTAGACTTTTTTGGATCAGAGATTGAGGCTACCATGGGACCACCACAAAGAAGTATATGACTCGGCGGAGCCTCTATGCACTATAATCTCCTACCTTATACTAAAGACCAGAAAAAAGACAGTGACAGAACATATGACTTGGAGTCTGGGAAAGACACCTTAATCGCTCCATCTTTGGGCAAGAAATTCAGCTTTGTCCCACTCTGATATTTTAACACAAATAAACCTGTAGGAATCTGTAGGAGCTCAAATATAGTGTATCCGGTTATGAGTGACCCTTGCTGGTCGCAGTTTTGCAATTTCTTTGAGAATCAATACATCTATTATTTTAACCATTTTAGTGCCACTTTGCTAAGGATTTAATCATGATTTTTCTAAAGTGCTTTGGGAATTTTATTTGTTTTCTTCTTGACTTCCATGGTATTTGGTACTGCTAGAACCTACTGTGCATTTCTATAGGAAAGAGTCTACTGCTTGTACAGGTGTTGAACAGAAACTTCTCAGTGAACTGAGATGTCATAAAAAATTATTGTGTTTTATTAGGTTGGGAGGGTCACTCGTACCAAATTAATAATCCACTTTTCCACAGATATTATGCCATTGTACTTGTTCAAAAAGACATGACAGGAAATGTTGTGGGCATTTTACAGGCAGTTGTTTATCATGAGGGATTTTCCTAAGTTATTAGACATGGTCAATGACTTGCAATAGGTCGAATTGTTGCTGCAGTTCAGCATAAGGCATACATTTAGTGTGTTTACAAACCAAAACATCTGGACAGGAGGAGATATTGAACAGGGTGTTCATAGAAACTGTAGAATCGGCAATTGATTGCAAGAGCGTGTAAACAAAAATGGTTCAAAAAGGATGTGGGCTTAATGGGTTTCAGTATGTTATTTGAATTGTTATGGTTTAGGAAGGCAGCGTCAAGATTTGTTCTTAGTGCTAATAAAGAAAGAAGAATGCCAGTTGATTCAAACTAGTCGGAATTGAGAGCAAGGGCCAATATGTTCAAATGAAGACTAATGAGAAATATTATACGAGGCATTGGTCCAAGCTGGAGTAGTTATGGATTGCTAAAACTGTTAGCAACCAAGGATTGGTTGGGACCACGTTTTAAGTCAATCACCCCAAACTTACAACTGGGATCCTCAATATCCTGTGGCACTTCGTCGTCAGGTCTACAGACCTTTGACACCATTTTGAAATGGAGTACAAAACTTCTGTCATCAACTGTTAGGTTCTTAAATATCATTAATGACGAGAAGTTGAAGAAGTATTTAAAACCTTTATTTAGCTTCAAAAGATTAGTTTGGGTTTGTCATTTTTATTCAGATTACTCCAGTTACAGAAATAACTAGAAAAGGTTTGATTAATGACAGCATAAATCAAACACAGTGTTCCATAAAGGACTCAATCCCTATTTATCTAAAGAGCCTAACTTAGCCTATAGAAACCCTTAAAGAGTCTCAACAGGAAAAGAGCAAGATTCTTGGCACTTAGTGAAAGTATAGAACTTCTCATGAAGAGTCGTTCTGGAAACTCAGCCGTGTTCCCGACAGCTGCAGTAGCAACCGTAAAAATAAGGTCATTAAAGGAAGAATGATCTCAGCGATAGCTTTGATCAATTGCATGTAGCAAATGTTCCTACACAGAGAGTCAGATAAAGGAAGGTAAAACCACTGTCAGCAATAGCTTTCAGTTATAAGGACAGAATGCATGAAGCATCAGGCACCATGCAAGGTAAAGGGTCTTCTCTCCTCTTCAGCTAGGAACACTCAATTATAATATGAAATGCACAATAATGTAATGAACATTAGTGACCGATGGTGTCGTCATCATCAGTTGCCTATACTCCTGGTTCCCACAGTAAACATTCACATCGGTTCATAGTTAAATTAGCGTTGCATAGTTAAATTAATGTTGCAGTATGGGATATATGGGAGAAAGTTCTCAATCAATCAATCAATCATTTGTAAAGCGCACTACATACCCGCGAGTTTCTCAAGGCACTGGGGGGGCACTACTGATCGAACAGCCAGGTCTTGAGTATCCTCCTGAAGGTCAGCAGGTCTTGGGTCTGTCGTAGGCTCAGTGGGAGGGTGTTCCATGTCTTGGCGGCGAGGTCAGAGAAGGATCACCCACCGGTGGTTGTTCTTCGGATGCGCGGGACGGTGGCGAGTGAGAGGTCGGCGGAGCGTAGCTGGCGGTTGGGGCGTTGATTTGCTTGGTCATTAAGAGCGTTGAGTCGAGGATGGATCCCAGGTTGCCTGCGTGGTCGGTGGGTGTTGGAGTTGCCCCCAGTGCTGTCGGCCAACAGAAGTTATACCAGGCTGAAGGGTTGGAGCGGAGGATGAGGACCTCCGTCTTGTCCGAGTTCATGATAACATTCATATCTAAGCTGTTAGCTGCTACCAGTATCCCGTTGTGAAGACAAAGGGCTAGTCAAATGTAAGGCAACAATTCTTGCGGCAGTGTCTGGATTAAGCTTACACATTATATATCACATTTTTTCTAACAGTCTATTCATTATATTATTATTATATGTCATTTGTTCCCACAGTACGCCCTAATTTTCAAGATGTACAGGTGAACTGTTGCGGTTCTTTTGGAAAATTCGCCTTCACAGTTTTTTCCTTCTGAATCCCTCCCCTTCCAAACCTGGCAACACTCCCTTCAAACCACCGTCCAAATTCTCCCCCACCACTGGCATGATCCCGCCAGAGATTCCCACTTTTGAAAAACTAGTTCTTAAGGACCTTACTGACCTAGAAAACAAGAGGTCTTTTATACCTTATAACATCACATTAGATGAAAAAAATGCCATTGCCTCCTTGAAAAACAACCAGTCATTGATAATAAAACCTGCTGACAAAGGCGGGGGCATTGTGATCCAAGATGTCAATCTGTATAAAGAGGAGATAATGCGTCAGTTGAGCAACCATGAGCATTATTGTAGACTCCTTCGCAATCCCACTGCTGAGATTCAGGACATGATTACTAAAGTTACTTCAGAGGCACTTGACCTAGGCTTCCTGTCAAAAAAGGAATTTGATATCCTTAACATTAAATCTCCCCTCATCCCTGTGATCTACTGCCTCCCGAAAGTCCACAGAACCCACAATCTCCACCAGGCCGCCCCATAGTATCTGGGTGCGGCTCAATTCTTGAACCATTGGGCCACTATATAGATTTCTTTATCAAGCCATTTGTACCGGATACCACATGCTATATCAAAGACAGTATGGCTATGATTAACATGATCGAAGACTATCCATTTGATCCCACATCCAGCACCATGTGCATGCTGGATGTGGAATCACTATATACTAACATCCCCCAATATGAATCCCTTCGTGTGATTGAAGGGGTGTTAGAGACACGGACACGCCCACATAATGTCCCATCTAACTTTATCCTCCAGTTACTGGAAATTTGCCTGACGAAGAACTTTTTCCTTTCCGAAGGACAGTTTTATGGCCAGGTTAGGGGTACCTCCATGGGAGCAATTTTTGCCCCTAACCTGGCTATTCTGTACATGGACTACTTGGAGACCAACAACATTCTGAATGCGTCCAATCCTTTCCACAATGGCATCACAATGTGGAAACGCTACATTGACGAATTTTTTTTACTATGGACTGAATCACTTGATAACCTCACATCTTTCCAACACTGGCTTAACAACAATATTGGAGGCCTCAAATATACCTTATCGACTAGTAAGGATTCTATCCCATTCTTAGACCTAGAAATAAGACACACTGAAGGTCGGCTCACCACCACCCTACACCGAAAACCCACTGAACGCAACACTCTCTTAGAGTACACTAGCCATCACCCAAGAGCCTTGCGTGATTCCCTGCCTTTCTCCCAGTTTCTACACATTAGGCGCAACTGCTAGTTCAAAGAGGATTATTTCACTGAAGCAAAAACCCTCAGCCGCAAACTCAGAAATAGAGGCTACCCTCGCAAGTTAGTGCGCCGCTCTCTGAAAAGGGCCTGGTATTGCCCAAGGGAAACCCTTTTGGAACCAAAGGAGAAAAAAGATCAACATAAACTCATATGTGTCACCACATTTTCCCCAGCTTCCAATGCAATCAGAAAGAGTGTGCTCAAACATTGGCCAGTTCTTAACGCAGGGCAATTGACAATAGAACATCCAATGTTTGTTTTTTAACGGGCCAAGAACATTAAAGACCACTTAGTAAGAGCATCTCTGCCTATACAACCCCTAAAAACTACTATAAATGATGCATGGGGTCTCTCACCGTTAACAGGCCATTCAAAATGTAGGAATTGCATTTATTGTGACTCTACCATTGAAGGAAAGTCTTTTGAATATGGCACTATTAAATTTGACCGCAGATACTTTTCCAACTGTAACTCTGCGAATTTGGTATATGCAATTCTCTGTCCCTGCATGCTTATCTATATAGGGCAGACGAGTCAAAAAGTAAAACTAAGAATCGGCCAACATCGAAGCAGGATCCGGTGTAACAAAGCCAATGCACCACTTGTGGAACATTTCTATGAAAAAGGCCACAGCGAGGAAGAATTACTTTGGACAGTTGTTTCTATCATCAAACCACCTCCCAGAGGAGCGGACCTTTCCCAATTGCTCAATAAAGAGGAACTGCATTGGATTTTAAAAACTGACAGTATCAGAAAAGGCCTCAACCGCCTTGAAGACTGGACCTCCTTATTGTAATATTTGTTATATGTCATTATGTTAATGAAAACCGTTTTTAGAAAGTCACCTGTTGCCCTTAGTGCATGCTGCACTATTAGTCTCACACAATCACAATGATCTTTTCACCACTCCAAAATGGCCGCCTCACTGCTGCACATTCTCCACCAGATACCAAGTCACAGTAAGTCCTTCATCGGTTTCCACGGACCATGTGGCTTGAAAAGCCTGTTCCTCTGGCTGACCGGAAGATCGATCCCATTGGACTGCCGTATTCGCCATAGCTCTCCAGCCATCACAAGTAAGTGACTCTCGCCCTTTGGTAATTAAGCAAGGAGCAATCTGATACACTGCATTGCAGGTATCCAACTCTCCTACCCTGCTCCGTCTGTTTAGATTGAGCCATCACCCTCCTTCCCTGGCAAATCCATACAAACCTGATGGAAGCCCTGGACTTGATGTGAGAGGTAAATATGTCCTACCCCCTCACACCGGCACTCCGCCTAAAACAGACGACCGGAATCACTAACCCCACACCCTTTTTTTCCTCAGAAAGCACATCTAGCAGCGTTTACACATCAGTATTCCTGAACCTACGAGGAAACCAACATGTAGGTTACTCGTTTCTTTCTCCTGCCACCACCCGCGATTATTGTCACATCCAGAGACCTAGTCACATTATTTCTTCACGTCATTCACGACCCAGCCACGCAATTGCCTTAGACTTATTTCCATTCGATCACCAGAACGACCGCTTAGCCAGCAAGCCAATATTGTTTAAATTATTTCTACCTCACATCCCATTGATCTCAATAGAGACCTTAAACTCGTGTTTATATCACTATCCTCTTCACTCGCCGATTACCCGCTCCGTCCAACCACACGCATGCCTGAACACCTCCTAGGTCACAATCTTCACCTCTTCATTCGCCGCAATTCTCAAGTCACTCGTTTTTAAAAAAAACTGTCTCCAACATGCCTAAACTGATATATATTTCCTGTTTTTCCTTCCCCCTTACCTCCCATTTCCTTCATGTATAGTAATGCGATAATAGGGATTGTGTTAATAACTGTTGTACAAAACAATAATGTTGATAATTCTTGTCCTGATGATGATGTCACAAATGTAAAAAGGCATTGAAACGTCGTCGACTAAAAAAAACCATATGCAATATGATAATGCTATATTATTTGATGCAATGGTATGGTTATGTTTAAGAGATTGAGTCTGTAGCACTGACCACAAGTATAAAGACAGATTTTCGCTTTGCCCTTTTGGCCATTTCTTTGTTGTTTTGTCTTGACTGTTGTGGGCCACGGCTGTGCCCACTTGTTATCTTTTTTGGTTCTTAAAATTCACTTTATCAACCAAAACATTTAAAATAAATGTTCTTGTCCGGCTGGACAAAAGACATACTACTTATCAGGTGTATGATTAATGATTTTTGTATGTTATCTTGTCCACATGTAGGGACCACTGTTTTTTGTAAATTGATACTGCCCAAGGTCCCTATGACATACCTTTCGGGTTCCCTTGTCTTTGTGAAAACACAGTCTATTCATTATAAGCAAAAGCAAATTCATTGTCAAAGCGGGGGGAGCTAATAATATGGTGTGATGAAGCAAAAGAATATTATCTTACAGTCAGCACATTCTTCAGTAAGATGCTAGTGCAAGGCAAAATAGTTTCCATTGGGACTGGGGGCCACACCCTCTCACCTTTTGCTCCTCAAGAACAGTGTCTGTCAGGCTGAGCAAAGGTTGGCTTGACAGATGCTCTTAATTTTCTGGTCTTGCAGACAGGAGCTACACATGCGCTAAATGCCCTGGCATCTGGCTGCTCAAGGTGAACTTTGCTGGGCTGAGGATGTCACAGCTCCTGTGGGTATGACCTCCTCAGCTCAGCAAGTGTTCTAAGGCCCTCCCCCTTGGTGTCGAGAGGTAGTGTCACTCATTACCTCAGACCTTTAGTGCTTTAGTTTTAAGCCCTGAAATGCCCAGGGTTGAGTATCACAGAGTGGGGTGGGGTCAGCAGTAATCCAAATGCTCCTGGGACCTCGAGGCAAAGCTGAAGGTAAGTGTGATTTTTTTAAATTAATGTTTGGTGCGTTCATGCGTCTATGTTTGAATATTTGGTAATGAGTGTTGTGAATGGATGTGTGTGTGTGCATGCATGTGTGAGTGAGTGTGTAAGTGTATGTATGAGTCTGTGTCTGTCCCGTCTGCCTCCTCCCTCCTAAAATTACCGGCCACCACTGTTCTACTGAAATGTCTATTTAGTTATGAGCACGAGTAGAAAGGAAATATGGTTTGGGCCTAGTTACAGAACATCATAGGAAATGATAGCCTACTGCATTTTTCACTTCACATTTAGCTTTATTAAACGTTATAAGCAAGCACATTTTCCTACGTGTGATTTTTTTATGTACTTTCTTAGCATTGTTTTAAATGCATTCTACAGTAAAATTCGAATACATTTATGCAGGTCTCGTTCGATTGTAATTTATTTCTAACTGTTAGGAATGGGGGTTCTGGGTGGTTAAGCCAGGCAGAACCCACCACTCTAGTCATGGTAAGGAAGTTACACACCGAAGGTAACCCCTGCTCAGGCTTATTCTAGACACAATGTTAAATAAAAATATATAGCATATTGTACATATAAACATAGACCAAAACGGCATGAATCAATGATTACTTTGCCAACTAGGCATTTGTCAGAAACATCACAATGCGTGCAATAGTGCAATAGAAGAATTATTGTTGTGTTGCAAAACATCTGGAACCTCATTACTGTGCATACTATGCAGACACATGATATTGTGCTCATTATTTTAACCTGTATAAGGCATAACATGATATATTCCATGTGCACTGAGGGCATAAAATGCAATAGTTAATGAACAAATCATCTAAATTTCCAGGAAATTCTAGGGCATAGCTTCCCGGTGCTCCTAGTACTCCTTCTACAGTAATTTGGTGCAGAGTGTAGGGCGCAGAAGCACCTGCACGCCTACTGCAGCGAGGTCCAGTAAGGGGATAGGCAAGTGCTGGATCGAGCACTCAGAATCAGGGGTTTCAGTCAAAGCTTTCCTCAACCAGTGTGATGTGAAACACAGCCATAAGAAACCCCCGACCTGGGCAATCAGAGCCCCCATTGGGACATGGTAATAATCAGGCACCAGCCTCTTAGAGTACCCACACTCAAGAGTGCGTAATGGCAAGACTTCTAAATCTGGGCACATGTGAATACACATTAAGAAGAAGTCACCTCCAAAATATGGTGAGTCTGCACCCCTTCATGGCTACTCAGAATCATTCTCTCGGTCACCCAGCGATTGGACCAGTTAGACACAACCCAGTAAAAAGCAAGCAGAGCCGCCTGTGAAGGAGTGTGGGATAACTGTCTTCTGGGTCCAATCAGCCCCACAGTACCTTAGTTGGCACTGGCCCATCGTAATCTGGTAACCCAACATTGGGCAGTGTCAGTGGATATTACTCCAGGGGCCCATGTTGCCAGGGCACGACTCCTAGCAGAAGGCAGAAGCTGTTGTGAACAGAAATGGTTGTCCCAGTCTACGTGGCATGCCGCCTCTTCCACACAGCAGCTTTCCTGATGGAGGGGTCCATTGAGGGGTACTCTGAATAGCCAACAACAGGGTCCTCAAGCAGGGGGATAGTGCCTCTGGACAGCACTCTCCCTTCTGGAAGTGCACGTTGTGGTCCCCTCACCGAAGTGACCACACTCAAAGTAAGACTTCAGCTGCCCGGGGAAGTACAGGTTAGAGCGGCACGGCTCGATGTGGTAACAGCGCCCAACACATGCTGATTACTGCCCCACAAAGAAATATTGACAGAGAACCGCTCACCAAGCTCTACTCTTCAGGGCAGCACCAAATTCCCAAAAAAATGCTCCTCACAAGCTGACCATGATTCCACACACCTCTCTCACCCGAAGCGCTCACCACATGCTGTTGGCGGCATAAGGGCTCAGACAAGATAGTGGTTAAATGAAGCGCTCACCACGTGCTACTCCTTAGGGAAAATCCAATCAACTGCTAAATGAAGTGCTCAGCACACTTAGTTTCAGGGCCAAGAACCATAGGAATAAAGCACTCACCAGCGCCAAGTTTTCAAAAACACATGGCAGGGCACCAAGCCCTGGGAGATCACCGGGGGCACTAAAGCACAAGAGTAGGCAGCAGTCCAGCACACAGGATCCTTTGTAGGTGAATAGGCAGTCATTTCTAGCCAGTCAGCACAACAGAGCAAAGAGCAAGTGGTGGTTTCTCCTGACAGCCCAGAAGTTCCTCCTGGTAATGTGCAGAATGTAGTGCCACCAGCGTCTGGTTACAAGTCCCAAGCATTATCTAATAATATGAGGTCAGAGCCCTGGTACTTATTATCAAAATGTCTTTGACGTGGAGGTAACTTCAAACAAACTTTAGAAGTGCACAACACCCCCATTCAATCCCAGCCCTGGCTCCAGACACACTATTGGAGGGTGGAGACAGCATTGTGAGAAGACAGGCACAGCCCTATTCAGGTATTAGTGACAACTCCTCCCATCACACTAAGCCAGGAAGACCCATCAGCCTGGTGATGGGCCATCATGATATGCCGGGCACAGGTTAGCTCCCTTTGTGTGTCTGTCTACAGTGAATGCACAAAAAGCCCCTGTCAGTCTAAACTAGATGTTGTTTGGATTCAGGTTTCAAAGCACAAAGAGTCATAAGCATACAGAATTGCCCACCCTCTAAAATTGTAATGGAAAATCCACCTTCACCAATAAGCAGGATTTATCACCACTCTTCCAAACATAAAAAAACATGGCAACATTACTCCTTTCGGATCAGAAATTGCCACTGAAACACATAAACGGGAATTCTCAATGCAAATCTATGAGAGGAGCCCTGTGACAGTAAACTGTGCACGCAGACCCTACAGTGGCAGAGGCCTGAGACAGGTAGGAAAGGCTACTTCTGTGGGTGGTGTAAGCAGCGCTGCAGGTCCACTAGTAGCATTTAATTGACAGGCCCAGGGTATATGGGATACCACTGTACAAGAGACTTACAGGTAAATTAAATATGCCAAACAGGTGTAAGCCAATTATACCAAGTTTAAAGGAGAGAGCACATGCACGTTAGCACTGAATATCAGTGGTTACGTTTCCCGGTTCCTAAAGCCAACAAAAACTGTCAGAATAAATACAGAAGGAAGGCAAAAAGTTTGGAGATACCCCTGCAAAAAGGGCCAGGTCCAGCAGTAACAATACATTGAAGATGTGCTTTTCAAGGAGGATAAATAAAGAATGGTTGGGTAAACAGTTAAGCATGTTATGTGAGTGACAGGTAACAATGCAGATACTGATGATGGCAACTGTGAAAGTGCAGTAAATGTTTACATATAAGCAAGCGAATGAGAACAGTGGCATAGCCAAAGTGTCATGCGCCATAGGACAAGCAGGGAAAAGAATCCCTGATGCTGTTTTAAGTGTGCAATGCAGACAGCCATAATCAGGGTTCAGTGGGCCCCTCATACCTCTGGGCCTTGTTACCACTCCAAGGTAAGGTAAGGTAAGGTAATTCATATTTTGTCCCAGGAACAGGGTTTTTAATTGGTATTAACAGGTATGGACAAATGGCAGCTGTACATGTATGAGGGATTCTAGAACAGGAGCTTTTCAATGCAGTGCTTCTGATGACGGAGCGGGTGTAACTGCAAGTCTATGCACCAACTGGTTTCACTTGTGCATATGTATTGCTCATTAAGTGAATTAAAGCACATTGCGTTGAGGTGAGTGTTATTGTGTTTAGATTGTCGTCGTTGTGATGTAAAGAGAGTGATTTTCCTCTTGGCAGAGCCGGATTGGGCATTGGGCGCTTCTGAGGTGAGCTGGGGGCCAGAGGCCAATTTACACCTGCCGAGAGCAGCTCTCACTAAAGCCTGTCCTAGAGTGAGTAATTCCACCAGCCAGTGCAGGGAAAATACAAGCTTCAGTGCAGCCACGGAGCTCCCTGAGACTGACTGTCCTGGCAGCTAATCAGCACATTGCCCAGTCAATTCGAGCCTATGTGGGCATCACAGTCTTAATGGAGGAAAATCCAACCTCTGTGACGGGCAAGTGAAGAAATTGCCCTTCATAATTTTCAATAAAACAAAGTACCATGCAAACGTGAAGACTTGTGTTGACTGCATTGTGCATGATAACTCTGCTCTTCAAATTAGCAAAGTACGCATTTAAGTAAGCTCTGAAGCAATGTCATTAGTCTCTAACTTCTGCACACTGACATAGAAGTCAAGAGAAGGCACACTGTTGTCCAGTCTCTCCTCTCACACAAGCAATCATTACCAGACACCTGTGCGCTGAGAAGAGGAGAGAACAGAACAGGGGAGAGAAGGGATGAGGTAGAAGGGAGACATAGAGGACATAGGATGGAAAAGAATGGCAGAAGGGAGAGAGTAGAGAGAAACTGGCAAAAAAAGGACCAAGAAAGATAGTAAAAGGAGCAAAGATGATTCAGATAGAACAGAAATATCTACAGGATATGCGAAATAAAATGACATAGAGAGTCATCAGAGGGAAGAAGCGACACCTTTCCTCAATCACAGAGCATCTCCGACGATTAGACTACTCTCTGAAAACCGGGAAATAACAGATATGGAAGACTCCACCCCAGCCATACCCCACTCTACTCCAGCTCAAAGGACATCTAGAAATGTACGAAATGTATCTCACCCAAACATGGTATTATGTGCACGCTTAGATAGCTCATCCCACAATGTAAATAAAGGTGGAGCAGACAACCACACTAATTTAAAAAAGAAAAGGATCCTGATGAAGAGAACAGTGCAAAAAAGGGAACGTAAAATGTGAATCTCGAAATAACCCCAGACCATGAGAGAAATCAAATAGCTTCAAATAAAAATGGACAACATGTCACAAGACATACTAAACACTCTGCAAGCGATAGAACAGTTAAGTGAAACTTCAGAAAGAACCCACAACAAAGTCGAGCACATCAAAGATCTACTATATAACTCCCAAAGAAAGAGGAATGAGATGGCGATGCCATTATCAAATAGGCATAATCGACCAGATAGGAAACTAAAAGACTTAACGGAAGAAGAAACCCTATCCTTACTCTGGGAGTATGAGACGAAGGACTGCAGTAGAGGGGAGGAAATCAGAACAGTCCAGATCAATGCTAATAGAACATCCAGACAGAAAGAGAGGAAACCCAACCTTAATAACTTACAAGTCCAAATAATCACCAAGCCGCAAAATCTGAACCCAAATAGCAATGGGAACCCGCTGAAATGCCTACTACTCAACTGTAGGTCCGCAACTAAACATGCTTCAGACATAGCTGACTTCATCATTAGCCAGGAAATTGACATGACAATCCTCACAGAAAAATGGCTATCGGAATCATCATCTCCGGTCATTGATTTACTAGTGCCCACTCAGTATAACATTGTGAGGCTGGCCAGACTAAAAAAGACAGGGGGTGGCATAGCCTGCATCCACCGTTCAGATATAGAAGTAGGCCAAATTCAATCGGAACCACGCAAATCCTGCGAATACCTAGGCCTCAATATAAGATCAGCTAACAACCAAAGATGCAACCTGCATGCACTTCTTCACCCACCAGGAAACAATATGTCTTACATTGAACAACTAATGGAGATCATCACGACTAACTCTAACACCGACGCAAAGAACATATTCCTAGGGGATTTTAATCTGCACTGGAACGACAGCAATGCCAAACAGGTCAACGCTTTTAAAGACTTTTTAGCAGAGCTAAACCTCGCCTAAGCATGCACACAGCCAACTCACTTGAAAGGAGCTACGTTGGACTAGATAATTTAAAAAAACAATAACAATTCAGTCCTCTCAATAGAGCCAGGTGACTGGTCAGATCACCATGCCATGACCTTCCTGATTCCCACATGGAAAAAGAACAAGAACACACAACCTAATAATCTCAAAAAGTGGATGCGGGACACTAAAGACTCGAACATTGAACTTCTATTAGAAAGCTGTGAGAAGGACCTAAATCCACCTAATAACTTGCAGAACGTGAATGATCTAACGGACCACTACAATTCATCAATAACGAATATAGTTAACACCACCATGCCACTAAAACTGAAAAGAGTTTCAGAGAAGGTTAAAAACCCATGGTTTAATGGGACACTGAATGAGGAAAGACAGAAATTGAGACTGGCGGAAAGAAAATGGAGACAACACCCACCCTCCCCTGAACTGAAATCCCTCAGAAAAGCCAGAAAAGAATACAACAAAAAGATCCTAAACTCCAAAAAGGAATTTATTAGATCAGAACTGGATAGCGCCAAAAACAGACCACGGAAACTATTCGAGATATTAAAACAACAATCCAATAGGTTGGCCAAATCGGCCCAAGAAATCACAAAAACGCAAATAAGTTGTGAAAAATTCTCAAACTTCTTCACCAACAAAGCCAACACGTTGGAAATTGAGCTAAGGAATGCAGCGGATAACCTAGTCAACCAAACACCCTCAATGAGCAATACCTACTCTAAACTAATGATGATAGGGTAAAAAACACGGCACATTGGAATACATTCAAGTTATTGGACCAGAATACCATCGCCAAAACGCTATTAGATATCAAACCTAATAACCACTATAATGACCCACTCCTATCAAAATGCCTGAAAGAAATCAACCGTATTGTGATTCCTATAAATTATAAACGCCTCTCTTTCCCAAGGGCTACTCCCAGAATGCCTAAAAACAGGCCAAGTCGTCCCCATCATCAAAAAACCTACAGCGGACCCGGCAGATCCAAATAACTTTCGCCCGGTAACCAACATTCCGGTACTTGCTAAACTAATAGAGAAATGTGTACAAAAACAACTGAGCCAACACATAGCCGATTTCTCGCTACTGGATGACGGCCAGTTGGGATTCAGAACAGGACACAGCACGGAAACAGCGATCCTACATATTGTTGATGGTGCTCTACAGGCCCTTGACCACAATAGATCATGTCTACTCATCCTCCTAGACCTGTCATCTGCATTTGACACTGTAAATCATGTAAAATTACAAAACAAGCTTCATGACAGGATGGGAATATTGAGTAATAAGCTGAAATGGTTTGAATCCTTCCTCCACAATAGAACGCAAAGATTCTTGGTCAACCAATCACTTTCACCGTCATGCCCTTACTCGATTGGAGTCCCTCAAGGATCTACATTAACTCCATCACTGTTTAACCTGTATGTCAAACCTCTTACAGAAATTCTCCGAAATTCCAAAATATCCTTTCACTTGTGCGCGGATGACACGCAGATACACATCAAGATTGCATCTTTGGAAGACATCAGGTTAATGAATGAGGCCTTAAAAATGTTATTACAATGGTTAACTAACAATCACCTGAAGCTAAATGCTCAAAAAAACAGAATTCCAACTAATCTCACCACCAAAGAACCACACAGAGGTGAAGAAATGGTCTAAAATTATCACGGCACTTAACTACACAAATCACTAGGAATCACACTCGACGAGAACCTTGACATGAAAGCCCACATCAAATCAATGCCAAAAAGTGACCGTTTTCATTTGAACTACATTAGAAAAGTGAAACCATCCATCTCGGAGGCAGATCTTAAACTAGCTGTCCAATCACCGCTTATCTCGAGGATTGAATATGGATGCACTACTTTAGCAGGTCTACCAAAAATTTCCACAGCACCACTAAAAGCATGCCTCAATGCAGCTGCAAGAATTATCACCGGATCAAGGAAGTTCGACCATATCTCTCCACACCTGAAAGCATTAAATTGGCTACCTTACGAAGCCAGAATTCAGCTAAAATTGGCATGCATCACCCACAAAGTGCTTCACTACAATACACCAAGATACCTTGCCCAGAAATTTGAAGTATCTGGAGGAAATAGACAAGCTAGGAGTGCCAAGGAGCTGTTACTGAGGCCACCCATTTTCCAGAAGAAGAGAACTTATGAAAGAGCTTTCTCAGGAGCAGCCCCCAGAATCTGGAACTCTCTTCCGCCAAACCTTAGAAAAATAACAAACACAGCAACCTTTAAGAGGGAAACGAAAATATTTTTAATGAGCAAGTTCCTCCCATAGTTGAGACAGTTCATCCTTAGCACCATACATAGTTCAGACCAAGACATACACACTAGGGAAGTGAAAAGAAATTCACCAGCGGTGTTGGGATTACTCGCGGACGATACTAAATGAATCCTGTCCCAGGATTGGAGAATATGAAATATACAGGATAAGTCAACAAAAATCTTTTACACTGAACTGAATACCAAATCTACCCCATATCAATATACATACTGTGCTAACCCTCTACTTATAGTCTTACAGCTGTATGGGGGATAGCCTTGATCGATACTTTACTAATCTTGGACCTAGAATTGAGGAATATAGTATGCACAGGGAAAGACACTTAAGAACTTTTGCAATCAGAATTTTCACCATATAGAATGTTATATTCCTAATCTTCCGCATGTCACTGTATATACTGTGTTAACCGTGTATTTTGATATTACCTTTATACTTACCTACGTCATATCATTGTTTATAGTTATGCTATACAAGACTTGTCTCTAATCTACCTCATGTAATGTGAAGCGCTCTGATACCCAAGGGTCTGGTTCGAGCTATATAAAACTTTTTAATTTAAAAAAAAAGGAGGACGCATAAGAAAGGATGGGCCGGGGGTTGTCATTGGGATGCTGTAGTTAGAGAATAGGAGATGAGGTATCAAGAGAAAGAATGAGCAATCAGAAGAAAAGAGTTCTGCAGGGGAAAAATCATGCGAAAAAAGCTGAGATATGACGGGTAATGTGTTGGTAAATGCAACAGTTTTCCACAATGTAAAAACAAATGAGAGAAGAACCTCTCAATCATGTAGTGGTCTGGGCCTTTCGTTTCACTTTATGCTCTCTATGCAGTGAGGGGGGCTGGCATGACACAACGTGTCAGGACTGCTTTGGTTGTCAGTCAGGACCTGCCTCTGGGGACTGGAAGCACCGCCATTACTCTGGTAATGTGGAATGCTATACACCCCGTGGCTGTTTACCGGATACTGCCTGTGCCAGACTCCCCTGTGATTGCTTTAAGTGGCCATTAAGCTACCTGTACTAGCAACACCTAAGAAGCTGGAGGTGTGATTGAGTTAGCCAAGAAGCACCCTGCAGTACTCAAATCTAAGAAGCAGCCTGTGCGTTTCAGATAGGGAAGGGGCAGGGGCGTCATTTGGAATATGTCCAGAAGGCCTGATAGAATGAAAAAGAACCTGAGTACATTCACAATGGTCTTTACTCACCGCAAGACAGCAATTAAAATGTCTAACTCCATCCATGCGTGAACGGAAGAGTCAACCCACGTCATTGCAGAAAGTGGAAAATGCAATCATCTTTTTGGCCATAGAGAATGTGACTTTTTGATATTAAAGGAGCGCATCACAGCTGAGGACCCGTGGGACTTTTCTGATTGTGCAGCAGCATTGCTAGAGGTTTTTTAAAAATCTGACGCAATGTACATGATCATTGGCAGCTGCACAAACACACAAAGAATGTGGGTCGTGTACAGTGCGAAAACCTTGCACTGTAAAAGAGGCAGAGGGGGCTAAGCAGCTAAACTGAAGAAGAAGTCTTTTTAGCTTCAAATCAGTCGGATGGTCTGGGGATGAGAAAAATACCACGAAGAAGAGCGCACTGCAAAATAATAAACACATTTTTTATAATTTAAAAATGAGAACTAATGTGTTTGTAGGCTCTTCCCCTTGAAATCATTTTAGCAACAGCTGCACATGCACCCTGGGCGCCAAGACGAGACCGTGTCGGCAACTTAATGTGACCTGATGACATTTTTTACACTTGGCAGATTCATCTCTTTTAGGGGGGTTCTGTGACCTCATTTTAACATATCTCAACATATTTTTCACACTAGTAACATTTTCAGCAATTAAGAGGAACACTTAAATGCTTGGCTAAATTGACTGTGGGGTGATTCTACAGTTTACGATCAGAATTAACTTTCCTCTACTTACTTCCTTCCTCCCCTGCCCCCCTGCCTCCCTAGTCCCTGCTCTGGTCGGATGCCGGCATTTCCTCCTTTCTTCCTTGCATAAGATGTTGGTAGGAAAATGACAAAGCGTGAGGTAGAGGGGGCTTCCGTGATGACCATGAAACATACAATGGCAGACGGTGCAGACTAGTGTTTATTGTTTATCAATCACAAATTCTAGCCTACTAGAAAACCACGCAGGAAGAGATGGAAATATATATTGCCTTTTCCGGCTCAGTCTGTATAGGTAATGCACATTGCCCTATATATTTCAAGTGATGGTTGATATGTGCAAACAAATATAATAAGAAAAATATGCAGGAGGTAATAAAAAGTTATACTGTTATAATGACAAGTTATGCATCAATAGATCATCCGGTAGCTTCTAGAATAACAAATAATATAGGTGGTGGACTTAGTCTATAATGCATCAATGCATCTCTCGTGTTGCTATCCCATGATGTTGCTAAGAAATATTTAAATATCATAAGTAAGGAAGGCATATATGTAGAAGTATGTCTACTTCCCACACGTGACTCAAAGATAATGCATTATAGGGCATATTTAGAAGCCCCTATCGCCACCACATCGTCACTTTTCAGGATGTTGTGGTGGCGATAGGGGCTTCTCCTTATTTACAAGGCAGCTTAACATGGCTTAACCCTGCCTTGTAAATAAGGCATCCTTTCTTGCTATACTTAGCGTGAAAGGGGAGGGCAATGGGTGTTGCTGTGGGCTTTGCACCGCAACGCCCATTAGTTCTGACGTTGCCCCATATTTACAAGTGCGGCATAAATATGGGGCAGCGTCAAAATTACGCCCAGGGAAAACCTAGTCTTATAATGGCGAAACAAGGAGAAATGTTTAATTTCTCCTACTTGTTGCTGTTTCTGTGAGTGCTGCATTGTCCAGCACACATGGAAACAGAAAAAACGCGAATGTTTGTTGATTGGCATAAACAATCAAAAATTACATTTTGCAACTTCTATGTGTGCTGCATTGAGCGATACACATAAAAGTTACGAAACACCATTTAAAGATTATTTATGTGCAGGACATCTTCCTGCACATAAACAATCTTCCCCTGTAATGCAGACACACTTGCACTATGGTGCAAGGGTGCCTGCGTTCACTGGTGTAACGAAACCTGAGGGGGCCTCCCTGCAAGGTGTGTGGAGGGGCTCCCTCAGATCTCAATCACAAGCTCTCTGGTCACAGTACTGGGCTGAGGGAGCCCCCTGGAGCTTCAGGGCCCCCGTATTGCAGGGGCTGTGGGGGCCTGTGTTACACCACTGCCTGCATTGCCGCTAGGCAGCTTAATTTAGCGCCAGCACAGGGAGAAACACAGGGCTGCACCATATTCTTGTAAATGTGGTGCAGCCCTGTGTTTCTAAAATGACAGAGCATGTTGGTAGCCTTCTTGGCTTAACGACACGCTTCACCTAATTTACTAGTTAATATGCCCCTATATGTTTTAATAGCTTGCATAGCCAATAATCTGAGATTAATTGAGGCTAAGGGACCAAACGAGGTCATCTAATAAATGCACGTCGTTGGGTTGACCCCCTGGTTGAGAGGGAGTAGGGTTATACATTGTCGAGACACTTTAGGCAATTTTGCAGTAAGGCAGAAGTATCCTGAAAAAGGCAGAATGCTGTAAGACACTCCCATGTGACAACATATTGCTTGTAATTTTGAATATTATTAGATGTGATAATAAATAAGAAACTCAGTTTTACACAAAATGCAAACACAATGTAATTTTCGTTTTTAACAATGTGATGATGGATCTTATCTAAATGACTTAGTAAAAGATATGGTTAAACGTAAATTTCATCTTGGGTATGACTGCTTTCCTCCTTCTCTTTGAATTTTTTATTGAGACAGTCTGTAATTGAAATTGTTGCAAAGCCCATATATAGCAATGAAAGGACTTAGCTAAAGTAGCATGAACTGCGTGGCTGATGGAGGAAATTAACAGGGACAAAGGCACTTGTGGTGTGAGTGGGAAGTTAGATTTACTAAATAGAATAAGAGCTGATAACTAATTGTTTGGGAGAAGCGCTTCTGTCCACGTGGGAGAGAGGATTCAACACTGAAGATAGATGATGACTTTGATGGGACAGCATTGTGTGTCTGCAAATTACTGGCTTCTATTTTACCAAGGTGAGTGTCAAGTTTCAAGAAAAAGAGGACTCATTGTGAGAAACTTACACTGCAGTGTTTATTTCAGCATCTTTGCACATAATTGAAAAAAATTGCACTAATTCGCCAGATGACTAAAACGTAGAAAAAACACTCTATGTCAAACCCACCTATCTCTACTATTCTATAGAACACATGTATGCCAGGATATATGTTGTTAATTGTATGCACATTCCATACATTCCAGAGCTTACTTAACCAGAGGTGTAAGCCTGCCTTCGGCATATACTATATTTGAAAGAATAGAATCCTTGCCTTCCTCTTATTGCAAACCAAGTTTAATCCAGATTTGCTCCTGATTTTCCAATAAATTATCTCTATTAATGGAAAGATATTTGTGAATCGAAACCAAAATCAGTGTATTGAAGGTAATACCAGTAGCTTTAGCATAACCTCTCTCTGAACATTCCATTGGTGCCCTCGGACTCACCTAAATTGATTTTATTTTCTGTAGATGTATTAGAAAGGACACTTATCTTTTCAAGGAGCGTAGGGAGCAACACTATTTGTCATGTAGCTACCGAGGGGCACTTATAGGCAAGCAGAAAACATGGCTGCTTTTCTGTTTTGGTATTGTGCATTATGATGTGAGTGGTTGGATGTGTGTCTTATGATGCAGATGCTATTGAGGATGGAGGGAGAGTTTATGATGTGGTATTGCCAGCTCAGAATGAGGACTCAGCATGGAAAGAGACAAGACCATGTGCATAACCCATTGCAGATTCAGGCTCAAAATATACCATAATTCCCAAAACTTTTTTTAAATGACCAGTTTATACCTCGAGTTGGCAAGGATAGGATAGTGCCTGTTGCAAGATCCAGATTTGGATCTTGGATCTAAAGTGGCATTTGTGACCCTTAAGGAGAATGTGTCACAGGCAAATGTTGGGTTGAGGGTTGAAGGCCCGAGAGCATTTTGTGGGCCAAATGGTGACTGACAAATATTCTAAGGTTTTAACTGGAAGCATGAAAGCTTAAAACTAGGCCTGGGCAGAGTTCGCAGAATACACAGAACTCTGAGAAGTGACAAAAAACTCTGTTAAGCAACAGAGAGTTCTGCAAGTGGAGAAGTGCACTACTATACAACGTACGCAATGATTATTAGCTCCGAGTGCTTGTCCTGCACTGTAAGATCAGTGTGAATGGCAGCCCGCACAAGTGGGAGCTGCTTCTTTCTGCTGCTCGAGTAGAAATTCTGTTCAGGTGGCAGCTTCCTCAATGCGAACCGAAGGTTTCTCAACACAAATGGTAGCGACCATCCATGACCGTCTGCATTGAGAAATCAATCTGGGAAGTGGTCTAGCATTGAATTTTCCTTGCTCGTGCCTGACAACTTACCGTTGGTGAGCCTAAGCAAGAAAAAAACTCCGCTCCGTGAAGCGCAGAGTGCGAAAAGCTCAGCAAACTTCGCAAACGGAGCAGAGTTTACTGCCCGGGCCTAGTTAAAATGAAGACTAACAGGAAAGAAATTACAGGGGCACTGCAGACTAAACACAGTTGTCAATGGTATGTGTGCAAATGCCTCCTGTGGTGAAAGGAGTGCTACATTAATCACGCCAATAAGGTGTTTTTCAATCCAACCCAGAGTCTCTAGAGTCTTGTGATTACAAGCAAATAGAAAGGAAGATAAATTGACATGCATGTGGATTTGAGATACGTTATTATGAATTTATGTCACTGATTCTATAATATGAAATAAATGTTTTTGATTTTGGGCGATGCATGCACATAGAGGACTTCTGGTATGCACTTTTGATGTTCACTAAATAGCTTTATGTTTTAGCACATTACAGCCAATATTGCCAAATGCTCTTCAGCTTAATTTCTGTGTCCTGTTTATTTCATCATGTTACATGCTAAATTTTACAACATCTCCATGACATTCTGGGGCATAATTACAAGCCCTATCACCACCACAATGCCACTTTCTCAACGTTGTGGTAGCAATAGGGGCTTCGCCTTATTCACAAGGTGGCATTAAGCCACTTAATGTGGCTTAACGCCGCCTTGTAAATAAGACACCCTTTCACGCTATAGCGTGAAAGGGCCGGGCAATAGGTGTTGTGGTGGTCGTTCCTCCGCAACACCCATTGATTTTGACGTTACCCCATATTTACAAGGGTGGTGTAAATATGGGGAGCTCCAAAATTAAGACCAGGGAAAACGTGGTCTTACCCTGGTGAAATGAGGAGGAATGCTTAATTTCTCCTTATTTTTACTGTTTTCATGTGTGCAACATTGATTGTTTATGTGTAGAAGGTGTTCCTTCCTGCACAGGAATACTCATTAAAGAAAAGGACGTTTCGTAACACATAGAAGTTGCAAAATGCCATTTCAGATTGTTTATGTGCCTGAAGGGAGACATTCCTGCACATGAACAAACATTTCCCTCAACGCGGGCACCCTTGCACTATGGTGCAAGCGTGCCTGCGTTGACTCTAGGCAGCTAAATTAGCACCAGCACACAGGGAAATACAAAGCTGCACCGTATTCTTGTAAGTATGGTGCAGCCATGCATTTAGGAAGTGGTGGAGCGTGGTGTTAAGCCAAGGAGGCTACCGCCGAGCTCCGCCAGTTCCTTGTAAATATGTCCCTTTGTATTTTGAGAAAACAATTCTATTCAGTCTCTGTATTGGTATAATTTAATAGCCATTTTAATTACCCAAGAACGGTTGTGAATCACCAGCATCTAAGACCAAGGAACAGTTGTTGCTAAACACATTCTTATGGCTTTGATACAGTGTTCGCCCGAGTGCTGGGTTGCCTTGAAAGTTTAGTGGCAAATGCATCCAGGAGTTTGAGACCAGCTGCATAATAAATCTAGAGTGAGAGGCCCTTTCTGATGAATGAGCTAGCCAGCATTGAAAATATTTGTGGGGGCTCATAGTTGATTTTGCTTCGGCGAGCATAATATCTTCAAAGAAGAATACATTCATGGCTGTTCTTTTGAATATAATATGGCTAAAACTGCTCATGATACTATCCATTGCAGGACGCGAAAAGAAGTTTTTTAAAATTCATGTACTACATACAAACCTAAATATTATGCACAAAATTATAAACTTCAAAATGGCAGGTGAAAAAAAAACAATGGGGACTCCTTCTTAGTGGGCACCTAAATTACAGGTGTTGCGCACTAAAGAAAGGCCACAGAAATGTTTTATACTAGTCGGTATGTAACAAAGTGCTAACAATTCATTCAACAATAGGAAAATGGATATTTAACAATGCATACACATTAAAAACTATTTAACACACTTGAGAATACTTCACCCTTCACTGCTGAAAACAGAAATCGTTTGGCCTTGACACACTTTCATTAGTAAACCTTTGGAAACAGTGAAGGATATATTTCTACTGTTGTTTAAGTTGCTAAGCAGCCGCTGAGGACCATGAACTCAATAGGTTCATGGTAGTTATTTCAGCCATGAAAGTGACTCAGACTACACTAATACATCTTCCAGGGTCTCTAATATATTCAAGGCATCACTTGGGATGCCAGATTACAATACCGACCCACAGGTCAGGATTGTGGAGCAGTCGGTGGAAGAATCTCGAGGCCTGGTATGGCCTAGTTCATCCCACACAGGGCCGGACTGGGAACCACAAGCGGCCCTGGCAAAGTGCTCGGTTGCGATGGAGGTGCCTCCGAGCTCTTTGCCGGGACCGGTTTTCGACCGATTTCGGTACAGAGACGTTTTTGCAGCTATGCTGCAAAAACGGCCCTGTAAGAAAAACGGCCCCAGGAGCCCAAAACTGCCCCGAACCTGTGTGGCGCACCGGGGATTGCCCGGTGCCCGCTATAGCCAGTCCGGCCCTGGTCCCACATATCGTACCGCAGCCAGGAACTCAGGTCAGTTATTACAGTCCGGGACTTGAGCCCAATAATACAAGCATCCTTGCAGCCGCATGGGGCAGAGACAATCCCCGATGGGTGCGGATTCATTCAGAATATTTGGGAGTGCCGTTTAGGAGCAACAAGTAGGCCCTTTTTTGAGTTTTAGTAAGATATTGTTCTACTTATTTAATTTTTTTCATTTGTATTTTTGGTTGTATTACTATATATACATATATATATATATATATATATATATATATATATATATATATATATATATACATATATATATATATATATTTTTTCTTTACCACACCAAACTTCACATCATATATATAGTTAATTGGTGACTTTGTTTTTAGTAGCAGGATATTAAGGGGTCTATTACGATGGCGGGCGGACAATGTCCATCCGCCACCCTAACGGTCAACGGGACCCACCGCAAGAGGTGCAGCGGTCTCGCTGTGCCTATCAGGATGCGACCGCCACCATGGCGGTCGCATCCTGTATATTTCACATTGTGGCAGGCGGTGCTGTATTCAGAACCTGCCACAATATTAAACAGGCATGTGGTGCATTTGCATGCACAACGTGACAGGCACCGCGCAGTGCCTGCCACGTTGTGCATGCAAATGCAGTGGGGTACCATAGGTACTCCCCATGTGCCCCCACACCTCCCACATCCTGTGGGCCTGCAACAGGCCCCCAACTGCGATCACAGCATGCCTTTCCGTATCGTCAACACCCCCACAGAAATGCTGCTACCTACCTGTATTATAATATGGATGGCGGTTTCTTGCAGACACCTCCACCATATCAGGCCCCTTTTCCACCCGGTCACCAGTGTGACCGGTGAAAAACCGGCGGACGGTCTTTGCGTCTTCCTGGGTCCCCCCCGGCGGCCTAATATGGTGGGGGAAATGGGTGGCGGGCGGGGAATAATGTCAGGCAGATCGCTACCGCCGCCCAGCATTCTAATGGACCCCTAAGTGTTTTGGGGATATGGATGGGGAGATTTAAAAAATGTATGATCAAAATTTAAATTGTAAGTTAAGAATTTTAAAGATATGCAAATTAATAATTTTGCATTTTAAAATATATTTATTATATCATTATTTTAATACATTTTAATTTGATGTTAATTGATGGACATATTATTCGTATTACATTATTTGTAAATAGGAAACATTACATATATTGTAAAATATTATTAATAATTAAGAATATTTTTCAATATTTTAATGTTAAAATATATATGTTACATTTTTAAAACAAATTGTTACAATTGTATAAACATTACAATTTTTTTATTAAAAAATGAATTATTATTGTTAAAAAAATATTTATACAGAGGTTAAATTAAAGTGTTTTAAAATAATATTTTAGGTAATATGTGAGAATATAGAGTACTGATTTTGTATGTAATATTTTATTTTGAAAACTTGATGCAAAATGTTTTATTTCGAGTGGATATTGTAAATTTCAACTCTTTAGTGTCCAATATGGTTAGACTGGAGTGAGAATAGTAAATGTCACCCTTTTACTGTCCAGCACCTTTTCCATATTGATTCGAGTTGGAATAGTAAATGTCTCACCCCTTAATGTCCAACACCTTCCCCAAATTGGTTTAGATTCGAGTTTGAATAGTATGTCAACCCTTTAGTGTTCCGACAACTCTCACAAATTGGTCTAGATTGCATCAGCCCTGCCAAGTATATTACAGCCTCAATACCGCCATTCCACCACCAGGGTTGCAGTGGCCCCAGGACAGCCTGACCACCCTGGTTGTATTGGGGCAGTTGGAATACCACCACCACTGCACTCCACCGCAAGGATTACGGGGGTCCCAGGACAGCCTAACTGCCCTGGTTGTAATGGGGCGGTTAGACCACCACCACTGGACCACCAGACTCGTAATAAAGGCCAAAATGTGGAGCAGGATTTTACTTTTCTGTTAAATAAAAAAATTAAATTTAATTTTAAATGGTACTTTGTTGGTAGTTTGTAGAGGTTGAGGTCGTTAGGTTTATTTTTGCTCACTGTTTGGGTGAGTTTATAATTTTTCATTTATTAATCTATAATTACTTTCTTATATATATTTTTGCTGATTTGTGATGTTATTTTTTGTTTATTAGTTTTTTAAGTTGTAGATTTTTCTTTTAGGAAGTCCATGTAAAAGATAAAAGTTGGAAGGTGTGTTAATATTTATTTGCTATTTTATATTTTTAAGTTTCGTGTCAGTTACATTTTAGTTTAAATATAAGCAATACTTGCTTGCTTATGTAGTTGTTTCTTCTTTAATAGTTTGGTGAGAAAATCCAGCAGAGATTCCTCGTCTTGCAGCGTTTTGATGTTTTTGAAGTATTTATTTAAATAGATTAGTGTGCCTCTTATAATGTTAATTTAATTGTTGGTTTGATTTTATTGGTTAAAGTTGTTTATTGTTTTATGTTATTGGGTGTTTAAGTATAGTTAGAATTTTTTTATTAGTTGAATCCTAAGGTAAACGCTAATCTAGGTTTTATTTTGTTTGTATAATATATGGTTGATAGTTTTATACTTACATTTATATATATATATATAGATATATATATATATATATATTTATATAGATATATAAATATATATATATATATATATATATTTATATATATATATATATATATATATATATATATATATATATATATATATATTTATTAATATTTAGGTTGGTGTTTCAATGTTTTAGTTAATGCTACTATTTGTGGGTTTTATTGTATATATTTTAGATATATAATGTTGCTTGGGGTGAATGGTATTTTGTTTATTTAATATATTTGTATTTGATATAAATGAATTGATATTTTGGACATACTAGATGTTTATTTAAAGGTAAAAATATTTTGAGTTCCGATATTTTTGTTTTCTTTATGTGTAAAAATTGATATTTATAACAACTATATTTGTGCCCTTTATTTTTGTGGTTTAGTTAAGTATACAATCCAATCCAATCCAAAAGACTTTATTTGGATACCAACCTATCCATAAAAGTAAAACATGTACAGGCCAAAACCACATAAGAAAATAAATAGCAATGCCAAATACATAATATGGCAAAATACAGTAAACATAGGTAAAGTGCATATTGTAGGTAGCAAAATATGGATAACTTCATAGGTCGCACATAGATTTCCGTGCACCCGTAGCTACGCTCAAAAAAGTGGCAATGCGCAAGATCAGTTCAACATTGTCCAATTTAAGTATACCGTCAAAAGCATCAGTTACATTAAAAGGTGACAGTTTTAAAAACAATGGAATTAACAGCCTTTGTGCATATTTCATATAATATTTACAGAAAAATAAAAAGTGTAAAAGTGCTTGTCCACTGTGACCATCACATGGGCATGGCAGGGAGTCAAGTTTTGCATTGTACCCAAAGGGAAAGTTGAGCAGATATCTTACAGTCCCAGCTCTTAAACTGAAGAGAAGACCTTTCTCCCATTGGGTCATCGGTAGTATAATGTAACTTGGCAGACAATGATCGGGGTACTCAATGTTTATAAATTTTGTGCCAGTTTGTTTCTTTGATACCCTTTCTAGTCTTTCCGCGCTATAAAGAGCATACAGTGCTGCCTTTAAAACTTTTATATACATTGCTGGAACTGTATTCAAATTAGAAAACAGTCTACCAAGGTTAACACTTTCCAAACTCTTAACAACCCCAGCAAGCAATGGAATGCCCATCCCTTTCTCTCAGTGGAGACAATCATCTATTATATCCCTTGAAAGAGATGTTTCAGGGTTCTTCAATATGGCTAGCCAGAATAGTGCGCGCGGGCCCTTATGATATCTTCAATGTATCCAAATTCCAGTTCACTGTGGCATATATACGGAGGGGTGAAGATTGGGGTAACGATATTTTGAGTTCAGATATTTCTGTTTTCTTTATGTGTATAAATTGATATTTCTAATAACTATATTTGTGTCCTTGAATTTTGTGGTTTAGTTAAGTATATGAGGTCGATATTTTTGTTATCAATATATCATTTCCGATATTATTAGTGTTTCGATATTTTATGGATCGATATTATGTCAGTAATCCGAATTATTCTACTTTTCAGAGTTTTTACTTCCCTTGAGAATCAAACAGCCTCTGTGTCATCCACAATCAAGTAGGTCTCATTTACTAGGTTACACAAGACTAGATGCAACAGAGAACCTTTGCTTTTCAGTAAATAAGTGTGGAGAAGTGTGGAGAGGACGGAGGGGTTAAACATGGACACAGTATTGTAAACATCACATTATGTTATAACTGTCAGCAGTTAGGTTAAATATACATGTATGCATCTTCTTGAGCAATTTAGTTCAGTAATGAGAGACAATTTCAAGATCTAATGCAGAATTCCATGTATGGGTGGTAATAGCAGCAACACCTAATCATTGTGATATTGTGATCAATTGTGCCTAGTAAACTGTGCCCCTGAATAAATCATATTATGGGTATTAGGTTTACATTCCATCTTTCCAAACGAATTTCAAGCCCCATAATGTAGACATTTACATACCATATAAGTAGAAATCTCGTTTAATGTAAGGTGTAATAATCAGTCAGGTGGAGCAGAATAATTAATTTTATTTTTATTGTGATATAAAAAATACCTAAGCATTTGAACATAAAGTGGGAAGTTGTAATAGTTAGAGTGAAAAGAAACAGATCATCAAACTCATGATAAATTGGATGAGGTACACCACCTGCTAAAAATTGTATTTATTACACACATTAAAGGAAAATACCAAAACACTGTGCAGTCAACTTCAGTCATTTACTGGCCGTAATCTTTTAAAGGCCAGACTGGAATTAAAAACGCAGCCATGGCAAAAGTGTTGAAATCAGCACAGTTCAATTCCATTGTGCTCCCTGTGTCTCATTCTCTGTCTGTCCATCAAATTTGTTCTGTTTTAGCCATGCTCCTGCTCTCTCTTAACCCCAACACCTGCTGTAAATATCCTTGGAGAGCAGGAAAAATCAACAGAAAAAACCCTTTTAGCCCTAGGCCTTCAAAACCTGCCTCTAATGCAGTGCTTAATGTGTAAAATATTGAGTGCTGGTGCCAAAAGAGCCGCTCAGAAACCAGCTGCCGATGGGTGCAGATGAGATGCATTAAATGTCAACGTGGGGAACACCAAGTGTTCGTAGCCAGGAAACCACCAACTCAGGCCTTTTTAATCGACTACCAGCCACTCTATGGCCCTTTATTCTAACTTTTACAGGTTTCTGATTTCTCCATTTGTGAAGGATTTCTGTCTTACTCTTCCACCTTCTTTCCTGTGTGTACTTTCCCAAATAAGTGCCGGTCCCCAAAAATGAGTGCCGGTGGAATCCACCAGCAACCACTGGCTCAAATCAAGCACTGCTCTAATGGCTTTAATGGCTTTAGGCCTCTGGGGATATGCCCAATGTGATGTTCCACACAGGATCTCACTACTGGAACTAGAAGCAAATAACCCAAGTCATGTAACACTGGGCCCATTTTGAGGAAAAAGTTGAAATGGTCATACTATGCTGCAGAGATACTGGCTGGTAATTTCATTAAAAGAATAATGCATAATGCTAGAGTCCAGTCTGTTTGTGGATGATAGGGGAGTTGTGAAAATGCTGTATGGATTTTATAGCACTCTGTTCTGGGATACGCCCTACAAAACTTTCCTGGTACATTCATACATTTGCTGAGTCCATGCTGTTTGATGTTCACTGTTTTATGGTTAGTGAATGACATTAGCTGTTGGAAACAGAATGCCAGACGCAGGACGCTGCCAGTGAAAATCCACTGGAAGCGTAGATGTGAATAATGGGAGTAGAGTTTTACAGATATTTCACTCTCTGGGATAGCAGCAAGCTCGCCTGGCGTCTTCAGAACCTGAAATGAGAAACATACCATGTGAAGTTTTCATTGATGCAAAGTTTCACATTTTTCTGACAGTGCGATGTGCCTGGGCACGTTGCCAATTTTCATAGCAATCATACACCTGGTTTAGTTAATGGCATGCAGCAGCCAATGGTCTCCCTTCCAGGTGGGGGTTTGCAAGCTGCAGCACTGTGCAAGTCCAGAATATCACATATTTCTTTATTACTCTATTAAATATGTAGGAAAATAGCAGAGACCAGCGATCGCGTTCTGTAGACACTACTGGAGTCTTTTAAGCATGTTAACATATGCCGTGAATGGGAAGTAATGAATAATCGCTAAAATATTTCAGAAAAGAAATTTCGAGCATATGCTGTTTTGTTATTACTTTGCTCATGGAAATTTGTCGTGAAACTGTTCATGTGATTTTTTTTCAGTATTATACCTGTCATCGGGTATTTTACTGTGCAAACGCAAGGCAATAATTGCTTTCTGCAGACTCAGGGAAAATACGATGTGCCTGTTGTTCCTGGTGCACATTCTATACATTGAATCACTCTAAAGAAACGTATTGTACAGTTTAACGTACATCACAACTGTAAGGTTCAAATTATATGATGTTCAATAAAGAAATTATCTTGGGTAGCGTGCTATGTTTTTTTCTTCAAATTTAAAAGTATGCAAAAGAATTTGGTACACATATAAAAATAGTAGCTAATGAGCACAAGCTTACCTCGGAAATGCACTCCTTTTTAGGCTGCAAAATGTTGTCACTCACAGTGCAAAAGAAACAAAGAATGAGGTGGGCTGACCCTTTGCCACATGCTATAATGGCTGGAAGCACTATGCGAATGCCATTTGAACAGACCAATGGATTAAAAGGGCTGAACACTAGTCTTGTTTGGATGTATTAAGTATGTAATTTATTATTATTTCCTTGGAAAAAATAGGCCAGTGAGAGACTTAAGCTTTCTCAAAACTTCGGGGTGAAATAACATAAAGTTTGAGAATGAGGTGTACACGTGGTATCACATGTTTAGCAAGTGGCATATATCAGCAGGTCTGGGACTATTTCTCACTGGCATGTCCAAAACACATATTGAACACCTAAGTCATCCACCATACCTTTTGCCCATTGTTTGCATGCCATACCAATAGGTTGTTCATTCTGATTGCTTATCAACTCCTTGACCTTTAACAACTCCAAGACCTATAGTCTTGCAAGTTGGATTTTTAGGTCAGACTTCCAACATCCTGATTCACAGAACTAGGTCTTCGAGAATTATCATTATGGAAAGTTCGAGTGCAAAGTTTGTTTTGTACTGTCATACATATAGGGCATTGGTTGTGAACATGAAAGTTGGAAATCGATGGTCAAAGTGTGAGGATTGGGAGTGATGGGAGTGTGGTAAACACCCAGAACATATACATTTTGTGGATTTTACCAAACATTCTCATTGACTTGGAACACAATTTTGTCCACATAACGTTAAATAAAAATCTGCTTTAGTAAGCGCCAAATTGGGGTGTATAACTAACCCAAACAACCTGTATTTTTGAGAACATGGTGGAACAGATAGTTAGGTTTATTTTCACCAAACCCAACCCAAAGCAGCCAGACTTTTCTCTGATGGAATAGTAGCCTTAGGGCCTGTTAGATCTGGGAGTTTCTATTTGGCAGAGGTAAGTACCCACTACATTATGGATGCCAACACGAGGTCTATGTACCTTAAAATGATCAAGCGGTCCCCCCCGAGAGGGGACACCACCCTGAGGGATACAGCCAACCTCCTCCTACGAGACAAAACAGTTCGATCTCTCCTTGAAACTACAGGGAGAGAATAAAATTGGAGTCTATCACGTATATGGACAAAAAAACAGACTACAATAGTACTCAAACACAAAATAAATCTCCTACTTGGACTTGGGTTACGAGAGCCGCTTGAACTGATAGCCTCGAGACCTCGCTTATGCAGCATTAATATCCTTGAGAAGATACGATCCGTAGACTCCCATCCCGACGTACCTTAAACAGGACCGGAGATATTTATCGAGGTGATTTGAACACAACCGGATGGCTAAATCATCGGTCCTCCTTTTTCAAGGAGGCATGCCCACCGCCCCCCTGTCCTGATGAAGACCCGTTTGTAAGGGCGAACTACCCTACACCCTCATAGGGTCGAAACGTAGACCATCCTCATGTTCTTACTCCTATGGTCATTTAGGATTCACACAGCCTAATAAGGAGATATTGTTTTGTAATAAACAGTGACAAATTAATTTCTGATGTGGCTCCGATTTAGGGAGACCAGTGTAGAATGTATATATGATTACGGACCAATGGTGTAAAAAATGTATTACTGTTTTGCATTTCACTTTTGTTCACCTAAATCCTTCACAGCACTCCCCTTCCTTTCCTATGTGGGCACCAGCAACTTTATGAACCAAAAGAATAATAATTTTTTCAAAAACTGAGTAACCATGAAATGGTTAATGTAGGTGCTTTGTGAATTAAAACATTGTAACCCTATTCATTTTCTTTTGAAGTGTCTATATAAATTTCTATATTCTATATAATTTATTCATATTACAGTCAGGGCACACTGCCCTGGTGTTTCCCACATCGTATGTTAAACTGGGTTCATCTGGTGCAAGTGAAATGCATAGGGGATCCTAGAGGACCTTTTCCTACCATTTAAGGGGCACCCTGAGATGCCAGCATATGTTCCTCCTCGCCTTTGTACATACTGCTGCACAAATGCTAAGTCAAAAGATTTCCTTATTTGCATTGGCCACTCCGTTCCTACCCTTTCTTCTCTCACATCTTTTGATGAAGTCAATAAACAGAGACAACAAAAACACTTTCTGAATACAGAAAGATACGCTGTATCTACCTTTTTGGAGAATAAATCTTATTTCAAGATTCATTCTCCAAAAAGGTAGATACAGCGCCCCTGAACTAACAGAGTGTCTTTCTAGATGATCCTTCAGTCTCCATCTGCTGTCAGCTTCACAGAACAACATTCTATGTTGCTAAGTGCTGTTGCCAGGTAATAGAGACTACATGTGAGCTTACATTATAATGAACATTCAATAGCAACATTACAAAAGAAATAATAATAATGAATAAATGAAGAATATAACACATCTTCCTTCCTCTAGCAAAACAAAACAAAACTAAAAGAAAAATAAGTAAACAGAATTAAGTTATATAGTCTTCAAGATACTTAGGCCTACATTTTAGTCTTGAACTTGGAGCCACCTGAGACTCTAACACCTTATGGGAAGAATGTGCTTCCTCCACCCCTGCATGTTGCAAAGCTTCACCTTGGGACACAATACAATGTGAAGAACTACCCACATCTGAAGCAGCACAAATAGGAGTGTTTACATTGACATCAAATGATCCACCCCCAAGATGAGAATGCAAATCAGAAGAACATTGATTAGATTCTACATGTTTAACCTTTGCTACATTTCTTTTGCTCCACCATTTTCCTCCTGTAACCATAACAGCATGTTTACCAAGTCTAATAATTTTGGTTTCAGGATAAAATCTAGAACCCCTTATCTTAAAAGGTCTTCTAATTCGAACAATATCGCCAACACCAAACACCTCATCTTTAACATGTTTACATTCATCAAACCTGAATTTAGATTTGTTTTGTGAACACTTAAGCTTGGAACAAATATCTTCTGTAGAAGAAGCTTTCACATTGAGTTTAGCATTTGACATAAACCAATTCAGCGAAAGTTCATTGAAGGATTTTCTGCCTCTTAACATGGCAAACGGGGTAACACCTGTCGTCGAATGTGGAGTATTGTTGTAGGACCAAAACCTGTCTTCTACTACATCTTGCACACACAACCCAGAAGAGGAGGCCAATTGTATTGACTCCTTAAAAACTCGGTTGACCCTTTCCACTAAGCCGTTTCCTTGTGGACTGTACAGTGCAGTAGTAAGGTGTTTAATCCCAAGGTTTTGTAAGAGATTTCTCATATCATGTGACACAAATTGAACTCCATTGTCAGACACCAAGAATGAAGGTATGCCTTCCGACCTAAAAAGTTGTCGTTGTACAACATTCTCCATATTAGGATCTTTCATGAATTTATAAGACACCCATTTGGAATGGTAATCAACCACAGTTAGAATATAGCTGCAGCCTTGATTAATTCCTCCAAAAGGCCCAATAAAATCAATTCCTAGCTTTTCCCAAGGATTACAAGGTAGTTCTACTGGACACAAAGGAGTATTAGCAGTGTGAAGAGATCTTTCTGCATGTGTGCACTCAGTGCAATTACCTAAAAATGTCTCCACTGAACCATCCATTCCCGGCCACCAGTAAATGTAAATTGTAAATTGATACTTGTATAGCGCACTACTCACCCGCAAGGGTCTCAAGGCGCTTGTATGAATAACGCTGTGGAACCCATCCGGCTTTCCCTGTGAGGTGTCCACTCCTTGGCACCCCCACAGGTGGAGGCCAGGCATCCTTAGCGTTGTGGGGGCCGTTGTGGAGATTAAGCAAGCTATTGGCCAGAGTTGCAGAGTGGGACTCCATGATTGGAATAGGCACCGAGGCGAGAAATATCAGGTCTGTGGAATTTTTGAGCCCAAGACCTGCCGAGGCGGGGAATTGAACCCTGGTCACGGGTCAGGGTCTGCCGCTCTAACCATTGAGCCACACTTCTCCAGTAATATAATCTCAATCTTTTCTTGGCACTGGTAGTTCCACCATGACCTCTATGAGCCAAGGCAATACATGTATTCCTAACAGAGAATGGGGGAATGAGAAAGGAACCTCTGACAATAAAGTCACCCTCGACACACAATTCCTCCCTAATTTTGGAATAAGGAAGAAGTTCTTTATCAATTTGGTTTTCTATAGGCCACCCCTTAGAAATACATTTCTTAAGAATGGATTGACTATTGTCTGAATTCAAGGCTTGTAGCCAGTCAACATGAGAAATAGTATCCTTAGTCAATGTCAGACCATCAATTAAATTAATGACAATCTCTTTGTCGTCCAAAAGAGAATCAATCCCATTACCATTGATGGAACACCGAGAGAGAAAATCAGCTTTAAAATTCTTGCATCCAGCAAATATGTCTAATTGAAAAATTAAAATCATACAATTTTGAAAATAAGAGTACTAACCTGGCATTTCGTGACCCTTTATTGTTCCACATAAAAATCAAAGGTTTATGGTCAGTAACCAATACAAATTCTCTTCCCCAAACATATGATGAAAAATGTTTTGCACCCCAGACACAGGCTAGAGCCTCCTTTTCTATGGTGTTGTAGTTTTTCTCAGAAACAGATAATCTTCGAGAAGCAAAAGCAATTATGTGTTCAACACCCTCAGACATCTGACTAAGAGTAGCACCAAGACCCACATTGCTGGCATCAACCGTAATGAACGACAATAATCCTTCATTAAAAGTTTTAAGTGCAGGAGCATGAATGATCAAATCTTTCAAACTCTCACAAGAATCTTTTTGTTTTTGCTCCACAAACATTTGACTTTACTCTTGGTCAACCTCCTTAGAGGTTCACTAATAAAAGCAAAGTTCTACACAAATCGCGAGTAAAATTCACTCAACCCTAAAAATGATCTTAACTGATCTTTGTCTACAGAGTGAGGACACTCCTTAATGGCTTTTAGTAAATCTTGTTTGGACTGATTCCTGAGTCCGCAGTTACATGCCCTAAATATTCTACACTGTTAAGCATAAATTTGCATTTCTCCTTTTTAACTGCCATGCCAAATTCAGCACACAACTGTTGAAGATGGTTGTTCAATTTGCTTCTAATGCTTTCTGGCACATGCCTTACCTTATGGATCACTGGAATGGCGTATGGTTTTAAAATGATCTTGTGCTGAAACCCTTTGACAGAGCCAAGTTTGGCATTAAAAACAGATTTGTGTTTATCAAGAATGCTTTCTAATGAGGCATTCCTTGCTTTTAGAATAGAAACATTCGAACTATGTTCTAATGAAATGGGTTTATCCGTACCATGTCTTAAGATCATGCGAAACTTGCCTTGATCTTTCCAACCAAGTAGGTTGTATCCTCTTTTGGCCACATAAACTTTAGAATTAATGACACGTTCCTCAAAGCTAATATTATCAGTAAAATACCCCATCATATCTATCACTTGTCCCCCAAAAGCCACTGTTCAAATATCCGGAGGAAGTAAAGCAGTATCCTTCCATTCCTTAAAGAAAAATTCATCCGACAGTATGGTGACAGGCAAACCTGAATCTACAGTAACTTCAGCATTAACGTCACCAATTTTTATGTCACACACAGGATCACTTCCATCGGCCCCAGCAGAAGAGTTAATCATGTCCACAGACAAAAGGATTTTGTTAACAACAGTATTACAAGGGTTTTCCACACCAAAATCAATAGATTCTATATTCATCACTTTGGCTTTGAATTTACAAACTGAAGAAAGATATACTGTCTTTTTACAATTAGTGCACACCTTGTTAATGGCCGGACAATTAGGAGCATTAGCTAAATGTGATTTAGAACTGCACCTAAAGCACTGAAGAGATTAATCAGGTTTCTTCCAATCTTGCTTTAAATTAGATGTTTTGTTTCTCAGATGTGTTGCAGATTGAGAAGAAACTTGAGGAGTAATCTTATTTACAGCTTTAACAGAAGAGTTCTTTGGATTTCCTAGTTCTTTTAAAGCTGAAACAGAACGTTCGATACCTCTGGCAATTTCTAATGTTTCCGTAAGTGAAGGATTTCTACAGCACAATATTCTTTCTTGAACTTTATCATTATAGCAAATGACCACTATTTGATCCCTCAAATATTGATCAATCGGGCCCTCAAATTTGCATGAAGCAGCGAGAACCCTTAATTCGGCTAAAAATGTGGCAAAACCTTCTTGTTCACGTTGTTTCCTAGTATAAAATTTATGCCTCTCAACGATTATACTTGGTTCATCCGTGAAATGTTTTTCAAGTCTTAAAACAGCCTCAGTAAACTCGTTCCAATCACCTGATGGTTGACGCACAATTGGAGGTTGATGGTCAAAAATCCTTTGCCCATCACTACCTAAACAATTATATAACATAGCACTTTTTCTTACAGGTGAACATTTTACTCCATCAATTGCTATAATGTAGCTATTAAATGATTTGTACCATTGTGTCCACTTAATCCTAGGAGTTCCAGGCTCAGGAAGAAAAGGTGAGGGAAGTACACCAGTTTGATTATTCATACCTGGACTAGAATTGAAAACAACAGCAAATGTAACAAAACGTGAAAGAACCTAATAAAAGAAGCAGTAAAATTCAGGAAAGGCATACAACATGAAATAACAAGAATATCTGAATTTGGAATGCAGTGAAAGAAATCCTCCTATATTCGAGTGAGCAGGATTAATAATAATATGCAAAAATTAAATAAGAGCATAGAATGGTGGGCGCGTCACCGCGCTTAGTTATAGCTAAAAGTGAAGGAGTTAATTACTTGCGTGAAAATGGAGAGAATAGTGTGCGCGTCACCGCGCTTCAATCCCATGAAATAACGTCCCAAAAAAAATTAAGTATAATATGTCAGAAAAGGTGTGCACATCACCGCACTTAGTTATAGCCAGAAGTGAAGAAGATAATTACTTGCGTGAAAATGAGGAGAAGGTGTGCGCATCACCATGCATCAAGGAATACAGCAGGCACGTTGCACGCTGGACACTACGTGTGATAATGTAGAAGTGAGTAGCGTCAACAGCGTGAAGAGGGAGGTGTGCGCATCACTGCGCAAGAAGCTGAAATACAGCAGGCACGTTGTACGCTGGAGACTCAGGGGCTCATTAGGATGACGGGCGGACTTTGTCCGCCAGCCATCCTGTCGGTATGCGGGACCGCCCGCCATAAGGGCGGGGGTCCCGGGAGTGGTATTAGGATGTGCCCGACACAGTGGCAGGCACATCCTGCATGTGAAGCATTGTGGCGGGCGGTGCTCTCAGCACCGCCCGTCACAATGCTTAAAAAGGACTTTTACATTTGCATAATCAAAGCGGCAGGCACCGCGCGGTGCCTGCCGCTTTGATTATGCACATGCCAGGGGGGTACCACAGGTACCCCCCGTGTGCACCCCCTACCCTCCTTCACTCTGGGGGCCCACAGGGGGCCCCCAGAGTGAAGTCCGCCTGCCTTTCCGTGGCGGCAATGCCGCCACGGAAAGGCATTGCAAAATGCCCATGATAATATGACTGGCGGTGTCTGAAAGACACCGCCACCATATTATTCCTTTTCCGCCCCGGCCGCAAGGCGACCGGGGCGGAAAAGCGGTGGACGGTCTTTCCGTCTGCCGAGGTCCCCCCGCCATATTAGTATGGCGGGGGGAAAATGTTAGTGGATGTCGGGCGGATTGCCCCCACCAGGCTGGTGGTGGCCACCACCAGCCTGGCGGGGGCAATCCGCCCGCCATCATAATGGGCCCCTCAGCGTGATGATGTGGAAGACAGTAGTGTCAACAGCGTGAAGAGGCACAAGAAGCAAGATGGTTGCCGTTACGTTGCACGCTGGACGCCAACGTGATGATGTAGGAGGCGTATGCAGCTTGTTGCGTCTTGAGAAGAACACCCAGGAGAGCGGATACGTCTCTGGAGAACAAAGGCTGGATGGAGACTCCGAAGAGAATGATCAGGCGTCACCGAGGAAGATCATTAAGCAAAAATGATGTCAAAGTAAGTAAGGTTGATTTTTAAAATCGCTCGAGATAACCCGTGTTTGAAAAACAATAGGGTATCTTTTCAACAATTAAAAGTGAAGGGCTGGCTAAGTAGCGTGACAAGCGAACCCAAAGAAAAAAAAAGAGGCAAAGTTGTTCAAAAGTGATTTCAATCCTTAACTGCACACTTTAAAATAGCAGGCAAATCAATACAATTTCCAGCGAAAGTTGCACATTTGAAAATAGCAGGCAAAAGCACAGAAATTCTTCAGCGAAAGCTGCACATTTCAGGATAGCAGGCAAATCCACAGAAGTTCTTCAGCAAAAACAGTGTATTTCAGAATAGCAAGTAAGTCCACAGAAGTTTTTCAGGGAAAGCTGTAGCTTTCAGAATAGCACACAAATCGAGCAGTCAAGGAGAATAAAAACAAGGGCAATAAATGAAGTACAGTACCTTGTTATTTTTCAAATCAAGAAGTGAATAAAATGAAGTAGTAAGTTGAAATTCTTTAAAAGAGGCTGCGGTTTCAGTAATTTTTTATAAATCTTCAAGTTAGCATCAGTAGTTGGATAAATCCAGTAAAATTCAGAAACAGCAAAGAGATGACACTGGGCAATTGTGTTGGTTCTGTTAAAACAGAGGTAGAGCCAAAATATTTAAAAAATATGGGTTCTTTGGAGAGCTGTATCAATCACCTCGTCGCCAAATTTATGTTGCATCCAATAAGAATGATCTTGAGTCCACGGGAGGTTGAAATAAGATTTATTCTCCAAAAAGGTAGATACAGCGCTCCTGAACTAACAGAGTGTCTTTCTAGATGATCCTTCAGTCTCCAAATGCTGCCAGCTTCACAGAACAACATTCCATGTTGCTAAGTGCTGTTGTCAGGTAACAGAGACTACATGTGAGCTTACATTAAAATGAACATTCAATAGCAACATTACAAAAGAAATAATAATAATGAATAAATGAACAATTAAACAAAAGGAGTGCCTAAAAAGAAAGAAGAAAGATAGATTCTGAGCTTACTTACCATTTGTAGTTCCAGAAAGGATTACCAAGAAACTAAAATAGGTAGTCAATACTGATCTGATAACCAATGGTGAATTCCAAAACCTGGCAGACTGAAGAAGAGGGGAAGCCATGGATTTAACGCTGAACTTGGTCCCCTAACTGAAGGCTATTGAAATCATTTTAAACCTTCTTTTTGCACTTAGTGGATTTATAAAGTAAATTGGACTTCCTCTAACGACAAACAGCATTTGCAATTTGGACAGACCTACCAGCACTAAATACAAAATGTATTTTCCCAACGTTTATTCTACAATAAGTGGTTTCCAGAAAGAAGGAAACTGTTGTGCTTTTCTCCCTCTTCGTCTCCCTCTTGGCTATATAGTTTCGTTTGCAAACAACAAAAGGCATGTAAAACATGGGATCTTGTTCTTTCTGTCAGCATTTCCTACCCCTCAACCAAATTAACAGCTGAAAGGTTCTGGAATAAGTTCAGTAAGACCAGACTGTACATGTGCAATTTATATTATGTATTGACTCATTTTGACAATGGGTTCCAGGGAAGATATCTTTACAATAAATACATGAACGTCCAGCTAAGACTAAGCAGACACCAACATACAACAGATCAACATCCCATCACCCACCATGCCACTCTAGACAAAGTCCAGCTTTTGACAGATTGGGATGGACTGTTCCTGTTGGTTCAGGACCAGGACTAATTTACATATGGTTTGGACTGATCTGAAAAAGAAGGATGGATTGGAATGCTGCATCAAAGGATTACCTATGGTTAGAGTTATGTCAAGAATCACTCCAATCACCTTTTGTGTTTTTGATGTAACTCTCTAAGAGGCCAAGGGGATGCCCGGGCGTTATTATCGGGATCCCTGGGCCACTAGAACAACCAGACTCATTAGCCTCAATTAGGTAGAAACTAGCCTGTAGTTGTTTGTGTTTCACTTCAGGGAGGACCTGGCTTGGCAGTTCATCTGTACTGTTCCTTTAAAGTAGGACCAAGACTGATATACATATGTCTGGGTCTAATCTGAGATGGCATGGCCGGCAAAAGAAAGGTGGTGTAGATTGGTAGCCTGAGCAATTGCCAGGGCTAGACTTATTGCAAGCATTACTTCCATCACCTTTTGTGTGTTTAATGTAATGCCGTAAGCGGCCTCGTTTGGCCAGACATGCGTCCTGTGCTCACTGTGCCACTGGACCGAGCTGGCCCAGACTGACATGCATCCAGTCTTGGTGAAACCATCCTTGGGTTTCTGGTGTTCATGTTCAGAGGGGACCAGACTTGCCAGTTCAAGCTGGACTGTTCCTATTATATCAGCACTAAGACTGATTTGCATAAGGGTGGGTTTAATCTGAGGAGGCATGGTGGGCAAAAAAACAATGGGTTTGAATTTTACACTGAGAGATTTCTAATGATTAGACTTATTGCAAGCATTCCTCTCATTGCCTTTTGTGTATTTGATGAAACACCAACTTACAGATGCAAATATAGATGAATGAAGCAATACCACAGCAACAAAAATATGTTCTATAGAGAATTGTGAACTGCATACCATGCTATAAGAGGTTCAGTGGACACAGTCACGAGTTACCTATTAAATCAATAGGATAGAGAATATCTGGAGTTACTTTTTCAAAATAATGTCCTTAGAAGCTAAGCATCACAAAGTCATGCCAGTAAAACGAAAGTTGGAATGGACTTCTGCAGGTGGGCAAATGGCATTGTCTGTTACAACCGCGGCCCGTGGAGAGAGTAGCGGTGGGGCAGAAAGGCGGGGCGGAGGAGGGACAGGGTGGGGGGAGCTAAGAACCGGAATATGGATAATTGGAGGTAAGTAAACAATTTAATTAATCACCGGAACTCCCTCCACGGCCGTGGCTGGTCTGTCACCAGGAAGAGGTGACTGGCAGGCAGCAGTGGGCAAGTCCCACAGTTTACTAAAGATCATCAGAGGAGACCCCAAAGGTCAGTACTAAAGCAAAAGCATGCCTGGGTGACTAATCCATAGTTACTCCGCGTTGTTGATCATAGCTAGGTTCTCTGTATAATCTACCTATCTGCATCATCAAAACTGAAATTGTGTCACTTATTGACACCCAGTGGTAGCATTTGCTACATTCATGTTGCTCTTTACAGCATCCATGGACTACTTCCAATTCATATAAACAACCTGGCAATTAATGAAGTGAAGCATTTATAATGTTTACTACTTTTAGCAATAGATGTTAACGAGCAACCATCAGTCTCAACTTTCCAGTAAATGTTAAAAGAAAAGCTGAAACTTCAGCTATCCAGAATTGTGTTGGAATGATCCCACAGTAAATAATCATTTTATTTTCCATTATTTGTCACATTTCTCCACCTAGCAGTCATGGAGGGAACTAATCACAGATCATGAAATCCAACCTGCCTCTTACTCATGTAAAAGGCAGTGTCGGAGCGTGGTCATGGAGTTTCTATGGCACTTATCTTGTAATACTGATGTCTCTGCTGTTCCTGGTTTGGGGATACTTGAAGGACTCCATTTGAGTACTGCAGTGGCGGCTGGCACGGATCGGGGGTGGCGAGGGTTGGAGGAGGAAGGAGAATGTAAGAATTAAACAAAAAAGCCACATACCTTGTCGCCGTGTCCCGCATCTCTGCTGTCTCTCTTCCATGGGACTCTGTCCAAACAGTAACCAGGAAGCACACCCAGGCTCCCCTGGCCAATCACAAAGCTGCAGTGCAGTGTTATGATTGGTCTGAGTGCCGTGGTTCGGCGCTCAGCCAGGGGCTGGGTGAGTTTATATTTTCTCCACACAGAGAGTAATGCAGCATTCATGGAGAACATGATGAATTGATGTGGAGTTTTTCCAACCCAAGGGATTTTGCTGAGGAGGCATTTCTGGGTGATATTTGCATTTTTCTTTCTGACATTATCTCACTTTAGGTCAAATAGTGGAGATGGGCTGTACTTTGACTGGGAATCAAATGGAGGAATTCTGTCCTTGTGGCATTAAATTTGATATATTTTTGTATCATTCATTCTTATGTGTGAAGTGGGATTTTAGACTCAAAGTAGATTTTGGAGAGTTAAGCATTGGATACAACTATGTGTCATCTACGTACAAGTGGTGGAGATGTTTAGTTCAGGCATTAAATCTCCCCGGGGATACACATGTAGGCTGTGCTGCATGGGTGCCGAGATGGAGCCTTTAGAATGCCACATGGTACAATAATGGAGACAGAAAAATGACCATTTTAACTTGCTACAATCTATCAGCTGATGAACATTTCACTAATTGTATGGTGAATCTGACCTGTTGTGTTTAAAAGGTATTACTTGTAGAGTTTACAGATAAACTATATTTGTAAGTCTTGAAATGTGACACACTACCCATTATTTGTCCGTGTGCAGCTCATTCACTACTTAATTTCATCGTACCTGTGTTTAGTTCATAGTTGGCATTTTAGCCTAGTACAGAAGACATGTTTATGAAATGTATTTGAAAATGCAGCCCATTAAACAGAATATAACAGCTTGAGTTGATCTCACTTACACTTGCACTATCTGCCAGAATTGTCTACTTGTCTTCCGAAGCACGGAAGAGTATATTGTGATGCACAGTGAGAAGGAGTTTAATGGTGGATAAGAGGAAATCATTATAATGAGTTCAGGACACGTCTGTATAAATATTGGCTTTATATAAAAGGTGTTTTGCAAACATTTTCTCAGCGGGGCCAGATTAAACTTCACTTATGAGGTCTCTGGAAAATGACTTACCAGGAAGTCCGTTCTATTATATCACTACATTTTCTGTCCTACAAAAAGTGTAGTTTTATGGTTAGACTTATTTTAGTAACATGTTTAGCTAATAAGGAACTCGAAATTGAGCCGAATTGGCTATGCAGAGTGAGCATGATTTTATCAGAATTTTTTCCAAAGTTAAGCAACTGAAACTTCACATAAAACCACAAAATGAAAATAGCTACATCAAAAGGTCAAGTTATATAAGTCACACACAAGCAAGATTAATAAACCAACCAGGTACAACAAAAGCGAAAGCACAGGTTGCATTGGTATTTAGCAACACATTAGCTGAGGGAGCATTCAAGGTCATAAGCGATCACATCAGAGGTAATTTAGATGGAAAAATCTTTACCCACACACCCAACCGTGTTTCCCCTACTGTAACTTTATTTGTAAATGCAATTGCCATATTTTAGAGAAAAAAAACTGTAAGTAAATCGTCTTTGATTGTGTTAGATCCTGCCAGTGCCGGCGTTAGCGTTCGTGGCACCTGGTGCAACAAACTCTGTTGCTGCTAACCCCCAATGAGCTGTTTCTTCATGGGTTGCCTCACTACGGTGCCCTGCATCACTCCATTGCACTCCTCTCACGTGTATTTAATTTGTTTTTAACGCTACTTCTATCAGTGTAGGGTGTCAGAGCACTTTACTCTTTGCACACATTATACAGAGACAAAGGGGGTCATTAGGATGGCGGGTGGAAATGGGTGGCGGACGTGGATGGATCTCGGGCGGATCGCCACCGCCATGCGGGCGATGGCGATCCGCCCGAGATCCTAACGGGCCCCAAAGTATCATACATCTGTAAGCCAGTGCATAGAAAATGCTACCTAAGACAAAGATGACTACAAGGTGCAGGGGTCACATGTCATTCATACTGGTAAGCTGTATATTTTAAGAGTGCCTGGCCGAGGAGCTCAAACTCAGGATTTAAAATGTAACACAGTGGTTGACTTTAGTAGTAAAAATGCATTTCTACCTAAACAAAACACTTTTTTGAAACATTAGGACAATTAAATACTGGGGGGGAAATTCTAACATTCTAACATTTACCTTGCAGTTTGCATGCAGCTCTTTGATGCCATTTCATAGCTTACTGTACTAAGTTGAGACTCAAGACCTGCAAGTAACAAAAGGATCTCTGTGACAAAAACTGAGCTATCTACTTAAGATACATTTTTATGATTTGCATGGTAAACATTCTTTACAACGGAAATGTTAACCCTCTGCGCTACTTAATTTTGAGCCTCAAACTGCCAGTACACAAAAAGCTAGCAGGTACATTAATTACCAGAGTTACCTGCCATTTTTATTGTTGCCATAAAATGGCTGGGCACACATGAAACTCTTCAGCATGTTTTTTTAACCAAATAAGACTTTTCAAACACAGCGTTGCCGGGCTCTGTGTCCAGTGCGGTGGCGCCAGTCACAGTGTCACTGCTAGTTCAGTGAAAAAGAGGGCGGATCCAAATCCTTGCTTCCGTCAGAAATATCAAGGCCCAGATTTACTAAGATTTTGCTATGGGGTTGCGCCATTATTTTTTTACCACAGCCCGAGTCAAAACCTATTTTGGTATTTACAAAGTCATGCAAAAGCCAATTTGCAGTGCTTTGCCTGACTATGTAAGAAAAAATAACAATGCAACGCAACCCAACGGGTCATTGATGTAGATCGCTCCTGGTTTTCCCAAAGAAACAAATCACTGAAGTAAAAAAAGTAATGAAATTAAGCTTTAAAAATAGCAATTGGTTATAATGTTTTCATCTGTAATTTTTTGCCACAATGACTGATTTACAAAAGCATTATATTGTTAAGTCTGTCAGACCCATCTGTTCACAGGGATATAGAGAATTTGATGGTTGTCTAATAACACCCAATATCGAGAGCCAACAGCTGAGCTGCCGTTTATAATGATATTTAATTGAATTCCAACCATACAGCTATTCAAAAGGTAAAATCTAATGAAAGAAAAATGGGTAAGGAAGCCTATGCATTTTTTAACTGTTCCAAAGATACTGAGTTTAGGATTAGTGGATAATGTGTACAACTCTGAATCCATACCTCTTTGCTATTAAAAAACCGATGAAATTCACTGAAAAAACCATGGGTTTCACACCAGTTATAGTTAGGAATTAGCATTTAAAAAACCTAATAAATTCACTGAAAAAACCATAGGTTTTACACCAGTTATAGTTAGCTGGGAATTTTACTCGCATAAAACCATTGAAATTCCCACGTTATAGTTAGTTGGACTCACTATAACTTGCGCGTGCAATGCACTGCTGATGACGTCACATATTACATCACTCATGACAATAATTGGATCAAGTGTAGGGAAAACACCATCAATAACCTACAGTCCAAGTCACTCAAAGACCATTTAGTCCACAGCTATCAAAATATGCCAACCACCACTACATGGCTAGGAACTGTCAAGGGATTCAGGAAATGCAATCCCTGTAAAGCTTGCAGACATAGCAACAGTCGTGACAGGTATTTTGTAAGACAGGAAAGAAAAAAGAAAAAAGAAAATAACAATTTCATAATATGCACGAGTGACTATACTATATACGTCCTGGAATGCCCATGTGGGTTAAACTACGTGGGCAGTACAAAATTGCAGCTTAAAACCCGCATATTGCAACATATGAGGGCAGTAACTAATGTTGACTGCAATTATCCTGTCAAGAAAAGGAACACAGCAATGCCAATCTGATCAAATTCTTTGGCATTGCACCCTAGGGGTGGGGATTGAGAAAAACTGTTGCGAGTCACAGAATCCAAATACATCATCGAACTTAACACCAAAATCCCTAACGGGATGAATTATGGTGAGGAGCTAGCCAAACACACGTAGGCTACAAATGATATGGCTTGAAACCAATATTCTTCAGTCTTCTAAATTTTTATTCAGTATTGCTGTTTTAATTATTCAGTTTTTTATAGGGGGATGTTCTTGATATGGAATGATCGGGGAAGTGATATTATTGAAATAATATATTCTGCACGTGCAATTTGCGCGTGCTCCTCCACACACTGCTAGGCTTAGTGGAGTGAATTATACACTCATGGTCAGGGTTTAATAATATTTAGTTGACCTATCCCCACCCCTGTATGTCTTCTTTTTTCTTTATTCACCACTTTAAATAGATTCACAAACAGCAGCGGGCCTGAACCCATGTTAATTTTTAAATTGAGATATTTTTAGGACTTTCCAAGTTTAATGAATTATACCATAATTAATCTATGCAGTTATGCATATAATCAGTACTATTGGATATAAGGCTTAACCAGACGTATGATATCAGTCTTTTCCCAAAGTGTATTATGCTTGCACTATAGTCGTATAATTAGCCAGGAATTGAATCAATTGTGGATTTGTATTTACTATGATTGAATTGGCAAATTGATTATTTAAGTCTAGGGGTACATTATCTGAAAGCTACACAAGAAGCTGTACTGATTTGGCAGGAATGAATTACATATCCCATGCTGTAAATGGTAGTAGTCCCCATTAATCTCCTCAATCTGATTACTATGTCTAACGGGTATCACTACCAGATTGGCGTATATTTTACATAATTGTATTTTCTATACAAATGAGCTGGTCGTGATATGAAATTGCAAATAATGCCACACAACATTTATGCTTTAGTCGAAACAGATACAATGCATATTATGTAGGTACATTACCACTGGTGAAGTGTGTTTTTGATCATTTCTGCATTTGACTGACTCTCAATCCAAAAATTGCTTTTTTGTGTTCCCAATTTAATTGATTATTTTATTAATTATGATTTGATCTCAAGGAGAATTGCATTTATACACTGCATTGTATTTTCATCACTGCATATAATCGTATTATTATGTCAAGTTGAAATGTTTCTTCACAGTCTATGAACACTGACCCTTATATTTATGGGCAGCTGGGCTCAGGTCACCAACTTGACAAAGGCTTTGCCGAAACGGTTCATTCTGTTATGTGACACAATTAATCTTTATTGTGCTGGTCCTTTGGTGTTCCACTGGAAGTTATTTGGGAGTTCTCGGATGATGCTTCCTCGTTCATCGTGGGAAATATATATATATATCATCATGTTAATGTTAATGTTAATGTTAATTGGAATTTATTGAGCGCTCGTACGCCCGAAGGCTTCATGGCGCTATAGAAAAGGAACCAGGCAAGGCAGTCAGTAAGAGGAGCTGTGCTGTCAGTAGTGAGCTTGGGTGAAAAGCCAGGTTTTCAGGGAATGTCTAAAGCTGAGGATGTTATCGTTCAGCTTTATATGGAGGGGGAAAGAGTTCCAAAGACCAGCAGCAAGGTGGTCAAAACAGCTGCCTCCAAGGCGTTTCCTTTTAAATGGAGGTACGATCAAAAGTGATTTATAAGTAGATCGGAGATGACGGGAGGGGCAGTATTTTTTGAATAAATCTCTGATGAATAAAGGGCCAGAGTCATTCAGAGACCTGAACAATATGCACCCGGCCTTGAAGGCCACACGCTGCTCAACTGGCAACCAGTGTAGCTGTTTAAGGCCAGATCTAATAGATTGCCTCCTGGGTATATTCAGGAGAAGCCTGGTGGCTTGGTTCTGAACAAGCTGGAGACGTTTGAGCTCTCCTATTTGGAGGCCAAGATAGAGACTGTTAGAAAAGTCCAGCCTGGACAGAACCAAGGAGATGACAATCTGTGTGAGGGCTGCTAAGGTAAAAAAGCGAGCAATTTTTTTTATTTTCTTCAATTGGAAGATACTGGAGGATACCACCGCTCCAACCTGTCTTTTTAGCGAGAGATCCTCGCTAATGAAGATACCTAGGCTCTTGACCACAGATGACTTAGATGGGGGGACTCCCATACTAATGGGCCAAAAGCTGGAATTCCAACTAAGCGAGCTCTGTCCGGGCAAGACCAGCTCGGTCTTGCCCGGGTTGAGCTTCAGATGATTGCAGCTCATCCAACTCAGTATGTGGGACATAGTTCTTTGAAATTCAACCACTGAGTCCTGGGTGTTAAGAGGGAAGATGAGCTGCAAGTCATCCGCATAGTTGAAGATGGTTACATTTGCATTCCGAAGGGAGTGCAAAAGAGGGCGTAGGTATACATTAAAAAGCAGGGGGGATAACGAGGAACCTTGTGGTACCCCGCAGGTGGTAGATATAGTGGGAGCAGAGAAAGAGCCCAATCTGACCGATTGAGTACGGCCCGTAAGGAAAGAGCGGATCCAGCTCAATGCAGGACCCCTGAGACCTGCCTGTTCGACACGGTCGACCAAGATGGTGTGGTCGACCGTGTCGAATGCAGCAGAAAGGTCCAGTAGCACAAGCGCCTGATGGATTCCTGCATCTGCATTCCGCCTTAGAGTGTTTAACACCGAGAGAATGACCGCCTCGGTAGAATGGCAAGGTCGGAACCCTGCTTGATTCGGTGCCAAGTACTCGGTTTTTTCCAGAAAGCTGGAGATACTTTCACAAGCATGTGACTCCAGAAGTTTGGCACAGTATGGCAGCAACGATATAGGTCTGTAATTAATAGGATCTAGTGGGTTTGCTCCTGCCTTTTTTATGAGGGGAACGAGAAGAGCTTTTTTCAGACTACATGGAACTTTGCCCTGTAAAAGAGACCCATTCATTAAAGAAAGTAGACACCCGGGAAGATTGGTGCCCACTTCTTTCAAGATGTGAGGGGGACAGATGTCATCGGGGGAGCCAGTTTTGACTTTGGTTAGAAGTTTGAGTAATTTGACATTATCTATGAGGGGATAAGAGTCTAAGGTGGCAGGGTTGTACAGAGTGTCTTCAAACAGAAAAGGAAGCTGAGTGATGGGGATACTTTGCTTGATAGTACAAATTTTATCAAAGAAAAAAGAATTCAGTGTGTTACAAAATTCTTGGGTGGGGACTATCGGAAGAGAAGTTCTATCATTAGAGCTGAGATTCTCCACAATATTGAACAGCTCTTTTGACTTATTTTGGGCCTTGAGAATTTTATCCGAGAAATAATTAGTTTTGCATTTAAGAATGAGATTTTGATAGTCCCTGCGAGCCTTGCGAAAGTTGACCCTATCGTGTTCTAAATAGGCTACGCGCCACTTGCGCTCCATTTGACGAACCTTAAGTTTAAGGTTTTTCAGGTGAGGTGTAAACCACCTGTGAGCGTCATTGGGCGAGAGCGGGAGAAGTCAATACAGGGTGCATGAACATCAGCTGCCTGGAGCAGCCACTCTGAAAAAGCCTTTTCTGATTTGTCAATGTCCTGATCAAATGATGGACAGGTGGAGGTTAATGAATCAAGAAATGCCGGAATAGCAACATTCTTCCACATTCTTGCCTTCCCACCTTGTTGAGACATAGGTTTACTGTTTTTTGCAATGGTCATGCTGAAATTGATCAAGAAGTGATCCGACCAGATGCAAGGCAAGATGGAGTTAACTGCCAGAGAGATGTTTTGAGACCAAATTTGGTCAAGGCTATGCCCTTTCTCATGGGTAGGGAGATGAATGTGTTGAATGAGATTGAGGTCCAAAAAAGTTTCTTTCAGTGTGGCTGCCTGAGAGTCAGATTCCACAGAGTCCAGCCAAAGATTAAAATCTCCCAGCAGTACAATTTTGTCATGGGTAATAATCAAGGGGGCAAGTTGTCCCGCTAGGGATGCAACAAAAGTGGGCATGTTTTGAGGGGGGCGATATATGAGGATTACAAGAAGTGATCCCGTGTCCAAATCCATTTTAAAAATTAAATTGTCTGATCCTGTCCGATCAAAAGATGGTAAGAGGGAGACTTTAAGGTTTTTGCGAATAATCGCAGCGACCCCTCCGCCCCTTTTGCCAAGTGACCTATCAACATGCAGTATGTAGTACTCAGCGGGAACTGCCGCCAGGATGTCAGGTAAGGATGCCTCATTAAGCCAAGTCTCAGATAAACATAGAAAATCTGGTTGTTCGGCCTGAAGCAGAAGGAAGATGTCCAAGTGATGTTTTACCATGGACCTGGTGTTTAGGTAAAAACATTTGAGAGTAGTCTGAGGCACATGTGGGGATATCATCATATATATCATATCATCATATATATATATATATATATATATATATATATATATATATATATATATATATATATACATATATATATATATATATGTATATATATATATATTACCTACTGGCGGTCGCCAGTAGGTATATATAGTTAGGATTTTTTCTCTATGGGTTTTTTGAAAATTCTATGTCTAATAACTTTGGCGTTTGTGGACGGAATTGGCTGAAATTTTCAGGAAAATGGCACATTTTGTTTCTGAGCAGCCCCTGAAAATTGGGGGGGGTTTCGTCCAGGGGGGGTCGAGAAAAAAGGGGGGTCCCAAAACGTGTTTTTAACATTGAGTTTTCCATAGGGCGGTTGGCCTCACTTTTAGCCCGAACGGCTGAATGGATTTGCACGAAACTTGGCAAAATTGTAGGGACTGGTAGCCCGATGTGCCTTTTGTAGGTCTCAATATATGTGCTCCAGTGGATTTTGAGAAATTAACGTTTAAAAAAAGATATATATCTGTAACAGCGGACTGGGCAGCGGCCCAGGACGCGTACTTTTCGCGCAACGGAGCTTTGTGAAGCGAAGCTGATTGGTTCTCCGGCGTCTGTCAACATTCCAAACAGTCCGTAGCGGCCGCCATCTTGTCTCTCGGTAGGATCGAGAGACAAGAGGAGGTCAAAACAAAGGGGGAAATAACTATAAGGGGGCATAGTAGATCCTCGCTGACCCCCTAGGTTTGATGTGGAGGTTTTAAAAGGGCCCCGCGGGGCAAAAAAAAATAATAATAATAATAATCGAACGGCTGAATGGATTTGCACGAAACTTGGCAAAATTGTAGGGACTGGTAGCCCGATGTGCCTTTGCTAGGTCTCAATATATGTGCTTCAGTGGATTTTGAGAAATTAACGTTCAAAAAAAGATATATATCTGTAACAGCGCACCGCTTCGCGTACTTTTCGCGTTACGGAGCTTTGCGAAGCGAAGCTGATTGGCTCTCCGGTGTCTGTAAACATTCCAAACAGTACGTAGCGGCCGCCATCTTGTCTCTCGGTAGGATCGAGAGACAAGAGGAGGCCAAAGCGAAGGGGCAAATGACCATAAGGGGGCATAGTAGATCCTCGCTGACCCCCTAGGTTTGATGTGGAGGTTTTAAAAGGGCCCCGCGGGGCAAAAAAAAAAATAATAATAATAATCGAACGGCTGATGACCATAAGGGGGCATAGTAGATCCTCGCTGACCCCCTAGGTTTGATGTGGAGGTTTTAAAAGGGCCCCGCGGGGCAAAAAAAAATAATAATAATAATAATCGAACGGCTGAATGGATTTGCACGAAACTTGGTAAAATATTAGGGACTGGTAGCCCGATGTGCCTTTGCTATGTCTCAATATATGTGCTTCAGTGCATTTTGAGAAATTAACGTTCAAAAACAAGATATATATCTGTAACAGCGCTCCGCTTCGCGGAGATAAAATTATATGTGTATTACCTAGCTGTTGCTAACACCAGTTAGCGACGGCTAGTAGGAGATAGCGACCATCTTGGGTCCCACTTTGCATGTGAGTGATATTTATCACTAATGACATGCAAAGTGGGCATGCCAAGATGTTAGCGACTGGAAACAGTCGCTAACATCGCTATCTCCTATTATCAACTTTTGGAAATATTCGAGATAAGCGCGAATATCTCCAAAAAGTAACAGCTGCCCTGAGCAGTTCTTAGCCATGTTATCCAATGGGAGGTGGATAACATGGCTAAGAGCATTAGCTCGGTAATGCATGAATATCGCGGAGTTTTCAGCGACATTAATGCATTGCGCTCGTTTTTTATCGTATTTGCGATAAACCTTGATAATAGCAAGGTTTATCTGCGATAATTTCTGACGGTAAAAAAATCTTTGCAATGCATCGTTAGGGATAAATATCGCTTAACTTTGGTAATATGCCCCAACGTCTGTTAACGTTCGATTCGAAGGAAATCAGGAATTGTTGAAAAACATTGTGTGCGCCATCTTGTCTTTTTTCAAATGCCACACTTTTGTCGTGCACGGCAGCCATTTTAGATGCCTTGACCAGATCCACTCTGTGAACGCTGTCGATCCTTACCATGGCTCCCCACCCTCGCAAGCATCTCCCCCAGGCAGTGGTCACCCCCGCTCTCTGTTTTATGCATGGGTAATAAACCTCCCCCCATCTGCGCTGTTCTTCCCTGAGAATCACACCCTGTGCCCGCCCGACACCTCCCTTTCGCCCTATTCACTACCGCACCCTCTGACACTCCTTTTCCTCTGTGTCCGATTGTCCAGGCCGGTCCTAGGCTATCAGCTAGCCCTGCAGATGTAGTTTATGGCCACAGCTGTAAAGAATCACCCGTCTTCAAAGGAGTTATAGTAGATCAAGGCCCACACTCGATGAGATCCGTCACAGCAGAAGCGTTGCTATTATCTGAAAACCATCCTGTATTGTGATTGGGGAGGGGACCGAGCGTGAAGCGGAAGATTCCAGGGATGACTCTTTGTACATCAAAGTTTTTACAATTATGTGTCACATTAAAAATATATAGCACTCCGACAAAGTAGTAAGATTATAAAACTTTAATAATTTATAAATATATACAAGAAAACAAAAATAGTAATAACATATAAACATTTTTAGAGAAAAACAACGAAGTAGCGGTCGGCTGTGCGAATAGTCCCAACGCAGCACAACGTCCAGATTTCCGGCGTGGGGCGTCGCGGGGGGTGGGTGATCAGTAGCAAACTGTTGTGCGAATAGTTCCAAGGCAGCAGAACGCGCCGAAATCTAGATGACACAAAAGTGATGTCTAGTAAGTTGCCACCCAGCAAATAACGGCGTGGGGCGTCGCGGGGGGTGGGTCATCAGTAGCAAACTGTTGTGCGAATAGTTCCAAGGCAGCAGAACGATGGCACCAAGGTGATGTCCAGTAAGTTGCCGCACTGGTTTTGGTATCCTACAATGCTGCTCCGAATAACGGCGTGGGGCGCCCCGGGGGAGGCGGCGTGAACGGGCCTCTCCAGGTGGAGTGTCATCTGTTGTAGTGGGGCGCCCCTTTACCGTTTCAGTTGCCATTCCGTCCGCTTTTGGTCCACTGTGTCAAAATCCGCCATTCAGCTGAGTTGCGCCCACTCTTGCGGTGCAGCGATAGGCGGCTGCCACAGGACTCTCAAAATGGCGGCAGGCTGTTTCCTTTTTGGGCCTGGTCCACTGAAATGGCCCTGGGACACCTTGGAAATCGGACGCTTGTCTGCTAGGTCTTGGACCCCATTCTCGAAAGCGTCCCCTCCGCCTTGAGAATTCATCAAAAGTTTTGGGGGCCCCGACTCCTGCAGGCTTCTGGTGGGGAGCGGCTGCCATGATTGCTCGCGGAATGACCACGACGGAGCTACGAGATGGTGGTGCTCTCATGGTGACGCCAGCTTCAGTCTGAAACATCCAGAAACAAGGTGGGGCTTTCATCGTTTGGGGGGAAAAAAAAGTTTTCATCCAATGAAAAGTGTTGTTTTTAGGTCATATGATCAAGCCTTCCATCATTAGGAAACCAAAAGTAAAATGAACCAATGAAAAGTTTTATAAAGAAGTCACATGACCTGTTATGCGGCATAGGGTATAAAATGTGGAGAAAATACGTTGGCACGTGAGGCGGTGTCAGTAGCGGACCGATGTGCGAATAGGCCGAAGGCAACACAACGCGCCAAGATCCGGATGGCATCGAGGTGGTGTCATAGTTGAGAGTTCTGAGCAGCGGTTGTAACACTGTCTGAAGCTTATTTGCAGCTGCTGCAGCTTCACTACGCGCGAAGATCCGGATGGCACCGAGGTGGTGTGTAGGAAGTTGCCGCACTGGTGTGGCCATCCTACAATGCTGAAAGTCGGCGTGGGGCGCCCCGTTGGCCTGTGAGTTTGCGTCAGTAGCGGACCGATGTGCGAATAGGCCGAAGGCAGCACAACGCGCCAAGATCCGGATGGCACCGAGGTGGTGTCTAGTAAGTTGTCGCACTTCTGTGGCCATCCTACAATGTTGAAAGTCGGCGTGGGGCGCCCCGTTGGCCTGTGAGATGGTGTCAGTAGCGGACTGATGTGTGAATGGGGCTAAAGGCAGCGCAACAATATTTTCTACTATATTTCCGGTGTAGAAGAGACCACAAGGCGCTGAGATGCCAAGATCCGGATGGCACCGAGGTGGTGTCTTGCAAGTTGTGGTACTGGTGTGGCCATCCTACAATGCTGAAAGTCGGCGTGGGGCGCCCCGTTGGCCTGTGAGATGGCGTCAGTAGCGGACCGATGTGCGAATAGGCCGAAGGCAGCACAACAATATTTTCTGACTGACACCACAAGGCGCTGAGATGCCAAGATCCGGATGGCACCGAGGTGATGTCTAAGTTGCGGACTGGTGTGCGAATGGGGCCAAAGGCAGCGTAACAATATTTTTTGTATGGAAGATACCACTAGGCGTTGAGATGCCAAGATTCGGATGGCACTGAGGTGATGTCTAGCAAGTTGGTGTGGTCATCCTACAATGCTGAAACTCGGCGTGGGTCACCCCATTAGCCTGTGAGATGGCGTCAGTAGCGGACCGATGTGCGAATAGGCCGAAGGCAGCACAACGCGCCAAGATCCGGATGTCACCGTGGTGGTTTCATAGTTGAGAGGCACTTCATCTGCAGTGGGGCGCCGAGATCCGGATGGCACCGAGGTGATGTCTAGCAAGTTGCTGTACTTGTGTGGTCATCCTACAATGCTGAAACTCGGCGTGGGTCGCCCCATTAGCCTGTGAGATAGCAGTTCTTTGGATTTGCGAATAGGCCGAAGGCAGCACAACAATATTTTCTGACTGACACCACAAGGCGCTGAGATGCCAAGATCCGGATGGCACCGAGGTGATGTCTAAGTTGCGGACTGGTGTGCGAATGGGGCCAAAGGCAGCGTAACAATATTTTTTGTATGGAAGATACCACTAGGCGTTGAGATGCCAAGATTCGGATGGCACTGAGGTGATGTCTAGCAAGTTGCTGTGGTCATCCTACAATGCTGAAACTCGGCGTGGGTCACCCCATTAGCCTGTGAGATGGCGTCAGTAGCGGACCGATGTGCGAATAGGCCGAAGGCAGCACAACGCGCCAAGATCCGGATGTCACCGTGGTGGTTTCATAGTTGAGAGGCACTTCATCTGCAGTGGGGCGCCGAGATCCGGATGGCACCGAGGTGATGTCTAGCAAGTTGCTGTACTTGTGTGGTCATCCTACAATGCTGAAACTCGGCGTGGGTCGCCCCATTAGCCTGTGAGATAGCAGTTCTTTGGATTTGGGCCTGGCTCGTCTGCTGTAGTGGGGCGCCCCTTTACCGTTTCAGTTGCCATTCAGCTGAGTTTCGGCTGCTCTTGATGCTACAGCGACAGGCGGCTGCAACAGGACTCTCAAAATGGCGGCCTGTTCTTTGGATTTGGGCCTGGTCCACTAAAATGGCCCTGGGACACCTTAGAACTCGGACGCTCGATTTTTTTTTCCTTTCCTGTACATGCAAAAAAAGGTAAATGCCCGGTACGTTACACGCTTCATCTGCCACGATGAACTCTCTAGAGGAACCGAAAAAAAATATAGTTGTGGTAACTATACCATGCATCGTCATATGGAGAGGTGGCAACAATTAATTATAGTGCTGCATAAAAGAGAGATTTGGAGGAGAACCCCTGACCTGCTAGTACATTCATCAAAGAAGTGGCACTGAGAGCTTCAGAGGCAAGGGAAACGGTCCCAAATATTTAGAAGAACTTTGGAAAGATTAAAATGACATGTTTAGATTGTGGCAAATTTATTTCATGTGGACATCTGAGTGTTACTCTAATAAATACAGCATATGAACATCATCATAGTCGATGGTTGGTAGAGACATTTTGACTATATCCTGGACCTGCCCGTCCTCGCCCAAAATGGCGCCAGAATAAATGGGACTCGTAACTCCTTGTTGTGTACTGGTTGCAGAACCTTGAAATCACGAGATACGTATGCAGTTTTGAAGCACATGGCGGGCGGGGACGAGAATTGATTGAATATTTCGACATCCCTATTGATATTAAGTTCTGATGTGTTATTGATTACTGTACTGTTGAAAGTTCGAATTAACGTCACCCATGGTACTTGCCCGCAAATGTATATCTAGATAATTTTATTGTAACTGGCCCTGTCGTATTTTAATTATAAAATGTACGTCCACCGATTCCGTAACTGTTAGACACCTTAGTTCTTGCAACCTAATGGCCCGCCCGTTACGTTCCTCTACAGTGTAAATGTCTATTCATCATATACGATTACAGTTTGCTCCGTGGCCGGCCCACGTGGTTATAGGCTCGTATTTGTATAATGAAATTTTCACAATAAAGGTTTTTAAAAGAAAACATGGTAGTAGTATATACATTGGTAAAGTTTTTAATAATAGTCACTGTTTTAGAATCATTAAAAGGCAAGTGAAATAAAGCAGACCAATTACATGAAGGGTAAAAGGTATAATACGAAGGAACGCAGTAAAGATAAATGGTCAAGGGCTGTTGTGTTTTCTATTCCTGCAACATAAAGTGATCGATAAGAATCTCATATTCAGGCGTATCGGCGACTAAGACAGCAGGTCGACCCTCTTTTGCTCAACGGCTCCGTCATGGGACGAAGAAACGCTCTTTTTCTCGAAAAAAGAATATATTTTACTTGCAGGACAGTTGTAAAATTTCCGGGAAAGTACATTAGCCTGGAACATTATAACATATATTTAAGAAAAAATAATGTTCGGAAGTAATGAAAAGCGTAATTTTTAGGTCATATGATCAAGTCTTTCATCATTACAATAAGAAAAGTAAAATGAACCAATGAAAAGTTTTATTAACAAGTCACATGACTTGTTATGCTTACGTTACGCGCTGCGCGCCCCGGATGACTTCCGGATGCGCTAACGCGGCGCGTCATATGACGCATTACGCGACAACGCAGGTACAGAATATAGTCAAAATGTCTCCACCAACCAGCGGTCGGAACACAACCCCTTTCAGCAGGCTAAATAGTTCTGTTAAATGACAACAGAAGGGACAGGCAACAAGAACCATCAGTCAAAGAGGGGAGGGCTAGTTCTTCTCTACCGGGTTACATTGGGGCGCTACCGGAACTGATCGAATTGGTAGTCTACAGTGTTTCTGGATGTTTCAGAGTGAAGCTGGGGTTAGCATGAGAGCAGCACCATTTCGTAGCTCCGTCGTGGTCATTCCGCAACCAATCATGGCAGCCGTTCTTTATCGTTATTTTGGGCGGGGTGGGTGGCGGAGCCGAGCTGTTTTGCAGCCATCATTGTGTGGAGTTCAGTTCATCTCACTAGTTTTGTATTTGTCATGAGGGGTTGTTCCTAATGTTTCTATTTTTGCGAGGTCAAAAAGAGATCCCATTAGTGGCCTACTGATTTTGCTCGATTCTTTTTCTTTTTTTTTACACGATTTTTCGTTATCTGCAAAGACTAAACAGAGTATTGCGACTCTGTGTTTGTTTGTAAATAGAGAATGAACCAAAGAGAACTAATTCTAAAACAGTAAATACTTGGATAACAATGAATCAAATGGAGAGAGAAGCAGGCACGACGGATTACAATGGGGGCAAAGACCTGCGTTAACTACCTTTCACTATCTGCAAAGAGAGAGTACTCCTAATAGAAATGAGGGGGGGGGGCACCATTCAAAGCAGATCAGTGTGCATAAACACGAAAATGTTTTCACTTACCACGTACTTGACATTCGACAGCTTATGATATTTGCTATTAAAAAACCATTGAAATTCACTGAAAAAACCATAGGTTATAGACCATATATAGTTAGGAATTAGCATTTACAAAACCTTGAAAATTCACTGAAAAAACCATAGGTTATAGACCATATATAGTTAGGAATTAGCATTTAAAAAACCTTATTTTACTCACACAAAACCATTGAAATTCCATATATAGTTAGTTGCACTAACTATATATCGCGCACCTGCAATCCACTGCTGATGATGTCACATATTACATCATTCATGACATGGTCAGTGACATCACTGATGACATCACTGATGACATCTCAAATGACATCACTGATGACATCACTGATGACAACATCCAGTGACTGTATGTTTCTGTAAAGTTAAAATGTGTCTTACATATTGAAGAATGAGTGGAAGTATAAGTGTCTGGACAAAGGATTTAGTAGGTGCATGACTGAATGCATGAGTGAGTGATTAAATGTGTCTCACTGAGTGCATGGGTTAGTGACTAAAGTGTCTTAATTTGTGCATCATTATGTCTGTTGTTCTGTAAACTGCTGCATGTTTTGATCAGTAGCTATATGATTAACTATATGGGTTACTGATTGATTGTCCAAGTATTTGTATGGGAGACTGAGTGTGTGTGTGGCTGGCTGGGAGGTGTGTGACTCTGTGCAGATCAATGTGTACTTGTATCAATGATTGTATAACAAGGTAAGTATGTGTTAGTATATGTTTGAAAATGTAAGGTGCTCTATGTTTAACTGTATAGACAAGAAAATGGAAGTGTCATTGATTCTTTACAGGACTGACTAGGTGTGTGAGTAACTCCATGGATGAGTGGCAGACTGTGAGTGTCTGTATAGGTGTATGAGTGCATATGATAGTGTTGTAAAGATGAGTGATTGTATGTATGAATGATAGTATGGGTGAATGAGTGAAGGTGTGTGTAGACGTAGGAATCAGTGAGTGCGTATGTAGTAACTAGTATTGGTGTGTCAATGGTTTCAAAAATTATATTCTGTATTTAACACTGGGTGAAACAGAGGTTATATTAAAATGTGAGGAGATGCATTGTATTGTCACATGAATGATATCATCAGTGATGTGGTCATTGATGTCAAATGAGATGTCATCAGTGATGTCATCAGTGATGTCATTTGAGATGTCATCAGTGATGTCATCAGTGATGTCACTGACCATGTCATGAATGATGTAATATGTGACATCATCAGCAGTGGATTGCAGGTGCGCGATATATAGTTAGTGCAACTAACTATATATGGAATTTCAATGGTTTTGTGTGAGTAAAATAAGGTTTTTTAAATGCTAATTCCTAACTATATATGGTCTATAACCTATGGTTTTTTCAGTGAATTTTCAAGGTTTTGTAAATGCTAATTCCTAACTATATATGGTCTATAACCTATGGTTTTTTCAGTGAATATATATATATATATATATATATATATATATATATATATATATATATATATATATATATATATATATCCGAACCTAAGCGCAGGAACCCTTTAGGGGAGCAGCCACACACGGACTCAATGAAGAACTCCTTTATTTCAAAAACTTGCCAGCAGGCTTTCAACAGTGGTGTTCTCCAACAGGTAAGCTGCCCAATGCATTTCGAGAGCAAGGGCTCTCTTCGTCAGTGGCAAAATTCATCAGCTGCTGGAACTCGTCCCATATATACAAAGTCCCCGCCCACTGGGCGTGTAATGTTCAGCGGCCTTTCTGGGATCTGAAGTCCTTCTTTTAGGTGGGGCGCTCTCAGCAAAATTGATGCAGGATTAAAACCACAGTGGGTATGAAGGCACACCACCGCCGTCAGCCTGCCCTGCTTCTTAGTTCTTGATGAAGTGTTCCTGGGGCGCCCCTGCAGAGCCCCAAGACGTTCGGGTCCTCGTGCACCTCAGTGGATGACACGTTGGCTCTGCATTGAAATTCTGTTAATCCTGAAAGCTTGGTCAATGCCGATACACTGCAATATAATGATGTGATTGGGTCAGTTCTAGACGCTTTTTTGTTATCATCAGATAACTGTTCCTTCAAAACTGATATATATATATAAATTAAGGCTTAGAAAGTCCATCTAAATAAGAGCTTTTAATAATGTATTTGATTTTTTAATGCTGTTGTGGGTTATGGGGCTGAAAGGGGTACTGGATGGGAAGTCATTTAATTATAATTATTTATGAATTAATTAATAATTATTATGAATTATTTAATTGATAAGTAAAGATGTAAAGTATGTGATTAATTCAATTTTTTATTCATTTTTCTGGTTTGGGTTGTGGCGTTTGTAGGGATGTAGGGTGTGAAGGAATTTAATTATAATCATTTATAATTAAGTTAATTATGAATATATTGTATAATTAGAATTTTTTATATTTGGGGAGTGGGTGCTGTGTTTGGAGGGGCAAGGGTTGGGAAATGCATTAAATATAATTAATGTATTATTAGTTAATTGTTGTTAATTGTGTAATTGATAATTATGTAAACTATGTTTGTTATGTATTTTTTAAATATATATTAGATTTTGGGTTTCTAGAAATAAATGGGTGGGACTTGAATTAAATATAATTATTTTATTATTAGTTAATTACTATTAAATGTTTGATTGGTAATTATGTAAAATGTGGAATTATTATAATTTCAAGATTTATTTTAGATGTGTGTAATATACGTAGTGGCGCTATAAGGCAGGAAGTTTTTTAAGTAATTATAAATATAAAAATATTTATTTAAGAAATGTGTTAATAGGCCTGCTGGTTATCCAGCCGACAAAAGAGGAGAAATTTCTCATCAGTACATACTGCATCTTGTTACTTGAATCGTGCCTATTGGACTTCTTCCTTCTCTTTGACCCTTTAGTGTTAGATTTCGCAACACATATTGTTATTGATGCTATTTTCTTCTTTTGAGGTTAAACTAGACTCTAAGTACCTGTCACTGCCACTTTTCAGCCTTATACAGAAGAGCCCTGAGGAGGTTCTCTCTGGCAAAAATCGGGACCGAAACGCATTGGCTGTGTGCCAGTTTTAAAGATTAATTCAAATAAAAAGATGTAATTTTGTAACAGACTTTGATTCGTGCGTCTTAACTTCACAACGAGTGTACCTTCCGTAGTTTCTCAAGAAATGTGTTAATTGGTATGTTATGTGTTAATTGTGTTATGCTTCTCATTTGTAAATAATATTATATCTGTTGTTTGGTACAATTATTATGAAAATGTAGTGTGGTATTTTAACTATATCATTAGTTTTTTTAATGTAAAATATGTATTAAATATTGTAGTAAATATGTAATTATGTTAATTTGTAAAAACAATTATTTATATATTTTACATTTAAATATCTATTTTTGTTGTTATTTAATGTACTTGTTAAAATATTGTATTTCTTTGAAGTGAACTACTCTCTACTGTTGCATAGACTGGAGTAGGAATAGTGAATTTTACCCTTATGATATCCAACACTTTCTCTACTACTAGTTACACAGACTTGAGTAGGAATAATACATTTAACCCACCCGAGTCCAACCCTTTTCCTACTATTGCAATACTGGAGTGGGATTGGTAGATTTTACCCCTCCACAATCCAACGTTTTCCCTACTGTTGCTCCTACTGGAGTGGGAATAGTACATTTTACCTCTCCAAAATCTAACACTTTCCCTACTGTTGCACAGACTGGAGTGGGAATAATATATTTTACCCCTCCTGAGTCCAAGACTTTCCCTACAGTTGCAGTAACTGGAGTGGGAATAGTTATTCGTACCCCTCATGAATCGAATGCTTTCCCTACTGTTGCACAGACTGGAGTAGGATTAGTAACTTTTAAAACTCCTGAGTCCAACTGAATAGTTTTGATTATATTGTGTTTATATTTTTAGAGTTTTTTCCACTTTATTTGTTACAGTTTGTAATTTAGTGTGCATATGTGTTTATATACCGAACGCCACGAAAAACATTACTCAAGAGCATGGCAAACACTGGAGATTCTGAAAAATGACAAATCAATAATATACAAGCCGAAGGATAAAGGAGGGAATATTGTGCTACAAACGAAGGAACAATACTGCACTTTGGCATTACGACAATTATTAGATGCCAATTGTCGTAGCAAAGTAACCAAGGAAGAATACAAAGATAGCATATCAGAATATCATTCCTTATTATGATGCTGGTATGAGAAAAACATGCTGGAGATGGATAAATATCTATTTCTTCGTTGTGTGAATCCTATCACACCAACTTTTTATCATCTACCAAAGATCCATAAAGATGAGAAACATCCCCCTGGACGCCCAATAGTTTCATTGCAGGGAAGTCTAACGGAACATCTGTCTTTATATATATATATATATATATATATATATATATATATATATATATATAGACCATTTTCTATATCAATTTGTGACAGATTTTAACTCTTACATCAGGGATACAAAAGACATTTTGTGCCACATTGAGATTGTGACATGGGAGCAGGACTTCTAAATGTTAATTCTCGACATATCTAGCTTATGCAACAGCATTGCGCATATGGATGTTTTGAAAGCAGTGTGGTTTTCCTTGAAGGACAGCTCTATAAAATGTACTGAATATAACCAAATGTTGATGGAATATATAGAATTTTATCTGAATAATAACATCTTTTTATTCCAGGATCAGCATTATAGACAGATTTTGGACAATGCGATGGGTACCTGCTTCACCCCTATCTACGCAACTGTATTTGTGGGCTGGTGAGACAAGCAGGTGGCATGGGCTGTTGCCAATGAACGTTGGACTGCTAATATTATAATTTGGCACAGGTATATAGATTACCTGTTTATAATATGTAAGGGGTCCTCTGATTCTACGTGGGCATATATATATATATAGGTACTAAATGACAATAATATATACTTGAAATTCGCAGGTGAAGTAAGTTCAACATAGGTGAGTTTTTTGATTTTAGAATTATTGTGTCGGAAGGCAAACTGTGCACTGCTCTATAACGGAAACCCACAGCCGGGAATTCATTACTCCATGCCACCTTCAGCCACCCACATAAACTCATAATCAGTATCCCCTATGGCATGCTTTTGAGAATAAAAAGAAACAGCATAAGAGACTTTTATTTTCAGAAGGCAACTCAAGAGAGCATAGCTAGATTCAGTGCCCATGCGTATGATAGAAGGGTATTAGACAGAGCTCTAAATCAAGTACAATCAATCACTAGAAAATATGACTAAAGGCCAAATTCAAAGGTACAGAGGAAACAGGCAAGCTTAGGATGATTAATTTCTTTTCAGAGAACGCCAATGAATTGAGGAACATTCTGCAAAAAAATTGGCGGACCCTGAAAACGGATCCAGTGATACAATTGGATATACCCTCTGTCTCTATGATAACTTTACGAAAACTAGGTCCCTGAAGAACTACCAAGTGAGTAGTCATTATGTAAGAGAGGAAAGGAGCACCACCTTCAAAGAATTGCAAGGCTTCTTTCCCTGTGGCAAATGCAAGGCCTGTGCTAATAGCAGTAGGACTCTATCATACAGTATACCAGAATTGAGAAACCCCAAGGTTATCACCAAGTTTATGACCTGCAATACACCATACATGGTTTATTGCTTATTGTGCCCATGTGCATTAAAATATATAGGGAACGCCATCCACCCCACAAACATATGCATTGTGGAACATCTGAGGGCTATAGTTAATAAGGATGCAACTTACCCAGTGGTAAGACATTTTGAACTCATGCACAAGAGCAATGGGGATCTCTTACGAAATTTCTGTGTAGACCATGTGCCTGTTCCCATAAGGGGGAGACAGCCTTTTGAGCCTTAGGAGGTTGGAATTAAGGTACATTATTGATCTACAAACCAGTGGGGAGGAATTATCTGTTCACCTCTAAAATTAATAATATGTATATATGGAAGATTTGAATGAAGGTTGATGGCGGATGAAATCTACTACTTGAAGGAGTGTTACTTGTAATTCCCATCTCACATAGTTCCTCCTAGGTGGAAATAGATGTATTCATGTCATTGCCCTCATTGATGTAGAGACAAAACTTTTTGCATCTTGTATTTTACAATATTTACAGGAGTGGACAGAGGAAAAAAGAATAGTTCCAAAATTTCAAACAGGTTTCAGGCACGGCATGGGCACTATCACAAACCTGGCAGCATTGGCGATCCTAATTGAAAAAGCTGCAAGTAAAAAAGCAGGGTTATTGGCATGTTATATCGACCTGAAATATGCTTTTGACAGAGTGCCGCAAAACTGCTTTTGGTGGAATTTGAAGCATGGGGACAACCCAAAAATTGATAGACACAATAATATCGTTATATAACAAAACTTGGGCCATGGTGAAGCTCGGAGACGGCAGTAGAATATACTCTAAAATAAATATAACTAACGGATTAAAACAAGGCGATGTCCTTTCACCATGTTTATTTAATCTATATTTAGCAGACCTAAACAGCTACATTCTAAAAACAAATGGTCATCCGCCTAAACTGGCAAATGAGTCAATTCAGTTCCTGCAATCTACGGATGACATTGTGGTCGAGAGCCAAACACCAAAAAGGCTGCAAAGAGTCATAAACAAACTGACAGACTACTTTGACCTCTTAGGCTTGGAACTAAATAAAACAAAAACCAAGGTGGTGAGTTTAGCAGGCCGCAGGCCAGGAAAATATAAATGGTATGCAAATGATACACAATTGAGGAAATTAGCTCATATAAATACCTGGGCATTAAATTGGGCAAAAGCATGTCCTTTATGGATCAAAAAATGGATATAAAAGCAAAAGCCCAATCATTAATTTTTGTCTACAAACAGCTTTACAAGAAATTGGAATTTCCTTCCCCTGGTCACCTTTTGAAAATAATGGCAGCGCAATTGCTCCCAACTCTGTCCTACAGCCTGGAAATATGGCATGGCCAAGAAATGACCATTTTAAATGAACTGCAGACAAAGGTATATGAAGCAGTTTTTGACCTCTCTAAAGGATCATCCCCAGCACAGAAACGCTTGAAATTCGGTCTCCAGAACCAGGAATATCAAGAAAAGCAATTTATGCAAAATTGTGCTGGAAATTCAGAGCATCTGAACCTGGATCGCTGAACAACTTATGTTGGACCGAAATAAAGTCTCAGTTTGACCAAAAACAAACAAACACATGGGGCGATCACTTGTGTACAGCCCTGGAAGTATTAGAGATTGACGAAGCCTGGAATGGCAAGTTGGAAAGAACAGCATTTAACAGAGCGTGTAACACCATGGCTAAGAAATGATCCCTTATGGAAGATAAAAGAAGACTGAATAAATATCGTCATGCTTGGGTGGTAATAAATTCATATATAAAGCTAAAACCGCAACCCTACTTAGTGGCCCACTTCCAACTATCATTTAAAAAGAGGTTTATGGCATACAGACTAAGGGACCACAATTTGAAGGATCTGGTCCCCACCTGGAAAAGCCAGCAGCAACCGGAAAATTGTCGCCTATGTGGATATCATACAGAATCCATATTCCACTTCATGTGCATTTGCAATACCTTAAAAATCAAAAGAAGGAAGTTGTTAAAAGCATCTTTAAATTACTTAAAGATTCGCACTTGCAGACAGGCGGTAACAAGCTGGATGGGGGGCTCATCAAATATTTTAATATGTCGTGGTGTAAAATTCATGACACTAGTGGACAACCTCCCACTGAAAGCGGACAAAGAACAAATGCTTGCGGTTGGAATAGGTTTGGGAATTTTATAAACTGTAAATATTTCAAAGTTTTATTGAAAGTAGAACGCTTTTAAATTTCGATTGCTATAAACTTTATTGTGTGCTTTATGGTTGTGATAAACCAAATAAAGTTGTTTTTTGACTGACTGACTGACTGATGTATTCATGTCATCACTGGCCATATAGTGCATTCACCTTAGTGTAGTGATGTCTGAGGGTAGATGACAGACTGGTAGTTTGAACAATCTTTGATGCTGATTCTGTTGCCTTCTTCAGTTGGAAATGTTTGCGAAGAATATATATATATTCCACCGAATTATTTCCGCCCCAACTCAAGCCACTTGCGATGGCGGGCCGTGGAGGGTCAGCGACGCCCAATATTCCACACACTCCGTAGTTTCACGTGTTCCCTTGAACAAAACCACAGTCCACGGCACCACAACTGCTTTCAAAAGATTTATTGAGAAGGCAACCCTCTACGCATTTCGGAAACACACAGTTCCCTTGTATATATTAAGTTTACAAATAATTTGTAATTAGTATTATTATTTTAATGAGGTTTTTAAAAATAAGCTTACACTGTATATATAATTTAGAATTATATATCTATATTTAATTTACATTATTTTACTGTTGAATGTTAACATATTTATTGTTCCTTATGTTTAACTATGTTCATGTTACTTTTTTGTGTTTGATATCAGTGTATACTGATATTTATTGTCATTAGTTTTGTTATTTACATTATAAGTATATAATCATGACATTTTTGCACTCATTATTTTTAACACAATATTTATGTCCTACAATATTTGTGGTTTCAATATTGTGTCACTGACCTGAAAATGTGTCAAAGCGTGCATATTAGAATCTATTTTGAAAATTACCATATTGTTGACTGGATATTGTTTTAAATCCATTCAAGCCATTGCAATGTTTGGGCAAATTCGTTTTGGACAAAGACTCTTCCGTATAGATTTATCAAAATAAAATTAACTGATTCAAAGTTTTCTTAATATACAATGATGTCCTTGCTGTCTTTCCTACATGTTTAATCTGTCAGAAAGCAAAGATCTTTGAGTTAAATTATCCTTGTACGTTAAGAACTGATGTTATTGGTAAATGTGTTCTTTGGAAAATCTCTCACACCCCTACTCTCACCCCTACTCACGATTGTCAATGCCTCCCTCCAATCATGGCATCTTTCCTGAAGGTCTCCAGACAGCTCAGATCCTCCCAACCATGGAGAAACCCACACTAGACCATGGTAACCTTGCCAGATACTAGCCTAGAACTCGTGAGAACATTGAAAGAAGCAGGATATGCACAACTTTACAATCAATTAATCACCAAACATTTCCTACACAACTATCAATCTACCTTTAGATTACGCTGCAGCATCAGTTCACTCTACTAAAGAAAACGACTTTTAAACTACCCTTCAGTCCCTTATAATCTTGCATTTGGATGGTGGTAATATATGAAAATGCCTTTTATGTCTCATTATTTGTGACAGAGGAAGAGCCTGGTAAATTGCTATTTTTGTCATGGCATGGGCCTCTCAATATTCTGAGGAGTGTTCTACTGAGCCATTGTGTCTACAGACCACTCTACAGCCCATATGTACTAATGCATTTTTTAATAAAGGCAGAATGGGTTCACACCTTCACTACATACGGACCATGTTTTGATCAATGTTGCACTGGGCCCAGTGCTGAACGATTACTTCTCTTTATAATTAGATTATATTTAAAATCGTTCTCTCGCAGTAGTTTCAGTCCAGATCTGTAAACCCTAGCTATGTGTGAGGCAGGGTATATGCTCAAGTATGTGATCCATAGGGTCTTGTGTTTAAAAAAAACATAATTTTTTTTATTTGATTTAAATATGATTTAATGTATGCACTCCTTTTCCGTATGTTAACATTATATACATTAAACTAACCATAATATTGTCTAATATTTTAGGGAGCAAAAGTATGGGACGCAGATATATACAATATGAGACAGATTACATATTTTGCTGTTGCATCAAATAATGTGTTTTTTCTCATGGACTCAAACACACACTGGCCAGCTCAGACAGTGTTCAAAGCATCTGTCACGTTCAAGTGTGAAATTGAAATTTTTATTACACTACTGCCACATTCCACAAACTAATTAGTTTAAACCGCAGTCTGGACATGCCCATAAATTCATATATTCCTAATTGGACAATTATTCTGTCACTTGGGCACTGGTATAAACAAACACATTTACTCAAAGTGTCATTGAGGTATGCCATCAGACTGCTCCCTTGCTGGCTTTCTATTCAAAAGGCTGTCGAAGCTCTTTCTTTTCCCTGCCTCTTTAGTTATATAAGATTAAAAAAATAAGGTCGCTCTTTTGTACTGCTAATGGTTAGCACTGCTACATTGGATGTGTCCTAGTATAATTGTATTTGGAAGCTTTCACTGTAGCCCTCCCAGAATGTTTGTTATATCACTATATTCTGTTTCTGCTAAGGCACCCCCAATGAAAATCTGGTCTCTTATTTTCAGGGTTAAGAAGATAGCAGGACAGTTGCTATACTACTTTCCAAACAACCAAATTACTTTATTTCCTATTTAGTTTATACAATTTAGTGCCAGGTCCTGCTAGCAAAAAGCAAGCGTGCTTCTCATCTCATGAATTAAAACATGCAAAGTCGTAGACATTCTGTGCAGTCGAGTAATTTAAGTGGAGGTTACCATGCCAGGTACCTAAGTAACTATGAATCCCATCGAGAGTACACAGTACTGGGGTGAGGGGAATATTTATTGACCTGATGGTAGGGGTAGATGTGCTTGTCATCGAACAGTTCGAAATAAACCATTAAGAAACCTTTCAGCTTTACCAACAAGCAGTTGATTATGACTACATTGTTGCATGGTATTAAAAGCTGTAGACATTGTTAAACATTTGGACCCGGTATTGCCGTATGTTATATATTTCGAAACTTTTCTTTATTGACTTTAATGTAAAAGTCACCTGAACTCATTTATTTCTGAAGCTGAACATACCATTAGGTGAGTGAACAGCAAGCAACTGGTCTAACTGCTAGATTCATCAACGACCCGTTTTGCGAGTCTTTAATAGCGATTCATAAGGAATCGCTATTAAGGACTTGCAAAACGGGATTCATGTAGGAATTGCAAAAAATATTGCGATTCCTACATGTTCCTTATTTGCGATTACCAAATTGCTAATCGCAAATAAGGAATAACTCCCCATGCATTCCTATGGGCCTACAGGCCCATAGGAATGCATGGCTGGGGAGTTATTCCTTATTTGCGATTAGCAATTTGCTAATCGCAAATAACGATGCGATTTCAAGGGTGCAGGGGTGTCCAAAGGACACCCTGTCGCACCCCTGAAATGTGAATTTACACTGATGTTGTGCACACACATGTCCAAAGGATATGTGTGTGTGTAACATGCATATTAGAAAAATGCATTTAAATGCATTTTTCTCAGTTTTCGCTATTTACCACGAGGTTTGACTTCGTGGTAAATAGCGGTCCTAAATTGCGAATTCGCAATTTTTAAATGTTTCATGAATAGCATTTAAGGAATCTCTAATAGAGATTCCTTAAATGCTAATCCTCGCAAATTTGCGAATTCTTTATTAGCGATTTTTGCATTTGGGATGATGAATCCCAAATGCAAAAATTGCACTCTCAAAGGGCCAGATTCTCAGAATCTGGTCCTTTTGCTAGCGCATTTCGCTTGATGAATCTGGCTGATAATGCATTTGACCTTCTGATTTGCAGTCTGACGCCTTACACAAGAGTTCACAGTTCATGTTACCCAATGTAGTAAGCACAGAAGCAAGACACATTTGAAGGTTTGTCACATGTCTACGCTGAGATATCATAACTAATTGGCGATAAAAAATATAGTTAAAAAATACAAGTGGCACAGCAATAGCTACTTACATTTTAGCTGCTTGTAACATTTGCATGCCATGTGCATAAACACATAGCACGACTGAATAGCATAATATCACAAATTTCACATAAAAAGCATAATGTGAAATTCCCAAAATTACATGAATTACGTCAGCATAATTTAAAATTTCATCCTACTACTTTCCTACTTTTACTCTATGTTCAAGCACATTTTTTTCAATTTGGTGATAGACCATGCACATGCAGCCTTTGAGAACAGTGTTTCCCAAAGAAAACCATATCTAGCATTTCCTCGCTAAAAAAAGTTGTGCTCACTTTCTAAGAATAAAAGTAGTAACTATTTTACGTCTTACCACTTAAGCACCTCACGAGCCACTGATGCCTTCAGTTTGGCCTAAAGAACATAGTATGGGACCAAATTGAATTCGCTTTCCACCGAAATAATGTACCACCAAGATCACTTGGACGTTTGTTTATTGCTGGCATGATGTACCTTCACATTTAGAGTATTATTTATAGTTTGGCATATGCAAGACATCTGCCAAAAAGTAGTGGATATCCTCTCTGCTCTATTTAGAGTGTATGCATGGCTATATACTATGAGTACAGTGGGCAGAATGTCCTCCAATTTGTGGTCTTTTTTCTGCAGCTCAAAACCTTCCAAAGGGGCAAGAGTTCCAAGAGGTTGTGTGTAGTAGATTCAAAGTCCCTCGGAAATTTTGGGTTATGTCGGCAAATGCTCAGAGCAAGCCAGGCTTGTAAAACAAGGTTGCTGATGTTCTATTATTGCTGGGGTCACCTAACAACCTTCACCTGCTCTAAATCCTCCCGTGGGGCAAAGTTTGAAGTCACAAACTTGATAAAATACATTCCCCACATCACCCAAAATCCTCAACATCATCCAGCAGAAGCTTTGCTTCTTGTAACAAAAACTCCATTCAAGTTTGGATCAGGAAATCTGTCTGCCACAGATGTGTCTCTGCACTTTACCATGGTAATTCTGCCAACAAAAAAATTTAACGTTTAGGATGTTGGATATCTTCCCATTTCTAAATCTCCAAGACTGCTGGTGACAACTTTCCAGATATCAAAGAGCCGACAACACTTGGAGAAAGGTTTAATCAGTCACTCCAGTACAGCCAAAGTGTCATCCCAAGAGATCTGCTTAGCAGATGGCATTCTTGTTCCTTTATTTCCCTCAGATTGCAGGAGACTATTTATCTTGTCCCTTAACCAACCTTTCCAAATATTGGGTATTATGGAAAGCAGGTCCCAAGTCCTCACTCCATTCTCAGGCAAACAACAGCAGCCTCTTCTTTCTGTCTTATGTTTCTTGGGTGGGTACATGTTTTACAATAGTCACTGGATAATGATTGGTGATGGGGCATAATTCGGGGCATAATCCTATCCTACGAAATTTACCACTGTCAGTCAATCCATGTTTGCAGTACTTTCCATAACTTTACAGCCCCAGAAAATCTCTTGTGGATCTTGCAAAAATGACAGGACACCATGGCTACTAACCATCAAGACACCTATGAAGATTGTTTCGGGTTCCAGGACCCCTCCCAGGGTTGCAAGATCCTGCCTGCCTATGGGAATGCCAGCTTTAAAGTTAATCGCTTACCGGGGCCCCTGTTAATATTAGCATGCCACACTCCGAGTTCCTACCTAACTCTTCTGTGTATTCTGCACTCTCACCTCCCCTAACATTCATAGATAACTATGGTTTAATCTGTATGTAAGTAACTTTCTCTTGTCTTCTTGCCAGACATAAGCAGCCAGCCAATCAATCCGCAAAGGTTCTATGTTCTCTGACGGGAGCCATTCACACCTTTCTACTGGAAAGAAGAAATCTAATTACTGTCACCGAAGGAGGTGGGAGCCTGGGAGTACCATCTGGGGATCTGGCCACCTCTAAGCAAGGATGAGCCCGGTGATCTCTGTAATATTTATAACCAAAATCATTGTTAAACAATGATTTGAAAGTTCTTCCTAAGCCAATGTATGAAAGTTCAGGTTTCAGATTTGAAAGCAGGCATTTACAGCAGGCAACTGCTGCTCCAGCATATGTGGTAAAAATAACACTTGGGAATCTTGTGGTGACTACACAGGCATGCCAAATCCACATTTGGCACATTATTTCTTCTACAAACCATGCACCCAAACATTGGACTGTAAAGTAGTTCTTATAAGTAAGCTCATTAATATTTGAAGTAAGCTTTTAAGTATGTCAGGAAGGTTTACTCTAACTTACAAATACTGCAACTTTTGGGCTGATTATAGTTGGCCATTGTTGGACTTGGTCCTTTCTGCAGCATCATCAAACATTTTGCCTTCACCCTCCTGTTTTCTGTTAACTTTTAGGATTATGCGCATTTTATCACTGCACCAAAGCTTAAGTGCTTTTACTCTCTCCTTAAAACATGGTAGAATTATTGGCTTATACCCAATTGGCATATTTAATTTTCTTCCCTATTTAGGTAGCACTACCTGTGCCCAGTGCCTGTAATTTAAATGCTACTAGTGGGCCTGCAAAACTTACCGTGCCACCCATTGAAGTAGCACCTCAAACATGTCCCAGGCCTGCCATTGCAGCTTGTATGTGCAGTTTTAAACTGCCATTTCGAACTGGCAAAACAACATTTTCCAGGCCCTACCCTTCCATTTTAATACATGTTTGTCACCTCTAGTGTAGGCCCTGGAAAGACCAAAGTGCATGGTGCAGTGTATTTAAAATGCTAGACATGTACATTTAAGCTTTACATGTCTTGTAGTGCAAAACTCTTAAATGCGTTTTTCATTACTGCAAGGCCTACAGCTCTTCCATAGGATAACATTGGGATTACCTTATTACATTTTATAAGTGTAACTTATTACTGGAGACAGGGCATCAGTTCTTGTTTGGTAGCTTAGAAATCATAATGAAAAATCCTGACTTATGGTGAAGTCATATTTTTTGGGTCTCTGTGGAATGGCTCTAAGGAAGAGTTAGAATGTTTCCTTGGTTGGCTTAACACTCGCCACCAAGATATCAAATTTACATTGACTATGAGTAGAACAGGTTAACGTTTTTGGATATTGAAGTAGTACCAAATGATAAAAAGTAGACAACCACTCTGCACAGAAAGGTTACCGACAAAAATACTATTCTCCACCATACAAGTGCTCATTCTAGGAGTTTGAGGGATAATCTCCCATACGGTCAACTATTGCGAATCCATTGCAACTGTTCATCAAAATTAGACTAAGAGCACAATGCGGCAATCTTCAAAGAACAGATGATCCTTTGTGGATATCCTAAAAAGCTTTTGAAGCATGCAATAGAAAGAGCGTGGTATATGTCTCTGGAGGACCTCTTACAAAAGAAGGAGAAACTAAGTATGGGCGAAATTTGCGAATTCGCGGTCCGCAAATTCATGCAAAATGGCAAAAAACTCTGTGAGTTCGCAAATCTTCCCGCGAACTCGCGGATTGTTTTGCAATTTGCACAACTATGTGACCACGTGTGCCTGTAACTTTGCCAGCGCTCCAAAAGGCTCCGAGGTCCCTTGAGTGAGCTGGCCATTACAGTGGGGACGGGCGGGAAGACATTTCATACCGCTAGTGTGGTGTGGACGGGTCTTCTATGCGAGTTCACATGCATCTTGTTTATAAAGTGTCAGAGACTGAGCAATGCAGGAGATGAGGAGAAAATAGCCTCCTGGTCACAGGAGCTACACGGGGATGGCGCTCGGGAAACTCATGGATGCAAAAATACATTTGGCACAGGACTCCAGAATCCTTCAGATGTCCACGATAGCTCTGCTGCGCGCTTTGGTACAAAGCCATTCTGATCCTGCTCAGTGGGTTCAGGCGCATGCAGCTGCTGCTTCTGGACAATGTCCCATCTCATACTAAACTGCCCCTTACAGGCATATGCTGGCACTGGGCAGTAGGGTGCAGTGGCATGCGGGTGCTGCACGCCTGGTACATGCGCATACCGGTGACAGGGGGGACACGTGTTTATTGGTGCTGTGCATCAAGTTATGACCTTACATTTTGACTGCACCAGACGGTGCTACCACCTACAAGGACCAGGAGCATCCAGGCACCAGACTTCATGGTGCAAGAGCATAATGGTGCTGTGTGGTACGGGTATATATGTACTGGGGGCAGGGGGGCACTTAGCACAATGTGTGCTCACACCCAGAGGGCTCCCAGGCAATTGAGCACAAATGATTTTCACACTGAGAGGGCTCCGGGGCAGTTCAGCAGCGAGGGGGCTCACACCCACTGGGCCCCGGGGCAGTTCAGTAGCGCGGGGGCTAACAGCCCCTGGGCAGCTCAGCAGCACGGGGGCTCACACCCACAGGGCTCCCCGGCAGTTTAGCAGCGCCACCCTCTGGTTCATCACTGCCACCCTCTGGTTCACCACTACCACCCTCTTGTTCACCACTGCCACCCTCTGGTTCATCACTGCCACCCTCTGGTTCATCACAGCACCCTCTGGTTCACCACTGCCACCCTCTGGTTCACTACTGTCACCCTCTGGTTCATCACAGCACCCTCTGGTTCACCACTACCACCCTCTGTTTAACCACTGCCATCCTCTGGTTCATCACTGCCACCCTCTGGCTCATCACAGCACCCTCTGGTTCACCATTGCCACCCTCTGGTTCACCATTGCCACCCTCTGGTTCACCACTGCCACCCTCTGGTTCATCACTGCCACCCTCTGGTTCATCAATGCCACCCTCTGGTTCATCAATGCCACCCTCTGGTTCATCACTGCCACCCTCTGGTTCACCACTGCCACTCTCTGGTTCACCACTGCCACCCTCTGGTTCATCACTGCCATCCTCTGGTTCATCGCAGCACCCTCTGGTTCACCACTGCCACCCTCTGGTTCATCACAGCACCCTCTGGTTCACCACTGCCACCCTCTGGTTCATCACAGCACCCTCTGGTTCACCACTAGTTCACCACTGCCACCCTCTGGTTCATCACTGTCACCCTCTGGTTCATCACTTCCACCCTCTGGTTCATCACAGCACCCTCTGGTTCACTACTGCCACCCTCTGGTCCACCACTGGCACCCTCTGGTTCATCACTGCCACCCTCTGGCTCATCACAGGACCCTCTGGTTCACCACTGCCACACTCTGGTTCATCACTGCCACCCTCTGGTTCATCACAGAACCCTCTGGTTCACCACTGCCACCCTCTGGTTCACTACTGCTACCCTCTGGTTCACTACTGTCACCCTAAGGTTCACTACTGCCACTCTCTGGTTCATCACTGCCACCCTCTGGTTCATCACTGCCACCCTCTGGTTCATCATTGCCACCCTCTGGTTCATCACAGCACCCTCTGGTTCATCACAGCACCCTCTGGTTCACCACTGTCACCCACTGGTTCACCACTGCCACACTCTGGTTCATCACTGCCACCCTCTGCTTCATCACTGCCATCCTCTGGTTCACCACTGCCACCCTCTGGTTCACCACTGCCACCCTCTGGTTCACCACTGCCACCCTCTGGTTCATCACTGTCACCCTCTGGTTCATCACTGCCATCCTCTGGTTCATCGCAGCACCCTCTGGTTCACCACTGCCACCCTCTGGTTCATCACAGCACCCTCTGGTTCACCACTAGTTCACCACTGCCACCCTCTGGTTCATCACTGTCACCCTCTGGTTCATCACTGCCATCCTCTGGTTCATCACAGCACCCTCCGGTTCACCACTGCCACCCTCTGGTTCACCACGGCCACCCTCTGGTTCACCACTGCCACCCTCTGGTTCACCACTGCCACCATCTGGTTCATCACTACCACCCTCTGGTTCATCACAGCCACCCTCTGGTTCATCACAGCGACCCTCTGGCTCACCACTGCCACCCTCTGATTTACCACTGCCACCCGCTGGTTCACCACTGTCACCCTCTGGCTCACCACTGCCACCCTCTGTTTCAACACTGCCACCCGCTGGTTCACCACTGTCACCCTCTGCAACCACTGCCACCCTCTGGTTCATCACTGCCACCCTCTGGTTCATCACAGCACCCTCTGGTCCACCACTGCCACCCTGTGGTTCACCATTGCCACCCTCTGTTTCACCACTGCCACCCTCTGGGTCACCACTGTCACCCTCTGGTTTACCACTGCCACCCTCTAGTTCATCACAGCACCCTCTGGTCCACCACTGCCACCCTATGGTTCACCACTGCCCCCCTCTGGTTCACCACTGTCACCCTCTGGTTCACCACTGCCACCCTCTTGTTCACCACTGCCAACCACTGTTTCATCACTGTCACCCTCTGGTTCATCACTGCCACCCTCTGGTTCAACACAGCACCCTCTGGTTCACCACTGCCACCCTTTGGTTCATCACTGCCATGCTCTGGTTCACCACTGCCACCCTCTGGTTCATCACTGCCACCCTCTGGTTCATCACTGCCCCCCTCTGGTTCATCACTGCCACCCTCTGGTTCACCACTGCACCTTCTGGTTCATCACAGCACCCTCTGGTTCATCACTGCCCCCCTCTAGTTTATCACTGCCACCCTCTGGTTCACCACTGCACGTTCTGGTTCATCACAGCACCCTCTGGTTCATCACTGCCACCCACTGGTTCACCACTGCCACCCTCTGGTTCATCACTGCCACCCTCTGGTTCATCACTGCCACCCTCTGGTTCACCACTGCCACCCTCTGGTTCATCACTGTCACCCTCTGGTTCATTACAGCACCCTCTGGTTCACCACTGTAGATTATGGGGAGAAAGCACACCAGCCCAGCCTCAACCAAGACAAATTAATTTGGGGCTGGTTAATGTGTTACTGAATTTGAGCTTCAAGTCCAGCACCTGCTTCCTTATCTGTAAGTGCTTCCTGTTGCGGTTTATTTTTTGTGACAGGAGCATTGTGTCATACTTGTAACTATTCTCTGACCCTGCTTCGAGGGTCAGAGCAGGGTCAGAGAATAGTTGCAAGTAGGCAATGAACTCTGGAGGCGTCGCTCATGAAGCACTTACAGGGTTACAGCAGGTGCCCAAGTCGAAGTTAATTTCTTTGTAACCATTTTGTAAATGGTTACAAAGAAATTAGCTTCAACTTGGGCACCTGCTGTAACCCTGTAAGTGCTTCATGTTTTTCAGTTTTGCAAAATACGTTCTGCTCGCGATTTCGCAGACTTTTCTGCAATTTCGCGAGATTCGCGGACCGCGAAATTGCAGAAAATCCGCAAATTCCGCGAGCGGACACATTTTCTGACCATACTTAGGAGAAACCTCCATTAGAACGCATGATTTGTGCAACCACGTTTGGTCCAGATACGAACAGGTTTAGGTAAGTCATATCAAAAATTGTCATTTGCTTGAAAAATTGGAATGTGGTTTTCCACAACCTCTGTTCGCTTTAAAATCTATTGACGACCATCATAAATGCGGCACGTGCGCGGCATGTGATTCCACAATCGAGGGCGCTGAATTTTTCCAGAATGGCATCAAATGGCGACATTTGGCGTTTACAAACTGTAAATCAAAAAATATTGTATATGCAGTTGTTTGTCAATGCACCTTGCTGTATATATGCAAAACATACCAACAGTTAAATCAAAGAATCACACAGCACCGTTCAAGGATCAAAAAGACGGTTCTGACTACTCCCCTGGTGCAACATTTTATTGATGAATCCCACTGTGAAAAGGATTTTAAATGGACCGTGCTGTCTTGCATTGACACATCTAAACGTCATTTTGACATTGATGCTGCTTTGTTGAGAAAGGAAGCCTACCTCATTTTAAAGTTCAATAGTGCTTCCTCTGGGTTAAATGGAATGACTGTATTAAGTAGAATTTAGTTTATTTACTACATGTCCCACGCTGCAATGCCTTGCCATGCTCAAAACAAGTAACAGTGCTAAGTTTTGATTGGTTGAAAGAGTTGCTACCCAGGATTCATAGCTTTCACAACCAGGAAGTGCTCTAGTGAGAGATGCTGTGTGAGAGTTAATCCAGTTTGTCTAATGAAGTTCATACAAGTTTGTTTGCTTCTTCCCTGCAATACTTTGACTACAAGCGAATCCATTAATTAAATATATGACTACAAGCCTAAGGTGTTCACGCTTACTTTCTAGAAACATTTCAGGTGAATGCGAGCACGCTAGCATTTGAGCAGAAGAAAAGCCTGCCTTTTGCAGAGTCTAATATCGGACGAACTCACGTATAGTAAGTCCACATGACAACTGATTTTAAATGATACAGAGCAGCTGTTTGATAAACATTTCTTTTAATGAATACAACATCCTTTCCCCTTCTTGTGGATTTATGAGTCCCCATTTGAATAGTTCCGGCCCATGCTCCGCAGCCTTTGTGCAAAGTACATTTAAGCAAATTATTTTTACCGGCATTTGAAGGTTTAGATGCTAGTAGAGAATAGAGTAGAAGTTTACATTTTATGAATGATCTTCTCTTGCAGAATTACACACAGTTAAAAGTGTGCAAGTGGTGCTTTAAAGCTAGGGTAGAATGAGCCCATTGACGTATAGAAAAAACAAACTGGAGCGGCTGCTCCTACTCCAAGAATCAGGTACACAATATATCAGCGATATATATGAGAGAGAAAGGTAGTTTGGGGTTGATGCTGTTGTTGCATCACGTTTTTAATTTTTTGTTGTATTAGAATATCCTGATCATTTTTTTGAAGCCCTAACGAGAGTCCCGGGACTCTCCAGCCTGGGTCTTGAAATGTGCTGGCATTTTGAGAGGCATTTAGTTAAATCTAAATGGATTTAGTGTTGGATGTATTAAAGATTCATTAATTATTTCTAACACTTTTGTGATATTCTTGCTGAAATAACAAGTTTAGCCCATAAAATTGGACAAATTTCACAAAATACTTTTGTGTTTTTCACAGATGATGCAAGCTTTAAATGTTTTCTGAATTTGTTTCATATTTGTATTCATTTAGTGATTTTGTCGTTTGTTGTAACTTGTTGCAAATAATTCTTATGTTGACGTGTATTCAATTTGTTTTTTGAATGTGAATTGTGTTATTTATATGTGAGGGTTTCTGTGTCAATTTGAGAAATATGTGCTTCTTTTTCAGTCTTTTGAAAAAGTTGTTTTTGATCAGTATAATGACTACATAATAAAAATTCTATTCGGGCAGATAAAAGAATAGTCTGACTGTTACTCCATAAATAGTAGGAGTGTAGACTCGTACGGAGCCAGGTGTTCGTGTTGTATTTTGAATTTTGAATAGCCCTACCTGGCACCGGTCCTTTGGGCTTAACCACTATCGTTGTTTGTACTTGTAGAAAAGTGGAATTTTCCTGCCTTATCCATTTGGTAACTCCAGCCTGTCTGTGGGTCACATGACTGGGTGTAGTTGACAGGTGGGCTATATGTATTCATCCTAGACAGCCACACACAATGCACACAATGCGGAGCTTGGGTCAGATTGGATGGGAGAACACTGGCTGGCTGGTAGAGAGGAGCTCGGCCTAGCCCCACTTACACTTTAATAGACTGTGTCCTGCTTCTACACATAGGGCTACATATCCCCTTTAGTTAGTCTGGATCCAGAAGGACAGGGCACTTGTGCACTTCGAAGTCACAGCCTTGTACCTACTTATGGACTCTGCCATCTGTTAGTCTACTATGCCAAGTGGTTCCAACTCAGTCCTAGGCCCTTGGATGTGGGCTTCAGGTGCTCTGCCAGCCTCAGTAGATTGCCTAGAAAATGGTAAGTTTTCACCTACTTTCCCATAGCTCTTTATCGTCATCATGGATAGTGCACAGGCAAAGTGCAACCCAAGGGTGCGGACAACATATTTGCCCCTACACAAGCATCCTGGGACAAGGTCTCAGAGGCCCAAGATGAGGGTAGAATGTAGCCCCTTGGTGTGCCCTGTAGTGGTGAGGCCAGTAAATCAGGGATTATCCTTCCTAACAGGTGAGGACACGTGTACTCGATCGAGTAAGGTCACATGTGCTGTGTGGGTGATACTTGTCGGGTCAGGGATGCAGAAAACAGGGAACCTAAAACAGATAGAACCCTGTGTGATGCAGACAGAGTGTGCCACCTTTAATGGTTTATACTGTTTACCAACCCTTGAAATCCTGCACTGTCAGGTAAATGGTTATTCTCTAGGTAAAAACCCAGAGATGATGCACCACTCTCAGGGTGTGACCACTGAAATGGCAGAGATATAGGTAGATGGAGGGTGTCTTTAGATTGAAGGTGTAGCCCTCCCCACCCAAAGTGCACTTGGATTTCCATAAAAGTCCCAGAATTGCCTTTTGGTCAGTGCCTTAAGTAAAGATGCAGTCGAACAACCTGTACCTGACTTTCCCATCAGAAATTTGGAACTAGGATGTGTGGTTCTAGCTCAACTGAGTGAACTAAAGTGTGAGGACTGTCTCCATATAGACCCTAGGAACACTTGTTAATTCCTTGTCAGCATTCCGGCTGGAGGTGAGACACTGAATTTTTTAATCCACCTGTTGTTGGAAGGTCAGTGGTCTTTTTCAGCAAGTTGTTAGTTTTGACAGCCTCTGTATCCCCACACTAGGCATTCACTTGTGTTTGCTCTGTTGTCAGAGCATGATTTTGTGTAGGGGCAGAACACTGATATAGCAGCTAAGGTAGGCTACCTCAAACCAGGATGGCCAGGGTGTGTATGTATGTATGTATGTATGTATGTAGTATTATGTGATACTTTTATAGCAAGAGCCTAGCCAAAAGCAGCTGAGTACAGTACAAGGTCATAGACAAGGATAAAGTCAACAAGTGATTTGATAGGGAATTCGTTTGAGGACTTTTTTGTGTATCATAACATAGAGTTCTTTAAAGAAAAGTCTCTTTTACTCTTCCCTAAATTGAAACATGGTTGGGGCCGTTCTCATGGATACAGGAATGTTCATAAAGATCCTATGTTTCTAGATGGAAAGGTTTTGTTGCCTTTTTTTACCACTTGTCTCCAGGCTGATAGTGTCTTGGCTACAGGTGTTACTGACAGCCACTAGATATGGAGAGCTTGTCAACCGGATAGACCTGGGTGCAGGTTGTGATGGCTTTGTAAATGATGCATCCTGTTTTCATGATAGTGAAAGCAAGCAAAGCCAAGGGAGTTCCCTCAAGATGGGGGTGATGCAATCGTATTTCTTCAGGCCCATGAAGAGATGTGCTGCAGCGTGTAAGATGCACATAAAGGATCATAATCATTGTATCATTGACATACCCTTGAACTGAAGACATTGTGAAGCCATAGAGCACACTGTTCCCACCATCCACATATGAGAGTACAAGGGCTTGAACAGCAGTACTGAAGCCGCTTGCTTGGAGTAACTCTTTTTTTTTTTCAATGGAGAGAGTGAGTGCCAGACTGTCTTTGTTTTCTTGGCAGTCGGCCTGGTGTCCAGGGTGAATACAAGTGACTGGGCACTGGGCGAAAGTTGTGTTTCATTGCTGTCAAGTTTCACAATGGCAGACTAGTACTATTTCATGCTTATTATTCTCCATAAATAACAGAAATTCTGTCTTGACTTTTTCAGAAGCAGCTTCAGGTACGTCCTAGATATTCATGTCTGGAAGAGGTGCAGGCAATGTTTGAGAACCTTTGATGTCTGGAGCAGCGGATACTTGCTAGTAGAGTTCTCATACATGCCAACATTTTGAAACTGGAAAGGGGGAGATTTTGAAAACAAATCAGGGGAATATATTTTGCCCCATTGGCTTATGTTGAAGCAGAGACAACTTTAGGTGAACGACACCTAAAATAAAGCCTTTTTGAGGAGTCTCACACTTGACCGGTCTTTTAGCACGTATGAGTTGTGTATTGTGGTGGTTTAACAGAACCATGTGAGAAATGCCTTACCCAGTATGATAGTTAACGAGTCAATTGCTGGTATGCAGAAGCCTGAATAAATATATTGAGCATGCTTAAAACAACATGGAAAACCCTGCATGATCAAAAGCAAAATGTCTGGGAAATGTAGAGGGTGGTCTTGTGAACCAGACCCGGGAGCATGTTTTTCTTTAAAAAAAAAAAAGAGAGAGGTTTGGGTAAATGTATCATATTATTTTTATTATTATTTTTTAAACGGGTGTAAATTAGTCTTCCGAAAGAAACCACACCTATAGCAGGAGCAATGGTGAAAGAGACGGGTCTGGTTGCAGTGAAATCTGTGTGTTAGTCTTCTGATTTTCTGGAAATTAGTTTAAATGAATCACCAGTCAAAATAGATCTCACTCACATCCTCTTACAAAAAGGAGTTGCGATGTCGATTCTTGGGGATGTGCTATGTGCATCTCGTGGCGTGATGTTTCCTGTAAACACTTTCCAGTCTTGTCCAACACGCATAGTTAATGTACATTCATGGGGGTGCTAACATTTTAAAGTACATCTGCGTGCTGTATTCAGAATCTCCGAGTGATAGTAATTTTTACGACTGCGGAGGCTCCTGCAATGCAGTGCGGATGGGAAGAACTCCACACATAAAAAGATAGATCGGTTCTTTCTATTTTGTCAAGAGTTGTCCGCATGACTGCGGAGTCTCATAGTCATAAACTCACTATTAAATCGAACACCGAAAAAAGAGTAAACTGTAAGGGGCTGTGATGGGCCCTGGGCCCACATACTGGCAGGCACACAATCACTGACGCAGGACACACTGGAGGTCTGGTGCAACTGGCCCTGAGCACGTGCGCTCGGCCTCTTTTATTGATGCTGTGTCACATGACCAGTGACATCAGTGGTGGGTGGGTGTTAAGTGTGAATACAGGCTTCAGCACTAGACTGCTAACTTATGCAGGGCATTACATCCCTTTCCAAATTGGTTAAAAATTAAACCAAACAGAAAAAGTCCAAAACCTGTGGGGGAAAAAAACCACAGAAAATAACACTGGACTTGCGTTTTCAAAATGAGTCTCTTTGGCTGCTTGCAAACCGCAGGCAGTATAGTTCTTGTATTCTGGACTTGCAGTTCTCGGAGGCACGGTCCGCAGTTGTTCGGCGGGTTCTTTCCTTGGCTGTGCTGTCTGTCTGTTGTTCTCAGCCCTGCCTTTGCTTTGCTCCGTTGGTGATGAGAGATAACTAGATGATACGGGTGTTGACAGTTTTCTGGTTTTGTTCTCTCTTCTGGCTTCGTTATATTTTTTTTTCCGGGCAGGCTTTCATGTTGACTCTTGGCAGATGAATAGAGTAGGTACACACATCCCTCTCACTAGGATGCCCCTCTCGCCGGTATTCCTCTCTCACCAGATGTCCGGGAGGACCTCTTTGCCAGGCGTCCACTGGACTGGTGTCTTCAGTCATGGTGCTCCACCATAGCCTTCGGGCCGTGAGCAGGGCGCTCCACGAGCTTCACCGTCGTGTCCTAGTTCCACCTGAAGGTTGGGTTGTAGACTCTTCTCATCGCTCGCAAGGCTTTCATCCCCTTGGGTCCTGCAGACGTGCATCGGTAGACCTGTCTCCCGTGCGGGACTTGCTGCCACCAGAGTCCCTCGAGGCCTCCGATTCTGGTTTGCCACGGGCTGGTGCGAGGTAGATCAGGTCCTCAACTTGCAGAGGCCTGAGTAGTCTCGTCATCCAAATCTTCCGCTCAAACCCCAGAGGTTGATGTCGCCAACCGTCTAGCTTGCTCTCTTCTGCGATCGTCATGTGGATGGATGGCTCGTAGGTGGTTGTCTTTGGTCTGCACTGCCAGTGCTCTTGCCAGGCTGGTCTTCCTTTGCACTCAGGTGTTCCAGTGCTTGTCACTTTGCTTCTTTCCGCAGGGGCGACTTCTTCTTGCAGTGGCAGCGTGCCATTCTGATTTCTCCTTTCTTCCTTTCTTGGGTGGCGGTGTGCCACTACGATCATTCTTCTTCTCTTCTCCTTTTCTCACGACGTACCCTGGTCCCTTTTCCTTCATCTTCTCTGTCCAGGGTTCCCCATGCAGTTGCGCACTCTGCACGTGTCATACTGGTCTTGTCCTAGGACACTGTCTTCTTGTCACTCACTTCCAGGGTTAGCGTTTCGACCTTTTCTACAGTTCCTTCTTCATTTTCATTTTGGCGTCTCGCCCTTTGCTCCTTGTTCCTTCCTGCGACGTGATCTGGTCATTGTACTGCCTTGGCCTTCCCCGCCAGTCTTCTCCAGGTAGCGTGCACTCCACCTGTTTCTCTCTGTTCTGGGCATGGCTCTCAGACGTTGGTCTTTTCTTCTAGTGACTGGACCGGTTGTCACCATCTTCTCAGTTGATTCTTTTCTTTCCTTGGCGACCATCCTGGTTGTTCGGATTTCATCTTCGGCATGAGTAGTCATGCTGTGCCATCTTTTACTGGTCGCTATTCACCGTCCCGGTGTCCTTGGCGCGTGCGCCTGATTCCTGGTTCTCCTGGCACGTTCTGGCGCAGTGCTGCGCGGTCCTGTCGTGCGGGGTGTGGAATTCTTGCACTCCTGTCGCATTCTTGCACTTGACCACGGTCACTGCTCCTTCACTTACGCAGCTCCTGGCCGTGTCGCACTTTAGATCCTCCTCTTACTCCTTGCGGCACTCCTGGTGCTTTCTTGCACTTGACCACGGTCACTGCTCTTTCACTTACGCAGCTCCTGGCCGTGTCGCACTTTAGACCCTCCTCTTACTCCTTGCGGCACTCCTGGTGCTTTCTTGCACTTGACCACGGTCACTGCTCTTTCACTTACGCAGCTCCTGTCGCATTCTTGCACTTGACCACGGTCACTGCTCCTTCACTTACGCAGCTCCTGGCCGTGTCGCACTTTAGATCCTCCTCTTACTCCTTGCGGCACTCCTGGTGCTTTCTTGCACTTGACCACGGTCACTGCTCTTTCACTTACGCAGCTCCTGGCCGTGTCGCACTTTAGATCCTCCTCTTACTCCTTGCGGCACTCCTGGTGCTTTCTTGCACTTGACCACGGTCACTGCTCTTTCACTTACGCAGCTCCTGGCCGTGTCGCACTTTAGATCCTCCTCTTACTCCTTGCGGTGGCGTCGACAGCCACTGGGCGTGTACTCTGCTCCTTTGTTCGTCCGTGTCGTCGGGTACTTGATGTTTTGGATCGAATCGCCTGTGTCCACAAGACGTCACTGCTCTCTCCGTCGTGTGATTATGGCTGTCTTTTCCCTAAGAATTCTTCTAGTGACTTCCTTGCACTTTGTGGCGCGTTCCTCTTTTCTTACGAGTAGCCACCTGACCAGCAGGTGGTTCTCCATCAGTTTCTGGGCGTCACTTGTGCCAGGCTCTGCTTTGTCTTTCAGTTCCTTTAGTCTGCTTCTGCTAACTAATCTTTGGCACCTGTCTGAAGTATTTGTGCCCTTCACCTCATTGCAGCCATCACGTTGCTTATTTCACTGGTGGGCGCGATATCGCCTGCTGGCCACTAGGTGGCAGTGTTTTCTTTTCTATTGGCAGGTGCTTTTGGTTGCTTTTTTTTTTTTTCAGCTGTACGCAGCTGTTATTCAATTCTACGCTGCTGTGTCTCTTCTGGGCACCCATTTGCCTCGCAGTCTATTGTCTCAGATTACCTTGTGGCATGTCACTTTGCTGTCAGTGTCTTTTATTGTGCAGGTGCAATTTTGGATGATGGCCACTAGATGGCGGGGAAGCTCCTCGGCAGGTACCGGCTGTTTTTCTCTTCGTTGTGCCGACTTCCTCTTTTGTGGCCGGTATTGGGTTTTCATACAGTCGGGGAATGGGGCACCAGGACCACCGTAAGTGTCTCTCCCTGCCCTCTGTTCGTCCTGCATGCACGGGTGTACTTGTGTTCACACCCGGGGCTGTTCAGCCTTCACGGCAGGCTCCTCACGCTCCTTGGCTGCACAGGGACACAAGCTTCAGGCCGGCGCAGCAGGGTCTCTGCGCCATCAATACACTCTTCAACTTCTCGGCCCCGCCACCACATTTAACACACGTTGTGCGGCGGGGGTGGGGAACGCCTCAGGCAGGCTGGTCCTGTTTTCACCCACAGTTCTTCCTTCGCCGCCGCACCTCATCCACGCGGCTGGGGACGCTACAGGCAGGCCGCGGGTGGGCTCCGCTGGCGCTGCTTTCATTAATTATCATTCACCGTCACCGCGGCCGCCTCTCCTCACACGCGGCGCTGCGGGGGACAGCAGACGCAGCAGGCAGGCCGCGGGTGAGCTCCGTGAGCCTTGCTTAATTAAAGTCACTAGCGGGCGCAGCTCTCATCTCAGGGGAGCACATTACATGTTTATTGTCCATAGCGAGTGGGCTCCGCTTACATCGCCGGTCACGGCCAGGGCTCACCTTCGGCCGACGGGCCTGTTCAGCCACGCGGTTGGGCTCCGCGCTGGTCTCTTTTATTGATGCTGTGTCACATGACCAGTGACATCAGTGGTGGGTGGGTGTTAAGTGTGAATACAGGCTTCAGCACTAGACTGCTAACTTATGCAGGGCATTACATAAACTTACCCTGAAGTGTTAGTTTACCTTTGTGAATCGGGTCTTTTTTATTTAGCTCGATTTCTTTTTGTGTAGCAGGTCTACACGCATTTCTTTAAACATATAGGATTAGCTGGCGCTCTTTTATGTGATTGGTCAGTAAGACTCAATTGTCCCAACCTCTCTCTCATTATTAATAATAAACACAGCTTCTAGCACAATTTTGACGTATCACCACTCAAGACTGAGAAAAACCTGTAGCTTGCCAAGAAAAACGTCAAGTTTTTGAAGGTTGATGACACGTACAGTTAAACAATCTTTACTTGGCACTGGCGTTCTGCCATCTGCGTGACATATTCTGTGCAAGATATTCGCAAGGTATTCAGTTCGTTCTACTTAAAACATTAGCAGAAATAAAATCGTCAGCCACTTTGCAGCTGCATCTCAGCTCAACCGAGCTGTAGATGGATTGAGTTTAACAAACACCTTTAAATAAGACATTGTTAAAAACGTATGACAGGTGACTCCCGGTTCTGTCAGCTCTTGGCTTTCTATTTGTTTAGTGACACATAGGCATTGTTTTATTTAATCCTTCATGGTGTGCATATTTTCAACACATTTTACGCACAAGCTCTCTTTTCAAGATATGTGACAGTATTTAACTACAAAGTTTCTCTGGCACAAATTTCCATCACAAAGAGCAGGAAGTTATCTCCACGTACTTACATTAATATGTCATGTTGTGTGTGGTCTAGTGTTTAGGTCGAGCATTCGAGACCTCTTGTATATACTTTGATATATACTTATATGTGCATGTACTTTGTGGGCTCTAGAGATCAGCCCTAGGACTTGTCTGCTTCCGCCAAGAGACTTTTTTTCTGTTCAACTGCTTCTATTTTACTTTCTTAATAGAAAACGACCAGTAAAGGTCAGTAAAAAAACAGAATTGCTTTCTGCTGAGGGACTTTCTTTTTCTTATTTTTCTGGCAATTTCTTCTATTTAATTTTCTTGATTGAAAACGACCAGCAGAGGTCAGTAAAATACCAGACTCACTTTAGCATTCTCTAGATTCCAGTCCATAGAAATTGTCTTCCACAAGCACCCGTAGACAATATTTTTTTCAAAACTTGTATTTTCAGTGATATGACCACCGTAGAACCTGATTTTATATTACAAAACAGAGCTTTGGACTATACTATTTACCACTGAAAGGCAATATTTTGCTCTATGTATTCCCATACCAGGCGTGTCACTCAGTTTGATGCTTACTTTCACTCCATGTTAAAGAACAGTAGATGTTTCAGCACCCAGGCTAATGTGCTGCTTAGCTAAATACATGTAAGGTCCCAAAGGCGAAAGCGATTGCATTGCAAATGTGTGTTTTGTTTTAGTTCTTCTTTTAACATAAGTATGTTATATGTTGTTAGACTTGGCATCTTTGGCGTGGTTTCCCCTGACTTTGCCTTTACCTCCTGTATTTTTGATGCTGTGCTGGATTTCGTTTTTGCTGGCTTAAATGCTTTGGGCACTTTGCCCCTGCTGATCACTGTCAAAATGCAAGTGCTCCCTGTGCAAATTGGCATTGCAACTGGTTCTCCTTGATTGGCATATTTGATTTACTGCTAAGTTCCTAGTAAAGTGCACTGAGTGTGCCAGGGCCTGTAAATCAAATGCCACTATTGTGCATGCAGCACTGATTGTGCCGTCCACAAGTAGAACTGAAAAGGTATCTTAGACCTGCCACTGCCGTGTCCATGTCAATCTAGCAAGCAAGTATAACTTCCCATTGGGATAAGATGGAGAAATTACGTTTAGACTTTCTGATCTCAGAATTTAATAACACATCCTTTAGTAAAGATGTTTTGTAAATTGTGTGCTGGAAAATACCACTTTTAGATAATACTCATTTTCTTGTTTAACCACTCTGTGTGCCTCTGTCTGTGTGTGGATTGCATGTCTGGTTTTAGAGCGACAGGGGCTAGGGGTGTGCATTCACTGTAGACAGCCACTTGGGGGAGAGGGGGTTTGAGGCGTGCCTGGCCCTTCCTGGATGACTCAGAGCTGAGCTGAATAGGGCTTGGCTGCATTTAGAGTATTGGGAGGAGTTTTCCTTGCACCTGAATAGGGCCTGTCTCCCTTGCACAATGCTCCTGTGGTCTTACTGCACCAGAGAGGAGAGAACTGGTTTGGACTGGCCTCGGAGACCCTTGCACAAAGTAGAACAAAGACAAAATGGGGTATAGGTAGTGGACCTTAAACCCCAGAACTTTAGATCACCTCTGGACTTAAGAGGAACCTTTGCCAAGGAGAAGAGCTGGAGAGCTGTGAGGAGGGGTACTGCCCCTTGGCTGTGTGTTATGTGGCGTTGGCCTATAGTTGCTGTTTCTGCCAAGGAAAGCACAAAGACTGGGCCTTTGCTGAGAAACCTGCTTGCAGAAGTAACTCCTAGGACCTGACTACACTGGCCTTGTGTTCTGAAGTCTCAGGGACAAAAACCTCACCGCCAGCTCCCCTGAACTCTATAGTAAAATTATCATCATTCCCAACGCCAGCGCTCGCACCAACTCCGTCACCGCCAGTGTCAGCATCCTGTTATCGCGGAGCTGATAACTGCCGAGGGTGACTCCATGAACTCGCCAACTTTGCATCGCTTCGCTGGAATCGACGCCTTACCGCCGATGCAGCTGACTTCCCCTGTCCTGGATTCAACATGCCACCTCCTCGCAGACACGTCCCCTTGCCTCCCCCGTGGCAGCCAGGGAGCCGGCCTCAACCTCGGCACCCATGTCTCACCTCCACGACCTCATGCATCTTCATAGACTACCTTTCAAAAAGAACTGTTTGTTTGGGGGGTCCCTCTCACTCCATGCCCGATGCCACACACCTTGCGGTCAGTGCAGTACTTTGGGTTTATTGATGTCACAACATCATAATAGCCCCAGGTGGAGCTATTTGTTTTCTACAAGCTTTATTTTGGAAATAACTTTTTCCAAGTGCCATTTTACTACATGTATGTTGGATATTTGTCATTTTGGTCTTGTTAGCTAAAGATACTTTATTTTTCTAAACTGGTGTGTTGTCCATTTGGGGTGTTATCACTGTATTGCTGTGCTTTTGGGCTAAGCTTGTCTGCTTGTGCCAAGGGGGTGAGCAGGGGTTATCTAGAGTGTTCATCACCCTTACCCTGACTAGAAGCAAAGGTCCCTACCTGGACAAAGGTGCATACCTCTGCCAATTAGAGACCCCCTAGTTCTAACATATGCATGTCAATTTGTAGAGTGCACTAATCACCTGTGAGGGTGCCTAGGTGCTTAAGCAAGTGAGTGGGAGTATGGTGCCTGTGGAGTTATTCGTGGCAGTTCTTCCGCATCTTACAGAACTCAAGAAGTGAGAAGGAGGACCTAATTTGTTGAGAGTGGTAATTCCATTTTTTGGGTACAATGTAGAAGAATAAACAACCACCTGATCTGTTTTTGGGAATGCACAGAGTGTGTGCAAGTGTGAGTGAGCTAGAGCGTACATGTCTGGTCGGCTGGTGGAAGTTTATGAGTCTATTAAGGTGTACTGGTCCCATGTTTTGTAAGGCATTGTGTGAGTGATGAGTTTGAATTGGCTGCATTTGTGAATGGGGAGTCAGTGGAGCTTCTTGAGGTGCTTTGTGATTTGGGTGCTGCACCGAAGGTGCAGTATGAGCCTTGCAGCAGCATTCTGTATGGTCCAGAGCCTTTGTAAGAGTAGCTTGGCCATTCTGGAATAGAGTGCGTAGTCGTAGTTGAGCCTGCTTGTGATAAGTGCTTGGATGACAGTCCGTCTGGTGTTCTTAGACAGCCACTTGAAGATCTTTTGTAGCATGCATAGGACATGGAAGCAGGAGGCTATCACTGCGTTGACTTGTCCCGTCATGGTGAGTTTGTCATCTAGGATGATACCTAAATTTCTTGCAATATCAGTGGGTGTTGGTGTTGGCCCTTGCTCCGACAGTCACACTCGTGAGTTCTTGTGTCTGAAGCTCAGAAGTTATGTCTTGTCGGAATTGTGCGTCAAGCTATTCTCATCCAGTCTGCTACTATGTTCAGGCAGTTTGTGAAGTTTGGAAGTGGTTGCCTTGACCGTCAGGGAGAGGATGAGTTGGGTGTTGTTGGTGTATGAGAAGCTGGAGATGCCTTGTTGACTAGTGGCATTATATAGACGTTGAAGAGGGTGAGACTGAGTGATGACCCATGGGGGAACTCCAAGGATCAGTTTCTTGGTCTCCGATGCTTGGTCTCTAACATAAATGTTGGCATTGTAACTCTTTGGGTTCTTCCTGTGAGGAAGGAGCAGATCCAGTGGAGGGCGGGTCCATGGGTGCCTATGCCATAGAGTCCTTTGATCAGAGTGTAGCGGAAAATGGTGTTGAAGGCCGTGGACAGATCGAGTATGAGGATGGCTGCTGTTTTTCCATTGTCCAGGATGGGCTGATGTTGTTGGTGGCTACGATGAGTATTTATTCAGATTTTTGCATTCTGTTGCTGAACCCATTTTTGTTACCATTAGTACTTTGTGCACTTTCCCCCACTAACCAGTGGTGAATAGCTTGTGCTCTCTCCCTCAAACATAGTACAATTGGCAACTACCTGATTTGTACTTTAGTTTACTTGTAAGACCCTAGTATATGCTACTACATGTACCCGAGTCATGTAAATGAAATGCTACTAGCAGGTAGCAGACTCATTGCGCCACCCACTATAGTAGCACTGTAAAGTATGTCTCAGGCCTGCTACTCCAGCCTGTATTGGAGTTTTTAACTACTATTTCAACCTGGTAAAATAAACCTTTTGCATGGCCTTAACCTTCCTTTTTAATTCTTATAAGTCACCCTTAAGGGAAGCTCTAAAGGCTCATAGGAAAGGGTGTACTGTATTTAAAATGTAGAGCATGTATACTTACGGCATGTATACTTACGTTTTACAAGTTTTGGCAGTGACAAACCTCTAAAGTCAATATTTCACAGACCTATTTCTCCAATTGACTAACTCTGAGCTAACACATTACAAATATTAAGTGCTAACTTTAGATTGGGAACAAATGGAAGTGTACTATTTAGGGTCAAATGAATTGTAATTTAAATCCTCTTTAATGGTTAAGTCGGGTTTACGTTAAAATTCTGAAAATGCTTTTAGAAAGCTGCCATTTTCTTGTCCCATCCAACTATGCCTTTCTGCTAGGGTCCTGGGTCACATGACAATGATTGGCTCTGCTGTTGGGTGCTGTGTATTGCGTCCAGATAGTGACACATAGGGGGGTTTAGGTGCGGATAAGAAGGGCTATCCTGACATGATGGCTGGGGAGGGGCAGTACTCAGACACTCTTACACTTAAAAATCCTGTGTCTGCGAAGGAAGATTGGACCTGTTTGTCTCAATCCCAGGCTATCCAGAGTGACTCCAAGGGTCAGTTTGCTGACCTCCTATGTGAGCTACAGAGACACAACAAGCTAATGAGGCCTCCATACAACTGCCCATCTTACCTGTTGCAACTGGACCTGCAAATGGACCTGCCTAAGCCAGCTTTTGGCCTCTGCTGGAGTGGGTCATGATCCCCAAGAGGTGTTCCCCCAGGTCTTGGACCCTTGGCTAGCATCAGCAAGACCACCTCCTAAATAAAAGGTGAAACTGTGAGTTTGGGCTCTTTGCGACACATACAGGCCAATTCATTCCAAGACTCTGCCATCCTCATTCACCGCCCATGCAAATCTCTACTGAGGCTTGCTTTTCACTCTGCCAGTAACCACCAGCGATGACCGGCCATGCGAGTTCTGCACGCAACAACATCCTGCTGTGACCTTCAGCGTGAAGGTACAGCAGTGACCGTCGGGGACATCTGACCAGCTCTTCACACTACAGCAACAGCCATCCGAGATGCTTGACCTCCTCTTCGCGGCCTCCTCCAACATAAATGGAATGCTTCATGCCAGACTTTAGAAGGTAAATGTTCAGTAGGACTAACCTGGTGTCAGCCTCTCCCCTACACTGACCCTAGAATGACAGTGAAACTTCCTCCAGTTGTTGGACAGTTGCCCTCACTCTTCTCCCTTACCCCAAGACTCATTACATGGTGTACCCATGATATTGACACTGGGGACAGCATGCCTATGAAGAATACAATCTAAAGGCTGTCCGATAATGTGATAGCCGGCATAAAGGAGGGGTCCAGAAGATGCTGGGGTTAGGTGTTATTGAGCCTTCAACTAGCTGTTGATCCAGACCCGTGGTACTGGTCCCCAAGTGTCATTGCAGAACGTATGCTCTGTGTGGGCTACCGTAGGCTCAATTTTATATGAAGACTGATGCACACCCTATCCCCAAAGCAGACAAGCTCATAGATTGGGTAGGAGCTGCCAATCTCCTCAGCACTTTTGACTTAGCATCTGGGTACTAGCAGATTGCCCTGACCGAAGAGGCCAAAGGGAGGTCTGCATTCTCTACCCCAGAAGATCAATTCTGAGTAATTCCCTTTGGGTTGAATAATGCCCCTACCAGCTTCCAGTGGTTGGTCAACCAGGTCCTGGCTGAGTTGGAGAAACTCAGTGCTGCCTATCTGGACTACATTGCGCTCTCCAAGTTCTAGCTGGGAGGACCCCCTGTGCCACCTCAGTAATGTGCTTCAGGTTCTGTGGAGGGCAGGCCTGACTACTAAGATTAGTAAGTGCCAGATGGGGCAGAAGTCAGTGGTCTACTTAGGTCATTAAGTGGTAGGAGGCAAGATGCAGCTCCTTCGGGTCAAGATTGAAACCATCCTGGCTTGGGAACCCCCCAAGATGGTGAGATCCGTTGTAGGCTGGATACAACAGATTTGTAAAGGGGTATAATACCATTGTTGCACCCCTGACTGAACTGAATTAGCAGAAGTAGCCATGGCACGTGATCTAGACAGAGGTGTGCCAGAAAGCTATTGACATCCTGAAGGTGGCCATGTGCACATCACCCGTATTTGGGCCTCTAACTTCTCCCAATAATTAATTGTGCAGACAGACGCCTCAGAGCATGGCATAGGGTCCTTGCTCTCACAGCTAAATGAAGATGGCCTTGATAATCCTGTGGCTTTGATCTGTAGGGGGTTACTTTTGAGAGAACAGAGGTGGAGTGTATTAGAAAGGGAAGCCTTAGCTGTGGTCTGAGCACTGCAGAAGCTGAGAACACACCCGTTTGGTGCTCACGTCTGGGTTCAGGCAGACCATAGAACACTCAGATGACTAGGAGGAGAAGTGTGGTTCACTGGTTAGAGGAGGCAGACCTGGAAGCAGAGGTCAGCCCGGGACCAGGGTTCAATTCCCGGCTCGGCGGGGTCTAGAGTCCTAAAATGTCCATGGACTCGACAATTCTCGCTCCGGTGCCTCCTTGATTCACGGGTTCACACTCTGCGACTCTGGGCAATAGCTTGCTTAATCTCCACAACGGCCCCTCGCGGCGGGATGCCTGGCTTTCACCTTGCGGATACCCTGCCGGGGTTATCTCACAGGGGAATACCAGGACGGGTTCCCTAAGCAAGCGCTTAGAAACCGCTCGGTGATTTGCGCTATATAAATTCCTGTACATTTACATTTACATCACTAATGCGGATGAGGGGCGAGAATTCCAAACTGTTGAGGCAGTCCATCCCCTTACAGGAAATGGGCGTTACGGTGGAACATGGTCCCGGAACAGACCACACAAGTAATGATGGTCTCGCCAGGTTCTTCCACCTTAGTGAAGAGAACACCTAAGGGTTTGGGTAGTACTTTCCTACCTCGAGTGTCAGCACACCCGACCTCTGTGCACTGTTGCTAAGAAGTTTTTTCATCATAATTTCAAAAACACTATGTACATGAGTTATATGCAATCAAAATGTAATTCTAATACACAATTCATTAGGTAACTCTAATTCAAATGCAAGTTTCAACATACACAAAAAAAACCTTTGTTTACATATTCATTGTAATCATGAACAGTGAATAATCAGCAAGTTAATTCATAATAATGCAAGAATTTTAGAGTCTTTGATCCATTTCACGTATATGCCCGATGCATTTCGAGCCTGCGATGGCTCTTCTTCTGGGGCCTAAAATCTAAACATATGAAAACATTTTGTGAGTTTCTGACAAGCAAGGGGCCATGTTGTTTTCATAAAACTATCTTATACATCAGCTCTATAGCCAAAAATTATAAATGAAGAAAAGAAGAGAGAAAATGTGTGAAAAACACCTTCACCATGTGCCCGGTGTTCCCTAGTGCTACCACCGAGTAATTCGAACAATTGGCTTACACTCCTCGTAGTTCGCTGTTAACAGCAATTATTTCTAAACCAATCAATAAAGGAAAGAATGAATGGAATGCTGTTCTGCTAATTTTCATGGTGCTAGTACAACAGTGTTCTTTTGTAAAACACTCACCAACATTCACCTCTTCCCATCTCTGTAAAAACCTCTGTGATCGTAGTTATGCTGAAAAAACGAAAACCGCAATTTAGGAACCTATACCATACTTTATATTATAAGAAAAATCTCCCGTGATCGCATCCTTAAACGTACCTCTAAACTGTTATACTGACGATTATATCCACCACTACAAACGCCTCCAACTCGCTGTTCGTGCTCACAACTCTGACCACCATCTTAACGCATCTACGTCACAACCTCTACCCAATCGGTTACCACGTTTCCACGCAATCTCCTAGGAACTACTAGAACGTTAACCTCCATACCTCGATTCTTAAACAAAACCGGAAGTAACCACCATCTTAACGTCACATCCTCTAGCCGATCGATTCCCCCATTTCCACACACCCTTTTGGAAACTTTCTAGAACGCTGACCTCCATACCTCAATCCTCAAAGCAAAACCGGAAGTAACCAAACCCTATTTTGGGTCCTAATCATCTTCAATGGAATCACTGCAACTTTATCAATTCTCTAATACAGAAAAAAACACCCGTGTTCACAAAACAAAAAAAATAAAAAAAGGTATGAAAGAATGAAAGGTTTGAAAAAAGGCTGATGATATGATTATAAGAAACCAACTTGGCTGACAACATTTAATTGAAAAGTTACTAGGGACGCCAAACAGAATTTCATACATTTGCACATGGTGCTTTAACAGTGAATGCCTATTATAGAAAACATGCAAAATCTATTTTTTCATTTAGACCCCTGGGGTCCTGATTTTCTAACTTTTTGATCCAATAGGATTCTCTCTGCAATAGGGATCTGGTGAGATCCATCCCTGCCTGTGGTTGAATTTTTTCTAATACTGACAACTTTAACTGAGCTATGCTGTGTGTTGCCTCCATCCAATGGACCGCTAAAGAGCTTTTAGCATTCTGATTTCTAATTGTGCTCTTGTGTTCCGAAATTCTCACTTTTAATTTTCGCTCAGTTTTCCCAACATACAATTTGCCGCATGGGCACTTTATATAGTAGATCAGCATGCTTGAATTGCAATCTGAATTATGGAACAACAATATTATCTTTCCAGTTCGAGGATGATGTAGAGATGACCCCACTATGACATTATTACAATGTACACAATTGCCGCCCTTTTTCATTCCTTTAAGAACTGATGTCTGTTTTTGCTTCAACTTGCTCTTAACAATATCTTTCAGATTTTTTGATCGAGTGTAAGCAAAAATCGGGTCCCAATGGCGAATGATGATGTTCTTTATCTTTTGTGAGCTCGTGGAAAATTTTGAGACAAAAACATGTCTCTCAATGGTTTTCTTTGGTTTCTGTTTCAACAGATTTGTTCTGTCACACACCTTTATTCGTTCCCTTGCTTTGCTCAATAATTGAACTGGATATCCCCTTTCTATGTATTTTCTCTGTTGGATGTCCAAATGTTTATGTAGGTCTGTGTTTGTGGAACAAATCCTTTTAATTCTCATAAATAGAGAAAAAGGTAAATTCTCCTTGAGGTTTAGTGGATGGAAACTTTGAAATGATAATGCATTATTGACATCAGTTTCTTTACGGGAAACCTCTGTCTGTAAACCTGTATCTTCTAGGTGTATGGCCACATCCAGGAATGAGATCCAATTATCACTGATATTATATGTGAATTTAATATGCTCATCATATTGGTTGAGAGTAACTAGTTTGTCTTCCAACAATTGTCTCTCTGCGTTCCAAATCACAAATATGTCATCGATGAACCTGCAGTAAAGTACTGCATGATTCATCCATTCTTCATCTGTATATCTGTGGTCTGACTCGAACTTAGCCATGAAGGTATTTGCATATGCAGGGGCCCCTGCAAAGCCCATGGAAGTACCGTTTTGTTGTAAAAAGAACTGTTCTTGCCATTGAAAGTAGCTGTGGTATAAACAGTAGTGGAGAATTTCTTAAATAAACACTTTATCTGTTCTTATGGTGGGTTGACACAGCAAAGCCCATTCCACAGCTTCCATACCCGCCTGGTGGGGAATGGACGTATATAAAGATTTTACATCTATGGTACAAAGCAGCATGTTGCTGTCTACTTGTATTGTCTGCAATTTGAGCAAAAAGTCTGTGGTATCTTTGACACACGACGGCCACTGTGCAAGAACAGTTCTTTTTACAACAAATCGGTACTTCCATGGGCTTTGCAATAATGTCATAGTGGGGTCATCTCTACATCATCCTCGAACTGGAAAGATAATATCGTTGTTCCATAATTCAGATTGCAATTCAAGCATGCTGATCTACTATATAAAGTGCCCATGCGGCCAATTGTATGTTGGGAAAACTGAGCGAAAATTAAAAGTGAGAATTGCGGAACACAAGAGCACAATTAGAAATCAGAATGCTAAAATCTCTTTAGCGGTCCATTGGATGGAGGCATCACACAGCATAGCTCAGTTAAAGTTTTCAGTATTAGAAAAAATTCAACCACAGGCAGGAATGGATCTCACCAGATCCCTACTGCAGAGAGAATCCTATTGTATCAAAAAGTTAGAAACTCAGGACCCCAGGGGTCTAAATGAAAAAATAGATTTTGCATGTTTTCTATAATAGGCATTCACTGTTGAAGCACCATGTGCAAATGTGTGAAATTCTGTTCGGCGTCCCTAGTAACTTTTCAATTAAATGTTGTCAGCCAAGTTGGTTTCTTATAATCATATCAACAGCCTTTTTTCAAACCTTTCCTTCTTTCATACATTTTTTTTATTTTTTTGTGAACACAGTTTTTTTTTGTGTATTAGAGTATCGATAAAGTTGCAGTGATTCCATTGAAGATGATTAGGACCCGAAATAGCGTTTGGTTACTTCCGGTTTTGCTTTGAGGATTGAGGTATGGAGGTCAGCGTTCTAGAAAGTTTCCAAAAGGGTGTGTGGAAATGGGGGAGCCGATCGGCTAGAGGATGTGACGTTAAGATGGTGGTTACTTCCGGTTTTGTTTAAGGATCCAGGTATGGAGGTTAACGTTCTAGTAGTTCCTAGGAGATTGCGTGGAATCGTGGTAACCGATTGGGTAGAGGTTGTGACGTAGATGTGTTAAGATGGTGGTCAGAGTTGTGAGCACGAACAGCGAGTTGGAGGCGTTTGAAGTGGTGGATATAATCGTCAGTATAACAGTTTAGAGGTACGTTTAAGGATGCGATCACGGGAGATTTTTCTTATAAAGTAAAGTATGGTATAGGTTCCTAAATTGCGGTTTTCGTTTTTTCAGCATAACTACGATCACGAAGGTTTTTACAGAGATGGGAAGAGGTGAATGTTGGTGAGTGTTTTACAAAAGAACACTGTTGTACTAGCACTATGAAAATTAGCAGAACAGCATTCCATTTATTCTTTCCTTTATTGATTGGTTTCGAAATTATTGCTGTTAACAGCGAACTACGAGGAGGGTAAGCCGATTGTTCGAATTACTCGGTGGTAGCACTAGGGAACACCGGGCACATGGTGAAGGTGTTTTTCACACATTTTCTCTCTTCTTTTCTTCATTTATAATTTTTGGCTATAGAGCTGATGTATAAGATAGTTTTATGAAAACAACATGGCCCCTTGCTTGTCAGAAACTCACAAAATGTTTTCATATGTTTAGATTTTAGGCCCCAGAAGAAGAGCCATCGCAGGTTCGAAATGCATCGGGCATATACGTGAAATGGATCAAAGACTCTAAAATTCTTGCATTATTATGAATTAACTTGCTGATTATTCACTGTTCATGATTACAATGAATATGTAAACAAAGGTTTTTTTTGTGTATGTTGAAACTTGCATTTGAATTAGAGTTACCTAATGAATTGTGTATTAGAATTACATTTTGATTGCATATAACTCATGTACATAGTGTTTTTGAAATTATGATGAAAAAACTTCTTAGCAACAGTGCACAGAGGTCGTGTGTGCTGACACTCGAGGTAGGAAGGTTCAGTTAATAGGCACGTGAAGGGCAAACGTGTCACCACTGTAGCACGCATAAATGAAAGTTTAGTTTAGTTACGAATATAAAGTGTTCAGAGGATTAAAAAAGTAAATAAAAAGGAGTGCTTCTCTTTTGAACATTACTCTTTGGGTAGTACTTCCCACTTTCAGCTGGGTGGAACATGTGTTAGACCTGGCATCAATGGCATGATTTCCCCCTAACTTTTTGCCTTCAGACCTTCAGTTTTGTTGTTAGCCTGTCTCAGTTCACATGACTGGGTGTAGTTAGCAGTTGAACTTTGTGTATTCCTCCTAGACAGTCACACACAATGGGGAGCTTTAGTTTTACTGAATGGGCCATCACTTGCAGGATGGGAGGGAGGAGCTGGGCCCAGCCTCACACCTGAATAGGCTGTGTCCTGTTGCCATACAAAGGGCCTAACAATTCTGCATTGTCAATTTAGCCATTAGGGAGCCAGAGGAGGTAGGGAATTGCATGCAAATCATAGACACTGTCTAGAAGCTTCTCCCACCTTCCAGAACCAAGGAACCAGTGTATAAACGAAGGATCTCAGACACCACTACTACAGTGCACTTCACGACCTATGGATACTCTCCCAGGAAGAAGTACTGCTGTGGTGATACAAAGACTGCCACTATCCTTGACTGCTGCTCTAAAAGCAAATACTGCCTTGCTTTGTTGACTTTTTGCCTGGGGAAGAAGAACTATACCTACAACTCCATCTTGAATCCAGGACCCCAGATTGACTCAAAGGGCTAGTCTGCTGGCCTCCTGGTCTGAAATTCAGATATATAACAGGCTCCCCACAGCTCCTGTATCTGTCTTCAGCAGGTTCCTGGCACCTAAAAGGTGGATCCCATGTCCTGGGGACTTGGTGTGACTCTCCATCTCCTAAATTCAAGCTTTTGAGCTCTTTGCGACCACAAACGGGTCTGTTCACACAGATAATCAGTTTGAGAAGCCACAAATTAGGCTCTGCACACAGTAAGCATCAATCACCCCCGTTGACTGCCAACACAGAGCACAAGCCTGCCCATTCGCGATGCCTGGCCAGCTAGTTGTGTCACGTAGACCACTGCCAGCGATGCAGTTCTTGCTCTCGGCACAACCCTTGAGAAGGTGGCGACTAATCTGGGACTGTAGCTGACCCACGATTAAACACGGTCGGCTTGAAAATTTGATTTTTTTTACATGATCCAGCGAGACCAGATATCCCCTGTTAGAACTTTATGCTTTTGGGTGCTATTTTTCAAGTTTATTCTTTCAAAATTCATAACTCCGGTTCTACTTTTTGAAGTTGTGTCATTTTAGTTTGGTTTAGTAATTAAATTAAGCTCTATTTTTCTAACCTGGTGTCTTTATTGTGCTGTTATCACTGTTTTATTGTTTGAAGTTTTGCATAAATATTTTACAAATTCCCTCCAAGTTAAGCCTTCCTACTCTCTGCCAAGCTACCAGTGGGGTGTACGCATGTTAATTTGGAGTTTGTTTGTGCTTTACCCTGACTAGGATTGCAGTGGCTGCTTGACCAGAATTCATACCCCAGTCAACCAGTAACCCACTTTCTAACAGGATACAACACAGTTAAATGTCCAAGCCAATTAAAAAGTAGAGAAACATGTGATGAGTAATAAGACTACATGGTCATTAAAATAGGTAAAGGGGAGCCGTATCATGTATTTTTAGGCTTTGGTGTAAAGAGCAACTACAAAAAGTAATGTACCATTGTAAGACAACAGTTTGCAGTTTACTAGGAAACTAGATTCACCAAGTAGGGGTTCACATTCAAAGATGTTAACTTTGTAATTAATGTTTAACTTTGGGAAATGTCCTTCTTGTCTGACGTGCCGACCTTGGTCTTAAGGATAGGCTTCTAGGATCCAGGTCTCAATCCAGCCACGTCTCCCGTTGGATTCAGTCCCATGTGTTCATCTGGGCCTCTTGGTTGCATGAATCATTCTGTTTTCTGTTACCTGGGACAGGCAAACAGGAGGCCAATCATTTGACCCTCGGACAGCGGTTTCAGTCCCTGGGTGTCAGCAGGGTTAGGAGTCCTTGAGTCTCCTACTTCTTAGGTGAGTCCCTTTTCCAGTACAATTCCTTTTTCCATTACAAGTCAGGACTGATCTTAAAAAGGTACCTGAGGAGGAGGTGGTTCAGGTGTCAGATTTACTGTTTGCATTAACCAGATATTGGAGTCATTATGCTACCTAAACTAACTTTTTGTTTGCAGTTCCCCACGTCCTTCTGCAGCACATCTCTGCCTTACTGTAAAATTACCCAGGAGCCCCTGTTTCATGATGGCAGAACTAAGTTGCCAAATGCCAGGCCTGTATTTACCTCCTCTGACACTCGCATACTTAGTTGAGGTCTCTTATCATCTCCCAGGACCAACATTGATTCTGTCCCTTACTGTGATTGGAGGCTCTCTTAGAGGACAATGGCAATGAATAGGAGGCACTCTCCTTGGCATCTTCAAGTCAAAAGGGGTAGTGCTTCAGCTGCCTTTTGTTCTGCCTTTTGTTCTGTTCATTCACAGATAGCTATTCTTTGGTATGTGGTCACCATTTAACTTTCCTTTGCCTTTCCTAGACTCAGAGAAATACATTTGTTCTCTGAGCTAGATTTGTTAATTCTTTAAGCTAAGCATAACTATTCCATCACTAGAAGTGTGATGAGTGGCAGTACTGGTTTTTGACTGTTTAAATTAAATTTTTGCATAAATACATTCTCACTTAAGTTTTTAAACATTTGATTTCACCATTGACTAAGTGATAACTCTGAGGCAATTTTCAATAAGTTTTCTCCAGCAGAGATAGGAAATAAAGATTGTAATCCAATCTAAATGAGTTCAGGGTTTTCTCAGTTCTCAAAAAAACACTACTGCAGTCTCTCTTCCAAGCGAAATATCTGTACAATTCTTTTGTAACAAATTGTTATCGAATTTCATCTTAATGTCACAGAAGCAAATTACAAGCAAATTGATCTGTGTTACGCATCCAGGTGCATGAAACCTACCGTGGTATCTGCGTATTTATGACAGTATAGCAAATTCGACAAGAGTAATTCATCCAAAGTATGAACTGATAAACAAGAGTAACCATAGGTCATAACAGTTACAATTCCTGATAGAGTTACTGAAAAACAATACATTTATTTTCCCTTCAAGTGTCCCTCCTACAGGTGTTCACTCTCCTGTCCCTCAAGGTAGCACTGTGCATCTGCCGGATGGTAGCACCGATCACTACAACTCTATCATTCGTTTAGGGCTAATTTCTGGGAGCAGGAAAAAGGGTAATCACCAGTAACATAGTGGCTAGTACTGAAAATCTATACAAAACTGTGTAAAAATGCTGTACTATTAAAATAGTTTTAATATTTGAATACCCCACTGTAGGCTTAATTTTAAAAAATAGGAATGGCTGAGATTTCCTTGCTGGGATTCAGACATATGACCCAATGGTCTCAGTAGATCTCATCAGAAAGGACTTAACTCACTAATCCACATTTCCATAAAGAAGTAGACGTAATATTCAGGAGGAGAGCTATTGAGAATAGTGGTTGGTATCTTACCAAGTACCAGTGTGTTTCACAATCTATTTTGGAGAGCATGCCTGTATCACTACCACGGCTAAGCATCTTCAGGGTGCATGAGATCTGTTTGAAAATGTATTTAAAATGTATTAATGAAAGATATGTTAATCAACTCTACTAACACATGTTCTATACAGTCCTCAGAATACCATCTCAGAACCAATGTATAAGCAGATGCTCTCTTGTTGTGTTCACTTGGGAATTACACTTTTTGGGACAAGAGCTTTCAAGCAAAACCTCTAAAAATGGTTTGTTTTATCCTAAGCTTTTTAATGAATTGCCTGGAGTGAAAAGGTTGGCCTTCTCTAATGAGAATGTATGCAGCTCCTTATATCAAACAATCATTCATAAATCAGGGATAAAATAAATGAATGACAAACTGCTCTGGTATGGAACAGTTTTTCAATGGAAATGCTTACTTTACTCTTTCACATTAAAGTAGTTCTTTCTCCCTTATAGATTTAGGTCTGGGGCCAACCAAGAGCTTTTGATTTTAGTAAAATTACACCTACAACATATATTGCATGTATAAGTGGGCAGTCTTTTAGGCCATTTCAGCCATTAGCTAATTTTATTGTAACGTACATCATTCTGCCCTTAGAATGAGAACATCCACACATAGCCCTTCATTGCCAGCAACTACTATGACATTGTGTGCTATTTGAGACTTTGCTTTATGCCAGTGCTCTCTTATTATTGGTTAGGACCTGGAAGCTCACTCAGTATTAAAGATTTAAAAAGTCCATGACAAAACAAAGTAAGCATTGACAAAACTAAAAGAGCGGCAGCCAACGCTAGACATACTGACCATGCCAAAGCTTATTTTATTATTGCCATATAACTTTTGCTGTATAGTAAACTTTATTGGACAAATGGACTTGTATGTAATGCCGTTAAAGAAGTAACACAGAGCTCTCCGAAACTAACTGGAAGCAAAGAATTGGAAAACTAACTATACATTTCAGTTGTAAGTTAAATCTATTTTAATTTTTCCTACTGCATCATAACTAGTTTTATTGTATTTCACTTTATCTATGCTTGGCTAATTGAAACAACTAATACGTTTTGTAAGGGAGGAAAAAAATACAGCAAAATGCTCGGTAAAAATAACATTTTCCATATTATGTATTTTACCTGAGTTGAGATGATACTATGACATACACTTTTATCTGTATTGTTGCCACAGTATCATATTGCAGACTGTTCGGATGTTTAAAAAAGATATTTGAGATTAGTAGGGATTCCACCTGCAGTATTCATCGTCCCTGGATAACTCCTGTTTTTCTCATCACCATTTGGCATTATGGTCTTTTGTGTTCTGTCCACAATGAAGATCCTGAAACTTTGTGACTTTCCATGAAATATGCCAGATAATATCCTCGCCTGATACATTGCTTAATCACTGGAGACTTCAGAGTAGATTTGGAAAATGGTATTTTTTTCCCAGCAAACATTTGCTCAATTCACTTTATGATTTGCTTTTTATAATCGTTTGCTGTGGTAAACTTTTAAAGTTCCTTTGTCTCCACTGTTTTGTCAGTCAGTTCCATTACAGAGCAGCCATCTTCTACATGCAAGAAATATGTCAGAAACAGCTGGAAGCATTGTTTTGGCAGATATGTTACTTTTAAACAGACAGTTGCAAAAAATAGAAATTGGTGACCCCAGATTTACAGAACAGACAGCACTTTCAAAAGTGATCTTGGATTGTTATACATTATCACAGTCTTTCACTTGTGTCCTAAAAATATCCAGCATCTGTGCATTTGTTTTTGCTTTATTTCCGTTCTGTTAGTTTAATGTGTGTTTTCTAAATAACTGAATGGATATCTGGGAATTGCCTAGCTCTTGGCAGACAAACTTAACTTTGCAAAAAAGATAATTGCTCAAGACACATTATGAAACTATGTCTTCTACAGGTGATTTACACATTGATGAAGTATGGGAAGAACATACCAACTTTGAGATCTGACAGTTTTTGATGTGGTTTTTCCCTATTCTTTTTGCCTTACCACCAACTGCTGAACTTTGTTTTTCTTGGCTTTAGGATTCTGTGCACTTTAACACCGCTAACCAGTACTACAGTACTTGTGCTCACTCCCTTAAACAAGGCAAAATTGGTTTACTTACAATTTGGAACATTTAATTTACTTATAAGTCCCTATTCAAGTGGAACTACATGTACCCAGGGCCTGTAAATAAATGCTACTAGTGGGCCTATGTCACTTATTGTGCCACCCACCTAAGCAGCCTTTGTAACCTGTGTCAGGCCTGCCATTGTAGCCTGTTTGCAGTTTTAAACTGCCAATGCAACCGGCAAGATAAACCATTTGCCAGGCCTACACATCCCATTTTATACATAGAAGTCTCCCCTAAGGTAGGCCCTAAACAGCCCATAGGGCACGGTGGAGTGTATTTACAAAGTTGGGCATGTACTTTTAAGTTTTACGTAGCCTAATAATTAAAAACTCCTAAATTCATTTTCACTACTGTGAGGCCTTCCCCTCCCATAAGATAACATTAGGTTACCTTCTTATATTTAATAAGTGCTAATCGTTGAATAGGAACAGTTAGAAATGTCACACTTGGTCACAAACAAAATGCAATATAAACCTCTTTAATGGTAAAGTCAGCTTTTAAGTCATAATTCTGAAAATGCAACTTCTTAGGATATTGGCATTTTCAAATCCTAATCATTTGGTTCCTACAGCCTGTGTTCTTACTGGGTGTAGTTGGCTGTTTATGCATTCCTCCCAGACAGTGAGACAAAGGGGGACTAGATGTTGGCAGGATGAGCCAACCTGACAGGATGAGAGTGACAGGGCTGTTCCCTGTCCCACTTACATTACAAAGGGTCTACTTCAGCACATTCACAAAAAACTTGACGCCCGTCCTTTGTCACCCTTGATGTTTTGCAGTCTGGGCAGGAACGAAAATTCCAGAACCAGATGTAGGGGGAAGTCCAGAAAGTTCTCTCACTTCAAAGACTGGCTCTAGGTAAAAATACCTGACCCTTAGACCAACTCTTCAGTACACTCCCTGACCTGTGGAAGACTTCAGAAGGACAGCCTTGTACTTCAGAGGACTGCCCTGCTGCTTGAGACCTGCCTTGTTTCTTAGAGTACTGTCCCGCTGCTACCAGAGGACTGCATGGCTCCTTGAGGCCAGCCTTTCTACTTGATACCAAGATTACCAGAGTCACGCCAAAGATCAGTTGACTGACCTACTATTCTGAACTACAGGGACACAACAAGCTCCAGAGGGCGCCCTGTAACTGTCCAGCAGACCTACTGTACTGGATCAGTCTGGACCTGCCTAATCTCTGCTGGCCTCTGCTGGTGTGAGTTCCAGATCCACAAGAGGTCCCTCCCTAGGCCCTGGACACTTGGGTAGCATCAGAGAGCACTCCTACAAGCCAAACTGAATGTTCCATCAAATCCGATGCAAAGCCTCACAAAGCCTCATCGCACAGCTGCAAGCATCATTGAAACCAACGCTGAGCGATGCCAAGCACCGCAAAGACTTGATGCACAGCCCATTGCTTCATTGGAATAGAAGCCAAGTGAATTGAAGCCCCGCATAGCCTTTTTGCTCAGCTGAAAGCTTAATAGGAACAGAGGCCAAGCAGTACAAAGCTCCTCAAAGCCTCACCCACATTGGAACTGACGCCGGATGGCGCGAAGTCTCGCAAAGCAATGCCGCACAGACTTTGCACCAAGGATGTAAAGTAAAACTCTCAGTGGGCCCAACCTGGTCCTGTGCCAAGCCTGTACTGCTTTTCAGTCAGCCTCAACTTGTAACTTTGTCCGAATTCTGTGTGACCAGAAGGCGCATTGGCGCCTTCTGGTCACACAGTTGGCGCATTGTGCCTTGTGGAGCTACTTTTATCTAAATTGTTTTGGTAATTTTGGGCTCAAATTATTTATTAAAACATAATCTATTTTTCGTAATAGGTTTGACATTTTTCTTGTGTTGAGTTTGCACTTTATGAAATGAAATGAAATGAAATGAAAATGAAATGAAAAATTGCATTTGTATAGCGCATAACTGCCCTGAGGCCTCGCAGCGCTTGAAGATAAAATGGTTTAGCGCAGGCTCAGGGCAGATCAGCAGGATTTAGCAAACAAATGCGTTTTCAAGGCCTTTCTGAACGAGAGGAGGTTGCTATTTCCTCGGATGGCAAAGGGGAGGGCGTTCCAAAGTCTGGTCGCCGAGTGAGAAAAAGAACGGCCACCCCAACGGGCTTTATTAATTTTAGAGGAGGTGGCCAACTGCAGAGTACCAGACCGAAGGGGGCGTGTAGGGACATAAGGCGTGACCAGAGGGTGCAGAATCGCTGGGCCTACACGATGAAAGGATTTGTGCATAATGCACAGAGCTTTAAACTGCACTCTGGCAGTCATTGGGAGCCAATGGAGGTCCCTCAGAGCCTTCCTCGCCGACTGCCGACGGGACAGATTGAACAGTAGGCGGGCCGCACTGTTTTGTGTGACCTGGAGCCTCTGAAGAACCGAAACCGGTGCTCCCAGGTAGAGAGCGTTCCCATAATCCAGGCGGGAGAGAATCAGGGCCTGGACCATGATCCTCCTCGCCTGGAAAGGGAGCAAAGGGAGCACCCGCCGGAGCATCCTCATGAGTCCGAAGCAAGTGGCCGCAGTCTTAGTAGCCTGGACCGAGAAATCAAGGGCGGTGTCAAGCCAGATCCCGAGGCTCTTTATCTGGGACTTGGGGACAGGAGGAGCGCCAAGACATGGTGGCCAGACGGGTGCAAGAGCAGAAGGGAAGGGATTTCCGAGGAGAATGATGTCTGTCTTCTCCCCGTTAAGCTTGAGACAGGAGGCTTGCATCCAACTGGCAACAGCCTCTAGACAGGGGCCTAAGGTGTTGGATGATCCATCAGCGTGGTCTAACGAGACCACCAGCTGCGTATCATCCGCGTAGGTGACTATACGCACACCAACGGGATGGACTATCCTGTCCAGAGGCTCCATGTAGGCGTTAAAGAGGGTCGGGCTCAGGGAGGAGCCCTGAGGGACCCCACACCTGAGAGGATGTTTAGGAGAGACTATCTCACCCTCGAAGACCCGGAAAAAGCGCTCACTCAGAAAGGAGGTGAGCCAGTCCAGAGCCGCGCCCGACACGCCCATGCCCGCCAGTCGGTGTACTAGCGTGGAATGGTTCACCGTGTCGAACGCGGCGCTAAGGTCTAACAAGATAATGGCCACCTTTCCTCCCCGATCCAAAGTCATTCTTGCTTCCTCTGTGACCGCCAACATGGCGGTTTCTGTGCCATGCTGAGGGCGAAAACCTGTCTGGGAGGCACGCAACAGACAGTTGGACTCCAAATAGTCTGTTAAGATATTGTTGGCGTGCCTCTCCAGCAGTTTACTCAGCCAGGGAAGCAACGAAATGGGACGGTAGTTGGACAAGTTGTTTTGGTCCAAGGAGGGTTTCTTGAGAAGCGCCCTCACCATGGCACACTTCCAAGCAAGCGGGACCGACCTGGACACAATAGAGGTGTTTAAAGCTTCCAGGATAACAGGACGAATAACGTCCAGTGCCTTGACAAGGATCCGGGGGGGTGCCGGGTCATTAGGAGAGCCAGAAGAAACTTTGGAGATTAATCCATCCAGGCTGCCGGCATCAAGAAGCGGAATTGTATCCAGCTTGCAGAGAGCCGGAGAGTCAGCTGGCTTAGAAGGGACGGAGGGGGTGTTGACCGTAGGATTACTAAATGAGGAGTATATGGTCGAGATTTTCTTGGAAAGAAAGGCAGCTAGCTCATTACAGCGGTCTTGTGCCCCTTCAGCAGTAGGACGCTCAGCTGGAGGTGAAATAAGGGATTTGGCTTTCCTAAAGATTTCCCTAGGCCCGTTGGCTGCAGCACTAATTTTCCCTTCATAGAAGGAAGTTTGCGCCATTTTAATGTCTGATTTATAGAGCCTCATTGCCGACCTATAATCATCTTTCCTAGACAGAGAATGGTCCTTCCTCCACGCTCTCTCTAGTCTGCGGCAGTCAAGCTTTAATAACCTCAGAGCAGGAGTGTACCAGGGTGCAACTTTAGGTCTTCTGATGAGTTTACAGGGGCGTTTGGGAAGAACTTTGTCTAAGGTGCTGGAAATCCAGTGATCAAAGTTGCTAGAAGCAGAGGCAGGGGTCGAGGCCCTTCTCGGGGGGTCTTGAGTGAGAGCCGTTGTCCAGTCGGTGAGGGGAAGTGAGGACCATTTCCTGCCCATGTACTTGGTAGAGGCTTCACAGGGGGAACAAGAGTTAGAAAGCCAGGTGAACGGTATCAAAAAATGATCCGTCCAAGGCAAAGGAACAGGGGACTCTACATTAAGATTGATATTACTGTATATGTGATCAAGGAGATGTCCCATCTTATGGGTCGCCTGATGGCCTCTCTGGCAAAGGTCTAACGCTTGCATGTTGGCCCGCAAGTTATTAGCTGCCATATCCTGGGGGTCATCTGAATGGATATTAAAATCCCCAAGCAGAGTGAGGTTAGATGATGTCACGACTGCGTTGGCGGTGAGATCAGTAATTTGAGTGATAAAATTATTCAGGGAACCTGGTGGTCGGTAGAGTAAAATACCAGAAAAAGTGGTGGTGGGGGAGAGATCAAGTGCAAAGTGTAAGCTCTCACAAGTCAGCAAGGAATTAGGAGTGACCCGACACTTAAAGGTGTCCCTGTATATAATTGCTAGGCCCCCGCCTCTCCCCGATTGGCGGTCGAGGTGCTTAAGGGTGTAGCCTGGAGGTGTGGCCCATATTAAGGACGGGTCGTTGTCAATCTGAAGCCAAGTTTCCGTTAAAAATAGAGCATCAGGATTAAGCTCATCAATCAACAGATGCAACTCTGTGGAGTGTTTAGGTAGCGACCGACAATTGAGGAGATACAATCTCCAAGTCTCTCCCAAAGGGAGGGAATCGTTACATGGGCAGGAGGTGCTCCATGTACAGTGCTTGCAGTGATGGTCGGTGTTAGCTGGAAAGACGGAATGGCAACAGGAAGGACTGACAGGGGGGCGTAAGGAGTGTAACCACAAAGAGTTGTAGGCAACTCGAGTACCGACCATGGTGCCGGTCACCATCCCAGACCAGGGCCAGCGAGAAGCGTCTGAACGCGGACTGGCGCAGACTGGCTTCTCTTTGGCGCCTCTTCGGCGCGTATACGGCGCTACCGCTGCGCGTCACCGCTGCGCGAGATAAGGAGAGGCTATATAGATTAGGCGAGGGGGGAGACTAGCCCGTCAACCTCCCCCAAGATGGCTGCCCAGGATGGGACAACCAGGAAGTGGTGTCGCTTAAGCCTCCCTCCACACAATCAGCACAAGCTGTGGTGGACCGGGGAGTAGCGACCAGAAAACAGGTAAGAGCACAGGAATGTAATTTTAAAAACACATATTCTAAATCAATAGGTTTTTAAAATTGTTAAAAACGAAATAGCAGCTTGCAGAAATGAAATTTCAAAAACACATATTCTAAATCAATAGGTTTTTAAAATTGTAAAAAACGAAATAGCAGCTTGCAGAACTCCTGGTCGTATTCAAGCGCTAGCGCTATGATCTTTGTTGGTAGGTGATCGTGCGCGCAATACTCCCGCCCTAAAATAGTGAGGGCGAGGGGGGAGACTAGCCCGTCAACCTCCCCCAAGATGGCTGCCCAGGATGGGACAACCAGGAAGTGGTGTCGCTTAAGCCTCCCTCCACACAATCAGCACAAGCTGTGGTGGACCGGGGAGTAGCGACCAGAAAACAGGTAAGAGCACAGGAATGTAATTTTAAAAACACATATTCTAAATCAATAGGTTTTTAAAATTGTTAAAAACGAAATAGCAGCTTGCAGAAATGAAATTTCAAAAACACATATTCTAAATCAATAGGTTTTTAAAATTGTAAAAAACGAAATAGCAGCTTGCAGAACTCCTGGTCGTATTCAAGCGCTAGCGCTATGATCTTTGTTACTGTTTGTGTGCTGCATAAATACTTAACTCATTACCTCTAAGTTAACCCTGACTACTTTTGTGTCAAGCTACAATGGGCCGAATTACAGAAAGGACCCAGGGCGTTCAGCGGGTATGTGTGCTCACATTCTGTGACTCTGGAGCACTTTGATATCACAAGAGGGGCTGCAGATGATTGGATGGCCCCTTCTGTAATAGTGATAGCATTGATGTACATGTAGGACCAGCGCGATTAAGAGAAGGTATTCCCTCATTTGCATGGGGCATTGCCCCATGCATATGAGAGTATCACTTTGACTCTGCGCCCGTGCTGTATTATTGATGCAAAGGCAAATATTCCCATAGGAGGGGCACTGAAAATACGCCACAAAAATTGGCACAGTGTCAGTGCACTCCCTGTGTGTGGCCCTCCCGAAGGGGGAAAGGGAATACCATGGCCCCCCGATGTCCCCATGCATGCAGTTGCAGTCACTCAATGCACCGGTCTGAAAGGCTATCTCTAATCCATCTTGAAAGGGCAGGCAGAATGGAACCAGTCATACTGCTCGATATAGGCAAGTACTGCATTCAAGAAAAAGAATGAGTTCTTTATTAACTCATATGCCATCAATTTTGAAGAAAGAGAAAAAGACTTAACTCATCGGATTTAAATATGAACTATACAAAAATAGTCAGAAACCAAAAAGTAGGGCGTGTAAGTTGCATTTAACATTTTGCTGCTTGTATTGCATAGAACCGGATTTCTCACCACTGATCTGCAGGTCCTTGCAGCCCAAGGCGGGGACTGTTACTGTTGTCTATCGTGCCTGCCGCCGCCGCCCTCACCGCGCATACCACCGGGCCGAGACTACATTTCCCAGGGGCCTTCTGTGGCATGAACCAACGAGTCACAGCACAGCGCCAGGAGGCGCTTAAAAACGTCTGAGGCCTCCCGCAGCGTGGGGCGCACACAGGTGTGCCCGGGCGCTGCCCATGCGAAGCCCGGGCCAAGGGCCAACCCGTCCCGTCGAAGCCAGGAGGAGGCATGGCAGGGCCACCTCCCTTTCATTGGTGAACTTGAGTCGCTAAGGACTTGGTTAGTGAGAACTTTAACAGTTATATTGGACACTCTCTGCACTTTTAAGATATTAGTAAACATTTGTGCATATTTGATTGTCTATCTTATCTTATAAAAATCCATCATGAGCAAGGGTAGTCGTAATGGGACAGGGGGTCCAGGGGTTGTGGGCACACTCGATGCATTTCTACTGAGGGCTGAGTCTGTTCTTAACTACGAAATACAGCTCATCCAAAGGAGACTTTCAGTGGAACCTCGATATGCTTTGATTGAAGACCCCCGATGTTGACCCCCAGCCACCTATTGATCCAACTTCAGATTGTATATTGCAAGTTCCTTCGAGGTCACCACAAACCCAAGCTGAAGTCTCATTGTCTGTAGTCAATGTTCCTAATTCTCCTATCCCCACCCCTTCTCCCCTAGACAGATTTATACTCGTAAGCAACTCTCAGTGCAGGAGAAGGAAAGGGACGGTGTCACTTTATCTAAAAAAAGGAAAGCAGGTACTTTGCCCTTAGCCACACTTCAAGTTAACAAAATGGCAAAAACGAGAGGGGTGACCCGCTGGAAAAAAAGTAGTTTTTCAGTGTCAACAACAGGAAACTCCCTTAGCTTATCAGGCAATTGTGCTCAGGCCCCTCCAAGTCAGGCTGTGAATGAACCAGAAGCTCGTATGCCTGCAACATTGGAGGAAAAAATTGCGGTAATGCTTGAGCCCGTATTAACTAAATTGTCAGATATTGACGCAAGGCTTAAAAAAATTGAGCAACTTCTTCTCCTTCTCAAATCCCATGTAAGTAACAAGAGCGTTAGTGTTCCAAAGGAGCCTAGGCTAGTAACAGTGCATGCAAAACCAACTTCTTTTCAGATGCCGTAGCCTGTACTAGCAAAACAGCGTGTGCCCCCTATGTAAATCCGACAAACACGCAAGCTAGCATAGCTAGAGCGGGGATTCCGTCAGAGTTTAATGAGGGTGGTGATTCAGGAATGCCCAGGGGTGTATTGTCATACCCCAGGGACTCCCTAAAATTACCACCTGAATCCACACCGTATACTGTTATACTTACCAATGTTCCAACACACCACACAAGCTCTGAGGAACACTGGTCAGCCCTTAAAAATAAGGCCCTTCATTTAATAAAGATCAGAACAGGGCTGGGCACACATCTCTTTCAGGATTTCAAAATGATCCGTAAAACCTCTTGGGTAGGTACGTCACCCAAAGTATGCAGTGGTGACTGTGTGGTCCTGAATTTCGGGTCTCCGCAACTTGTAAGGACAATTTTGGAAAGGGCAGGTGCAAGACATCCGAGCAGGGATGATATTTGTATAATGCCACTTGGGTTTTTCTATCGCAATACCATTTCGCACACTCCCAGAAGGGGCTGTCATTGGAATGGGTCTCAGGCGCAGAATCGCTATGATTTTAATGTACCCGTTCACAATAGATTCGGGCCATTTGCAAGTCTAGAGGACATAGATATACTGAGTTGTACACCCTCCATTTATATGATTCCTTCTACACTGGCAGACCTGGGAAGTGGTGTAGCACAAGGCTTTAATCCAAGTGTTGCTTCTCCCTTGCATGCCCATAGAACGCCAACCATGGGTATACACTCATCACCCCCAGATCTATAGTGGCATTTCCCTGTTGCCGTGACTCCGCAGAGACTGGCCACGGCAATGAGATCAATTATTCTGTACCTGGGTGTGGCCAATGTCCTCTAATAAGCAATATCGATTCCCACAATGACACCACTGGCCCAAAATTGTTTTCCTGGAATATAGCGGGACTTGCGAGTAAAACAGTTTCCAGTGAATGGTCCACATTTATTGAAGCACAGGACATTGTTTTTTGCAGGACAATTGGGTCGTGGAAAAGGTTTTCCGTCCAGGATATTTAAACTTTTCCAAAGTTGCTGACCAGGGATTGCGTGGTAGACCCAAAGGGGGTCTGATTACATGGGTAAAGCAGTGCTATCGATTTAAGCTTGAGGAGATTTACATTGATTCCAGGGACATCCTTATTATTAAGTTACACAAGGGAAGTCTCCCAGGCATGTTACTCATCAATGTCTATTCCAGGGGTAATCAAGGTGGCAAGGCTTCGGAAGCGGTTGCCATTTTAGATTCCTTTTTATCAAATAACCAAGGGCATGATTAGGTTCTTATAGCCGGCGACTTCAATTGTACATTCAAACCCCTCGATAGCTATGACATGTATTTTAGTGCAAAAGAGGATGAATCTTGGTCCATACCCATACTGGATCTCCCCGTTATTAAAAAATGGTCTAGTGCAGCTTTTCAACTGAATGTTTTCTGCCTGGAACATGGGGTGAGAGCAGAAAATGCGCGTACTAACTCGGATAAAACTGGGATGCCAACCTTCACTAGTGGGCAATGTGCTAGCCGTATAGACTTTCTTTTGCTTAGTAAAGAACTCTGGCCGAGCTTACTGGATATGGAGGTACATGTCCGTCCTGAAAGTGATCACAACCCTTAGCTACTTTCTTTATGTTATTCTAATTCTATCCATGCAGAGGGTTTGGCAGATAGCTTAGATTATGTAGAGGTCCACATGACCAATGATACACGTCGCCTCAAATGGTCTAAGGTGGCACGTAAAGCTGAGTGTGTGAATTACATGAATATGCTGGCATCTAGTGCTATAGTTTCTTTACAGGCAGAGGTAGACCAGGAAGTACCGAGCAATAGAGCAGTTGATGTTCACGAGCACCTTTTTAATTAACTCAAATTTTTTTTACTACTAAAGGTAATGAACCGACTAAACCTGTCCGACCAAAAGCAACCAAATGGTATAACTCGTCCTGTCGGATGGCTTACAGATCCCTTGCAGCAGCTATTAGGAGTAAAGATAGGGCACTAATAAGTAAAAGCAGGTCTAATTATAAGGCTGCCCAGTTAGTGGCCAAATAGAATGGGATGAAGAGCATTGGGTTGCCCTCCTGGAGGCTTATTCTAGTAGAGACATGACTGCGTTTTGGCACTTGGTGAAGTGGGGTAGTGGCTTACCAGCTAATGTACCCACTAACCATGTGGAGCCCCAGCAATGGGTTTCCCACTTTAAAGGTCAATTTACTAGTGACACCGTAACAAGTGTTCTCATAGAGATGCCGACAGTAACCCCAATTCTTCATATAACAAAGCTAGAAGTAGAAAATGCTCTACTCCGGGTTCCAAAGGGCAGGGCCCCGGGGCTCAACAGTATCCCCACCGATGTGTTCCTCCAAGATACAGGATTTTGTGCTGTATATATCCAGCTCCTAGCTAATGCCATTGCTAAGGGAGCTCGCATACCCTTTACTTGGGCAGGAGCAGTAATTCTTCCCATCTTTAAAAAAGGGGACCGGTCGATTCCGACCAACTACTGGCCCATCAGCCTAATAGACTGCATTCAAAAAGTTATTGCAAGGGTGGTGCTAGGCAGAATTCAGGCCTAGTTGGAGGAACATGTTATCCTTTCAAACCTCCAGGCAGGGATCCGGCAATGCACTAGTACTGTGGATCAGGTATGAGGTTTATTCTGATATATTGGCGCATTGTAACCATAAAGAGGGGCACCATCTTTGCAGCTTTCGTGGACCTTAAGTCAGCGTTTGACTTGGTCCCGCGCAACAAGCTGTGGTGTACACTGAAAAGGCTAGGCATGCCGGCAGACCTGTTAGCTTTTGTGGTGAAATTATATACTGACAACTTTGCCCAGGTTAGATGGGATGTAAGGGGCAATACCACTCAAAAATTTCCAGATGAAAGGGAGGTGAGACAAGGGTGTGTCCTTGAACCCACTCTCTTTTCAAAATACATAAACAGGGTTGTACAATACTTTAAGGAATTCCCTACTGATGCTCCGACCCTAGCGGGGACCAGGATCCAGCTACTAATGTTCGCGAATGACACCCTTATCCTCTCTAAAACCAGACAGGGCCTTCAGTGTGCCTTGTCCAGATTTGAGGAGTTTTGTCAGGACCATGATCTGGTTGTTAATGTTGACAAGACCAACCAAGTACATGGTCCTGACCAACTCCACAAAGGCTATTGGTGTCATCCAGATGAACGAACGGATACATTTTCTTATCTGGGCGTTCTAATCAACAGAAGGGTAAGCTGGAAGCCGCAGGTAAACTGCCAAGCTGTTAGGCATGCCCAACTTGCCGGGGTTTTGTTGAAGGAACACAGACAGTCTGAAGAACGCTATTCTGAACAGTCTGAAGAACGCTATTCTGGACATAAACTGACACACGCAGGAGCGGGAAAGGGCTTCTGCCTCCTAATTCAAAAAGCTTGATTTAATAAGCTGCTTTTTAAAACTGTTAAAATTGTTATTATTTGCGCCACATTGTAATTTTATTTTCTGTGCACTCACTTCCTCGACTTCCCCGGTCCACCACTGTTATTCAGTTTGAGTGGAGGGAAGCTTCGATCAGACACTCGCCGGCAAGTTTCCTACTTCCGGTCTGAAGCTGCACCACCACGAAGGTTAGCAGGCTAGTCGCCCGCCCCTTCGGTATTTAACCAGCTGATTTCCGCTTCGCGTTCTGAAGAACGCTATTCTGGACATAAACTGACACACGCAGGAGTGGGAAAGGGCTTCTGCCTCTTAATACAAAAAGCTTGATTTAATAAGCTGCTTTTTAAAAACTGTTAAAATTGTTATTATTTGCGCCGCATTGTAATTTTATTTTCTGTGCACTCACTTCCTCGACTTCCCCAGTCCACCACTGTTATTCAGTTTGAGTGGAGGAAAGCTTCGATCAGACACTCGCCGGCAAGTTTCGTACTTCCGATCTGAAGCTGCACCACCACGAAGGTTAGCAGGCTAGTCGGCCGCCCCTTCGGTATTTAACCAGCTGATTTCCGCTTCGCGTTCTGAAGAACGCTATTCTGGACATAAACTGACACACGCAGGAGTGGGAAAGGGCTTCTGCCTCTTAATTCAAAAAGCTTGATTTAATAAGCTGCTTTTTAAAACTGTTAAAATTGTTATTATTTGCGCCGCATTGTAATTTTATTTTCTGTGCACTCACTTCCTCGACTTCCCCGGTCCACCACTGTTATTCAGTTTGAGTGGAGGGAAGCTTCGATCAGACACTCGCCGGCAAGTTTAATACTTCTGGTTTGAAGCTGCACCACCATGAAGGTTAGCAGGATAGTCAGCCGCCCCTTCGGTATTTAACTATCATGCCTCCTACAACGCGCAGCGGACGTGCGCAGCGGGCGCGCCAAAGGCAAGTCTGTCTGCGCCCGTCCGCGCCTGGACCGAGCCTAGGGCCACCCCCCCTGCCAGTTTCCTGAAAAACAGCCCAGAGGTGACTTTGACCCATGATTCAAAGCAACTTCACTCATTAAATACATTACTTCACTCTTGCCCTCGTATTGAACTGGCCAACCAGCCATATTCCCTCCCTTATGTCTGCCCTAACTGTTCCGATGTGACTAATAACTATCGTCGCTTACTGACAGATACACCTTGCAGTAAGGGACCACTGCCTAAACCTCTTATGGCAGCATTAATACATGCACGTTCTCTGCCCAAGCACAAATATGAAATACTGAGTTTTATTGAGGACCACAATCTTGATCTTCTTTTCCTAACCGAAACCTGGGGTGATCTCTCTTGTGGACCTGATTTTGTCACTGCAACCCCTGAGGGATTCACGAACATCAGAATGGACAGACCACCCCCGAAAAAGGGAGGTGGCCTGGCCATTATATATCGTAATAATCTTATAGTACGAATGGATGTTGTCCCTACCACCACTTGTGAAGCAATTACTTTTACAATCGCCACTCCCCACGTTACCCCTTTCAAATGCACTCTTATCTATTGCCCCCCAGGACCCCAGGGCTCATTTCTTACTAACCTGGAAGTTTTACTTGAGCCATTAGCAGGCGAAAACCAGTATACCATACTGGGTGATCTTAACTTTCACCTAGAGGCTTTGGACAATCTCGATACTGTAGCTCTCTTATCGGAATTAGAAGTAATAGGACTCCCACAATTAGTTTCAGGTCCCACCCACACTGCGGGCCACCTTTTGGATGGTCTTTTTTCTAGCCATATATCACTCAGGATAGGAGATGTTCTCCCCTTGACGTGGACTGACCACTCTGCAATTCTTTTTGATTTTTTACTAAAAGATAGTCCCTCCCCAACTAATAACTCTTCATCTGTCAATCATTTTAGAGCTTGGAAAAGCATTGATACTCTTGCATCCCAATCATTACTACTGACTTCGCTGCCGTCTACTGTGACTGATCCTGAGTTAGGAGCTATTAACTATACCAACTGGATTCAGAACACAGTTAATGTGACGGTCCCTTTAAAGAAACAATCTATCAATAGGGCTTCTAAGCCTGCACCCTGGTACAATGATATACTTAGGCAGGAAAAGCAAAAATGTAGACGTCAGGAACGTAGATGGAGACGAGACTACGATCCAGACCAAAAATCATGCTATAAAATTATGATGTCTAAATACAAACAACTCATCGTCATGGAAAAAAGTTAATTTTACAGTACACAAATCAATCTTGCGCACGATTCTGTGAAACAACTCTTTCACTTAGTCACGCGTCTCTCTGGCCAAGCTACATCTATTCCCATCATAGCTACTCAAGAACTTTGTGATTCCTTGGCGGACCATTTTCAAAGTAAAGTGACTGACATGTATACCCAATTCAAGGCACATACTATTAGTATTGCACACTCACCTTCCACTCCTAAGGATCACAAGGACTTGGCTTGGTCAGGCTTTACCTCGCCCGACTCAACCTTACATCCTTCCTTTTAGAATTGTACTCAGGTCCCGTCAGAACTGATATTGCACCTACTATGCACTACCAATTCTGGCTCGCCGGAAGATCCATGTCCCCCTTCCATTCTCAAGATGTTCCCTGATATTATAGGTCCCAAACTCACTGAGATATTTGATGTCATGTTCTCCTCAAATATCTTCCCTTCCATCTGGAAGAAAGCGACTATTAAACCTCTCATTAAGAAGAGTTCTTTAGACCCCTCTAAAGTTGCCAACTACAGACCTTTCCCTGCCAAAATTGTCGAAAAGATCATGAATATCCAAATTTCAGATTATATCAATCACAATAATTGTTTGGATAATTCGCAATTTGGATTCCGAAAGGGACACGGGATGGAAACCGCGCTTATTAAAGCTACGGATGAAATCAGGATGACACTCGACGGGGGAGGATCAGCAGTGCTTATTTTGTTGGACCTGTCTGCCGCGTTTGACACGGTTGATCATTCCATCTTGATCGACCGTGTCTCAGCGGTGGGGATCACGCATGGTGCTAGGGATCTTATTTCCTCCTTTCTTACTGATCGAGTGCAATCCATCGCTTTTGGCAATTTCAGTTCACCATCTTTTACTCTCCCCTGTGGTGTCCCCAGGGATCCTCGCTAAGTCCAACCCTATTTAACATCTATGTGTCGGACTTGGCGAGGGTCATTAAATCCCATCACCTGGCGGTGACATCCTATGCTGACGACACTCAGATTGTGTTGGCTATTAATAAAAACGGAGACAAAGTGGCTTCCAATTTTAATTTAGGAATGCTTGCAATAAGTGACTGGATGTCCACAAATTGCCTTAAACTTAACTCCGATAAAACAGAGGTTATGGTGTTTGGTAATCTCTCCCCAGCCTGGTCACCCACTTGGTGGCCTGTTGCTCTTGGACCACCTCCGTCCCCAGTGGCCAAGGCAAGAAATCTGGGGGCCGTACTAGATAGTAAACTTTCCCTTATGCACCATGCTAATGCTGTGGTGTCATCCTCATTCTATACTATGAGAATGATCAAAAAACTCCTTCCTTATCTTCCCATGAGTATGGCCAGGACATTGGTCAGAGCATTAGTGATATCTCGCATTGATTACTGTAACGGGCTCTTTGTGAATGCTCAGGAAGGAGTCCTCAAAAAACTACAGTCGGTGCAGAATGCCGCGGCCAGACTGATCACTGGGACCCCTAAGTTTACACCTATTTCCAGCACTATTAAACAGCTTCACTGGTTGCCAGTAATGTAATGTAATGTAATGTAATGTAAATTGACACTTATATAGCGCATCTTTCACTCCACAGAGCATCTTGGCGCTTAAAACAGAGAATGACAGTGCGGGCTGAGGCGCTCTATGCAGTTGGAGGTGTGGCCAAGACAAGGTCAAATCAAATTTTTGCATGTGATGTCAGATTGGCTATAGATCCATGTTTTGAGGTTTTTCCTAAAAACTGATTCTACAGAGATTGTGCGGAAATGCGGCGGTAATTTGTTCCATGCATTTGAGCCTAAGACCGCCAGGGCCTTTCCGCCTTTGGTTTTGAGTCTGAAAAATGGAATGGTAAGCAGGTTTGCTTTGGCTGATATGAGGTTTCGAGAGGGGGTGTAATGTTTAAACATATTCTGCATATAGCTGGGTCCTCTGCCATGAAATGCCCTAAACGTGATCAGGATGATTTTAAAGAGGACTCTTTTGTGTCCTAAATTGTTTCCTAAATTGTCTTGGGGGAGAACCTCCCAAAGTCCCCTTTGTAGTGGTTCGACTCACTCACTGCACTTGGTGTGCACCCTGTGGGGACTAGTCTGAAAACATTTGCCATGGCTGCCTTGAGTTTCCAGACTGGCCCTTGCAGGAGCAGGAGCCTCGTAGTGTGAAATAAATCCAAACAATTAAAAGTTAGTCATGGAGATGCAGCACCAACCTTCCCCAAATTTTTTTTTTTTTGTGCAGATTCTTTCAATATAAAATACTAAAATCCTAAGTAATTCGACTATTTGTTTTGTGTTCACACCTGTGTATATTTTTTTCGGATTACTGTTTAAAATTTAAATTATACGGATTGCTAGGGGGTCCCCGGCTTCCAGTGCTGACTCAATGGGGGTCCTCAGGAGCTAACACTTTGGGAACCACTGCCCTAGATTTCTGACTGATGTTACGGTCCCTGGGGGCGGGGTGGCATCCTCAGGCCACCATATTGTGGGACTAAACAAATTGTCTTTCCCATATCCAAGGATCTCTGTTTTCCCTGCATTGCATTTTAGGTGATTTATGTTCATCCATTTAAAAATGGCTTTAAGACAGTTTTTTAGATTTATTTCCGCCTCTTCAGAGTCATCGTCCAATACTAGGATGAGCTGTGTGTCATCCGTGTATGAGATTGTATGTATCTTGAAAGATGAAATAAGTGTAATCAGAGGGGCTATGTATGCATTGAAAAGTGTTGGGCCCAAGCATGAGCCCTGTGGCACTCCTGAGCTAAGTTGTTTTTCTTCTGAACTAAAGTGGCCCAAAGTAATTACTTGGCGCCTGTTGGCTAGAAAGCAGTTGATCCAATCCAAAGCACTTCCTGCTAACCCAGCTGCGGCTAAACGGCCCACCAGAATGGAATGTGAGACCGTATCGAAGGCCGCAGATAGGTCGAGGAGAACCAGGACTGCTTTCTTTCCCAGCTCCTTTGCGGCTCGGACTGTTTCGGAGGTGAAAATGAGGGCTGACTCCGTTGAGTGCTGACCTCTAAAGCCTGCTTGATTTGGGTGCCAGATGTTGTTGGCCTCCAAAAAGTCGATGAGTTGTTTGTTCACAACTTTTTCTGTAAGTTTGCAGAGGGCCAGTAGCAGGGATATGGGTCGCAAATTTGCCAGAGTTGGAGGATCTGGCAATTGCTTTTTTTGTAGTGGTTTAACCGCTGCTAGTTTCCATTCCGCTGGAACTATGCCGGTATGTAATGAAGAGTTCACGATGCTGTTAACGATAGGATTAACAACATCCACCAGGGTGTGAAGGATCCGGGGCGGGCAGGGATCAAAAGGGGAGCCTGATTTGATTGTCAAGATCCCTGTCCGAGATTCCTCTAGACTGATAGGCTTAAAAGCCGACATATGAGCCATGGTGATATCAGTACGGTTTTCCCCCACTGCTTCAGGTGTCGACGGGGAGGGAAAATCTTTCTTGAGGGTTTGGATTTTTTCCTCAAAGAAAGTGGCTATCGTATTGCACAAACTTTGGGAGGGGGGGATTTCCTTCTGCATAGATTTTGGATTCATAAAATTATTCACTATTTTAAAAATCTCTTTCTGCTTATTATCGCTCTTATTTATAGCTTCAGTGAAGTGTTCTTTCTTTGCAGTCTTTATCATTTTATGATAGTCTGCGCGCGGCTTTATAGTTGGTTTCTTCAGTCTTCCCGTAGTTACTGCGCCATTTTTGTTCAAGGATCCTTACTTTTGTTCGCTCTGTTTTTAATGAGAGTGAAAACCATAAGGCTGATGGCCTTTTCTTCTGAGAAGGTTTCCTAGTAACTACGGAGGGATCAGCAAGAGACTTTTCGTGACTGATGCCATTCATCCATTCCCTAAAGAGCTGACAGTCTTTGGTTGGATCTTTAGTTAGTTTAGGAAATTTTTTACCGGCTATAGTCAGGAGATCTGGCTTTTTAACGATATTTTTCCAACATGGGTCGTCACTGATATATCTGGTCTCCGGCTTGATGTCTTTCCTAATGCTACCTGTTCTTATTAACATTTTAAATGGAATAAAATTAAGATCCGTCCAGGTTTGTCTTTGGGGCTTGCTAACTGTAATAGAATCTAAGTTTGAGCAGATGGTGTCAAGAATATGCCCTGCCTTATGTGTGGTGTAGGTAGTAAGCTGAGTCAGACCCAGGATATTTATCGTCTCTTTAAAGCATGTGGCTGCTGGGTCAATAGAGGAATCAAGATGTATATTAACGTCACCTAGCAGTGTGAAATTTGCAGATTTGATAGCTAGGTCGCTAATCCCTTACCCCATAGTCTCCAAAAACTCTGTGGGCTTTCCAGGTGGACGATAGATTAGGGCTCCAGTAAAGGTGAATGAATCATGTACCTTTATGGCGAAACCCATACTTTCTACACATTTAAGACCTGGAAGATCAGAAATTTGGCAATGGAGGGTGTCTCGATAAATAATTGCGACCCCCCCTCCTCTCTGAGCTGGTCTGTCCTTTCTGGAGATAAGATATCCCAAGGGGAGGGTGATGGTGACATCAGGGTTGCTCTCCGGCGTTAGCCATGTTTCTGTCATGAAGAGGCAATCTAAGTAAGTAAGTCAGTAAGAAAAATAACTAAATTCAAGGCACTCTGTATTGCCTATAAAGCAATTCACTCCCTATGACCTGTTTTCCTAAAAGATGCCTTTTGCCCTTATACCCCGGTAAGATCCCTCTGTACATCTACTGCATGTCTTGTACAGGTCCCAAGGACTAAGAAAGTCTCATGGGGTGACAGGTCCTTTATAGTGACTGCCACCAAACTTTGGAATAGCCTTCCGTGCCAAATTAAAACCTGCACCTCTCTTCTCTCTTTTCGCAAACAGATAAAAACATGGCTTTTTAAACAGTAATCATTTCATGGACAGCATAGTGGACCCACAGCGCCGAGACACCCATGGGTATTTGTGCGCTTAATAAATTGTCTAAAATAAAATAAAAAAATAAAAATACAAAACCTATAGCACCGGTGCTCCAGCTCTATAACTCTAAATTTGGTGCCTCGTTACTTTATGGGGCTGATCTGTAGGGTTATGCGAACTTGGACTGTCTAGTTACAACTCAGATCAAATTCCTGCGATCAATAATTGGTCTTCCCCAACCTACCCTTTTAGTCCCCCTGTTCTTGGATCTAGGGTGCCATTCAATTAGGGATGTGGCACACTACAGGTTGGTTGCTTATTGGAGAAGACTATGGGTGACCCCAGAACTCACTCATTACACCCAGGCTTTGATGGAAGTCAAGGATTTGGACGTAAACAGGAAACTGGGGTGGTTCAGGAGTGTCAAAAATATGTTTTCGGATATGGGGCTGGCCCACTTGTGGACCTCCCCAGCTGAAAGTATATTTCCACCCAAACCTGAGTTCAAAGCCGCCTATTGGACTATGGTTAATATGAAATGTATTGTGACCTCCCCGAGCTCTTCCTAGTCTGGTGTTTTCCTGGACTTCCAGCAGGAACCAAAATATGAGGGGTACTGATTATTATTTCTTCAACCGGCGATAGGAAGCTATTCCATCAGTTCAGGGTGGGCACGCTCCCCATTAATAATTTTACATCTAAGTGGGGTAACTCACAATCCAGCTACTGCCCATTTTGTGTGGACAAGACAGAAACACTAGGTCATATCTTTTTAGTCTGTCCTGCGTATAGCAAACCCAGAACTAGGTGGTTGAAACCCACCTGTGCTAATATGGGTATAAGGTCCAGCCTTGAGGCTCTCTGAATCCTCAAATCATCAGTCTCTGGACCGGTTGTGGTTGCAGTAGCCAAGTATCTAGGCTGGGTATAGGCGCTTCGCTGGAAAGAGAAGAGGCAGAGGCATCGGTCCACCCTATGGTAGGCCTCCTTATATTTTGAAACACCTATTATGTATCATCCCCCAAAGATAAAATTTGCTCACTCAATGCAGAGCACCAATTTTAGGACATCCGTCATTAGCCTTTTTTTTTATTTTTTTAATGTTTTTATATATATTTATAAATATTTTTTAACGAATATATAAGGTGCTTGATTGGATATATTATATTATTAACTGTTCTGTTTCCTCATAACCATAATGAGTTGCTCCATCTTTTTTTTATTATATATACTATGTATATATTGTTTTTATTTTTGTGATTTTATGCAAATCGAAATAAAGTTATGAATGAATCAATGAAGGCATTTAACATTTGTTCTTTCAAAAGTAAAATAAAAAGTAAGGTTTAAATTCAACACATGTTTATGGTTGCCCCAGTGCGTAACCTTACAAAATGAAGTGTGTGTTAAATCAAGGAAGGCTGAATATCCAAGCAGATTAGGAAATGAGTGGATTGGATACTTTTCCATGGGTGTTTTAATTCCAGCCACCCTGGAACGTCATAGGGATATGAGGAAAATCCAAGATCAGAATCAGAATGTCACATCACACTGTAATGATGAATATCCAAAGTGAGTGCCTTGAGCTGTTCAATTTGAATGAAAGTATTGTGTGCACACATAAACCATTAGTGTTGTGTCATCGCATACCATTCAATATACTATTAAACAAACATTATTTCATGTTATGTCTAGAATGCAAATTGAAAGGAAATGTTGGTAAAAAGTACATTGTGCATGTCAAAGCTCTAGGAACATTGAGGAGATGATACAAGATGATAGTTCACTGTTGGATTTTCGAAGGTGGCAGCGGTTGGTTACTGAAAGGTGGTGCAATCTCACCCCCCAGCAGGACTCTTGCAGAGGCCAGTCCCCGGTAAGGGTGCCCTCTTTTTTCCTCTTCCCAGCAGACAGTACCAATGGCCCCCTCCCAGACCTCGACTGCCAGTCCTGGACCATGGGTGACACACTGGCCCTTGCCCTCTGACTCCCCACTTAACACACTTAACACACTCACCCTCAACCCCACCACTGCATCTCGGGCTGCTACACACTATCCACTCCAGTGCGTCAGTGTACACCTAAGAGATTGTGGCAATGTTGACTTCCCCTTCTCCCATTTGAACAGGAAATGGCTCCTTGCTTATTGCGGTGAGATTTTCTCCACTTGTGCTATGCTCACTATGCTCTGTATCAGCCCTTGACCATACTCACTCCTTTCCCATCTCTGTACACATCCTCATCCCTAAGCTCCACACCAACTTCTGTTTTCTCTATTTTGGATGAGCTGACGCCTGCCGTGGAGTGTAATTGGCCTGGGGTTTCATGAACCAGTATGTGCCCTTTTGCAAATCTCATTTGGCCCCCGGCACCCAGACCCTTGCCACACTTGCATAGGGCACTTCAATACAACAATTTGCTCTTAGCTTGTGAAGAAGGACATGTTGATCAGGGCAATAGCCATGTTGGATCATGATGTCCAATTTCCCTACTAGCTTGCACAGAGGAAGTTTCAAGGGGTGCGCTGATTTTTGGTCTGGCTCTGGTGGAGATGTCGCCTAGTGCACCAGTCTCTGTTAGTGATCTTGATACCTCTCCTTGTCTTCCTTCTCCATGGATTCCCCTTCTGCTGCCATATAGCAGTGCCATTAATCTCTCTGTGGCCCCCATTTCCTATATGATTTTGTTTGTGGTGCTAACCATCGAAAGTAGGCTTTATATCACATACGTGCAAAGACAGTGAATTATCCCAGAGTATGACTCCTAGGTATGGGAAAAGTTGCACTGAACAGTGAAAAATGCTCTGTGCCCTCCCTTGTCTTAGAGAGAAACTTCCACGGTGAGGAGGGCATTGTTTCTTTTGTATTTTCAATAAGAAAATAGCTTGGCTACGGACTGTGAATATAATTTGAGGTGGGTTCTCACCACCCTCAACCAATACACCAATGTCTTACAGGTCGTAACTGGGACTGGTCACAAGAAAGCGGATCTAGTGGGTGTGCTGTCAGAGTTTCCATGATTGTGAGGCTCAACAAGACTGTGTTATTTTCGATTGAGCCTTGTCCTTTTTACAAGTTTGCACTTTGCGGCTTTTAACCAGAAGCACAATGCATTCTGGGGCGTGAAGTTTCATTTTAACTATGCAAGTGTAGGTTAAACATCTGAGCATGTTGGATGGAAAACAGGACAGGTTGGGGTGTCACACGTGGCACTGGGGTACTTGTCAGCGATGCACAAGTGAACTCTTAAATCAGATTCACAGCAGTTTTTAGTCTCTGTTAAACACTTTCTTTACAAGCTGCTTCATTGTGAGTGATGTATGTGACTCTTAGTTAACTCCTTTAGCCTTTGAGATTACTACAGAACTGCAGAATTATGTTTATAAATAGTCTCAATAACCTGCTAATGATTTTTAGGTTGAGCCTAGCTGCAGCGTGCATTCACTGCTCACTCTGCGAGGCATGCAGTAGTGGATAATGGCTTTAAAGCCCCTGCTACTCTCTGCCCATATTTTTAATTGGCTTGTGTCATTGTCCTTCGTATATGCTGGATTCCGATTCATTATGAGGCTTGTTAGTCCCCCCTTTGTACCTCCTAGCCTCCATTTGTTACTGCCCATAACGACTGGACCTTTTACTTTGGTTGTTACACAGTACGTCTTATTTAGTCTTTTAAGCAATATTTTCTTTAATGGGTTTCTCTGCCTGGCACCCTGTAGTATGCTTCTATAAAGTAATCATGGGCCTCCAGTTGAGTTTCATAGATTGAAACCCCACAAACTATGTGGAAAGATGAAGTTGAGTAGCAGAATAAGCTGCAAAGCATAGGATGTGTGTGCCCGTCACAGCAAACAGGCAACAGAGGTCCGTAGAAATGAAATTGAAGGGTGCGCTAAGTCAAATGCGTGTTCCCGTCACGGAAGACAAGCGACTAAACGTGATAGGTTGCCATGGCTACGCGCAGCAGTTCCCCTGAAGTGAACGATCCAAGACGGCTGCTTGAAGCGTGATCAATGTGATGACAATCAACATGCACGAAGTGCTGTTTCCGAACTGAGTGGGGTACAGAGGTGACGCAACAGCAGGGATGACGTTGAGAGCAAGAAACAAACAAGGAATCCAGAAGTTGAAAGACACAATGTTGGGTGCAGTGGAATACCAAGACCCATTCAATTGCAAGCAGAGGAGCACCGGCACTAAAGATACGTTGGAGGCAAGGTAGACTCACCGTGTGAAGTAGAATAATGTTGATTATAAAGTTGCGGATAACAACCAATCCGGTAACAATCTTCCAGTTCTCTTTGTTACAGTTAGAGATACGCCGATGGGCAGTCCGAAACAGATCCAAAGTTCAGTTTGTTAAGAAATTAAATAAAAGAGAGTGAAACAGTGGCACGAGCGTGTCAGAGGCAGTGCTTCCAGAGGTAAAAATCTAAGTTGAATCAAGGAAGTCCGTATAGAGCCAATAAAACAAGAAGGGATCCTTTAAAGTAAAATCCACAGATACGGTTGAGTCCAGTAAAATGCAGGGAGACTCAGCAGAAGATAATAGCATTGGTCGGTGGGTCCCAAGGAAAGAAATCGTTGCCAATAAATGTAGTACTTCAATAAAGTAATCATGAGCCTCCAGTTGAGTTTCATTGATTAAAGCTTTATTCTGAGTTGGGAAACCCACGACTGCTTCAGAAGGTAGACAGGTACATAATGGCATCGCCACTATGCAGAATCTAGAACTGTTAAGAAAGAGAACCTGGGGATTCCCATTACATCACCATACAAAGAAAGAGGACTTTATTCCACATTCTTATTGTACAGAGCAATGTTTAAGACTTACCACACATCCTTTGTCCACTCTCTCTCCAGCCAGGTCAGGGATGGCATCCTGACACTGACCCACCAGCCGAGGGTCTTTACCCTGAGGCAGGCCAGGAGACTGAGGTGAGCTCTCCCACACCCGGTCCTCCTCCCTGGAGATCTGCAGCCTCTCAGCTGGAGTGGTACCCCAATAATAAACATACTGTTAATGTCACTGCTACCAGTCACACTTTCCTCCAGGTCAGGGGAGATTGCTTGAACCTGGCCCTCCAACCCAGGGTCTGTACCCTGTAGCTGGACCTGTGCCCGGCAAAACTGGGACATACGTGAGAGTACACCCACCTCCTCAAGGGAAACACACTCCTCATGAGTGTGTGAGAGTCTGGCTGATGCAGGTCTCCAACTTCCTGTCCACCTGATAGTGCATGAAGACCCTCCAGGCCAGAAGTGTCCTAACCATGGTCAGTCCTGGGGAGCTCTGACCTCAGAGCTGGCAACCCTTGACCCACTGGTCCTTCCACTGCTGACGGTGTCCCCCCTCACCCCTTTTTCTTGACTTATGCACCCTCCCAACTGAGGTGGTGTTCCAAGACACCAGAATTGGTCACTTGTTACAGTAGCCCCCCTCTAGCTCACCTGACAATTTGGGAACCCCACAGGGTTTGGACTCCAGGTACAGACTCGACCTTTCCTGGTGTTTACTTATAGAAGCAGCCAAGCACTGGAACTGGGTTTCAGGCATCTTGGGACTCAGCCAACCCCCAGTCCCTCTACTCAGAGACAGAACATGGGACCCCTCACCAATCCACTGCACTAGGACCTATTTGGTTCACTATCAACCTCCCCTACTTCACCTCACTGGGTTAAACCTGAGCCACCTCCTTCAGGAGTACTCCCAAAAGCCTCATCAATCCCTCTGGAGTCCACCAAAAGGTCTGCCTCCAGCACATGAACTCTGGGGTCAGAGAACTCACACTCCACCAGGTGTTGGCATTGCTGCAGAGAAAAGGGACCTAAAATATGCTCTCCAACTTTCACTGTTTGCCCACTTTAACCTTCTCAAACCCTCATGGCAGCTCTAGCCATTGCAGTAGTAAATCACCTTTCAATCACTTGGGTGAGGATGTGGGCCACTACTGATAAATAGCTGAAGCCTCATATTTACAGATCCCTCTTCCTTCGTTCCTACAGGAGTCAGAGGCAGAAAGTGCCTGCAATACTGGACTCTGCTATGGGTGGTTGAGGTTTGATGATTACTGCTGCCATCAGTGTGGTCAGAATAGCTGCCACAGACGTCCTCTACTTGGCCACCTTAACCTTTTTCGCGGGGTTTCCAAATGTTGGCCCTCGGCGGGATGAGAGACCTGATGTTTGATGTGAGACGTGGTTAGAGACGTAATCCTATATTGCTAGTGACACATATCATAGTGTACACTGTCATCTCAAGTTGAATCGAGTCACCCAGAAGACTATAAACCTATGAAACTGCTGTGATTATTTAAATATTTCTTGTCCACATAACGTTCTTCAATCTGAAATGCTGAAGTCCTTTATTTTTGCAAGCTTTTCAGATTGCTGTTGAATTTCAGACTTAACGCTGCTAGACTAACGCATTCTGAGCATCCGCCCTGAGGAAGCCCAACTTGGGCGAAACGCGTTGGCTGTTTGTTTAACCATCTTGTATCAAGAATATGTCCGAGGATGAAATAAAAGTGGATTGTGCATATCATTGAAGGACCATTATTCATTTTGTGAAAAAAACTGTAAAAACATTCGTTTTTGTTGCCTCTCTATTCTCTTATTGCTTGTATGGTCATGGTTCCTGGGTGGTGGACCTAGGAGGTGGGCAACATTTGTTAAAACAATTTGTATTGACTTTGGTGTATAGAGCGGTTGTGCAACTAGGAATTCCTTACTGCCTTTTTGCTGTGTTTGCCTCCTTAACCTCCCTGCACCACCCACCCAGGATTCTCTTACACATTGTAGCAGGAAAGCACCTTCTTTCTCTGACACGGAATAGACTGGTTGCTGCCTTGGTTATGAGTGCTGCTTCAGCCTAATCTGTGCATCTGTGCATACAGGGAGAAGGATGTGTCCGTGTGAATGCAGGGCGAGTGGTGTGCCGGTGTGAATGCAGTGTGCATTTGTGAGTGCAAGGTGAGCTGTATCAGTTCAGGTTCTTCAGTTTACCTCTAAGTGTAGTATGTGTGCTCTGTCTGTGGGAGAACAGAGTGAGCAGTATGACTTTGTGAATGCAGGTAGAGCAGTTTAGCTGTTTTATTGGGGGGAGTGGTGTCTGTGTAAGTGATGTACCTTTGTAAGTGCAAGGTGAACTGTGTGCATGCAAGGTGAACTGAGTGCAGGAAGAGCAGTCTGCTGTGGCAAGGCAGGGTGAGCTGTGCACCTGAGTGAGGGCAGAGAGAAATGTGTGCCTGTGTGAGTGCGTGGGTGTCTTTGGTCCATCTACGCAGCGTGGTGAGTGCAGGAGGTTATCATTTGCAACCTTTTTTTCAAACATTTGTAATAAGTTTTCAGAAAATGTATTCAGTAAAATACACAATTTGCTCCCAGGTGTGAGAACCCCCGTCAGACTTCCTCCTTCAACTTAGGCTTATTTGCTGCTGGTGTGTTACACTTGGGTTTAACAATTTCACCCGCCACTTTTAAAATCCAGACAGCCTCCACTGCTTCCTCATAGCAGAAAGTTAGCATTTTTATATCTCGATGTGATAATTGACCTATAGAAATTCACTGTTCAGCCTGGTATTTCTATAATTCCTATTACCCAATAGTCATAAAAGATGTTTTGCACAGCACATTTAGTAAAGTTTGTTCAGGTGCTCAATCAACAAAACTCAATGTATTGCTGTGCACATGGGTCTTTGAAATGGTAAGCAAATCAACGCTGTTATTTGTGTTAGGTTGCAGTACCCAAACCCCCAAGCAAAACTAATAATTAAGGGTCATTGTATTTATAATACTTATTAAATGAAAAATAATAGAAATATTTTGTGTGTTGCATCATGTAGTATTACTATTAGTTTCTCATATAAAGTGTAGCCAGGACAACAGTCGGTTTACACAAAAATCACAGGCATATTAAAATGCGGCACTACTTTCTTCAGATCTTTAAGCTAGATTTTAACAGTTGCTGCTGGTCCTGCGGATCAGTAAAGGGGTGGGGCAGGGGGGCAGTGATGGGGTGGGTGATTGTTGAGGGTTGAGGCGGCGGGGAAGAGGGAAGAGGGGGCAATTTAAAAAAAAATCTTTTACCCTTTGGCTGCCGCCTCTCTTCTCTCCACTTCCTGGCTACAGCTTGAACAGGGCAGGATAGGCTCTCCTAAGCCAATCACAACGCTGCAATGCAATGCAATGATTGGTCTGAGCACCGTGGTTTGGCGCTCAGATGGGAAATGGAGCCTGGGTATGTTCTCCACCCAAGCTGTAATGCAGCCTGGGTGCAGAACATACTAATTGCGCATGAATCTTTGGCAGGCCCACAGGGCCAGGCATACAATCATGCTCACTAAGGAGGGTGTCAACACTCCTCCACCCCCGCAGCCCAGCCCGCCCCACAAAATAGCCCAAAGCATGGAAATAACATAGTGTTATTATCATTTTATTTTCCTTTTTTTGCTCTGCTGAAAGGCAGTGGTGTGATGCTCCTCCGCCTTTGCTGAGGAGCAGCCCCAAGGCTTTTAACAAAGAGTGCACTGACTTTGACTCCACACCGACTGACAGAGTAGCTAAAATGAGGAAGGAGAAACGTTTGACATACTCTGGCATAGCTCTATGATTAAAAAAATGATATAGTGAGGATTCAATCTGGACTAGTCCTATTGTACTAGCTTTGGCTCCAGATTATGGTTATAATTGTATAGAACTGGGACATCTAGAGGATTAATGGTTGGTAGCAGCTTCATATGGGAGTAGTATTTAATTAAAATGTGGTTGTTCAAAACATCCAATTCCACAAATGGGGACAATATTTTCTAGTTGCCAAGGTTAGAACACACACTGTAACCCACTCTATTTTAATCGTACTTGCATTTGGTGGAGAAATGTATAAGGACTATCGACAGCTTCATAAAGACAGCATGGAAGAAGGCCTGCTCTACTTTCTGATGCTTCTCTCTTTTTCACCACAAACACATGATGACTGAGCAGACGCCTAAAGATGGAACCAGGGAGATGACTTCTCATTGTGGCAGCCATGATTTGCATAGATTATAACCGGATTGGGAAATCGAATTTCCATATGCATTAACTAATCACTTTACGTATAGTATTTTACTTATAGTAGGCGTTTGGTCTAAGTTTAGACCAAACATCTAAGTTTACCTATGTGAATCCGGGTGACATTCACAAATTCCAAGCAAGGAGTACAAATTAGGCATTTTCGGACATGGTTTGCCATAGAAATGCAGAAATGCTCATAAACATGTACATTTGTGGGCCTTCCCAAAGCTGAATCTGATCCTCCCCCTTCCTGAAAAAGGTCAGAGTTTTACTCCAATCAGGAGCTGGAGTTACTCCACTTCCATGTTGATAAGGTGAAACCATAACCCCTAGAAAAATCCCCCCCTTGAGGTATTATACGCTATAGAGAATTGCTCACATAGTGTATAGGAGTGTGCTGTACATTAGAAGCCTGTGCTTGGGCCAACATTTCAGGCATACTACTGTGAATGTTAATGAATAGCAAAATGTAGTAGGGCTGCACTTGCACTTATAAAGGTGCATCTTTTCTTCTTTTAGTGACTAGAGGCTAGATGTACGAAGCCTTTTAATAGTTGCAAACAGTATGATTAAAAAAATTGGGCCATTTGCAAATGTAAAAAGTATTTTTCTAATGTATCAAACCCAACTTGTGATTTAGCAACACATTATGGAATCGTAATTTGGGTATGCAACCTAATAACGATTCAGTATTTGATGAGGGATGTGTTTAGGATGTCCCTTCCGATTCCAAATCTTATTGGATTGTACTAATTTTTTTGACCGAAATGTGGTTGCAAAACATTCCTACTTTACTAAACTAAACTAAAAGTTTGTGGTAACACTTTCGCGAATGTGTAGAAGTCCTCTTGGGACTCATTCCCTTCTGAGAATGGTGGAAAATATATTTTTAAGATCAGTGAGTGGCTGCATGGATCATTGCCTGCTCTTAAAAGTTAAATATGAAACGTTTCATTTTTATTTTCAAACACATCCCATTTTCCTTCAAGGAAAATAGGCTGCATTAAAATAAATTATTGCTTTATTTAAAGGAATAACAGCTATGATGGTCTGCTGAACCCAGCAGGCCACCATCCCTGTGATGGCAGCAAATCCTAGTAGGTCACAAATTGTGACCTACCTCATTAATATTCATGAGGTAGGTTAGATTGTGACCCACTATGAATCAGTAATTTGTATAATGACTTATTAGCGCATAGGTATCTTAGAAAATTACCTCACGCGTCACAAATTGCAACCACTTGTACGTGTAACTAGCCCTAGACTCCATTATTCTGCTCTCTCTTTCTTAACACTGATTGATTATTGCTTTGAACATCACAACTGAGATGCACAACCAGGAACAAAATGTTTAATAGGGTGAGAGCTGTGCCCAGTACGCTGGAGCTTAAAGTTAGAATGCCATTCATTTTTGGCAACCTGACATTCTGGAAAACGACTTTATTACCCTGTGCCAAATGTTAAATGCTAATAATTTCAGTAAAGCTGATGAGCCAACAGGATGTACTTTTCACCCTGTATAAAATAGAACTCTATTTATGCTTGTGCCTCTACAAATCTGGACAATTACTTCTTGAGAAGTTATCATCTCTTTCAAGCTGTGTATTTTTCTTATTTTGTTAGTGGTCCAAAAACCTGCTAATGTCCTTAGTGTGTTTTTCACAACTCACAGCATGAAGTCAGCACTGGCTCACACAATAACATTAATGTTATAAGAAAGCCCTATTACAACTATTTACCAGATATTATCCAGAGTAGAAACAGATGTGTTATGTTTGTACAGAAGAAGTACATAATTTGTGTGCACGTGGCAAATCACTGAAATGTGATCCATGACACTAATGTAAATGGCCCTATTTTGTATTTTGGGTTTAGCCTCGTATCCCTGCACCACCTTTACATTTTTCCGTCATTTGATATATATATATCTTGTAACTGCCCTCACTTGTGTTGTAGACATTTATAAATGTAACAAGTCTGACTTGGTCAATAGATTAATACTTGTCTTACATGCATCAAAAGCAATCAACCTATTTTGCCAATTCATATATAAGTAAGGGCCAGACATACAAATTATTTAGGATTTGGAAATCCTGCAATCCAAATGTGTGTCTGCTTGCGATTGCTAAAGAATTTTCCCCACACACTAAATATATTTTAGGAGTCATTAACATTTTACCACCACCTAAAATGAATTTAGAAACGGCTTACTTTGATTGTGCTGAGTGGTACTGATTAACCATGGGCATAGTGGGTGTAGAAGGGCTACGCAAAATGCCACGGAGTTGGCAACGAACTCCAGGGAACTCCGCGTAGCTCCGCTATGCCGCCCGCCTCCACCCCCTATTAAGATATTCATTAACACTAACTTAAAACAATTAAAAAGTGTAGGAGAGTAGGGTCTGCTATCCTATGGTCACCCCATTTTTTTGCATTTTGCTTCACTGGTTTTCGACTTAATGTGGCTGTGGGCCTGCTAATCAGACCCACAGCCCTGCTGTTCTCTCTCTAAATTCACACCATGTACTTTAGGTACAACACCAATTGGGATTTGGATCACTCTTATGAGTCCCTGTACAGTGTACTATAGGTACCCAGGGCATAGGTGCATCCAAGGCCTACCAGGGGCTTCAGCATATCTTTTGCCACCCCTGGCTGGCCATCCAACTTGACACAACTGGCTGATCACTCAGCTGGGGCCAGGTCGCGTAATCACCCCCGGCTTAGATATAGTATTCCTATGTCTAACCCTAAATCTGGACACATATACGCCTATAAGTCACTCCTAAGGCAGGCCTTCACAATCCCGAAGGCAGAGTGCTTGGTTTTATGTGAGATGGTGCTCTAGCATGAGCTGTGCCTGTCTGCAGCTTTCGGAACCATGTCCTTATAGCTGTTCCAGGATATTGCCATACCATGTACTCTTAAGTACATTATAATCCTCGCGGTTATTGCTAACTTTGGTTTGGCTTTATCAAAACATGTCGTGTAAGGTGTCACACACTTTGGAATACTACCCCCTCACCAGTTCTGGCGACGGGGGTAGCATTCCACCTTTCTAGAGGGACAAGACATGTTACTTCCATTAATCCCGGTTAAAGTTAACCAGAGCCTCAGCATCACAAAATGGGTGCTGCTGCCACAGACACAAGTCTGACCTCCTGCTGCTGAGAGCCCTTCCAGCGAGGGAGGCTAGGACAATAGGTTTCCTCTCACAGGGAGGTGCTAGCACCACCCCAGACAGGAGATAGTGGATTGGGGCAGGGAGGGATGAATGAAATGAGACACTGCCTGGGGCACACAAGGTGTCCCATGCATAGTCCAGTTCAAACCGGTGCTGGGGCACTCCAGCCCCAGCTCAGACGCGAAACTAGACAAAGAGAAAGGGGTGTAAACACCCCCTTCCAGGGTCCCTCCCATAGGAGGGACCTAGCAGGTAATCCAGCCCCTTGATTTGGAATAAAGGTAGGAGCTGTGTCCTTAGACTTTAGATAATCCTGACTGAAACTCTGATACGAAACTCTGGACCTTTCAACATCCTACTCGACGTAGAAGACTGAAGAATCTCCTTGTGGTCAAGGAGTGACCACCCTGTGCAAGCAGGCACCATCAAGCGCTCAACGGTTTGCTTTGTCGTTCCTCCCGCCGGAGCTTGAACACAGAGCCTGACAAGACCTAGACTTCCAGACTTCGTTTGACCTGATCCACAGCCACAGCAAAGCTGAGACCCGTGGAGGCAACGCGAGACGTGGGACCGGCTATCTTGGAAAGCCAGCGAATTGCTTTCCTTGCAACTTCTGAGGCACCATCGAAGTTGTGCATTGGGGATTGAGAAGCCCCAGCCCCGAGCACCAACTGCACCGAAGATCACCTCTCCACACTCACCGAGTGCTGCGTGGGGCCCTTTTGCATTTTCCTGCTAAGGATGAATTCATAGAATGCTACTGTGGAGGGAAACCCTCTTTCTACACCTAGGACTAGAACTAGGTAAAGGTTCAATCCTAAAAGGCTTGTTACTGTGTCACTACACAGTAACAAGCCTTTTAGGATTGAACCTTACACTTAAGGGAGGTGAGGTATGATGTTACTCGGGCCTATAATAGGGTACCTAAATGAAACATAACACCCACTCCTCTTCCAAATAGTCAACAATAATAAAATGGTAGCCAACTACGAATTTTTTCTAGGTAGCAGCACATAAAATTATCAGTGAGCCACATAAAAACATTTTTAAAACATTAAAATCTTTTAAAAAATAGTGAAAAAGGGGAAAAAGTATTCTGAAAATTAGTTTTTGGAATTGTTCCTTAACCCCTTCCATGCTCATGACGAGCTCAGCTCGTCATGGCATATACCTCTCAGGTGCTCATGACGAGCTGAGCTCGTTATGACCACACCCGTTTTCGTTGCTGTCCAGCACAGCAGGGGAAACTCTCAAGCAGCAATGGAGTTAAGTGAAAGTCCTAAACAAGTTTGTTCATACAATTCAAACCCCTACAAGTGTTTAGAAGGAATGTATGACATAATATCGACAGACAGAATATATACATACAAAAATATCGACACAAAAATATCGAAATCAAAAATATCGAAATTATATCTACATAATGGTAAGTACAAAAATATCGAAAAAATAATATCGTTGTACAAAAATATCGAAATTAAAAATATCGTTTTTTTAAATGTATTAATAATAATTTAAAATTAATTTAAAAATACATATAATTTTACAAATATTAACGCATGTTTTTACAACGCAGATACTTTTACAACGCATACCATTACAACGTAAGTATTGGTAAGTATATAATAATTTTTTTATGTAAATTAATTAAAATTACTATAATATAATTTAATTTAATTTAATTTAATTTAATTAATTTAATTTAAATTTAATTTTACTTTAATTTTTACACTGTACCCCTGTACCCCAAAAACCCAAAACTGACCCTGAACCCTAAAAATACCCCTTTACCAAAAAACTAAAAACTGACCCTGAACCCTAAAAATACCCCTTTACCCAAAAACTAAAAACTGACCCTGAACCCTAAAAATACCCCTCTACCCAAAAACTAAAAACTGACCCTGAACCCTAAAAATACCCCTTTACCCAAAAACCAAAAACTGACCCTGAACCCTAAAAATACCCCTTTACCCAAAAACTAAAAACTGACCCTGTGCCCTAAAAATACCCCTTTACCCAAAAACTAAAAACTGACCCTGAACCCTAAAAATACCCCTTTACCCAAAAACTAAAAACTGACCCTGAACCCTAAAAATACCCCTTTACCCAAAAACTAAAAACTGACCCTGAACCCTAAAAATACCCCTTTACCCAAAAACTAAAAACTGACCCTGAACCCTAAAAATACCCCTTTACCCAAAAACCAAAAACTGACCCTGAACCCTAAAAATACCCCTTTACCCAAAAACTAAAAACTGACCCTGTGCCCTAAAAATACCCCTTTACCCAAAAACTAAAAACTGACCCTGAACCCTAAAAATACCCGTTTACCCAAAAACTAAAAACTGACCCTGAACCCTAAAAATACCCCTTTACCCAACAACTAAAAACTGACCCTGAACCCTAAAAATACCCCTTTACCTAAAAACTGACCCTGAACCCTAAAAATACCCCTTGACCCAAAAACCCAAAACTATAACATTTTAAATATAATTATATACTTACCAATACTTACGTTGTAATGGTATGCGTTGTAAAGGTATCTGCGTAGTAAAAACATGTGTTGTAAATGCATGCGTTGTAATAGTTTTTGCGTTGTAAAAGTTTCGTTGTAATGGTAGTGCGTTGTAAAAGTTGCGTTGTAATGGTTGTTTCCCTATAAACACACAACCCACTACACATAAATAAATGAAATCATTTAATCACTTAATAATTATTAATTACCAATTAATTATTAATAAACAATATCAAAAATTAATAAATTAAAAATATTAACATATTAACTCTAATTAATTTAATTTACTACTTAATATTATTTCATTACAAATTAATTATTAATTAACAATAACACTAAATTAAATATATTAGCACAATAAATCTAATTAATGTAATTAACTAATTAACATTAATTAATTACCAATTAATTAATAATTAACAATAACAATAAATTATATATCTTAGCACATTAAATCTAATTAATTTAATCAACTAATTAACATTAATTAATTACCAATTAACTATTAATTAACAATAACACTAAATTAAATATATTACCACATTAAATCTAATTAATGTAATTAACTAATTAGTTTCAATTAATTACAAATTAATTATTAATTAAAAAATATTTAAAAATATATATTAATTATTTAATTATTATTAAATTACTTCCCACCCTATTCCCCTATAAACCCACAACCCGCTCTAATACTAAAACGCAAAATGTTAACATAATTACTAATTTTCAAACATACATTTCTAAACATATTTAGCAAACATATAAACAACATAATAAAATACATAACACTAAACAACAAAATTTCGATATTACTAACATACATACCTTAATCTCGATATTCTGTCTGTCGATATTATGGCACATCGATATACTATATCATCGATATTAAAACATCGATATTATTGTATATCGATATTTTAATTTCGATATTTTGTCTGCCTACCGTTTAGAAGGCCATGCTTTTCTAACGAAAGTGTCAATTTTAGGAAATGTTCCAATTTCAGTCGAGTTTGAAATGAATAGGAAAGTCCGAATTCTTTCCCAGCACACGATGAACCATTTATAGATCAAGTGTCCTGGCTGGGAGACACAACATCATCGCTGCTTGCTTCTGCAGGGGACAGACCTTGTAACACCTCGCAGAGTACGTCATTGGAGCACAGATGATATTCAGCATTGCCAATAGCTGGTGAACAGACAGCTGGGGCTGTAGTCGATACCTGGGTGCTAGTGGTGCTAGTGGTAGTGCTAGTGGAAGAGCTTATACTCAACACAGTTGTAGCAAAAGGCGCCTGAGAGTTCTGCCATCAGTATAGGAATTCGCTGGGGACATTGCTGAGCATGAGACTTCAAGAGTTCCAGCCTGGTATTCAAGTCCGCAGGCATGTACAATGTAAGTGTCAGACAGAGATCCAACACGCATTCTTCACTGCAAAACAGGCATTGAAGAACAGGTAAGATGCAGTCCATCCAGACTGGTCTAAAAGATATGAACCAAGAGGTGCTCAGTTCCCTTAGGCGAGGCATGCCCAGATTTTGTACCACTGCTTTCACGGTATTCCCGCTCCAGGAGAGCTTTTGCCATCTCGTTGGTGATTGAGCCGCCCATTGCGTAGCAGATAAATCACAATCAGGATTCCAGCTATTGAGAACAGAATCAGAGGTAGACCTCCAAAAAGGCTTCCAAATACGGAGTATATGCAATTTAGAATAACTCCGAGGATTGTCTGAAAGATGCTCAGAAATCCTGACCCTATGGTCTTAAATAGGCGAACAATACCACTAGTTTCAGACATGTTAAAGATACAACCCACCATTTCTGCGAAATGAAAGGGGCAGTTTGTACGTATAAGTGCCTGTATCTCAGTCAAGGTCCTTGTGACTTGAAGATCAAAAGTCTCTTGAGCGGAGGTTAAGGGTATGGTTTGCTGTAAAAGCATGGCTTGCAGTCTGCTCAAAGTATCAAATTGTATAAAAGAAACATTCAACGAAGGCCATAATGGTGCCTTCCTGACTGTACTCATTGGGGGAAACAATACTTGCATACAGCAAGTAACCCTGGAGTTCACAGTGACCAGATAGGCAATCCCCAGTAGCATACCACAGCAACCTTTATCGTTCAGCATCAAGTAACTCCCAATCAAGAGCAACTCGAATAATGGTGTATTCACGGCTGCTGGAGTCCTTTTCATGTGGCAAGACAAATCCGCTACCGAAACATTACGTGCTCCATGCAGTGAAATGTCCTGGCACATAAGAGAACCGCTTAAAGCGTTCCTGCAGTTTATACCACTTAGAAACACTTCTCGATCCACACTCCGGTATCGAAATCTATATGGTAATTCCCAGCATTCCTTAATGTATTCCTTACTGAATTTTTCATATTTGCCTGCGTATCTTTGTTCAAGGCAATATTGAAACTGAAAATTAGTGACCGGTAGAGGTATGTGGCCATGGATTAGCCAGTCTGTTGATGGTGACTCCGCCACTGTAAATCGTAGTCTATCCAGTTTTGCAATGCGCAGCATTGTATATTTAGCTCCCCTTTGTAACATTTCGACCTGTTTATCTGTTAGATTATATTCAAAAAACAGAGATAGACTGTTGATAAAATGCCAAGGCACGTAGCCTGCCCACAAAGATTGCAGCGACCAGCTCAAAACCATAATAGAATGTAACTGAGATTGCCCGTGTTGTATTATGGCCAAATCTTGTTCCAGAATGTCTACCGCAGAAGACACAATGTTGCCTAAAGAATATATCCTGGAGGTCAAAGTTGTTAACCTATTGTCTACCACAGATAACGATTTTTCTAAGTTAATATGATCTATTTCCCGTATTCTCTCTGTGGCCTCTTGTTGGGATTTTTTCCAGATTTCATTGTAGGCAGAGTAAATGCCAGCATATATGAAACATTTCTGACGGGGTTTCCTGGGACCTTGTAAAAAATCCCTAAGGTCCATGTCTTGTGACAGTAAGGATAAGTGTTGTTTCACTTATGTAAGTGTTGAGGTTTCTAGCCAATCAAGGCACAACTTCCTGTCACTACCCCTGGGTGCTCTCTTTGTACATAGTATGGGTCTGGCCTGTTGATACTGAACCCTTCAGTAATACCCAAGAATTGTTTATGACGTCTGCTTATGTGTAAGGGCCAAAGCAACCACTTCATTCAATTAGGGTCTGATCTATTGTACTGTAAAATGTCATCTACTGTTGCCCCTTCCTTTGAAATTGAATTTTGCCGCCCCTCCATCCGTGATGGTGTTGGAAACCGAGGTGTCCTTGTTCTTGGCTAGTCCAAGACCGGATGTCTGTTGCGCAGTGTTGTTTAGAAATAATATCTGCTGTGAATGAGGCATGCTCTAAATAGCGCTTCTGTTCCCTGGACTTGCCAGTCCCTAGTACCAAAGACTGATTTAAAGTCTATTGTGTCCTTCCATAGGTCATAACCCTGTACAGACCGTTGGGCAATAAAGGAAGAAGAGTAAATCTGTTTGGTGTTAGACAGCATAATTTTCAGAGTCAATGTCAGTGTAAACTTCTAATAATATGAGCTCGGGTCAGTGGTGTTAAACCCTGAAAAATATGAAAATTTGTGTGTAAATGTTTGCAAACTACCTTTTGATGGTGTAGAACAATGTTCCAACTGATGGTATTCAAAAACATTTCTACGTGGTATAGATTTATGTAGGAATGATGAACATAATGTTGGTAAGAGTACAATGTGTCATAGTCTGTAGTACCGTGTAACATTTCAGTGTTTGGAAATGCGGCAGTTTTCTCTGAATCAGACAACATGTTATTAACAGTGACAGAGTCACAATCATGAGAAAATGTAGTGGAGGTAATGATATCATTTCATGAAATTTTAAATACATGAGAAATTTTTAAAAGTTCGGACGGGCCAAAATTGTCAAAATCAACCTTGTCCCACACTATACTGTCCGGTATAGGAACTGCTGTAATGTTCACTAATGACAAGTCTCTTTGCTCACAATGAGAGGATTGGTGTGGCTTCAGGATCAGGTTAACCTTTTGGGCTGTAGAGCTTTTTGAAGGTATTGTCCAATAATAAACATGCTAAAAGTTCTGAGTAAGCCTATCCAGAACAGAAAAAACAGTATCCCAGTAATTACTCCGAGTTCTATCCAAGGCGATACCAGGTATGTCCTTTTTAGAAACTGCACAAAATTCTTTACTTGTTGCTTGTATGATTCGATTCTGGTTCACTTGGATCCAGGGAAAACTTATCAAAGTTCATGAAGTAGCCAGAAGCAGTTCGATCAATTGTTGGAATTACATCGGGATTTGTTGAAATCGCATTTTGCTCTTGTTGAGGCATGTTAACTTAGACGTTTATATTAGGTCTAATTGCAACCTGGTTATTATTTTGAGTTTGATTTTGAAGTTGAGCTAGAGGAGGGCGTATGCTACTTTGGAGTTAGCAAGGCCTACTGTGAGGCCTACTGCTTAGTATCGGCCACATAGTATGGTTTTGATTAAATCTTTGAGACAAATGTTCTCTCCTTTTTCCTGGCAAGAGGGGGCAAAAGTACAGTTTTGTTCCTTGATTGGCTAGGACAGGTACAGGCTTTCTGTATTATGGCCCAAATTCTGTGTGCATTTTAGACAGCAAATGTCTTTGTGCATGTGTTTAAATGTTTGCAATCTAAAAACTAGACAGTATGTATTGTCCGGTATTGATACCGGAAACAAAGGAGTGTTCATTGGTGAGGTGCATGTTTCAATGGCCCCTTGGTATTCAAGTTGATCTTAGATCTCCCTGACCTGTTTTTTAGCTTCTTGCTTTTTAGGATATTGCCCCTGAGCATTTGGTGAGACTTTTAACAGGATCACGTAGTGGGTTGAATTCTCATCCCATCCGGCATGAATTTTGTATAGTGCTGGAGCTAGGGCAACCGCCCACTCCTGTGCATATTTGTATTTAAGGTGTATGGGAACGAGGTTGGAGAGGGCTGGAAAAATTATATCTTCTCCCTTAGGGCACTCTATAACGAATGATGGCGGCCAATCTTGTTCAGCTAACAGGATGTCATAAACAGATGACAGGTTCTTCCAAAAGAGTTAAAAGAAAAGATCCCTTGGTGGACAAATAAACTGAAGATTAACCTGTGTGCCACTACATAAATTGCAGGATCGTGATTAAAACAACATTCATACCAAAGTGAATGAACACTATTATTTTATTAGTTTTTTAAAAGAAATTATAAACATCCTACATACAAACATCAATTTTAAAATTCATATTCAATAAAAACATGTGCAATCATTTACTTTTTCATGGGACATTATCTCAACCATACAGAAATTCAAATCAAATCATTGTACTATTGGCACACGAGAGAAAACGATAATTTCATACTACAGTTACACCAAATGTATACTACCAGACAAAGGAACACAGAGAGACAAAAGATAGACACTATTATTTGTCATAAAGTCACACATCAGGGTAAAAAATGCCTCCTGGCTAATCCTTGATATATTTGGCTTGTAATATCTATAGGATGGGCTATTCCCCTTGATTATGTAAAATAGAGCGTCAACGCTTTTCGATGGTTAACAATAATATTCCATCTTTTTCAAGACACTTATATACATCTCTCTTGTTTTAAAAGGCACTGATTGGTTGCCACTTTCACTTGGTTCCTGTAAGCAAATGCAATTGAATAATTGTTATAAAAAATTGGCAAACTTAAACTGTCCCATATATAACAATTCAAATTCATCATCATTAAAGAAACACACAAAAAAGCTTTACTTTTCACTTTGCAGCCTCAGCTTAGTTCAAGATATCAATTTAGACCAAGCACTATTGGGGGAAGTTACTCCTCTTCTCCTTTTATAATGCATTCATTTTGAGAACACAACATTTCTGTTCATTATGTTCTAACAAATGGGCTATACCTCATATCTTACATGTACCCTCCCATTAGTGTTCTTGCACAGTTATAATAGGTCAATGATTTATTAGAAAGGTAAACAGTAAATAAAAAGTGATGGGCGCGGGGCTGGAAAAACATCATTTGTCTTGCCCATCGATATTCACTCTCATCTTTTAAATTTTACTAAATCATTCTTTTTTAAGAAAAAGGAGGAAAACTACAGTTATTATCTAAGTTACCTTATCCCATATTATTTCATCCTCTCATTGGTTTCACTTTTCAGTATATTTTCGTTTATAAACCAACAGGTTCCTGGAAATAAGTTGCATATAGTTATTACTCTTTTCATACTAAGAGCTGAATGAAATGCTGTTTAAAATGAAACTATGATAAATTACCTTGAGTGTATAAACACCACGTGCGATTTTTCTTATAATTTCTTAAATGGAAGGATATGACCAGCGTTTAAAACCAATAAAATCCAGTTGGTATCAATGAAGAAACAGTTTGTATAATCCCGTTTCTATTAACGCCCAAAATAAAAGGATTTGCATTGTAAGTATTGGACTATTATTGTCGGTCTTTTACCTGCTATGAAACCACGTATGTGCAGTCTTCCCTGTATCTTTGATTTTTAACAGTACGGAGATAGCTATTTGTTGAGCAATGCCTCGCCCAGCTTCAAACGTGTTCCGTTGGGAGAGACTGCTTTTAGTTTGCTTGTTAGTTGCTACAAGGGTTGTTTTTTTAATATATATATATATATATATATATATATATATATATACATATAAAAACTTTGTGCCGTAAACACCATGGAAAGCAACCTCACCTGTATAGGCAATCTGAAGGAACCGTACGTTTGGTTCTTCCTCACTCAGTAGTTCAAAATGTAGTCTCTTCCCTTAAAACACCCTCTGAAATTGATCTAAGGGGCAAGATATAACATAAACACTCTTGTTAGAGCGTATATATTTTATCTTACTCGTCCTCAACTAATAACCTAATGCTCCTAGTCTTACCTTGTCAAATATGTTGACTTCCTGCAAATCTCGCCCGTTGCGTCGTCATCTGAACACGCCAGAATATCGGGTTGTTCATGGTATGCGTTTAAATATTCTATATTTAGCTCTCTCATTGGTTAATTCTTAATTCTTTTCAGGTGAGCCCCCTGGTCGCATACGCGTACTCTATACTCTACGTCTTGTGTGGCCTGAATATTTTACATCTCACCACCCGCTTCTGTGAACTTACACGTATACCCGGAAGGGCTCGAGATCACGGGTAATTCCAAGCCTCGTTTTGGTGGCGCTGTGACTAATCTACCCCCAACGCCCCGGAAGTGAATTCTTTCGTTTGTTTACTTTTTTTTCTCTCTTATTCTAGTTCGATAATCCTTTAGAGAGCGAAAACACATTTTTTCAACCAGGAATGTTTTTTAAGTTGACGTTTTCAGAAATATCAATATGTTACCTAGATCAAAATAATCATTGTCAATATAACCTATTGCATGCATTGGAGGTTTTATTAATACCTTATATTTTAAACACACTGTATACCTTATTAAATATATTGTTTTATATTGTTTTATATAACTTTTGTTGTAGGTCACACTGGATATTTCTACTTTTACTATAAACATATTGCTTGTAAACTCTAAACATAGATCTTTACACTACACAAGTCTTGATATCAGATATTATGCTTAAACTGTAATTAACATCCTATTGGTTGACAAAAGAGACCTTTTACTTTTCTGGGTTGTTCCCCTCCATATGCAGTGTTATTTCATATAACCTACGCGGGACGATCACCCTTTTATCTGGTATTTCCAACAAGATGTCATCATACAAATCCGTTGTCACCAGAAATTCCTTCAGGGTCTGGTGAGCTATTGTTACTTTTGCCGCAGTGTCTAGCATCGTCTGAGCCCATTCCACGTTCAGAAGTTGTGTCCTCAGAATTCTGGTCTTGTCTGATCTTCAGGCCTGCAACCTACTTCTTTTTAAACTGAGGTTTTGATTTTGACTTTTATTCTTTTTTGGAAGTATGGTCTTTAGAGTGCTGCTTTTCTCTGGACTTTGTAGGCTCTTCTTTGTGTTCTGACTGTCCTTCTCTCGCAGAGTTTTTCTTCGAGCCCTGAAAGGAATGAGAGGAACGTGTATCAGCATCCCGATACATGTCAGGTTTCCTAATGTTATCCCTATTCCTAAGGTTGTTCCTCTTTTCAGAGTGCTCCTGTGGAGGAGATCTAACTCGGGATTGAGATCTTTTGTTCTGTAAAGTTTTTTTATTTTTTATTATCCCACTTCTTTTTTGAAGAAGCAGGTGTCTGCTTAGAAGTGTTTTTTTCAGGCCCGCCCATCAGTTTAGGTTTTAAAGCTTTCCCACCCAAACTGTCTCTGCCTAATTCTGCCTACGCAGTTTCAATTATTTTGGGTAGTTCGTGTGGTTGGTCTAACGGACTGAATTTCCTTAGGTGCTGGTGGATTGCAACTGATGCTGCTTCCCCTTTAATATTAGCTAGTATTATGGCTGATACCTGGTCATAGTTATTTAGTTACTTCATCCCTAAGTTCAGAGCAGGCTCTGCTCTATACTCGTTCTGTATTTATTTTAATACATCGGGTATCACCGCTAATGATGGAATACCATGAGTCCTGGTATATCTGGAAGCTAAGACTGTACCCCAAGTGGTACAATCCTCTAATTGTGGTGTAATCCCCATGGTCAAGCAGATTGTTAATATTATGTGTTTTTCAAAAGGGGTAGTATTCAGGAATACCACCTCTAACTGTGTTATTTTCTGAGTTACCCAGAATGGCATTTGTTTGGATTTTGTGGGCATTTTGGCCATTACTACGTGTAATGCTTGTGGAGGGATATTAGTTGCTGTACTCTGAGATTGAGTTCCATTGGTTGCAACTGTTGCTGGTTGGACTGTGAATGTCCTCATGACGAATTGTGTCAAGTTTCTGTAGATTTTAATTCAATCTTTGTGTTGGATGAGTAAGTCTGCCTGTGGCATTGTGTCAATGTCAGGTTGAGGTGTGTAGGCTGCTGATATTGGCCATGTTGCTCCTGGTCTTCCTAACGGACCAAGCCTTACTGCTCCGCTTACGTGGGGTCGAGCACCATTAAACCAGTATTGGTGTTCTGGTACGTGAGTGGAATCTTCATGTCCTCAAATAAAAAATATTCCTCTAGTGCATCTCCGTCTGTATGGTAGTGAACTGTCTGCATTCTTGCATTGGCTGCTGGAAATGTAACTCACGAGTAGAATACCTCTGTATTGTCTGATTCGTGTGGTGTGCCTCAATCATGAAAGCTACTAAACCACCCCTAGCTTGTATACTATTGTCTAATAATTTCATGGTGATAGTATTACTGAAGTTAGGTGCAATTTGAATTGCGCCCACATCTTCTCTTGTTGAGAGGTGTCGATCCACTACTTCGTTATTATCACCCTCAGCTATTTTGAAACAAAGAAGTTTGTTCAAGGGAACTAGGATAAGGTTTTAGTGCACAATTTTAGGAACACCATGTCCTGTCACGCTTGATTAACCAGCAGCCAATAAAAAGGATCTTTCGCCTACTCAGCTGTGGCGGAGTTTGTGCCTACTCCAGACGTCTCTGGCGTTTTGTGAGTAGTTGTCTCTGAGAATAAGCGTGACTGAACTACTCAGATTCTACTGTTAAATAAGTACCCCACCAACATTGGTGGTGCCATGTCGTGTAGTCTCCATATTGCCCATACAAGATCTGAGCGTTTGGATAACATAAACTGTAGGTTTGGTGGCAGACTAAATCTGAGCATCCCCATCAGCTAGCTCACAGTGCCTCTATAATATCCTCTTATCGGGGAGAGAATAGTTTCTGGCAACCTCAGAACATGCCAACCCTGATCCCCTAGGATCGTGGAAACAATGTACTATCTTTCGCTCAGTCACTCGTTCTCACAGAGTTACACAGAAGCAACAGTTGGGCGTGTTTACAATAAGTATTTATTGCAAAGTTGTTCTTCTAGTGTATAATATATGTGCTGTGACAACCGTTAGACAGTAGCAGAGATATATGATCAGCAGTACAGTGAATATAAAAGGATGGTACAGTTCTACCATTTTGCAATAGTCATTAACACATACATGAATATAAAATGCATGATGAAAGAAAGCATGCGTACTCCTACAATGCCTATCTAGATTTACCTAAATGTACCTAGCCCGTCTACGCCCGTCCACGCCTGGACCGCGCCCAGCGCCATACCCCCTGGCCCCCGCAAACCGCACTCCTACCGCATTAAGTATGACGCAGCCACCCTCCTAGCCCTTAACACCGGATGCACACCCCATTGCTACGAAGCTGCCCCGGGACGTACACACGGGCCTTTCACCTGCCACTCCTGCAAATACACCAGCGTCAAGACCCTTACCACATCCACTAACGCCAAACACAGCTCCGACTCTAACCACCTGAAGTGCATTCTGCTGAATACCCGCTCGGTCCACAGACACGCCACCGAACTCTGGGATGTACTCGACACCATGTCACCAGACGTCGCCTTCCTCACTGAAACATGGATGAATGCATCATCTACACCCGACATCGCCATAGCCATCCCGGATAGTTACAAGATCATCCAAAAAGACCGCTCCATTCAGACTGGAGAAGGCATCGCCATCGTCCATAAGAACACCATCAAAATCACGACCAGCTCTGACGATAACCTTATCACCGCCAAACACCTCCACTTCCAGATCCACACGGACCCCAGAACCACACTCAGAGGCACCCTCCTCTACAGGCCTCCAGGAACACGTAAACAATTCACAGAGGACATCACTGACTTCATCAATCCTCATGCCCTCGCCTCCGAGAACTACATTCTACTAGGAGACCTCAACTTCCACCTCTAAAAGAAAAACGACAGCAACACCACCACCCTTCTGGACAACCTGGCCAATCTCGGACTCAAACAACTTGTTGACACCCCCACCCATGTAGCCGGGCATACGCTAGACCCAATCTTCACTTCCAGCAAACACATCTCCTTCGATCGCACCACGGCTCTCCACTGGACGGACCACAGTTGTGTTCACTTCAGCTACAAAACAACCTCGACCCACAACCCCCCACAACCTATTCCCCGAAGAAAATGGAATAAAATCTCCACCGACCAACTCCTCACATCGCTCAACCAAAAACCACCCGCCCTCTCATCGGACCCAAACCAAGCTGCCATCAAATTCAAACAATGGATCACTCACAGCGCGGACGAATTAGCACCCTTGAAAAACAATCTCACCAAACAAGACTGCAAAAAGGCCCCCTGGTTCAACGATGACCTTAAGAAATCCAAGAAACTATGCCGTACTCTCGAGAAAACATGGAGAAAAAACCCAACCGCAGAAAACATGACCACCCTCAAGACAGCCACCCGCAAACACCACCAGCTGATTCGATCCACCAAGAAATCAGCACTCAAGAATCGACTCGACAACAATGCCCATAACAGCAAGGAACTATTCAACATCGTCAAAGAATTTACCAACCCCACCGCAGCCTCAAACGACATCACTCCCTCCCAAGACCTCTGCGATTCGTTATCCTCCTTCTTCTACAACAAAATTGCCGACATATATAACGGCTTCGAAAACAATTCCAACGAACAATCCCCCCCACCCCCCTCAGAACATAACCCGCCCTCTAGCACTCTCAGCGCCTGGAACCCAATCTCCACCGAAAACACCATCCGCCTAATGAACTCCATCCACTCGGGCTCGCCAACCGACCCATGTCCCCACCACATCTTCAACAAAGCAGACTCCATCATCGCACCCCATCTCCGTGATGTTATCAACTGCTCCTTCAACTCTGCTACCTTCCCAGAAAGCTGGAAACATGCCGAAGTCAGCGCCCTCCTGAAGATACCCACAGCAGACCCCTCTGAACTCAAAAACTACCGCCCAATATCCCTCCTCCCTTTCCCGGCAAAAGTCATCGAGAAAGCCGTCAATAGCCAACTCGCCGCCTTTCTCGAATCCAACAACTCCCTCGATCCCTCACAGAACGGCTTTCGAGCCAGACACAGCACCGAAACCGCCCTCATCGCAGCCACAGACGATATCCGAACACTACTGGACAACGGAGAAACAGTGGCGCTCATTCTACTCGACCTCTCCGCCGCCTTCGACACAGTCTGTCATTGCACCCTCATACAACACCTCAACAACATCGGAATACAAGGAAAAGCACTGGACTGGATCATCTCGTTCCTCGCCGGAAGAACCCAGAGAGTAAGACTTCCACCATTCAAATCAGAGGCTACCGAGGTCATTTGCGGTGTACCACAAGGATCATCACTCAGTCCCACCCTCTTCAACGTTTACATGAGTCCACTCGCATCCATCGCGCGTCATCACAACCTTAACATCATCTCCTACGCTGACGACACCCAGCTGATCCTTTCCCTCACCAAAGACCCCAACACCGCCAAAACCAACCTCCACGAAGGCATGAAAGAAGTAGCCGCCTAAAACTTAACTCAGACAAAACGGAGGTGCTCATCCTAGGATCATCCCCCTCTGCCTGGGACGACTCGTGGTGGCCTTCAGCTCTGGGCTCAGCACCCACACCCACAGATCACGCACGCAACCTGGGCTTCATCCTAGATTCCTCACTCTCGATGACCAGACAAGTCAACGCCGTCTCATCCTCCTGCTTCAACGTACTTCGTATGCTCAAAAAAATCTTCAGTTGGATCCCCTCCGAGACCAGAAAGACTGTCACCCACGCACTAGTCACGAGTAGACTGGACTACGGAAACACCCTCTACGCAGGAATTACAGCCAAACTACAGAAAAAACTCCAACGCATCCAAAACGCATCAGCGAGACTCATCTTGGACATCCCTCGCCAAAATCAAATTACCGGCCACTTGAAAGACCTCCTCTGGCTCCCCGTCAACAAGAGAATAACATTCAGTCTCCTCACCCACGCACACAAGGCCCTCTACAAACTAGGGCCTGAATGCCTCAACTCTCGCCTATCCTTCTACACACCCACCCGCCAACTAAGATCCTCCAATCAAAGCCTCGCCGCAGTTCCGCGCATCCAAAGATCCACCATGGGAGGCAGATCCTTCTCCTACTTGGCTGCCAAGACCTGGAACTCACTCCCCACTCACTCCCCACTCACCTCCGCCTTACACAGAACCACATCTCCTTCAGAAAGGAACTTAAAACCTGGCTATTTGATAAATAGTGAACCCATCCCCAAGCGCCTTGAGACCCGCCGGGTGAGTAGTGTGCTATATAAATCCTTGAACTTGAACTTGAACTTGAATAATCCCTCTAGGTTTAGTCTAACATCATTACCTGAAGCAAGAGAGTATGGGATCCCATCCTGGTCTCAAGTTGGATACCCCGCAAGGGATTTTTAGACCACTGTAAACTGTAGTGTCTGCATGCAGGAGCCTCAGCGTCTCTGGTTAGTGTGTCGGCTGGGAAGTCTTGGTTCCTTCTAACTAATACTAGCAAGAGTTTCTGTATTTCTACAGAAAAGTATCTAGGGTTCCTTTGTCCCTTGTTTCTTGAATTAGCCATTGTTGGGTTTGAGGATGACGTATGGGATGAACATTGCACATATATATTATGCAGGTGGATGTAGCCCCTGCCTGGTTTCCAAGAACCCTTATGAATATTCATTCATACTCTGTCAGTCTAAAGATGAAATCATACAATGCTATTTTTCAGGAAAACCCTCCTTCTGCACCCAGGACTAGAACTAGGTAAAGGTTCAATCCTAAAGGGCTTGTTACTGTGTAGTGTAGGGGAGGTGATATAGGTGAAAGGGTATGATGTTACCCAGGCCTATATTAGAGTACCTATATGAAACATAACACCTGCTGTCCCCACACATCCCCTACTGCACACAGCCTGCCATGTACCTATTCTGCACTCTTGGCCGGGGCCTGAGCAAACCATTTTTGCTGTGTGCTGTGAAGGTTAGTTGCAGGTTTTGCATGGGCTTGCACTATGTTTTATTTGCTAGCTGCCACATTTCATTCAGATTCATTGATCAGAGCCAATGGTATTAGTGAATGAAATGAAACTTAAATTGCCATCCCATTTATCTTTACTTCCCCTGACAGATCTACTCAAAACTTGACATAAGCAACAGTAGACGAATACAATAATCATCTGCTAAATTTTGGGTGATTCATAAAACAGTGGCAAGTGGGTGAACACTTCTTTCACCCTCCCTTCATCCCTCCACCCCTGTTGGCCCTGCATAAAAATGAAAACACCAACACTAGGCTACACATGCTAAGTCTCTCCTGACTTTTGTTCATATACATCAGATAGTACCAACGTTATTAGTAAATCAAAAAATGTTGATGCTCTCATTGGCTCATCCCTCCCATTGTATTCCATGCAGTTGAAATTATATTATTTTCTGTTACTATCTTCATACTCATGTAAAGCCTCTGATACCTCTGCCAGCTCTAATAAACCTCTAAAACAAAATAAAATAAAATAAATTGGATCTGTACAAAACCTGAAATACCTATAATGGGTGAAACTTGCCAAATGCCTTCCACGTTTGATGCATATTCATCAAAAGGTGGTAAAGCTATTAGCAATTGAAAATTCTATTGCACCCTTTTTTATCTTTACCTCCCCTCCACCTCATGGATTGGCACACACCATGTGACATAAAAATTAAAGACCAAACCTTCTTCCTCATCTCTTACAGATTAATCGCACACTGGCAATATTGTTAGAAAATCAATATTTTTTTGCCCTGCTTTTTAACCTGACCCCCGATGCATCTGCAGAAACTTCAAAATACTAAAAGGGGCTTAAACGTGGTAGGTTCTTGCCAAATATTATGGCACCGTCATTAGTTTATATAAAATATTTTTGGCCCCCTTTACCTTGACCCCCTCAATTGGATCTTCAAGAAACCTAATACACTTGCACTGTATATAAATTGCTCACGAGTTCACACTCTTTACACAGATGTAGCACACAGTACGAAAGTAATAGAATAGAATAGAATAGAAGCCATTTGTAAAGCGCTTGGTTACAAAAAACAGAGTGTCCCCGCGCTGAAAACTGCAAAGAGGCACAGAGGAATGAACTCCGGGGGGTCAGCCGCGGGTAAAAAAGGAGGAGAGTTAAATGCGAGGGAAAAGGAAGGTTTTCAGCTTACCCCGAAATCTAATTTCGGAGGGTTCCATACGAATCTCGAGTGGGAGTTCGTTCCAGACCTTAGCAGCCAGATATCTGAACGAGGAGCCGCCCATCCTGGCTCTGGTGATTTTAGGTATTTTAAACAGCATCGTTCCAGAGGATCTCAAGTTCCTAGTGGGCCGGTGTATTGAGAGTAACCCATGAAGATATCCTGGACCGGTGCCATGGGCTATGCGGTGGGCAAAGCATAAAGCCTTGAATTTAATTCGCTCTTTGATGGGGAGCCAGTGGAGTTTGGACAAGGCAAATCTCCCTGAGGCTCTTCGAGGAAGTTTGAGCACAAGACGCGCAGCGGCGTTCTGAGCGCACTGGAGTTGATGAATACCTTTTTTGCTCAGGCCCAATAGCAAAACGTTCCCATAGTCCAGATGGGGAGTTACAAGGGCATGGACAATAGTCTTTCTGGAGTCCATGGGGAGGAGGTCTAATACCTTCCGAAGGACCCTCAGTACGCTGAAGCATTTAGTTGTGACTTTGCCAACATGAGGATTGTATGAAAGTTTAGAGTCCAATATAATGCCCAAGTTACGCACCGAAGCCACAGGACAAGGGGGGCTGCCTAATTCCGCAGGCCACCACATGTGAGACCATGCGGAAGATGATTTTCCTACCACCAGCAGCTCGGTTTTGTCGCCATTAAGGCGGAGACAGTTGTTGTTCATCCAAGCTGCCACGGAAGAGAGGCAGTTGGAGAAATTGGTGGCGTCTTCACTGTGGTCGGGCGTAAGCTTGAACATCAATTGGGTGTCATCGGCGTAACTGACAATGCCCACACCATAAGTCTCAACTATGCGAACCAGGGGTTCCATATAGATATTAAACAATGTGGGGCTCAAGCTCGAGCCCTGAGGAACCCCGTGGCTCGCATTTCTGAGAGAAGACCTAAAGGGGGGGCAGTGTATCTGAAAGTTCCTGTTAACCAGGAAGGACTCCAGCCACGCAAGGGCTGACCCCTTCACCCCCATACCAGAAAGCCGAGACAGCAGCGTTGAGTGCAGCACGGTGTCAAAAGCTGCACTAAGATCTAAGAGAACCAACGCTGCTGTCTCTCCCCCGTCCACTATATGCCTAAGACTCTCGGTGGAGAAGAGTAGGGCTGACTCCGTAGAGTATCCAGCTCTGAACCCTGATTGTGTGGGATGCAAGAGTGAGTGTTCTTTCAGATAACTCATGAGCTGCCTATTCACTATTTTCTCCACAATCTTAGCACAGAAAGGGAGGAGGGAGATAGGGCGTAGATTCTGGAAATGGGAGATGTGGATGTTGGCCTTTTTTTTTTAGGGGGATTATTTGGGCAGTTTTCCAGGCATCTAATACTTTGCATTCTTTAAAGGAAAGTGATACAATAAGACTGATATGCTCAATTATTGTAGACTCCATTACTCCTCTGCAGCGAGTCGGCGGGCATACATCGCTCGGAGAGCCCGATTGTATACTATTTACAATGATGAGTAGCTCTCGTTTCTCAGGAGTAGTAAAACATGTGAGACCTGAGGTCACCGTGTTGCTGTTATTAACTTCTGCAGATTTGCTAGAGGTGGACTCATCTTTTGTGAAGGTGGCATGAATTTTGTCAATTTTGTCAACAAAAAAATCAGCAATGGAGTCACACAGTTCTTTCGAGAGAGTATCTTGAGCTTCCAATCTAGTTGGGATCGTGAGTTCTTTATAAATAGAGAACAGTTCTTTTGTAGGGTTGTCCGCTGAATCAATTCTATTTTTAAGGTGACAGCTTTTTTCCGATCTCACTAATTTATGGTATTTATTTAGTTCAGTCTTATATAGTAGTTTATCCTCAAGATTGTAATGTTTTCTCCAGCTGCGCTCTAGAGTTTTACATCTGGCCTTGGCAAGTTTTAATTTTTCCGAAAACCAAGGAGCGGTTTTGGATTGCCTAGCCGGAGGCTTGGATGTCCAAGGTGCTATCTCATCCAGGGCTTTGGACAACCAATTTTCATAATTTTTCCAAGCTTCTTGAAGAGAGTTACTTTGCAGAGGGGGATTTTTTTGAAGAGCATGTCTAAAGGCTTCCTGGCTAAACTTTTTCCAATTTCTTCGTTTCAGGGAAGGAGGTTTAAAAAATCTATTTTCTATGGGTGTATTAACAACCTGGAACGGGATGACAAAATGGTCTGACCAGATTATTTTGACCGGAGGGAAGGTAGTAATGTCCTCCCAGTTGGCAAAAATGGGATCCAATAGGTGGCCGTGTTGGTGTGACGGGGCAGTAGATTGTAAATTCAGCCCTAATGACGCCAGAGCTATTGCTACCTCCTGTGCCTCCTTACATTCCCTGTCGTCAAAATGGAGGTTTAAATCACCTAAAATGATAAACTTTTTGTAGCGGAGAGCTGGCTGCGTAATAAAGTCCAAAAGCTGACTATCAAATTGTACAGCTGCTCCAGGCGGACGATATACCAACAGACCATTAATAATGTGTCTAGGTCCAAGTTTGATGGCAAATAAGCCGCTTTCGCAATGCAGTATAGTGGCTTTTGTTAGGGTGCATTCTAATTCCACCTTATGAATGAGGGCTATCCCACCCCCTCTTTGTTTATGTCTGTCTAACCGAAGTAGACAGTAGCCAGGGGGGATTGCTTCAAGAGCTTCCGGGGAAGAATCCTCATCCAACCACGTCTCGGTAAGAAAAAGCACATCAGGCTTATTAGTGGTTAATAAATCATATATTTCCAGTTTGTGTTTTTTCATTGATCTGCAATTTAATAATAGCGTATTGGGTTTAGCTGTATCCTGTATGTTTATCTTAGGAGATTGAAAGATCTGATTACAAAAGTCGCAAGCGGTCGGGAATCGATCGGCTTGATAGATGTGATCACAGCAATTGGCCCCTTTTGAGCGTAGGAGACGAAGCTCCTGCTTGGTGTATTGCATATGGTACCTTACCGGTTCCATGATGTCAGAAGGTAACAGGGGACTAAGGGGAGTCGCCCCGCGCCCCGGTCTGTCGCGGACGGGCGCAGACGGGCTGGACTCTGGCTTGCCTCCGGCGCGATAACAAACGCCGTTTGTTTTTATGCCGGCGTCTCTCGCCCCCAAGGGAGAAACTTCCCACCTAAGATGGCCGCCGCAATAGCTCTGCTCGGATCTCGGTTCGAAATAGCCCTAAATCGGCCGGAACCTCAGGATAAAGGCAGTGCTACGTGAGGTGAGTAAATACAATTCCAAATGCAAAATAAAATTAGTGTCTTCACCAGAAATCGGTGCTGACACCAGACGTCGCGCTAATTCTGCGCGCTAGTGCAGGGGGGAATGACACAGAGGGAAAGTGCTTAAAAATCGGTATTTTTAAAATAGCAGCAGGAGATAATAGTACAGCGCCCGGCTCAAGCCTCAGGCGACCTAAGCAGTGATCTTTGCAAGATTGTCCTTTTACTGTTTTTATGCCGGCGTCTCTCGCCCCCAAGGGAGGAACTTCCCACCTAAGATGGCCGCCGCAATAGCTCTGCTCGGATCTCGGTTCGAAACAGCCCTAAATCGTCCGGAACCTCAGGATAAGGCAGTGCTACGTGAGGTGAGTAAATGCAATTCCAAATGCAAAATAAAATTAGTGTCTTCACCAGAAATCGGTGCTGACACCAGACGTCGCGCTAATTCTGCGCGCTAGTGCAGGGGGGAAGGACACAGAGGGAAAGTGCTTAAAAATCGGTATTTTTAAAATAGCAGCAGGAGATAATAGTACAGCGCCCGGCTCAAGCCTCAGGCGACCTAAGCAGTGATCTTTGCAAGATTGTCCTTTCACTGTTTTTATGCCGGCGTTTCTCGCCCCCAAGGGAGGAACTTCCCACCTAAGATGGCCGCCGCAATAGCTCTGCTCGGATGTCGGTTCGAAACAGCCCTAAATCGGCCGGAACCTCAGGATAAGGCAGTGCTACGTGAGGTGAGTAAATACAATTCCAAATGCAAAATAAAATTAGTGTCTTCACCAGAAATCGGTGCTGACACCAGACGTCGCGCTAATTCTGCGCGCTAGTGCAGGGGGGAAGGACACAGAGGGAAAGTGCTTAAAAATCGGTATTTTTAAAATAGCAGCAGGAGATAATAGTACAGCGCCCGGCTCAAGCCTCAGGCGACCTAAGCAGTGATCTTTGCAAGATTGTCCTTTCACTGTTTTTATGCCGGCGTCTCTCGCCCCCAAGGGAGGAACTTCCGACCTAAGATGGCCGCCGCAATAGCTCTGCTCGGATCTCGGTTCGAAACAGCCCTAAATCGGCCGGAACCTCAGGATAAGGCAGTGCTACGTGAGGTGAGTAAATACAATTCCAAATGCAAAATAAAATTAGTGTCTTCACCAGAAATCGGTGCTGACACCAGACGTCGCGCTAATTCTGCGCGCTAGTGCAGGGGGGAAGGACACAGAGGGAAAGTGCTTAAAAATCGGTATTTTTAAAATAGCAGCAGGAGATAATAGTACAGCGCCCGGCTCAAGCCTCAGGCGACCTAAGCATATAATACACAAATAAAAATGTTATTGCCCCCCCCCCCCCCTTCAAATATGCCCTTTTTATGAATTGGCACTCAACTTCAAAACATGAAATAGCAAAAGAAAATGAATTATTCCTAGCCTCAGCTAAATTTTATGCAGATTTATCACACATTACGAAACGTATTAGCAAAAGGACTCTTTATTTTGTCCCGACTCCCCTTTTTAACTGTCCACCTTCCTTAAGGGAAATGCACAGGTTTGAAAATACAACTACTAACTTGAACGTACTAAATATCAGCCAGATTTCCGGCATAATTGTCAATTCGGGAGAGGATGTATCCTTATGGGTAGAACGGTTGACCTTGGAGCTGGGGAACCGGGTTTGAGTCTTGGCAACGATGCTCCTCCTGTGATTCTGGACAAATCACTTACAGCCTGATTCATCAAGCTAAATTGCACTTGCAAAGGGCAAGATTCTCAGAATCTTGCCTTTTGCGAGTGAAATTTTTGCATTTGGGATTCATCATCCCAAATGCAAAATTCGCTATTAAAGAATTCGCACATTTGCGAAGAATTGCATTTAAGGAATCTCTATTTGAGATTCCTTAAATGCAATTCATGAATCATTTTAAAATTGCGAAATTGCAATTTTGGGCCGCTATTTACCGAGAGGTCAGACCTCTCGGTAAATAGCAAAAACTTAGAAAAATGCATTTAAATGCATTTTTCTAAGTTGCATGTTACACACACACATGTCCTTTGGACATGTGTGTGCGCAACACCAATGTAGATTACATTTCAGGGGTGCTACAGGGTGTCCTTTGGACACCCCTGCACCCTTGAAATCGCATCCTTATTTGCGATTAGCTAATTGCTAATCGCAAATAAGGAATAACTCCCCATTCATTTCTATGGGCCGGGAATGCATGGGGAGTTATTCCTTATTTGCGATTAGCAATTTGCTAATCGCAAATAAGGAACATGTAGGAATCGCAATATTTTTTGCAATTCCTACATGAATCCCGTTTTGCAAGTCCTTATTAGCGATTCCTTATGATTCGCTATTAGGGGCTCGCAAAACGGGAGAATGATGAATCAGGCTGTTAATTTCCCTGTGCCTAACAAAAAAAAGGAATGTGTCCTTGTGTAACGAAACAGCTGCTCATGTAAAGGCACTCTGATATATCGGTCTAGTTCGTGCTATATAAAACTCTAAAAAAAAATAAAAAACTGTGCTTAAGTAAGTCAACAAAAGTGTTTTCTTACTGCCAAGACATACAAAAGTATTACGGATTGATATCCCACCCTGCACCTTTTTTCAATGTAAATATTTAAAAAAACTATTGAATGGATTTCCACAAAATCAAACAGGCATGGTTTTTGTGTAAAATCTACTTTCATGCTTAGTTTGGGGAAAATCAGTTTAGCAATTTTTCTCTATCTTTAAGCTGGGTCTGGTGGCTCAGTGGACTAATGCGTCTACTGCAGGGGCCTGTGTTTGACCTCATGGTAGCGTTCACATCCCGGTAGGTCCATTCAGCTTTCATCCTTCTGAGGTCAATAAAATCAGTACCGTTGGGTAACAACAAAACATCTGTTATTCAGCGCCTAGTTACCTGTAGTGGTGAACATGCACTTTAAAAATACTTATGTTTAGGCAAAAGTTTCTTTAGCAGCTAAAAAAGAAAGTTATACAACTTTTCACACCTCTCTACCCCTTTACTTTATTTCCAGTCGACGGACCTTCATGAAACTTACCAGTTTGAAACTTGGCTGGATGTTTAGTAAACTGGCATTTTTTTTATATATATATCTCTTTATTAAGTTTAATAAGGTACAACAAATAAAAAGACAGTGCAGCATACTTATGGGTCCCTCCGGGGCAGCCCAACAATGTAATACCTGTACATCAATAAGACACAGTGAAAATACCACAACAATCCCTCATCAATTTTGGGGAGTATCCAAATTTTGATTTTCGGGACACCCATGATTTTCTCATACCACAATATGAATGACACTCTGACCAGATTTTCTCACATGTCTGTGGGCACCCTCTGCCCAAGTATAAAGTTTTTTTCAGTCAAAATGCACCAGTCCATATCTTGTTCCCACCCCATCACAATTGGAACCTGTGCGGCACCCCACATGTGTGCTATGTTGTGCTTTGCCACTGCCAAACCCAAGCATAACCATATTTTGCCATATCTCGATGGTCGGTCATCCTCCCATATATCCTCCCATATATTCAAAAGGCATGTTTTGATGGAGTCCAGTATACCCACACCCAAGACCTTTCCAGTGAGTTTCTGTAATGCCCACTAATATGGGCGTATCACCAGGCAGGCCATAGCATATGGAAGAATGTGCCCTTCTCCCCACAGTTCCAAAGGCATAGTTCCGTAGGGCTACGGTTCATGGCATTAAAGGCAGTGCGAGAGTAGTATGAGTGATGTAGGATGCATAATTGAATTAAGTGGAACCCCACATTGAAAGCCACCTCCCGAAAAGCCCCCATGGCTTTTTCCCACTCGTCATTCTCGAAGTCTCCAATATCAGCCTCCCATTTTGTCCTTAGTGTGGCGAGGGTGTCAGGCGAATTATTATCTAAATTCTTATATATGAGTGAAATGGCTTTTTTGGGTAATGTTCCTTAAGGAGTCTGTCCTCCAGTGGTGGGCATTCCGGGACCAAAGTGCATCTGGGAATATGTGTCAGTAATGCATGATGAAGTTGGTATTTGAAAGACTCTGTGGGTGCCAAATCATATTGGGCTTGCATGTAGGCCAGACTGAGCATAGAGTCCAGTTTCCAAACATTCCCCAATGTGGTGACACCAATCAGTCTCCATTTTGTGGACCCTTTTAGCCATCCCACTTCCCTGAGAAGTTCACTGGACCATAAGTGGTCATCTGGGTTAGCTTCCCCTCCCACCCCAAAAATGGTGTCACCCTCTTCCACATCGCGCTACGGACAGTGTCTGAGGCTGAAGCCCACTAGTGCTAGTTGAGCTATACGGTACCCCAAGGTAACCTGGGTCTTGCATCGAAAATCTCTCCAGTCTGAACGCTGGGTCATTCCGGGTGGCAAACAGCCAATTGTTAACCACCGCCAGATGTGTGGCCCAATAATAATTTCTAATGTCAGGGAGACTGATCCCCTCAAAATACACTCCTAGCATGAGTTTAGGGAGGGCTATGCATATTGGGCGCCTATTCCACAAAAGCAAGAGGAGAAGAGACTCCGTCTTACATAAAAACTCCTTGAGTACCCGATATTGAGTATTTTCAGATGGATTAGGAGCTTATCACAATTGATGGTATACCCAGAATGTCATCCAAAAATCTGAAGTTTTTGGGTTAACCTGGTGATTGTCATGGGGGGATCAGTAACATAAAAGAGAATATCATAGCCAAGGTTACCCTCAATTGATGCCCTGCATAAATGGATCCTGACAGACACACGCCATCAGGTGTTTCAAGGCCAGGGCAAAGATTAATGAGGAGAGGGGACATTCCTGCCTTTTTCACCTACGAAGGGTAAAATTGCGGAAGATCATCCCCTTTACCGTAACATGGGCCATGGAATCATTGTACAGCAAATGCATCCAACCTCTAAAGTTGGGAGCGAACCGCATTCGTTCCAGCACCCCAAACATATAAAGCCATTCCAGAGCATTGAATGCCTTGGAGGTATCCATTGACAACACCATTGTGGACACCGTCTCGTCCTTAGACCCCACCATGACCCCAAAAAGTCTTCGAATATTCAACCGTGTTCCTCTAATTGGCATGAAGCTGGACAGATCTGGGTGGACGAGGAGTGTTATTAGCTGATGGAGATGATTAGCCAATAGCTTGGCCAGTAGTTTTTTCTTTACATTCAGGAGGGAGACAGGCTGGTATGAGCTGCATCTGTCCCAGCCTTGTTTAGTACTACAATTGTTGCCTGCCATTGATCCTCCGGAAGGTGACCCATGGCTCACGCCTCCGATCCCATGTTCAATATATGGGGTTCTAACTTATTGGCCAAGCGTTTGTAGAGTTCTATGGGTAAGCCATTAGGGCCCATTGCTTAACTGGAATTGAGGGTATGCAGTGCCTGGCCTATTTCATGTGTGTGTATGTCTACTTCGAGGAGTTGCTTATGGTCCTCTGTAAGTTGAGGGAGATTTATTTTGACCAGAAAGTCTCTAATGTCAGAGGGAGTGCATCCTGTTTTACTGGAGTAGAGGTGTTCGTAATAATCAGCAAATGTATCAGCTATTTCCTCTGGATCTGATTGAGTGTCCCCATTCTCATCGGTGATCTGCAGAACCCATCCACTTATGTGGTCACACTTTTCTAACCAAGCCAGCATCCTTCTTGTTTTATTGCTGATGTCATACAGGCGTCGTTGGGAAAATATGTGGGATGTCTTTACTCTTTCTTCAACTAAATCTCTGTATTCCTTTTGTTTAAATCTGAGGGAGTGCAGTCTCTCCACATCTGACCCCATCTGATCCAGGGCCAATATCTCCGACCCCAGGGCCCTCCCACCCCCACCATCAGGCAGTATGGCTCACCCCAGATAACTGTCTTATATGCTTCCCAGAGTGTCAACTTGGAATCCACACAAACCGCACTGACCTCAAAGTAGGAGACTGTAGGCAGTCCTAATTTATGCATTAGTGTCTTTTCTGTGAGGCGGCAGGCGGTAATAGCACTGGTCCCTAAGGTCTAGTGCATTGTCCCCATATCTCCAACCACCCAGGGAAGTGGTCCAATGTCGCCCTAGCTCAGTTACATACATCAGAAACCTGCATCATATGAATGGATTGGGTAAATAAGTAATGTAGTCTATAGAGACTGTGGTGCACTGTGGAGAGGAATGTAATTTGCCGTGCTATCAGGTGGGGAAGACGCCAAATGTCTATCAGGCCCATTGCTGCAACAAGCTAGTGTAGAGTCACAGTGGGTTGAGTGGGACTGAGAATGTCAGACCGCATCATCAGATAATGTGGCATTAAAATCGCCACCCATTACTAAAGTCCCTTCAGGCATCTGGAGCAGGAGGTCACCCATTCCCAGTAATGTGAGGCGTTGGTGTTGGGGAGGAATTTATAATAAAAACAGGTTAATGGAGATTCTCCCCCACGTGCCTAACTGGGCGACATGCTTCCACTTATGTGGGATAAACGGGACAGAATTCTTAATTAGAATTCCCACCTCTCTACAATCACTCGTTTTTCCCGCATGTGCAATCATAGTGTAGCCCCCTCTGGACATAGCTCATCTAATAAAACTATGCCTGGGCCATGTATTTTGATAAATTGGAGGATCATTCCCCTTTTGATCCTGTCACCCAGCCCATTTACATTCCATGAAAGCATTTTATGTCCGGCATTGCGGTCAGGGGTCATAGTAGCGCTGAGCATAGTGGGTCATAGCACGTGTCACCTTGAGTACTGCTGGGGCCCCAGGAGTCATCACTAATCAATTGACTATTCCTGCACTGTAATTTGAAAAGGATACACCCTATGTCAAAAGTAAATCCACCCTCCTTGCTACCCTGCATGGCGGGAGCCAAACTACCTACCCATCCCCAACTAACAAGGTGCCTGTCGTTAGATGACCGATTTGACTGCTTAGAAAAAAAGACTTGATACTATGGGTGCCCACCTAGATGTTCATGAACGTTGTCTGGACACTGCAGAGGGTAGGGTCTCTAATTTTGAGGTTGGGGCTGCGCAGTCTAGATCTGTTTGGTAAAGAGGCTTTCATTCCAAGGTTTCTGGTTGAACGGGCGCATCATTCATTTGGTCCTCGTCCTGGCCTGGGTGCCCCATCTAGACCAATTATCACTCGTCTATGGAAGAAATGGAGAAACCTGGGTCTAAAGTATGGCATGCTTTACCCAAATCATTTGTGAGTCAACATAGCGGGGAAGTCTCAAGTGTTTGAAAAGCCATCCAGGAATTCTGTCGAGACTTCAAAAGAATCGGGGGCTCACAGGGTGGGTCCACTGCTGGCATGTCTCCATCGCAAAGTGTCTCGGCGGCCAGCATTGAGTTGTTCACATCAGACTGACTGGCCTCAATGCATGTTACCTTGTGGAATTTCCAATCTTTTTCTTTTCTCCTCCTCTATCCAATGTGGATATGGAGCACTAACACAATTGCTTTAGGGACTGTTGATGACTTCATGAGTCAAGCGGATTGACGAGGCATTGCCTCCCCCCTGGTGTTTACCACCTTTTAATGGGTTCACTGTTTGAAATGCATAAGTTTTATTACTATTCCTCATTATGTGGGGTGTTTGATGTTGCATGTTTCATATCATTCAAGGGGAAATGTCCTTGCGATTGGGTATGCAAGGATGGGTGGGGGAGTGGGAGGGGATTCTATGTCGTTTGTATAATGACTTACCATGATTTATCTACCATCAGTATAAAAGATGCACTATTCCACATAATGCACAGTTGGATATGATGTTGGATGTTTTTCGCAATGCCACATGATTCTATGTTAAAGCACAATGATTTGTCACTACTTACTTGGAATGTCAGAGGGCTAAATGATACTAGGAAATGCAAATAAGTTTTACACAACTTGCAGAGACACAAGATAGGTATTGCCTTTCTTTAGGAAACTCACCTGCCAAAAGCTACAACTACAACCTTTGCTGCATCCAGGGTCCCTTACAGATACTTCGCTAACTATAGCTCTAATGGTAGAGGTGCAGCTATACTTATACACAAACAGTTTTCCTTTCAATACTTAACAACGCGGGCTGACAATGATGGACGCTATTTTATTGTTGTGGCACACCTTATGAGGTGCAAGATTGCTTGTGTTAGCCTGTACGCACCGAATATTGATGACTCAGATTTTTTCAGGGCTATACATCCACAAATATTACAACTAGAAGCAGACCACATATGTTTTGCGGGGACTTCAATATTTTATTAGCTCCGGTAAGGGATAGTACATCTACGGCAGCTGACTTTAAACACTGCGCTAGCCGTGCTTTGCTAGAACTCTGTGCTAAGCTGAACTTATTAGATGTCTGGAGCCACTGTCACCCTGTAAGAATTGACATATATCCATTGCTCTTCTACGCACCACACCTGGACGCGGCTAGACTACTGGCTTGTGTCCCTTTCCCTGGTCGCTTGGTTCAGGGCGGCCCAACACCTGCCCAGAACACCTGTGGTTATGTCCCTTAGGCTTCCAATATCGGTGGGGTCTGAGAGGCAATGGAGGTTTCCCAGTCAGGTAGGATAGAATGGGGACCCCCTCTCAGGATAATATCAGGTCAGGGAGTAGAGGGGAAAAGAAAAACCAAAACAACTGAAAGACTCCCTCTTGACCTATAATACTTTTATCACGGGAATTATCTCTCAAACACAAGGCATACACAGACCGTATCAACACTTATTTATGAATTTTACTCATTTTATTTCATTTTTCTGTAAAAAACTTTTTTCATTTCTTTGTGTCATTTTTTTCCAACAGTTATGAAATGTGCATTATTCAAAGAAACTCAAAGTGAAATTCATACAACACAGTAGGGCCATAAATGTATCTCATTGATTGTACAGAATTCATGTATTCTAAGAATAAAAACAATTATACAAAACCAGGTAGAGAGCCACACACATACTCATGCATACTTCCTAAACATACATGCCATCAAAAAACAAACATTAAACATCCTAACACATTGTATCTGTTGTCAAGTATGTGACCAAGGTTATTAGATCTAGAAATGAACACAATTGGTCGACGTGTTTTGGTGGAAAAAGCAGCAGTAAGGACCACCTTCTTCAGGACCAGCCAGAAACAATTCGGTATAGGATCTTTAAACCTGGATTCGAATCTGAAAAAATATACATAACAAAAGCTATTTACCAATATGCCTTGTAATTATTTATTTATTTTCATTTGACACAACAGAATGGACCACCACACACACTCAGATTCACACAACCTCACACCACAGTGTGTTACCTTATAGCCCAAGAGCAGCGTGTATTATCACAGTGTCTCAAAAAAACCTTTCTATTCACAAAAAGTTTCTCGCCCTAACTCATAAGCTAAAAGGGTAGTGAGTTAATTACCTTTTTAATAAGTGTGCAGAAACAAATTCATAGTCATCCTGGGTTGCAACCCCACACAGCACGATCTAATGTGGGAAGGACACAACCAATTCTAGTGACCATCAATTTTAACAAATACCTCAACAAGAAAAATCAGTTCTATTACTTAATGGGGATATAAGACCAACTTTGATTACCTGAAGTATCTACTAAATGTACAAAGTATCGAGGAACACCATATTCAAGCTCGTCTTATCGGAGCGCAAGAAGCACCCATGCCCGTGCTAGTCACTGCTAAACCTTGACTACAAACTATTGGCTAAATTGATAGCATTACGCTTAGCACTACTTATAAACAATATAGTAAGACATCTGCAGGAGTGACACTTACATCAAGGGTTCCAATTTACTACTGGGCCCGTGTTGATATCACTATATGCAGATGATTTAATCCTGTACGTTCGTACACCACAGGAAAATTTGGACCCTTTAGTTAGAGACGTTATCAGATTTGGGGCCTTTTTGGGCTTAGCCAATAACTAAGTATTTGGGAATTGATCACAGCAATACACACCTTAGAACAACAGGTAGTAGGCTGGATTAACCTCCCTCTCTCACTGGCCGGCAGAGTGTCCCTTATTAAAATGATAGTACTTCCCAGGTACCTGCACCTGTTCTAAAACATACCAATTCCACTCCCATACAAATTCTTTATGACACTACGCTCTCATCTCATTAGCACTCACATGGGGTGGTAAAACTGCAAGAGTTAACTGGGACACTGTGACTCTACCATTTGAAAGGGCCGGCCTGGGGTCCTGCACTTTCAAATATATTACTTAGCGGCACAGTATAGTTTTGCGTATTCACGGTACTACCCTGATGCCCGCATACCTTACTCCAAATTGGAGCCTGATCTTGTGAATCCGACCCCACTAAACACTGTACTACCCAAGGGCTTCCCCAGAGACCCTGTTGATATTCAAACCATCTCCACGACTAGCTGGGTGTGGCAGAAGCTAGCTACAGTCAACGGGGGCACAAGTTATACTCATCATTCATCTCACTCGCGAACAATGCATGAGTGCCCATCACTGCACAAAAGATAGTCCAGAAGACACTCACTACATATTCACTAGTAACCTGTGGCAATCTTTTTCCAGGCGGACAGATGTTCCACCTGACAGAAGTTGCTAGATTCCACAAAGCGCCTTTCATGGACCGATTCATATTGAACAGACTGTACTGTGTACTTAGAGCACTATTGACTGAATTCCCCCTAGAACCAGAATCATATTTGCCTTTGATGATCCTGATTACAAGCGCACAGGGAGATCACTAAGCATGGGCGGATCTAGCGGATCTCGCGTACGTGAATTTGCGTATTTACGGATACGCAATCCGCAAAATCCGCGAACTCTCGCGGATTTGCGGATTTTTGTGTTTTTTATGTTTGCGAGGATTTGTGGACCAGTTCGCAATTGCGAACTTACTTGTCGGCTCGCAACGGCCGCAACTATGTTGTTTCTACGTCTGGTTTATCATCACAGGTTCACAGCACCCTCTGTTTCACCACTGCCACCCTCTGGTACACCCATGCCACCCTCTGGTACATCCTCACTGCCACCCATTAGGTTTGTTTATCACTGTAGATTATGGGGGTGAAAAAAAGCAAGGACACCTGCCCTGCTTCAACTGCCATGAATTAATTTGGGGTTGATTAATGTGTCAGTGATTTTGAAACTTCCAGTCTGGCTGGCACCTGCTTCCTTCCTTATCTGTAATTTGCTTTCTGTTGCAGTGAAAGCAAGCACACCTGCCCTTCTTCAACTGCCATGAATTAATTTGGGGTTGATTAATGGGTCAGTAATTTTGAAACTTCCAGTCTGGCTGGCACCTGCTTCCTTCCTTATCTGTAATTTGCTTTCTGTTGCAGTGCAATTTTTTTTCACATGACCTTTATGTTCTACTTGTAGCTATTCTATGAGCCTGCTGTTTGGGTCATAGCAGGGTCATAGAATAGTTGCAAATAGGCAACTGAACTCTGGAGGGGCCCCTCAGGAAGCACTAGAGTGAATGGTTACTAATGTTAAGTTTGAACTTTTGCACCTGCTGATTGCTTTCAGTTTTGCAAAAATCGTTTTTCTGCAATTTCGCGCGATTTGCGGGGCGCGAATCCGTGCGAGATCGATTTCGGAAGCCGCGAATTCGTGCGAATACACTATTTTTTTTTGCGGCGTGTATGTTCGCGTGATTTTGTGCGTGTTCGCAAGGCGCTTGTAGCGATACGTTTGCAAAGTTACCCTAGCGGTCGTACACGGGCGCGGCCATCTTGTTTGCGTGACCTAATTTCGTTTCCGCTCGCTATGTGTAATCTCGCAAAGTGTGCGGCTCGCTAGTACAATTTCGCACGTGATCGCGAGGAAAATCTCGCGCGAACTTACCCACGCGGTCGTGAACGGGCACGGCCATCTTGTTTCTCATTCATTGCTATGGTTCTGGGCATGCTTTTTGTATCCTCTCTGAATCTCTGCCATCCTTTGCTTGTTTGAAGTTTTTTTGAGCTATTTTACTTATTATCTATCCCTCTATTTTTCTAGCTCTATATTTTTGTGTTTTCTGCTACTTTTTGTTAATTTTAAACTACTTTTTTAAACTCTTTTCTTTTCTTCTTCCCTATTCTATTTCTTCTTTATTATTTAACTTCATTTCTGCCCAGACCATGGTAAAGGGAGCCGGGAAGCATCCTGAGAAGGGGAAGGGTCCCGCACCCCGTGCCCGGCTCCCGTGCGGGCGTTTGAGGGGGGGAGACAGTGACAGCCCGGGAGATTTTTAGTGTGGAGGAGGTGGCCGCACTAATATTCCACGTCCAGCGCCGCCTCCCCAAGACCATCCTGGGAGGCGGCAAGATCGCAACCGGCTACGGCATCCGGGAGCGCCGGAAGCGGTGGGAGAAGGTGTGCCGGGCCATGTTTAAACTCTCTGGGGTCCGGCGCACTTATAACCAGGCCACCCACCGCTGGACGGATGTCATGGACCGGGAACGCGACTTGCTGGACGCGCTCGGCGTAGAGGTCCCCGGGCTTGGTGAGTAGTAGTAGCTATTTCTAGCTATTTCATCACTACTCTGTTTTATCCGGCTCTGTTATTTGCAAATCTTTGTTCCTTACCAAGAGCAATAATGCTGCAGATTACATTGTAGGTAAATTATATTTCAAAATCTTCTATGCATTTCAGGTGCACTGCTCTCCTTCTCAGTAGCCTTGCTACTATGCTTATTTCTTTTTTATTTTGTGTTCATTTCATTGGCCTGATAAATTATGTATGAGTGTAGTGTAAAGAACTGCGTAATGCTAGACACTAAGGGTCATATTTTCAATTACCGGCGCATCCCTGCAAAGTAGCAGGGATGCGGCAGTAATTGTGCGCCATGCCACCACCACCACCCATGGGCCCAAAACGTCACAGAAGCCTTACGCATCTGTGCCGTAAAGGCGGCGCATTGCTGGAGTTGCGTGCCAACGATGGCGCAGCTCCAGCAATGCTCTGGGGTGCCCTATCTCCCCAATGCTGCATCAAGCCGTACGTCGGCTTCAAGCAGGCGCAGGGTTTCAGTCACGCATCATTGTCCTAAAAGTGACTGATTGACATCTTGTAGATTTCCCTCAGCCACTTTTAGGATTCAATCCTGCGCAGGAACGACCTCCCTTGCGCCGGAACGCCCCCTGATGGCCTCCTGACGGACTGCTGCCTGCCAGGCCTAGGCTAACCTTTTTAGTAGTCTGTTTAGTGAGTTACATAGGAACTTTCAAAGTCAACGGTCCGCAAATCAGGCAATACGAATAACGTAGTAGTATACCACATGAGATTGGTCAATATATCCCGTGGAATAGTTGTCTATCTATTTGCTATTTCGCCAAAATATTTTGTTATTGTTCTTTTGAAATGTTTGATTTGGTTGACAAATATCATCCTGTTTTCTGGTCTTTCTTTCTTTCATGTTGTACATCAGCTTCCCCCAGGGGCAAGAGGACACAGGAGGAGGAGGAGGGTGCTGTTCAGGAAGATGCAGGCCAGGATCGGGCAGGCGAGGGCTCCTTTGCTGGCCCCAGTAAGTTTTAATTTTAATATAGAGTACCTATTTTTTCCTAGCGTTCCTCATTCGATTTTTTCTAATTCGTCTTTGATCTTCTTGTAGACTGGATCTAAAATCTTATCCTGCCTCGACTATGACTCCCTGTGGTATTACTAGATTATTCTTATTAGTCTGTCTGTGTAGCTAACTAAGATTGCCCATTTGGCAATTCCATTGGACTCCCATTCTAGTCAGCAATAGCTCTATGCACTGAGTGCAGTCCTCTGGGATTGTCCATAATGTCTTTTCAAGTCTTCTAAATGTTTATGCTTTGACAATTGCCAACAATAAAAAGGTGAATGACCACCAAGAAAGAATAACATACTACTTTACTTTTGGTTTGGATAGGAGGACAATCCATTCTACTACTGTTGCAGGGACAAATCTGCACAAACCGAACTATGAACACTAAATAGTGCATTGTTTATCAATTAAAATAGGCGCAGGTAGACTTTCTTTCCACATACCTCAGTGATATCAGACTTTGAAGAACCCCCAATCTCCTTACTGACTAGATAGTGTGGCAGAGTTTGTTTTATGTTTGTTTTATTTACTTATTAAGCGCGGCTGTCACCCCAAGGGTATCCTGGCGCTGAGACTGCAACTGTCCTGCTGGCGAACTATCACTACCTAAGTTTTAGGGAATAGAAAGGTTTTAAGATTCTTTCTAAACGAGGTAAGATCTTGTACACCCCTCAGCGCCAGCGGGAGAGAGTTCCAGAGTGTCGCAGCCGCGAAACTAAATGCACGCCCACCCATCCTCACTCTATTGACCCTGGGAACTGTGACTAGGAACGCCGAGGCAGATCTTAAAGGTCTGGCAGCACAAAACCAGGAAAAAAGGTTTTGAAGCAAAATTGGCCCCTGTCTATGCAAAGCCTTAAAGACAAGACAGAGAGCTTTGAAACAAATTCTCTCTTGGAGGGGCAGCCAGTGAAGGTCTGCTAGAGCACCCGAAGAAGAGGCAGAGCGAGGGCGGGATAGGGCCAATTTAGCTGCCATATTTTGAACCCTCTGCAGCTTTCGGATCAGTGTTTTTGGGGCTCCCAGGAGTAGTGCATTGCAGTAATCTAATCGACTAAGAATAGAACTGCGCACTACTTCTGCCCTTACCTCTTCAGGAAGAAGTGGTAGGATCTTGCGTAGGGCACGAAGTAAGCCCATACAGCCCGCTATAGTTCTATTCACCGAGGCATCAAGCTGCAGATTGGGTTCGAATATGACTCCCAGATTTCGGGCCGATTTAGCCGCCTCCACCGTACCTGGAATAGATGTCGGCCAGAAATCATCCGGGAGCGGGCGGGGGGTTCGATCTAAAGAGCAATGGAGAACCTCTGTTTTGGAGCCATTGAATTGGAGCGAGTTGACTCGTAGCCATTCCGCAGTAGCCGACATGCAGCGATGGAAAATGTCACTCGATATTGCCCTGGTACCCTCAAATGAAAATATCAATTGGGTGTCATCGGCATAATTGATGACAGAAATGCCGAATGACTTTACCAGGGCAACCAGGGGGCGTAAGTATAGATTAAACAAGATCGGACTAATCGCCGATCCTTGTGGAACACCCTGAGTCACATGCTGCACGGCGGAGCGAAAAGGTGGTAATGCTACTGCCTGCTGCCTGTCGCTGAGATAAGATGTTATCCATCTCAAAGCCAGGTCAGTGACTCCTGCACTCCGGAGGCGGTCCAATAGTACTGCATGGTTTACCGTGTCGAACGCGGCCGACATGTCAAGCAGCACTAGAAATGCTGACTTTCCCATGTCGACACGCGTTCGAAGATCGTCCAACACGGCAACCAACGCAGTCTCTGTGCCATGAGCTGGCCTAAAGCCGAACTGTGACATATCCAGGCCGGCGTTGCTTTCCAGAAAGTTGGACAGTATTTTTGTGACCCACTTCTCCACCACCTTAATAATAAAAGGAAGGAGCGAAATAGGCCTATAGTTGGCCGGGCTTAAAGGGTCCAAAGTGGCCTTTTTAAGCAGTGGTGTGACAGTTGCCATCTTCCAACTATCTGGCACTGTTGCTGTATTCAGTGACTGGCAGCAAATGGCATGGAGCGGAGGAAACAACTCTGTTTGAAATGCCTTCCAGATCTTATGGGGTATAGGATCCAAAGGCGATCCTGAGGACACACCATTTGCCAGGGCACAGAACTCCTCCAAAGAAGGGCAAGGAAAACAGGATAGCTGAGTCTCCATAGGATGGGGTTCTACAGGAGGAGGCAGGGAAGCAGTGGACGAGCCGCCCGTCTGCAGCCCATTCAAGATTTTCTTAATCTTATCCTCAAACGCCAAGGCCACGGCATCGCACAATTCCTGGGAGACGGGGATAGCCGGTACAGTGCATGGCGGGTTAGCTAGATTATCAACCGCCTTGAACAAAGCCTGCGATTTATTAGGGGCCTTGGCCAACATGTCTACCAGGAATTGAGCCTTGGCTTTCTTTAGCTGGATCTTATATTCCTGTAAGGCGGCTTTGTAAGTTATCCTATCAGCCTCCCTATAGTCCCTTCTCCAGAATCATTTAGCTCCCAAAGTCACCGATGATTGATCCCCAATGATGATTAGATTATCCAACGCAGGACAAGAGTACGGAGTCAGAGTCAAGAAGTGTCAGAGGCACTCATGCTTGCAAAAATTCCAAAACCTTTAGCTCATCCACTGTAGTCTGGAGGACCAAAAACCACAGAGTCTATTTAAGTTTAAAAGCTTTATTAAAAGTAAACACATTTATGAAAATCAACTTTGTCATAAAAGTAAACGTTTAACTGAAAATGGAAAAGTGCTTAGTGCTAACGATTAATTGGACACATTTCTTGTGGTCGAGCTGAGCTCTCACCTGGTTTGAACTTGAGCTTGACCCTGATCGTGTTCTTAGAAGTCAAGCTTCTGTTAGGAGAAAAAGTGGTGTGTGTTAAAAATAAAAAGCAACTAAAGCAAGCATTCATCAGTTGTGCCAAAAAGTGCAGCAAGACAACAGCCTTCCCTGGAAAAAGGGACATTTTTAGTTTAGAGTAGACAGTTACAAATTATTACATTGTCTTTCGTTTTTTTAACATTTCTTTATTCCTCCTAGACCAAATATTATATACTAGTGAGTGGTGTATTCTAACATTCTTAAATGTACTTTGTAGGTGTAACATCTGGTGGCGGGGCCAGCGCGGAGGTGGTGGTGTTGGACGAGGACTCTGGGGAGGATGCGGTGCAAGTGCCGGACGTTCCTGTGAGGGTTCACACAGTGGTGGCGGGAAGAGGTAAGCTATATATTCCTTACTTATTGAGATTGAAGACTGCATAGTGTGCTTTCTGCACGGGTGTATTATAAATCAACCAGGTAGTAGCCTCCTCTAAATGTACTTCGACTTAGCTGTGAAGTTTTTGGTGAGAAGAATCCCAATAAGATCTTAGATGAACTGGGTGGATGGGATGAACGAAAAGCGAAAGAAGGGTATAAGTAAGTGTGGAAGGACGAGAAATTTTATGATGGCTGGCAAAGAAGAATGATATGTGTTTGCTTGGTCCCCGAGGTGGCTGGGAAGGAAAGAATATGGTATAGTGCATGGCTGGGTCAATGATGAAGCAAGGATGGGTGGAAGGAGAACAGCCTGGGTGGGTGGATGCCTGGAGCATGGTATTATCTGACTCTTAGATAGCATATGTGTATCTAGAGAGAGTAGATGGTCACTGGATGAACTAAGTGTTACCTTGAAGAGCATGTAACAATGCACCCGCACGTCCGTTCCAGTGTAGGGAAGGCAAGGAAAAGAAGTTGTAAATTTTTCCAAAAACTACCATGAATAGTAGCAGTAGTTTGTATTGCAACTGCAAGCACAGCATATATCCGGTTATTACGGTGGACACTCCGTACCTCTCTTAATAACTTTAGTTTAGTAGTAGTACGTCATTCATGTGTGGGTGTATCACTGTTCACTCAATGATAAGCAAAGCACCTAAAGCCATCCCGTATGTCATCAAATACATCCCATGTGAAGTGATAGATAATCAAATTATTTAGCTTCTTCATTTTCCTTTTCTAGTGCTCATTTGCACTGTAGGGTGAAAGCTAAATTAATTAAGCAGTAGCCCTTGTAACAGAGTATTCTCAGTGCCACCCGTAATTGAAAAGTAAGAGTTTCACCACCTGCATGTACTGGACCGGTACAGTAACGCAAGTCTGTCTCACTCATCATGGTGTGCGTCTGTTTTTCTCGGGTGCAAGTTCACTGCGCTGGCATTATGCCGGTTGCATAAGATAACGTATCAATTTTCCTAAACAAGACAGAAGAAGAAGAATAAGACTGGTGTACTGTCATAGTCGACTGTAATGGAAGTCCATAGTGGTCGTAGAATTTGTTCCTTAAACTCCCACTAATGTTAGAGCAAGGATGAAGAAGTGGGAGGTTAGAAAGATACTGTCCTCAATAGTTATGTACTGTGCTTTCAATTTGCTACTTGTACTGTGACACAACTTTCTGCTCAATCACTTTGTGTTATTAATGTTAAGGAGTATTGGTTACAGACTATGTCTTTCTTTCTTCATATAGTTGCTCCTTCCAAATCAAATCGACCATCACGGAGGGAGCAGGCTCGAATGGCCCGGCAACGGAGGCTGGATGCCACTGTCGCCGAATATCGGCGGCTGGTGGCCCTGGAGGAGGAGGACACGCAGTCAACCGGTGGAACCACAACATCCTCCACTGGGACAGCTGCATCCTCCTCCGTGCCCCCACGGGCTGCCAGCCAGCGCAGTGCTCCAGCGGTACGGAGCCGGGCTACCAAAGCCAACCGCCACCGCCAAGCAGCAAAGACACCAGCTGCCCCCCACAGGAGTTGCAAGGCACGCCAGCGCCGCTTAGGACTCAGAGTGTCCTACCTGGAGCAGGAGGTCCTTAGCTACAAGAACTTGGTGGAGGGCCTCCGCTTCGACCATGCCACCCTCCGCAAGGAGTATGATGCCCTGGCCGCTAAATTCAACAGCACCCTCCCGTCGTGTAGTGTCCCTTGCCCTTTTTTTATAGACTTTTGGGGGGGTGGGATTTGGGAGTTGGGTTCTTTTTGGGACTTTTGAAAGACAATCGTTGGGGTTAGGGAGGGTCTTGAGGGAGATTATTTTGTTAGGGCTACATAAATATACTTTTTTAAACTTTATCTGACCATACCTGTTTTTTACTGCTTTTGAGTCTGGTGGGTGGGGGTTTAACAGTAAGTTTGTTTTCCTGAAGAGTCCTAGGACTTTAGTAGTACTACCGTCAATCTCTCGTCTAGTCCTAATACTCCATTATACTACCTCCCACCAAACGCTTATCTTACCTGGAATTTGTGTTTGAAAGTAGGGCTAGGCCCAGGGCTGGCTCCACGGGAAATGGGGATTAAGGTTGGCAATCCTGGGCGGATGAAATGTCCTCATTGCGGTGGTACTAGTGGTGTGACACAGTGGCAGTTGCATGCCTATGGAAAAAAAGAAAATGAAACCTGGTTTGTCCTTACTGTAGCATTACAACGGTTACGGTACGATAGAGAATATAGCAGGTGACAGTACACTAGAACAGTGCCACAATGTAGCCTAACAAATGGTAAAGTATTGCAAGTATAACTAGTACTTGCGTTGAATTTATTTGACATTGGCTCCTACTACTACAAGAAATAGTACTGAAGCTGAGTAAGTCTAGAATATATCCTCGGATTCCTTCACCAGCCTGTTGCTATGACCTTATCCTCCCCAGCAAGTGTGTGGAATTATTGATGTCATTTAGTCACACATCAAGCAAAACCACACAGCCCGGGGGAAGAGGGTTAGGGTTTGGAAAATGGATGGGAATGGGGGTTTCTTTTTGGGTAGGTTTTGTTGAGAGAAGAAAAAAAAAGCACAGCATGGACAAACAATAATTGAAGATAAAGAAATCTTTGGGTACAAAGCTAACCACAAATCTTTTAAGTGACATAAAGGAAGTGCATGCCCTACTGCATGCATTGTTACTGAAAAGTAAGTAGTACTAGAATGCGACAGTACAGGGCTGCAGCGTTTTCACTAGCCTATCTCTGCACTCAGAGAAACACTTCTTACATTACATTAGGTTTAAAAATTAGCCGAAGTAAAACCTATAGAATGGCTGTAGGGATCAATTTAGAAGCAGAGAGAGATCCAAGAAATGCAGTCACACTCATAGAAGAAAACAATGGATACTGTATCTATATGTTGTTGTTGGAGTTGTCCTGTTGAATTTGGTAAGTAAGTTGCATGCAGCAAACAATTCCTCTTATTAGCGGCACTCCTCCATTCCAGCTGACGCTTCGTCCATCAATGTTGGTGACCACTGACAGAAGACACCCTGTCCACTGCCTGCCTGGCGGATGTTGAATTGCGGCTCGTTAATGTGAAGCCTGACTCCATCTTTTTTCCCCATTGCACAGACTGAAACCCGGCCTGTAATTATTGAACGGAAAACAGTAAGTGCTATTACAATACCACTGATAAATAAATATAAGGTATGTATGCTGTGTTGTCCAATTAGTCACACTTTGATTTTCGTAATAGACAGTACAATATTTTGGAAAGTGCGTAGTCTGTCTGAGTCACCTTTTGAAGGATAAATAAGTATGGCCAAATTAATTTAGCGGATCGTTCCCCTCAAGCTAGGTGTACTGTAAACTGTGTTTTAGAACAAAATTAGACCTTCCCAGGAATGCCCCAAGACCCGCCAACCCACCCGCAAAAAAGCACGACAACACCCCCAAACAGCCAAAAAGCAAAATCTCATACTTACAATATCTCTCGGCCTTCGGTCCAAACGCACTGTGCAGCTAGGTCATCATCATCATAACTCCTGTTTTCCACCACGGATTTCCTGAAAAGCAAATGCAATCAAGATTAGACTGTCGCAGCAGTGCTCCGACAGAGACCCCGAAACCCACCCACAAACACCAGGAAGCCCCCCAAACAGGCCCCCGAAAACGCTGCATTGAGCAAGATGTCAGAAATAGCAAATACAATTTCTGCATGGATTTTGTCCAAACCACTTCTATCCGGTATTAGACCTTCCCAGGAATGCCCCAAGACCCGCCAACCCACCCGCAAAAAAGCACGACAACGACAACACCCCCAAACAGCCAAAAAGCAAAATCTCATACTTACAATATTGCTCGGCCTTCGGTCCAAACGCGCTGTGCAGCTAGGTCATCATCATAACTCCTGTTTTCCACCACGGATTTCCTGAAAAGCAAATGCAATCAAGATTAGACTGTCGCAGCAGTGCTCCCAGACCCCAAAACTCACCCACAAACACCCGGAACCCCGCCAAAGAGCACCTCAAAGGCAAGCAAGTCAGCAAAAACAGCAAGAAATTTCCGCCTCATATTTGGTCCAAACCACTTTTATCCGTTATTAGAGCTTCACAGCAATGGCCCCAGAGCCCTCAACTCACCCGCAAAGAAGTAGAACACCGCCACAAGTGCTGAGTCTTTCTTCATTGGGCGTAATCCAGCCCTCTGCTTTGAGGGAAATAGGAGTCTGGAGGAGGAGGATAGAGGAGCATGTTCTTCTGAACTTGTGAACCTGAGGAATGTAGACTGCGGCACCTTCAAATCAATAAGCAAACAAGTGAAGACAGTTCTGCTTATGGGCTTGTTTTTGTGATTAGGTGACTAAAGTTTGAATTAAATTAACTGTGCAAAACAAAGAAAGACAGACACACAGGAATAAAAGTGAATAAGGACGAAAAAGAAAGTTATTGATTCATTGTCTCATTTTCAGGGCTCGGTGTCAGGGAATAAGAATAAGAGTTCGTCATCATACTCTGCGAATTCAGGCAGGATGCGGTCAGTGTCACCGAACAGAGAACAAATTCCCTCATCTACGTTGCTGCCCTCCTCGTCTTCATGCGGCGTGGTTTCTCGTACTTTGTAATCTGGTGGTATGAGGTGCTGATTCATCTTTATCATTGTTAACCTCTCCACATTTTTGGGCGAGAGGCGGCTCCGTTTGGGAGTTACAATGCCACCAGCAGCACTGAAAACACGTTCAGAAGACACACTTGCGAGTGGGCAAGACACGTAGTTTATAGCCAGGTTGGAGAGCTGTCGCCACAATTGTTTTTTCCCATGCCAATACTCCAATGGCTCATCATTAAGAAAGACCTCTGTTGAGTCATTCAGATAGTCCTGCACCATCGACTCAAGGTCCTCAACGGTTCCTCCACTTTGATTACTTTTTGCTGTGCCTGTGACCTTTTTTCGAGAACCATACCCAAGCCAAGTTAGCCAATCCTCTTCAGCAGCCAATGTTACTCTTGTGTGTGGTGCAGATGATCCGGTTGCCGGTGTCTTTAACGGCTGAGAGGTCACTTGTGCCACAGCCACAGGTGCAGAAGTGGATTCTTTTCACTGGGGATGGCCTGCTGATGCTGATGCTGATGTACTGCCTTCCTTCAATATCCTGCCGTTCTTTTTCAAACCTCTTGGCTGACCTGGCTAGCCAAAGTTTGTACTTTTTAACATCTTCATCAGCAAAAGGAAAGAATGCTTGGCCTGCCAGCGCCTTTTTGTAGCGTGGATCCAGAATAGTAGCACAAATGTAATGCTGTTCTGAGTTGATCATTTTAAGAAGTTCATCACCACGTAGGCGCTCTAATAATTTCTCCGACAAAACAAAAGGGTCTTTGTTTTTTTCATCTTTTTCTAACTCAGAAGACACCGCCTTCAGTTGGTGCTCCAGCATGCACAACAATGGGATAGCTTTTCCCAAATTACAGTCCTCCTTGCTGACTGCACGCGTGAAGACTTCAAAAGGACGAAGCATTTCTGTCATGCTTTTAACTATGTCCCATTGCGCCGCATCCATCCTCAGGTCCTTCTGAGCTGTACCCTGTTTTAAGAAATAGTGATCGAGTACCGTATACTGCTCATACAGACGCTCAAGCATGTAGAAGGTTGAGTTCCAACGTGTTGACACCTCCTGGATGAGTGCTTTCACTGGCATTCGACGTTGATGTAGCAGGCTCCTCAGATGCTTCCGGGCCTTAAAAGAATGGCCGAAATGGTTGCACATTTTTCGGGAGGTGGCCATTACCTCGCACGCTGGACTGTCTTTATCACTCAAGAATTTTTGAACTACCAGGTTGATACAGTGCGCCAAACACGGCACTCTGAAATAGTCACCCAGCGCCATGGCCTTAACTACATTGGCGCCATTATCCGTGGAAACATAACCAATCTGGCGTTTTTTTGGGGACAGCCAGTGAAAGACCTTTTTGTTAAACTCGTCCAAAATGTTTCGTGCTGTGTGACGTTTCTCCAAGCCAAACATGGCTAGTGTTGCATGTTTCCGAGCAGCTTTAAAAACTTGGTCCGGGTCAACACCTGTGTTTAGCTTTGCTTTAACCCCTGAAAAAGAGACCCAGTGTGCAGTGATGCACATGTAATCAGCGCCTGCGCCACTGTTCCACATGTCTGTTGTCAGATGTATAGTGTGAACAGCACTCTTCTGCAAAGCTGCCCCAATCACCTCCAGCACAAGTTCATGTAGTGCTGGAACCGCAACTCGGGCAAAATAGAACCGGCTAGGAACCTTCCATTTAGGGCAGAGTGCTGCCACTAATTCTAGAAAACCTACCGCTTCTACAAAAGAAAAAGGGAGAAGGTCCAGAGCTAGCATTTTAGCCAGCTTAGTGTTATACAGACGCGTCAGTGGGTGGTTGCGTTCATATGGCGCGTCTGAACAAAACATGGTTCTAATGTTGCCCTGGACCAAGCATTTACGGGATGATAATGACTTTGTTGACCCAATTATGCTCGCTGGTGAACTTTTTCGCATTGGTGTCTCACTCGCTCCAACACTCTTAGTGTGCCTCACATGGGGCGTGCTGCTGACAGGGGTACTGGGTGTAAGTGAAGTGTTTGACACGTCTTCTTCCTCCTCGTCATCATCAGATGAAACATCAACGTTTTCTTGACTTCCAATTCGGGCTTCCTTGATCTCCTTCAGGTGCGCAAACCATTGGACAGCGTGCTGTCTCCTAAGATGACCTCTCTGGCCTCCGGTACCATAGTTGGTACCAAACTTACCACGACTAACTGCAAGCTTACAAATGCTACAAATGGCGAACTTTTCCCTTTTTGGGCAAACAGTAAAGAAGTCCCAAACTGGGGACTTGAATTGTCTGTGGGGGCCGGAGGAGGCGGCGATACTGGTGGTGGTGGTCATGCTGCTAATGCCAGATGAAGTGGAGGATGTGGATTGCCGAACTTTAGTACGTTGTGCACTTTCACCGCCACTAATTAAGGTCGAGGTGGATGGAGGTCCCTTCTTGCGAGAAAGACATATGGAAGCGGTACGAGTTGGTGTACTACTTAACTCAAATGATTGTGGTGTTTCCACTGCCTCCTCGTCGACAACATCATCATCATCACGCTCAGCAGCTCTTCGGGCTAGGGTCAAAATGTCTGTTTGCTGCATGCCCGCTGGGGCTGCAGTGACCTTTATGAAGACTGGGTCGTCGTTGTCAGAGTCTTCATCAGCAGCAGTATCCGCCACTTCTTGTTGAGCCTCATCACACTCCATAACTCTGAGACTTTGGACGAGCTTCCTTTTACGCTTAACTACCTTTGTCAGATCATGGTGTGCCTCACTCTCAGACGGCAGTGGTGCTGGTTCCCAATTTTGATCCGTATCATCAGAAGGAGGTGTGCTTGAAGAAGATATAGACACCACCCTTGATCTCTTCCTTGCTAGGGGTGTGGAAGACAATGAATGATCATCAGGAGGAGTGGCTTCCTCAAATTATACCTCGCCTTGATTGTCGATTTCCTGATGTGCCCCTGCTTCGGGAGGAACAACTATTGTGGGCACTTGTGACCCTCCATGCACCTCTGCTTGCGCATCTCCTTGCGCTGCCTCTCCTTCCACATGTACTTGGGCTTGTACTTGCACATGTGTTTTTTGTTGCGGCTGTGGTTGTTCAACACTCGTCAGATGAGTTACAACAACCTGTGTTGATTGAGGGACATTGCTGCTACTTTCTTGCGATGAGCCAACATCACTGGTCGATGGTGATTGAACAACTAGACTAAGTGCCTCTGCAGCAGTGAAGGGCTTGGACTTAAGTTGGCGTGGTGGTGGTGGTGGCACTGAGCCCAATGGAGCGGGGGTGCTGCTCCCAGCTTGGTCCCCAGCAGATCCCGCTGCTGCTGCAGGCATACTTTTTTTTTTACTCCCAAAAAAAGGGGCGGCCGGCACACCAGTCTCCTTGGTAACTTGCTTCTTCTGCTCCTTACTGGCAACTTTCTTGCTAGAGGAGCTACGGGTAACTTTTTTTGGGGCCATCTTCTTCAGAGCAGGTCAGAACAGCAGGCAGCAGTTGCACGAGTTGCAGAGTTGTCTGTGTCCAGACGTGACGTCGCGTGACGTTATGCTGCACACACACACCGCTGCAGGACTTCTTCCTGGCACTGGTGGTTCTCTTGAGTCTTGTGCACCTAAAAGCAATGGAAGACAGAGGAACATCAGTTCAGTTATACACCCCACAAAAACTAAAAACACAGAAAAATCAGCACGATCCCATGCCATCCATGATGTTTACATTCAAGACACCCCACAGAAAGACTAGGCCCATGCAACACTCACTACCCCTGGGCATAAAGGTTGAAAGCTAAGCAAAATGGTTGCAGACCTAAGAACGCTGCCTGCATTCAAAATGTCCGCCTGCCTCCCAGCACATGGCCAGGGCCTGCCTGTTGCAGCACTCAAAATGGCCCCCACCCACATGGCCAGTCCCCATGAACACCCCAAAAAATGGAAAATCACACAAAAATCAGCACAATCCCAGCCCATCCATGGCCTCAATGATGTTTAAATTCAAGAAGACACCCCACAGAAAGACTAGGCCCATGCAACACTCACCACCCCTGAGCAAAGGGCCCCACCAGCAGCCCCAAAAAACGACAAAAAAACACAAAATTCAGCACAATCCCAGCCCATCCATGGCCTCAATGGTGTTTAAATTCAAGAAGACACCCCACCGAAAGACTAGGCCCATGCACCACTCACTACCCCTGGGCATAATGGATGAAAAGTAGGCAAAATAAGTGCAGGCCTCAGACACTGCCTCTCTTCAAAATGGCCCCTTACACCCCAAGCACATGTTGTCTGTACCAGCACTCAAGATGGCCACCACCACCACCCACATGGCCAGTCCACATCAACAGTACACCCCAAAAAAACCGAAAAACACCCAAAAATCACCACAATCCAATGCCATCCAGGATGTTTACATTAAAGAGAGTGAGACCCCACAGGCACACTCAGTCCATGCACCACTACCCCTGGGCAAAAGGCCACACCAGCAGCCCCAAAAAAACGACAAAAACCACAAAAATCAGCACAATCCCAGCCCATCCATGGCCTCAATGATGTTTAAATTCAAGAAGACACCCCTCAGAAAGACTAGGCCCATGCAATACTCACCACCCCTGAGCAAAGGGCCCCACCAGCAGCCCCACAAAACGACAAAAAACCACAAAATTCAGCACAATCCCAGCCCATCCATGGCCTCAATGGTGTTTAAATTCAAGAAGACACCCCACCGAAAGACTAGGCCCATGCACCACTCACTACCCCTGGGCATAATGGATGAAAAGTAGGCAAAATAAGTGCAGGCCTCAGACACTGCCTCTCTTCAAAATGGCCCCTTGCACCCCAAGCACATGTTGCCTGTACCAGCACTCAAGATGGCCACCACCGCCACCCACATGGCCAGTCCACATCAACAGTACACCCCAAAAAAAACGAAAAACACCCAAAAATCACCACAATCCAATGCCATCCAGGATGTTTACATTAAAGAAAGTGAGACCCCACAGGCACACTCAGTCCATGCACCACTACCCCTGGGCAAAAGGCCCCACCAGCAGCCCCAAAAAAACGACAAAAAACACAAAAATCAGCACAATCCTAGCCCATCCATGGCCTCAATGGTGTTTAAATTCAAGAAGACACCCCACCGAAAGACTAGGCCCATGCACCACTCACTACCCCTGGGCATAATGGATGAAAAGTAGGCAAAATAAGTACAGGCCTCAGACACTGCCTCTCTTCAAAATGGCCCCTTGCACCCCAAGCACATGTTGCCTGTACCAGCACTCAAGAGGGCCACCACCACCACCCACATGGCCAGTCCACATCAACAGTACACCCCCAAAAAAACGAAAAACACCCAAAAATCACCACAATCCAATGCCATCCAGGATGTTTACATTAAAGAGAGTGAGACCCCACAGGCACACTCAGTCCATGCACCACCACTACCCCTGGGCAAAAGGCCACACCAGCAGCCCCAATAAAACGACAGCAACCACAAAAATCAGCACAATCCCAGCCCATCCATGGCCTCAATGATGTTTAAATTTAAGAAGACACCCCACAGAAAGACTAGGCCCATACAACACTCACCACCCCTGGGCAAAGGGCCCCACCAGCAGCCCCAAAAAAACGACAAAAACCACAAAAATCAGCACAATCCCAGCCCATCCATGGCCTCAATGGTTTTTAAATTCAACAAAACATTTGCATCATGCACCCATAACCAACCCTGGTCCTACTGGATACTGTGGCTGCCCACAATATATTTTATTTAATGTTCTGAAAAAGTTCCAAAATTGAAGTTGCAGCAACTGTAATGCCCCAAACAAACTTACTTGTGAAAGTTGATTTCTAATCCAAAAGTGATCCAAAGAAAGTCAAAAGGCCTCAAATCCAAATATCCAGCAGCACCCACAAAAAGTAATCCTTCCAGGTCAAGGTCCAAATGAAAGTGACCAGCACATGAAGAAAGCACTGGGAGGAGCCTGCTGGACAGGAACAGGAAGTTGGAGACTGTGGGGCACTTCCTCCCCCCCCCCCAAAAATGGACTCCTTGCAAAAACAAAGTGCATACAAATGTCAACCTGAGGAGTGATTCTGATACAAATCATCATTTTCTGAAGGTTTATTCTGTTTGCTGGTGGATTTCTTGTGCAGAATTGCAAAATATCTATTTCGCGAGTGCGAGATTGTTCCTGTCTGCCGCACCTACATGTTCGCAATTGCGAACTCTCGCGAGGCGTGCTGTGCAAGGTGGCAAGCTGCGATTACGTATTCGCGGGCGCCAAACTCCCGCGGGATCCCGCAGCAAGATCCAAAATGGCGCAGCACTCGCAAAATATGATCGAGAAAAACAACTCGGCAAAAGCTTAATGACGGAAAGTGAACGCCGTGCACCACGCCGCGTGCCGCAATATTGTATCACCCAGCAAAAAATCCGCCGCGAGCGAATTCACGGATTTTCGACAAATTCGCGAGAGTTCGCGGATTGTGAATTTGCCGAAAATCCACAAAATCCGCGAGCGGAACGGATTTTACGCCCATGCTTCGAGATCACTTAGTTTCAAACTATACAAAACTTCCATGTCACTGATATCAGCAGGCGACACGAAAATCCGCAATGTCTTGGAACGAGATTTGGGCCACCCAATAAACGACTCAAAATGGGCCTTCTGTTGTTCACAGATTGACGAAGTCTCACTGAGCAGCAGGCATAAATTGCTACACTTCAATTTTTTGTGGAGGGCATACATGTCTCCAATGAAGCTCCACTCCGTTGATCACACAAGGCCACATAAGTGCCCCAAATGCGGGACACACTATGCAGACTTTGCCCACATGACCTGGAATTGTTCGAAAGTGGCCAATTATTGGAGGGCGATGTACATGGAACTTTGTGGGATGATCGGTCTTGAACTCCAGCCTACCCCGCAGGTCACCCTCCTGGGGGTATGTTCGGAATATCCCTAAACAGCTTTGTCGATACACATCAATTGTATTGCTATTAGCCAAAAGGGAAAGAGCTGTAGTCTGGGAGAACTAGCATATCCCTTCTGTTAAAGCTTGGTTAAACAGTCTCATTTTCTGCAATACTAACAGTGATATATACTCCTCCACGCTGCTGGCCACTTCTAGACACAGGGATGTTTGTGTGCCCTTGAAAGTTTATCTGTTAGAAATTGTATGAACCTCCACGACCCACTCTCCGGCTGGAATAGTCCCCCGGGTGTGGAGTGAAGATCTCTCCACCAACCTAAAATGATTCGATCACGCACTGCAAGATGTACAATTATTGTATAAATTGGGGAGATTGTCATGTATGTAGCAGACAAAATTACTATGTGTTGTCAAGTGGATTACATTGTATGTTGTACTATTTCTTTTCAATCACAGTCTAATTATGGAAGTGTACCAGAAGATTGTCCTTTTTTTATGTCAAAATGGTAAATAAAGTTAAAAAAACAAAAAACAAGTTGCCTGTTGCTCCTGAAAACATTGTAGTTAACTTATAACTAGGGGTGAAATTTGCCTGCGACGCCCCCATGTCCACCTCCCCCCAACATGGGCCCAATCCTGAAAAGTATATCTCATATCTCGGAATATATATTGGCTCACAGTTCCAGTCCGTAGGGCCAGGCATATTGCCACAGCCAAGTTCCAGACCAGACCTGATGGGATGTGCTTCAAGAAGCCACTATCTGCAAAGTTTGGTCGATCTGTTTATTCGCCCTGTGCGGGTCCTCCCTATTGCTTCTTGTCGACTGGCTGGTTGAAGATCCTTGTGATGAATGTGCAAGGACGCACACTGGGTCTGAAAGTGGTCATGGGCACCTTATGGGCCCATTCAACGGAGAAAATATAGATACTTTTGGTCTGCAGAATGTTCATGATAATGTTTACAATGAAGAGGTACATACAGGGCTCTTCCGCATGCTCAGGAACCCCCACCAAATGGATGTTGTCGCGTCCGGCTCTTCCCTCTTTCTGTAGGCAGTTGACCTGCTGTTAGAGTTGAGTAGCAACATCAGAGATGCCCACTACAATCTTTACTATGTCACGTAGGTGGTCCGTTTCTTTATTAACCTCAGCCCACTGCAGTGACATCTCCGCCACCACTGTGCCCAATTTGGGTTCAAGTGTGCCCTGCATGCTATGAATGGTGGCGATAATTTCTCATAGAGTCGGCTGTGATTGGTCCTTGCCCTGGCATGGTTGAAGCTCCCCATGAGAGGCTCCACGCTCCTTCTGTGTATTTGTGGGTCCGCATATCCATCCATTTTATTCTGTTGCATTTGCTTTGTTTCTTTGCCACCCGCCATGGCCAATGAACAATCCATAATCAACGCCTGGCCTCCACCGAATCACCCCTGCCAACAGAAGAGTGAGCGCCACTCACCGCCGCCTGCCAGACCAAGTCATGGGGCACACAATATTGTGCCACCACAGGGGAAGTCACAAGCCTGTGGCCTGTCAATGTGGATGCCAAGTGTCTCCTTGCAGGAGCCCGACTCCGCAGGTCTCACAGGTAATCCGGGGCCTGTGTCAACAGGAGCATAGTCTCTAATGGGGATTTCACAACCAGGGTGTTGGCACACCTCTCACACTCCACAGGCTGTTGCAGCAGTTGTCGCCTTTCAGTAGGGCACTACCTGTAGGCCTTGCCACCCACCAATGGCTCTCATTGGCATCTACCGTTCTCACTGGTATAATCTCCATAAGTCCAGTCAATGCCACAGTTCCTCGACAAAAGGCCTCATTATCTTATCAGGATGGGGGGGGAGAAGGGGTACACCCCCCTAGATGGTCCACCAGTCACAGTCCAAACTGATTGGCCTTGCGCCTTCCGGCAGCTCACCTAGGGCCAGATGTAGGTAAATTCAATTTAGCGAGTCCTTAACAGCAATTTTTACCGAATTGCTATTAAGGACTCGCTAATTTGAATGTAGGTAGGAATTGCTAAAATATTATCGATTCCTCAAATTCCTTAATAACGAATCGCAAATTGAGATTTGTTAATAAGGAATACCTACCCATTCATTCCTATGGGCTAGGAGGCCCATAGGAATGAATGGGAAGATTTTCACTATTTGCGATTCGGTATTAAAGAATTGCAAATAGCAGGATCTATTTCAAGGGTGCCAGGGTATCAGTTGGTGGTAATTAGCAATTCCTTAAGCCTAAAGTGCACTTTCTTTTGTGCTACCTACATTGTATTTAAGGAATTGCAATTAGCGATTCTTTAAATGCAAGTAAAAAATAAGGAATCGCAAATTTTGCGATTCCTTATTTTGCTAGTAGGTTTAAACTCACCTACATTGCCGGTCTTTAGCCACCTACATCTGGCCCCTGGTTCTCAAGAACCTCTGGACCACACTCCGTAGGGGCTTCTCCAAGGCCCCCCACTACCCCCACTGGCGTGCAGGCACTCGGTTTCAGGCCCCAGCTGTCCACAGGGAGGGAAGCGGCACGTGACAGAGCACTACCGATGCAGGCCACACAATGCGGTCCCACTGTCCCCCCCAGGATGTCATAATGAGCCTGATAGCTCAACCCGGGGCACCACTGCTCTGCTGTCAGGACTGTCCTAAAGACACTAAAACTCAGGGCTAAAACAGTTAATGCAACCCTTTTTCAAAGAACTCCATACTACAAAAGGGATTACATCAAAACACTGGAGAATAAAGTGGAGTAAAAGGAACTCCAAAATGGCTGCCAAATTGCACATTAAAGAAACCCAGTCTAGTGTTTCTAGGGTATCCCTCCGAAGCTCAGAGTGGAATGTTTATGATGCAAGAATTCCACTCTGTGCACTTCACTGAGGCTATTTACCTGGTAGGAAGTATTCTTTTAAGCCCTGTCGTGTTAGTTTGTTTATTGACGGTAGAAACTTAGCTTTTGGGCATCATTTAGTTTCCTTAATGTCCTGAGATAATGTATGTTGTGCTGGAGGAGAATGGTATGCTTTTATGGAGTCTCCTTGTTCGGTTGGGGGTGGTTCCTTGTTTCCCACCTATTCTTTGAAGTGTTCCATGAAGTAACTGGGCAGTGTCTGAGTTGATATTAGTGTCTCTACTCAGCAGCTGCCAAACATCATTAGCTCTCCCTCCTCAGAGAATTGTCGAGTTAAAAAGTGAATAAAAACTAGTTGGTAATCTTGAGTTAAGTTTCTGTTTCTAAAAGGCTCCTGTCTATGTTTAAAAAATATTTTTACAGTGCTTTAGTTGCCAGTTCACTGAAGAGTTTAGTTTAATAAATTCCCGAAGTAGCTTGAATGGACATTAGTGTCTCCACTTCGCAACTGTAAAAAAGAGTAGAGAGCAGGTATTCCTGATGGAGATTAGTGTCTCCACTTCACAGCTGTCAATGAGAGAAGGTGTTCCAGTGCATCCTGAGCTCTTCCTGAAACCAAAAATAGCAGTGTTTCCAGTCGTCTTCAAAACTCCTTACTGCTGCATCATTTCAATAGCTTCTTACTACAAACTAAGTGTATCTTGAGCATGTTAAGTAGAAAAATACAGTACAAATTGTTTAAGTAATTTTAAAGAACAAAATAGGAACAAGAAGTGACTTACCTTGCTCTCGATAGAAATCTCTCCTTGAGTTTCTTCTTTTCTTTAATTCCTGAAATGAAAGTGAAAAAGAAGATGTATCCACTAAGCTTATACAGATCTAAGAAATACATGTACCATCACATAAGAGGGGGACTTTCCTGATCAACTCTGAGTATGTAACCATACACATATGCTAAAGCTAGAGTTAAGTTATTAACAGTTAGAAGAAAAAGCTGGCTTTGCACATAGTCTGCAGGGTGGCCCCTGTTATCAGTACCTCGAAGGTAGGGAAGCTTTAACAGGCAGTCCGTCCCTTCTAGGATGTAGGAAAGTAGCAAATGTCAGGGAAAAAATGGATAGCGGCGAATTTTAAAGGGGAGGAGGCAGCACAGGAAGTTATAAGCAAATCAAAAAATTCCTTTTCAATAGAAAGAGGAGCAGAACCATAATTACACAGTGAAAACTACCATTGTACGTGTTTAGGTGGGTAGATGGCTGACATTTTAACGTAAACGTTTTTGAAGACTTATAGAAAAAAAACATGTAGCTAATGCTCAAACCACAGTGTATGTTAACATCTGGTCCTTTAACATTTTTATGTAGGAGTTGAAGTCTGATAAATTAGGCATTCCCAGATCGTTAACTGGACATGCTAGTGAGCAATTTATATTTAGTAGACCCATATGTGCCCTCAGTAAGGTGCTTGCACATTTATGCAATAAAAGGTATAGCACATGAGTACTGCTATTTGAAGACACATCCCAAGGAATGCCATAGAACTGTCTTGCCTTCATATGATAAGTTCAGGACTAGGTCCAGGACCATATCAGATGCTGAATATGTAACTCAAACTTGTACCTGTCTTGCAAGGTCTCCAAACAGCCATAGCTCATGTGTTGGTAAATCAGTTTCATAACTGCCCCTTTATTTAATGGGGAAAAAGTATATATACAGCTGTGCACAGGACAGTATTTTTCAGGCACATCCAATGCAAAGGCAGCACCTCTATTAGTGGATAGTCAGTGCTTCTGATGTCAGCATCTAGCATGTATCCACCAATGAGGATGATTTAAGACAATCAGGTTGCAAGTAGTGAGTATGTGTTTGATAACCCTATGTGCAAGAGAGGCAGGATTATGCATTACCCATGCTGGCATCCTACAACACACAGGTCCCATTTCAGTAGAAAGGTCAGGAGTGCTATCTCTCCTGCTAGACAGTCTCTGATTTTTATTTAGCAAAATACATATTTATTAGCTTAGCTACATGTCCTAGATGACCCAATCATGCTTCCATGCCTTTGGTTTTTGTGAGTATGAAAGAATGTACAGGAGTCAGGCTACCATATAGCTATCTGGTCACAATCAATTTTGGTATGCGGGACATGTATCTAAAATGAATTTTGTTGCGTGCACTGCATCCCCAAATGCGATGCAGTGCGCGCAACGAAATTCGTTTTATTTATTTATATGTTTACTTACCTGTAAAGCTCCGTAATCCATAGATTACAACCCCCCACCCTGCCCCTCCCCCTGTCACCGCCCTGCAGGTACACCCATTACCGACCACGGATGGTAAACACAGATCCATAGAAGAAAAGATTTAGCAATCTGGCCCAATATATTTACTCGAAACACTGTTGAGTGGTTATAAAGGGTTAACCTTTTACATTTTGAACACTTCAGTCTGTTTGATTTGTAAAATATTTGTAGTGTATTGGGGACTTTCTAATGACATTAAATAAAAGGGGGCATATTATCAAGAAGGGTGTTAAAATTATGGCCACTTTTAGCGGCATTTGAAGAGGCATTGCTCCTTAAACCAGTGCTAGTTTACCCCATCACTTCATGGAATTTTCTTAAGGAAGTGCTGTCTCCTGTAAAAGAGATAAATAAAAAGCAGGCATTAACGGCAGAGAAGAGCTGGTGCATGGATACAAATGATCAAAAAGGTTGAACCCCACCTGGCGCAGCCGCGTTTTGCATTCAAAAGAGGTAGAAATTTAAGAGATCACCTTGTAAGGGCTTATAATGAACCACCATCAATAACATTACAGTCACAATGGGGTTTAGCTCCCATTAGGGGACATTACCCTTGTGGCAATTGTGCAGCATGTGAGACAACGAAGGCAATCAAAAATTGTCAATTGAATGGAAAAGAAGTCAAAATGTTTCATCATTCAAATTGCAACACAAGAAATGTCATTTATTGTATACAATGCCCGTGCCACTTACTGTATATAGGAAAAACTACCCAAGAGGTAAAGAAACGTGTCCTACAGCACCAGTCCTGTATCAGGTGTAATGTAACAACTGCCCCATTGGTAGAACATTATCATCAGAAGTCTCATTTACCCAATGAAATGTTATGGTTTGATATTGATGTGATTAAATGTACAAAACGGTATCACAATGTTGATTGTCTACTCACTCTAAGGGAGACTAAATGGATCTGGACATGTGACATGGTTGACAAGGGGTTAAACTCCTTAATCGAATGGCATACAGTAGCTACACTATAGCTCATCTGTGGCATCTAAGTATAGAACTTGATTGGTATTGCCATTGGTGGGTCTGATTCATCTTAGAATATGTTGAAAGAAGCGTTCCCTTTATCTTGGGAGCGACTCTCTGGGCGCTGCTGTGTTGGATCGACACTGCGATCTATTTCTTGTTGCAAATCATATAAGACCAATGAATAGTCAGTTCATCAAATTTAAATCATCATTTGATTTATTTCGTCAATTCTCAATGTTGAAATTCACATCGTGAAGTATAACATGATCATAAATCCATATAGATATGTAGAGCTTTTCCCAATGCATTTCGTACCTATAACAGGTACTTCGTCAGGGGAATCTTCGAGCCTCTCAATTTCGGAATCCTTGTTTAGTACAACCACGTTTTGTGTTTCAAAATTTAAATGCGCTGTTCGGAGCCTTGATAAGTTCCATCGCCATTGACGCGTGCACCCGACTCGGAGAAAATAGCCTCCTTCCCTCTGTGGAGGCGTCAATCGCCATTGACGCGTGCACCCGACTCGGAGAAAATAGCCTCCTTCCCTCTGTGGAAGGAGGCTTTTTTCTCCGAGTCGGATGCTCGCGTCAATGGCGATGGAACTTATCAAGGCTCCGAACAGCGCATTTAAATTTTGAAAAACAAAACGTGGTTGTACTAAACAAGGATTCCGAAATTGAGAGGCTCGAAGATTCCCCTGACGAAGTACCTGTTATAGGTACGAAATGCATTGGGAAAATCTCTACACATCTATATGGATTTATGATCATGTTATACTTCACGATGTGAATTTCAACATTGAGAATTGACGAAATAAATCAAATGATGATTTAAATTTGATGAACTGACTATTCATTGGTCTTATATGATTTGCAACAAGAAATAGATCGCAGTGTCGATCCAACACAGCAGCGCCCAGAGGGTCGCTCCCAAGATAAAGGGAACGCTTCTTTCACCATAGATTATCACACCTGATGTTCGACTAGGTGATACCTCCGTGGCACGCTACATTCTCACAACCGCTCAACATTAAGCCTGTGCCCAACCGCCCCCTTTCTAATACACTGATCATCTTAGAATATGACATGATTGTGGCCATTATCTGGGTATAAGTGATGGTTGGCTATGAGTTGGTATATTAGATCTGCCATGCACTTTAGTTCGTATATAATGGACCCCATTACAATTTGGCTATGAGTTAGAATACTAGATCTGCCCTATTATAATATGGCTGCCGGAGTTTTGCTATAAGTCAGATACTTGTTGCCCGAGATCCGTGGGCTTCTACCGAAGTCAAATCGGGTAATTCGAACTATAAGTACGGCGTTGCTTTAATAAACACTAGTGGTTTTGAAACCCATTGAGGATATGAGCGATGGTTAGTTACACACCTGCCCTACACTGTATTTTGTACTCAATAGGACCCCATTCCATGATGGCCGCCGGAGTTGTGCAGTAAGCCCGACATATGATTTTTGAGATTCGTCGGCTTTCAATACAGTCAAATTTGGGTACTTGAACAATGGATGTTTTTTGTACCATGGAGGCTTTTATGGCTTACACATTGTATTTGGACCGACCCGCAAGACACCAACACGGAGGACGCGTCTGATGTCATGACGCTGCTAAGGGCAAAGGTCTATGTATACTGAATGCCGGGCTCGGCGTTTTTGCACTAACGAATTGAGAGGAAGTTAGACGCAGCACTGTGTAAATCAAAGTAAGAGTGAGCTATGCGTCCTGGTGTAATTCAAATTAGCGCTTGTACAGTGTAACACTAAGTAAGTGTGAGCTGCGTGTACTTCACATCACCAGTAGAACAGTGCTTAAGTTAGAGAACTCGGCGCTTTGGGCTCTAAATCGCTAACTGGCTTTCTTGATTGCATGTATTACTTGCCCCTGATTTGTTCTGGCTGTGAGTATTTTACCTTCATACTCGAGGGTTGCTGGGCACATGCTTTGGTGTAAAACATCTTTTGGTGAAAAATATTCGGAATGAAGAGGGTAATTGATATTGAATTCGTTTTTTGATACAGGGCTAATATACATATTTGTATGGAATAACACGATTGACTGACTGAAGCTGTTATTGTGAGTATAGTGTTGAAGGGTTTTCGTTTCAGACACAGATTTATTTGTTGTGACACAAGCCTTATGCTGGTATTCATTCCTATTTTTTAGATATTTGGACATTACTGTCCTTTTAGTGCTGAGAACCTCCGGCTGGAGGTCTCTGGTAAGAAAAACCTTTTTAAAATTTAGTATAGATAGTAAGAACCACACAGTGCACTGGTTGTCATGTTTTGGTGTGGTGTTGTTTGTATACTTTTAGAAACATGTAGGGTGCATGTCGGTGGCTTGTTTTCCCTTTGTTCCCCTTTGGGTGACTAGACGATACCTTGGATGCAAGGAGTGTATTATTGATTTTTGTATTTATTTGTAGCTATATTTGTGCAACTTGTCCTGACGATGGTCTTATGGAATTTATAAACCGACGAGGGACCGAAACGTCGATGCTTAACACCTTTTTGTTGTCATTTATACCACTTTTTTTGTGTTGTTATAATGAATGAAAGAGATTGAGATATATTCCTCTCTACATGGTATTTTGTTTGTTCCGTGTTTGAAAACAAAAGGTGTTACATACTACTAGAAACAAAATCAGTATACAGAGTAGTATTTATGTTGCCATTTTATATGCTTTTTATAAAGAAAATAATCTATAAAGAATAAATAACAGTAAAAACTGTATTTTCCTTGCATTTTTTTGAACGATAGATCACTGTTGTGACTAATGAAGAACTTATGAAAAGTTTTTAAGTGATTCCCATGGGGACAAATCGTAATTTTTTCATGGATACAAATGAGGCAAACACATATTGTGAGTCAAGCTATCAAAAAATGATACTATTGCTAAATGATTAGAAGAAAACAACAAACAGGGGGGCATATTACCAAGGGCCTTATCGCCGCTTTAGCGGGAATTTTTCCCGCTAAAGCGGCGATACTTTTGTCGCCCTATTACCTAGCTGTCGCTAACACCAGTTAGCGACAGCTAGTAGGAGATAGCGTTCATCTTGGGGCCCACTTTGTATGTCAGCGATAATTATCGCTAATGACATGCAAAGTGGGCGTGCCAAGATGTTAGCGACTGGAAACAGTCGCTAACATCGCTATCTCCTATTACCTACTTTTGCCTGCCCAGAGCAGTTCTTAGCCATGTCATCCAATGGTAGGTGGATAACATGGCTAAGAGCATTTGCTCGGTAATGCATGAATATCGCTGACCTTTCAGCGATATTCATGCATTTCGGCCGATTTTTATCGCTTAGGAGATAAACCTTGATAATAGCAAGGCTCCTAAGCGATAAAAATAGGCGAAGCACGGCGATATAATTATAGCCGCTAACCAAGCTTAGCGATATTTTTCGCTTATGCTTGGTAATATGCCCCATGGTTCTATTTAATGTCATTGGGAAATTTTAATCCCTGAAACGTGTACAAGGAGTTTTTTTTAAATGAAGTCAACGATATTAAAAACACTGTCGCCCATATGATTTAAAATGAGATGAAAACATGTAAGGTGTGTTTATTTAATAGTTGTTGTTTCCCCCATCTTAGAAGAAGTAGAGGATGAAACGAAATCACCAGTTCCCCATCAGATAGGTTTTCTCCTTTGGATCTTAAAATGTATTTGTGAAACACTGATTTCATGATGTAGTTAGCTTCATAATTTCTATTTAAAACAACCACATTCCCCAAGAACGATAAAGAAAGAATGGGTAAAGCTCACGATAAAGAGAATTCTTTTGAAATGACTAACCCTGCTATTGCTGTAACCTATTATCTGTACACATCTATATTAAGCCTTGCTAAAGATGTGTTCTTTGATAGGCTCTGGGTTACAGCTGATTCTTGAAACCCCATTGCTCTAACTGATGACATCAGAGAACAAATGCATGGTTGCCACTTTTGACATCCCGAACTATTTCTATAAGAAAAAATTTCAGATGACAAGGAAGTCAAAAGCAGATGGTTTACTTTTGAGCACACCTTCCGTGAGGTAATGGGTAATGCAGTTGATGCCTATTTTCAATGTGTACTTAAAAAATAGCGACCTACTGTATGGGATTTCTTCTGCGTATAGATGACATGCGACTGCAGTCAGAAATCTGAATACTGAGAACTGTTTTTGGGCACAGTATACTGTGAAAAAAGTGAGAACAAAATTAAAAAGGACAGCTTCTGATGAGAAATAGCAATATGTCATGTGGCTGATCATTGGCTTGGAGCCATTGAAGTAATGATAGAACCCCCACCTAATAATGGAAGCACAGATAATGTTAATTATCTTGTGAGGCAAGCTCATTTAAACAGTATAATTGTACTCCTGCAAAATAAATAAAATAAAGTGGACATTTACTAACAGTGATTCTCAATTTCAAATGTAGCTCCCAATGTAGTGGAGCCCTCAAGATCAGAAGTGATCCCTAGAAATTTCCACCGTTTAGAGAAATCCAGCAAGTGGTACACTTTAAAAAGACATGTGGATAGGTGGCTTTGTAGGAAAGCATTAGTTGGAATATATGCGATGTGAGGCACATCTGTTGTTTTTTGTTCTTTTGTAACATAACCTTTCGTGTCTCGTGAACCTTGATGTAATACCAGAGGAACACATTATAAAAAGTCATATTTTAAATAGATGAATAACCTAAGTCATTAATTCTGAGAAATGACACATTTGCATCAAACCTGTGTTGATATATTTATATGCTTGCTAAATTTTATGTGAGCCTATAAGAGAACCTATAAAGATGAGGAGTATTTTAGAGCCTAAGGTCCATATTTATCAAACTTTCAAGCAATGCAATGCAGCGCAGCAAGACACCTTGGTGCGCTGCATGAAAGGGAAAGTGCAGGAATGCACCATATTTAACATTATACAGTGCATTCCAGTCCCTACTTAGTACTGGAGCACAATGTGCTGTCTTGTTCCAATGCAGGCACCCTTGCATCATAGTGCAATTGTTCCTGCTTTGTTAGCTGGATTGTTTATACACATGAAGGGACACCACCATGCACTAAAACAATTGTGAGAGGCGTTTCCTCTTTCTGTGCGTGTTGCAGAATCAGGGTCGGGCTGGAAACCCAAAGCAGCCCTAGCAATTTTCTTGGAAAAGCCCCTGGGAAAACACTGCCTGGCCCCGGGAGGCTGGAAACGCTTGCTAGCTGCTTTTGTTACTAGAGGTCGATATTGCAGCACTGTTGCAAAACCAGCCACCAGTAAGAAAACCAGTCCCCACCGCTGCAAAACTGGCCCCCACCCTTCCAGCCCTCAGGAAAATATCCAAAGCCCGGTGCGGCCAATCCAGCACTATGCAAAATCTCCTGGGGAGGCATAGTATTTTGATGCATTCCCTGTAATACCACTAATGGTAATTCTGATAATGCGCCAAAACCCATGGGTGTATGAGTGGGAACATTTACACTCCACCCATGGAGCCCCACCCTGGGGCAGAGTAACGTAAGACAGTGATTTGCGCTGCCTTTTATTACTTCAGATTTTTCAGGCCATGCAGATCCAGGCAAGGTGGCCTTGTGTGGCTTGATAAACCTGACTTTAGTGTTGCGCCACCCTTGCGCCCCTTTGTGTGACGCAAGGGGGACACCCCACTATCATAAATATGCCCCCAAATGTGCAAAAATGCTGGATTTTCCTTCAATGTCATCTTGAAGGTGCATCATTTATATCCTTAAGTAGCCACCCTAAGGCATACTCTAGTATACTAAGCACAACCTTTTCCAAAGGGAGCTACCTTATATGTATGTGCAATCTGTACTCACTTTACTAATTAGCTTTGCATACATTAAGTACATATCTCCTCCAGCAATATACTGAAAGGCAGTTTTTGCAAGAAAGGGCCATTTCTGGCGTTTTTGGAGGTCAATATGTGTGAATTGAGACAGAGATACTTATTTTAAATCACAACTACTCTAATTAAAACTGGTCGGAATGGATGGAGCAACACAGCAGGGGCCTTTAGGAAGTCGGACTGGAACTCAACTACTATAGGATGAAACAAAAAATCTTTACATTGCAAGATGTTGGAGAAGTGTGATATACTGGCGCTGTTCTTAAGTAAATATTATGGTCTTGTACACTGTTTTGCTTCTAATGGTCAAGGATATGGTACACTTTGAAAGGCCAGTTAAAGGCCTATCCAATCCTAAATTAAACTTACATTCCTTAGTGACAAATTGGCATTACATGTCACCACCTTGCATTGGCAGAAATGGATGTCATCATTGTTTGCAGTTGTAAAGATGTGTATTCTTCGACACTGGAAATAAAAAACGTTCCAGACGTACGTGGCATGGCTTTCCAAACTATACCATATAGCAACCCATGAAAAATTGATTTATAGGATAATGGCCAAATTGGAGGAATATTCTCAGATCTGGGATTCAATTATTGGATAGTGGGCAGAATGAGGATAAGTAAGTGGGACTGGGATTGAGGTGGGACGGTCCCCACTTGTGTGTTTCATATGAGAAAGTGGTATTAAACCAGGCCACAGATATGGGCATGCACTCACACATTGACATTTCACAGTGCAATCAAGGTGTACTCTCAACCACTAGGAACCCGCACCATCTGATGACTATTATCCTTAGGGCCATGTACATAAGATTTCAACTTCGTTCTCTCTTCTTATTCCCTAGTCCCTCTCCAGAAATGGACTCTTTCAGCCTCACCTTATGTAACTGATATACATTTTCTCCCTTCTCCTATCCAATTTAATTGTGGATAAGTGCAAGTGCTGGAACTAAGTGTTGTGTCCCCCTTTAAGCAAATGAGAACCACACAAATTGCAGATCCCGAAAGGGATGGTGCTGCACAAATTTACCCTGTGTAGAATATATATTGATAGTGCAATTTGATGAACGTACCTGGTACTGTTATTCTTATTCTCACTTCCTAGAACCCCGTATTCGATCTTATTAGATACACTAAGGATATATTCTGTAAACATGATGGTTAATAAACAGTTGTGTTTTTGGTGCGTTCTGGGTTCTTCTTTCTTGCCCAATGTACCCTTTGGATTCTCCATAATGTTTTCGTAGTTGTAACTGTATTGTGCTCGGCATTGAATTTGCTTTTTAGAAAAAAAGAAATTACAAATTATGGACAAAATAGAATAAGGTTTTCATTTCAATAGTCCTGTTAAAACTTCACCAAACAAACTGGACAGCTGGAAGACTTTCTGAGAAACATGATATAGGTGAGGTCATATTTGTCCTTGATGCCAGCAAAGCGCAAAATAATCTTGAGAGTTAAAGAGACAACTCGAATCAGTTGTATACTGTTCATGGATCAAGTTCGCGCTCTATAAAACGTTATAAATAAATAAATCGTTCCCTTTCCCCTTACCACTTGTGAATTTCCTCTCAACACAAGGAACTCTTACCATTTGGAAATCTAGCTTTTTAAAATAGTACGTGCTAAAGTAAGTATCTGAACAGCATTTATTCCTTTTCTGTTGAGTTCAGAATCCCACCATTGTGAGAATCGATGGCTGCCGGAAGAATTCGCAACAGATGTTGCACAGGTGCTGAATCATAGTAACATTCAAAGGGTCAGCTTCCTAGATAGGTCTGTGTTGACCAGTCCAGACACATAATAAAACCGACTGAACCATTTCCCAGGATATCAGTGAATAACCGCGGAAAAAAAAATACATTTAAATATTATATTCATTTTGCCCTTCAGTGTCAGAAGATGGGGGCGAAATGCATAAACCTTTTGGTGTATTTCACAATACAGTTTTCTGTAATCTAAATTACACATTTCTTATAGGTTTTTAGGAATATCAACCCGCAGATGACCTTTTCAAGTCTCGATCCTTTAAACTACCTGTGCACATTAATCAACAACACATATAGTTTTTGTGTATTAATCCGATATCTTGAAATAAAAGAATCGGCAGCTATAACACACTAACTCTATATTTTCTGCCTTTATACGTTTACAATTTGTAAAAGTCAAAAAAGTCTATTCTTCTAAATACTTTTTCGATTTTGTGAAGTGGCATTTTTGACAAATTCGCTTTGCTTTTCAATATAAGTAAAAACGAGAGACGCTTGGCGGGTTGATGAGTTCATTCTCCGACAATAGAGTTGTAAACAACAACACGTTGTGAGAAACATTTGTATTTATAATTTCATGCAAAATATTATCGTTTCAGTCTTCATGCTGCATCTAGAGCATTCTCTTTTGATAAATGTGACTAAAAATCTCGGACTTTTATTTGTAAATCGTGTTAACAGCTGTTTTGTATTACATTAGAGAGCAGATTTTTTTTTTTTTTACCTAGAGAATTATTTTAGTGAAGTTGATATCAGACTAAGGGCCACTTGCATCAAAGGATTTTTCCCACTCTGTGTCTATGGGAAAATGTGTTCATACATATGGCCCTGAATACTTTATCCGTTCTATAGAGATACATTGAAAAACACTAGAAGATCACCATGTGGATGGTGGGGGCAAAATTATGGTTCGCACAATTCGTTGAGGAAGGCCATGTAGAGAAAACATGTAAGGGAAGACGTTTACACAAACTGATAAATAGGAAGAATTAGCTGAATGCATAATGGCTCAAATCAAAGTAGGACATTATGGGGAGCAGGAAATCAATAGGTGTAAGTTGAAGGTAAAAATGTGCTTAAACCTTCTGTGTTGGCAAAGAGCATAAATAATACACATGCAAGGAATGTGATAGAGTACACGGATGTATGACGTTACAACGCATACTTTTACCACGCATACCTTTACAATGCGGTTTTTACCACGCATACCATTACAACGCATAGCGCTTAGAGGTGCTGGATAGTGGTAAGTATAATTTTCTATTCCAACTCCAGTCCCCGTGGACACTAGGGAAGGTGTTGGATAGAAAATTAAACTTATTACCTATCCTAGAGCGCCCCCCAGCGCAATGCGTTGTAATGGTATGCGTGGTAATGCCTGCGTTGTAATGGTAGTGCGTTGTAAAAATTACGTTGTAAACGTTACATACCAGAGTACACTGTCTGCCAAAACGACGTACTGGTTGGCCACCCAATTTAGGGTTTGGAAGACCGCCTGCTTTCTGTTGTAGGAGCCTCCTCTGGCTTAATCAACGTACAATCTTCGCCACCATATACCCTATGTAGGTTGGAAAATGTGGCATCTCAAGGTGAAATGAGGTAGTGAGGTACTGAAAAAAGAAAATGGCTCAACAATACAGGACAAAACTCCCTGTGGTGTCATCATTTATCGGGTGTTCAATTACAAACTCACATGCTGTGCCATAAATAAGTCAGAGAGAATCTTGAATTTAATCACTGAAAGCATTGAAGTGACTGTGGAAGTCTGTGTCTCTCTCAACCTACTAATGGCACATTAAAATACACTACCTTTTAACTTAATTACCAGGAACTGTATGTATGACGGTACAACGCAGGCTATTACAACGCCTGCCTTTACAATGCGTATTTTACATCGCATACCATTACAACGCATAGCGCTTTTGGGTGCTGGATAGTGAATAGTTTAATTTACTATTCCAACTCCAGTCCCCGTGGATACTAGGGAAGGTGTTGGATAGTAAATTAAACTTATTCCCTATCCTAGAGCGCCCCCCCAGCGCAATGCGTTGTAATGGTTTGCGTTGTAATAACCGCATTGTAATGGTAGCGCGTTGTAAAAGTTTCGTTGCAAGTGATGTTTACCCCAGGAACTTGTACTTTATTCTAGCTATGCTATGAACATAAATTTCCAGGTTATATTAGGTTGATATCTTTCAATGGACTGACTGCCCAAGTGCAAGTGAAGTTTCAGTTCTGATATCCAAATGACAGAATTTAAGTTTAGCTGTGTTTATATGCCAGTTATTCACTCAACTGTATTCTGCTGATTCATCGGTCATTCAGTGTGCTCAGTAACTGTAGTGTGTAACACATGTAACTTACTTTGGCATGGTTGTTCCCTAACTTCAGGCTCTCAGATCCAGCACTGCTTAATATTTGCCCTAGAAATGAGGTGCACATATAAAACAGTAAGCAGGCTAAGAAGCACTTGTTTCATTCCCCTGTTGGGCTACATCCTCTATGACAAGTGGTTTCTGCATATGCCTCACCATAGAAATTTATTGAGACCTATAAATCTGAAGAAAGAATACGCTAGTATTACCATCGATGTCATTTGTAGGTAGTCAGGGGTCGCAGCTGTGATCTCTAGCCTGATCCCTGCTAGTCCTGCAACTCCATGGTGACCCTTGGCCTTAGAGGGGCAAACCTTTTGCCTTCTCTGAAGCCAGGGCTTGCAAGAGGTGCCAGGAGTAGCAGGGAGCAAGCTAAAGGTCACAGCTGCGAATCCTGATTACCTCCAAATGACAACCATGAGTATGACACTTTTCTTCTTACTAAAATAACCCTGTGAAAAATCAATCAAGTGAGAACTGAAGCGCCCCCTTACTGTCCAGGGCCAAAACATACCACTTTGTCAATTATATCTAAGGAGGAAAAAGACTAAACAAAAGTTACATACACAGTTGATTATTTAAAGATTAAAATGCGAAAACGTTTTTTCCTTCACCATTTTGCCTTGCGAAACACTGTACTTGTGCACTGAATGGGCATTTAAAAGGGATGTATACTGAGACATCCTCTCTATTTTTCTTTAAGCAGTATTATTTCCACTTATGTGTCATCTTTGTCTTTTTCAAATTGATACATTGCTAAAAACAAGGATGTTCCAGAGTGAATGGTGCTGGGTCCTTATGCATGTTAATTTTATTTTTATTTGAGGAATTTTATATAGCGTGGACTACTACCCACAAGGGGTATCGGGGCATGTTACATATGCAACATATAATTTATTATAATTGTTTTGTTGATATATGAAGTCTTATGATGTCGATCAATGTCTAATATACATTTCAAAGCCACTTCTATTTCAGTAGGCCCATGAATACCAAATTTTGCATCTGGTTTCTAGAGGTTAATGAGTAAGAATGATCTGGGGGGGCAAGGAGATATATGATTGTTAGTGTGTTAATGGGCAGGATGACTTGAAGGGATTTCTGTTTTCCATACGTGGACGGGTGGAATACGGTTGGGGTTTTATCCCAATTGTTTCTTGAAGGAGCCTGAGCTTACTGGGAATTTGCAATTTGTTTGTGCTGTTTTCGATTTGGGCATCGTCATATAATTTTAGTGAGACTCTGATGGTTATTTTAAGATACATAATTGTGCATGGTGGGACGTAATCATCAGCCCTGTGGTGTTCCCTCATGGAAGTGGGAAGTCAGAGCAGGAGTTCAAGTTTATCTGTCTATATTTGTTGGTGCTTTGTATTCTGGGTGTAAGCTACTGGGTTGTTGGTTGTCTGGGATGTGAGCCCTGGTCAAGCAGCAACTACAATCCTTGTCAGGGTGAGACACAAGCCAACCCTAAATTAACCTGTGCTCAACCCTCTGGTAGCTTGGCACAGAGCAGTCAGGCTTAGCTTAAAGGCAATGTGTAAAGTATTTGTGCAACACTTCAAACGAAAATAAAGATAAAAGAACACCACACAATAAGGATCCTAAACCACGTTAGAAACAAAGAGTCATTTTTAATATTAAAACAAGACCAAAATAACAAAAATCCAATCACTAAAATCGGAGATGTGCGATTTTAAAGATTTCAGTGTGATTAGCGCCAAAAACCACAAAGTGCCAACTGTGGATGGTCACGCCAAACCGGCACAAGTCAGGCCTACCGCAATGGAGCACAGTTCTGCTTTAGAGACCCATTCAGGCCTGCTGAACACAATACTCTAAATTGTGGCTGGCGGAGCTTTGTAAGAATCTGTGGCAAAGATGCATCACACAGTCGAAGCGATGCATTGGTTCCAAGATGCTCCGAGGATGCGTTGCAAGGTCCTGCGTCGTCCTCGACTTGTCCAAATCTGAATTCTGCAGTAATCACAGCACCGAAACCACCCTCCTCACTGCCACAGACGACATCCACATGCTCCTCGACCAAGGCCACACCGCGGCCCTCATCCTGCCGGACCTCTCTGCAGCCTTCGACACCATCTCCCACCGCACGCTCGCTGCCAGACTCCACAACGCCGGCATGCAGCGAACCACCCTCGACTGGCTCCGCTTCTTCTTCTCTGGCAGAACCCAAAAGATCAGACTCCCGCCTTCCCTCTCTGAACCCACAGAGATACATAAGGAATACCCCAGGGATTATCGCTCAGTCCCACGCTCTTCATCATCCTCATGACCACACTCGCCACCATCGTCAGACAGCATGATCTCAGCATAGTATCCTATGCTGACGACACCCAGCTCATCCTCTACCACACAAAAGACCCTGAAACTACCAGACTCAGCTTCCAGGAAGGAATGAAAGACGTTGCAGCTTGGATGAGCAGCAGCGGTCTGAAACTCAACTCCGGGAAGACAGAAGTCCTCGTCCTTAGACCCACCCCCGCAGCTTGGGACAACACCTGGTGGCCCTCTGACCTCAGCCAGCCACCCACCCCCACGGACCACGCCCAGAACCTCAGAATCATACTCAACTCCTCTCTCACCATGACCCACCAGATCAACGCCGTCATCTACACCTGCTTCGACACACTCCACATCCTCCGCAGGTGGATCCCCCAAAGCCAGAAAGACCATCACCCACGCACTCATAACAAGCAGACTGGACTACGGAAACACCCTCTACACTGGATTCAACAAATCCCTGCTACTCAAACTCCAGACCATCCAGAGCAACCCAGCCACACTCGTCCTCAGCATCCCACGATATGAGCACATCACCAAACACCTACGAGACCTTCACTGGCTCCCCATTGAGAAGAGAGTAACCTTCAAGCTACTCACCCATGCCTACAAATCCCTCCACTGGTATGTATCCATGCGTTCATAATATTGCCATTGAGCCGCATTATACCATCGTGCATTGTCACGGACTGTGCCGGAAACCTGCCACTGTCGCGTTGTTTCTGTTGATTGCCCCTTTGACAATTACGGGCAGCATGTAACTGCTCATTGCATTTGCATTATATTCTTTCATCAGAAACCTGCCATTGCTGCGCCCTTTCTTGTTGGCAACTACCTTTGTGAATATAGGCAGCAGGTACCTGAATATTAGCTGATAACGATCATATTGGAAACTACCATTGCTGTTTTAATTCTTTGTGTCGCCATAGTGACAACAGGCAGCGGTCAATAACCTCTCCTTGCAAAACATCACGTGCCGCTTGTTGATACGAGAACGCTCACTCATCTATTGATTCCTTGACCCAAGAATTATTGCGCTACATTAGGCTTTTGCCTAAACTTATTCAGGCTTACATCTGAAAAGTCCTGAAGATGATCCAGTTATCCCCCTAATGGATCGAAACGTCATCGACTACAGTTAACAGTTGTACACATTAATCGCATTGATAAAAGAAGTGTTGCTACTGGCGTTTGAAGCTTGTCATAATAATATTCTATAGTCTACAAGCCTTTTTTGTTTTGCCTGAAAAGTCCTTGTTTTATATGTATATGTATTGAGTTTTGTGTAGGATACAGGACTGTGTCCCTTATTATTGTTGTGCTGTTTTTTAGTTTATTAATAATCTAATGAAGTATTAAACTTTTTTTCCGGCTGGACATTAAAAATATAGCACTAATTTTAGCCTATATTTCTTTCTTTCGTATATTGGTTATTGCAAGGACCACTGTTCCGAATATATAACTACTACCCAAGGTTCTTTCTTACCTAAATTGGGTAATCTTGTTATTGAGAATATACAATTCCCTCCACAACATCGGACCAAAATAACTCAACAAAAGAGTCTCCTTCCACAGACCCAATAGACACCTCTGCTACGCTGACCTCACCCTAGTAGAAACCTTCCGCATCCGCAGAACCAGAGCAGGTGGAAGAGCCTTCTCCTACATCTCATCCAAAGCTTGGAATGAGCTCCCGGCCAACATCAGATGCTCCCCTACTCTGCACACCTTCAGGAAGAGCCTCAAGATCTGGCTTTTTGGCTGACTCAGAGCTGCACCCCTCCTCCGCTCAACGTCTTGAGACCCTCTTGGGTGAGTAACACGCTTTAAACACCCTGATTGAGTGATTGTCCTTGAGGATCCCGTCTCTAAGGGTTTTCCGATGTGAAGCATGGTGTCAAAGAGTTGGTTCTGAGGAGCTGCAAGGAAGAGATGCAGAGTCTGACATAATTTTTGGGGAAACATCCTTTAGAACGAAACTTTCACAACGCGGTACCATTAACACGCAGGTTTTACAACGCAAGTCGTTACAATGACTTGCGCTGGAGGGCGCTGTAGGATAGGGAATAGTTTAGTTTACTATCCAACACCTTCCCTACTATCCACGGGGACTGGAGTTGGAATAGTAAATTAAACTATTCACTATCCAGCGCCCCCAACGAAAGTCGTTGTAACGAGTTGCGTTGTAAAACCTGTGTGGTAACGGTACGCGTTGTGAAAGCACGCGTTGTACCATCATACATCCTCATTTTTGAGGCTGCCATCGACGAGGGGTGTGAGGGCTTGCACCGAGGATTTGAAACGCATTGATGCCCCGATGGAATGACAGGCTGCAATGTGATGTAGGTCTTTACGGCAGAACAATCCACACAATTGCTGTTTTGCTTGGGGTTGTGCTGCACAGGAAAGGAGATTTATTGGTTCCGCCCGATCGTCAGCAGCAAGCAGAGCACCCTACACTCACTTCCAAGAGTTCAGGACTGGGGTGGCACCACTTGGCAGAGCAGACTCACAGATTTCAGACTCCAGGTGCTGGGGTGAGGTTGTAGGAGTCTTCTGTCCCTGGGGCTCAAGTCGAGAGGCCAGCCCACAAGCCCTTGGAGTCACTCTGATGGTTCAACAGATGCTGGTCTAGTCCTTCTCACCCAAGCAAGATGGCAGCAGGCAGTTGGCCTTCGAAGTGGGGAAAAGCTTCAAGAGGTATGCTGTTGCAGTGTACAAGTGCTACTCCTTCCTGGCACTGGCCCCAGACTAAATAAAGGAGGGAATGAGGCCCTCTGTGTGGAGGCAGGGCTCAGCCTAATAAAGTGTAATTGAGCTGCGCCTAGCTCCTCGATCCCTTCCTGCCCATCCAGTCACATTTAAGCTCCCTAATTTGTGTGACTATATAGGGAGAATACACAAAGACCAACTGTCAACTGCACCCAGTCATGTGACATAGAGACAAGCTGCAGACACCAAGTGACTACGGCAGGAAAATTCCAACATTCTAAAAGTGGCAGTTTCAAAATAATAATTGAAAATTTGACTGCACCATAAGTTAGGATTTTCCATTACTATTCCAAAGACACCAAACATGAACTGTTTACTTGCTCCCCTTTGGAAATTACAGTGTATTAAAATGTAATAAGATTACTCTATCCTACGGGCGAGGTAGGCCTTACATTAGTAAAAAACAAATTTGAGAGTTTTCAGTATCAGGACATTAAAAACCATAAAGTACATATCCAACATTGTAAATACATTGAAACATGCCTCTGGGCCGTTCAGAGGTGACTTATATGTATTAAAAAGGAAGGTTTGGAACTGGCAAAAAGGTTTATTTTGCCAGGTCGAAACAGAAAATTAAAACTGCACACAGGCTGCAATGGCTCGCCTGCAACATTTTTAAATTCCTACTTAAGTGGGTGGTACAATCAGGCACAGATAGAGCCACCTTACAAGGGACTTACAAGTTATTTAAATATGCAAAGTGAGTAAAAGTAATTTCTACCATGTTTGAGGAGAGAATCCAAGCATTTTAGCACTGGTTAGCAGTGGTAAAGTGTACAGATTTCTAAAGCCAGCAAAAATGAGGTCAGCAAACTGGAGGATTGAAATAAAACATTTAGGGGGAAATCCACACCTAGGATGCCAAAGCTAACACTCGCTGTTTGCTTTCTTCTTAGTTTAGATAGATATATGGCAAGCAGGAGGTTTAGCTACTATGAGAAATTGCTGGAAGTTCTAATGTATTTCTTGCTACTATATAAACAAATATGACAATAAACCCATTGCACTTCTAGGAGTTCCTGTGTGTGGTATATTTTCTCAAAATGGTAATGGGAGTTGCGGTATTCATTTCCTTAAAAATCTAAAAACCCTAAATGGTAAGACACATAAGGACAACCACTAATCCATGCTACACTAGTACATATGCAAGTTAATAGATGGCTGCTGTGGAAACATATAGTATTACACAATTACTACTTGATTAGTCATAATCCTCTATACCGTTTCAATTGAGGGATATTAGGAGCATCCTTGGCCATTGCTTACGGCCCATATTGTCATGATGGGTTGTTAGTGTGTTTGTGAGATTATTCTCTGTGCACCTTCAATCTCATTACCTTGAAATTCCACTAAATCCATCCAAGGGAGATCCAGTATGAGTCCAGGATGTTCTGACAGATTAGTAACATAGCTGAGACTCTGTTTAAAAACAATCACAGCACAATCCAGTTAAAATGTGTCAGGTAGGATCAGCTGACATTTGATACATCTGAAATAGAAAGCAAATTAGTTCAAGGCTGATGCATGGGGAGAAAACAACAGCTGAAGTCTTAAAAGAAGATACAAATCCTATGAAAAAAATTAATGAACAAAATAGATAAGAATGCATACATATTTTTAAAAATGATGAAATCAGAAAGCGCCAAATCTCCCCTCTTATGGTTGTACTATAAAAAAGGAACCTCCTGCCCTTTTTTGCTTCTAAAACAGCCAATGTCTGCGGGGGTTTGTTCACAACCCTGATTCTTTCCAATGACCTTCCAATCACAGGATTTGCTGGATAAGAAATATCTGCAGTCATGTGATTAGGCAAGTGTAGGACATACACATTTTCTTGCATGGTAACCCCATATAATATGCCTTTTGATGGACTCAATTTGTGCTGGATTTATAACTGTGTGCGCTTTAGCCCTACTAACTTGAAGTGCCTATGTTCCCTTTTTAACATGGTTGAATTGGCTTATTACTGATTGGCATATTGTACCTGCCTGTAAGTCCCTTATATAAAACCTTAAATGCCACTGTTGCCTTTTGTGCCATTCAGTACAGTGGTGGTGCTGACATGGCTACAGCCCCACCTTGTGTAGCCTGACAGCTTTAGCAGCTTAATTCATGCTTCCCAATCCCGTCAAAATCACCCTTTGAAAAGTAGGAAACCCTGGTTTGAAATATGAAATAAGCCATCCCTAAGTCCTCCTTGTGACATTAAAAATGGCATGTTTCTCCAGTGATTAGGACCAAAACTATATTGTCACCGGTTAGGCTGTAACAGGCACATAGCACAGAAAAAGTCAAACAATGGTTTATGCACTTTACTCTCTCACTTTTGACCTATACCAGCTACAGACTCCATCTATAAACGTATTTTTATGTTTAATAAAAATCAGATCTAATGGTGAATTATTATTTCATTAAATATATAAGAGAGTCAACTTTTAGAAAGCTACCTTTACCCTGCCTGCAGCTACTGCAGGCTAATTTGTCTTAATTCTCCAGTAACTCCAAGCATGTGCTCATTTTGGGAGGAGGTGTGAAAAAGGCGTCACATTTACACCCAGGAGACCATAGTATTCTGACCTGAATAGGCATTGATGACTCCTCTATGAGCGCCAAGAAACCGCCCGGTAAACGTGCGCTTAAAAAATTATTTTAACATAACATAACATCTATGCTCAATAGAATATGCAGGGTATGGCCTGTGAGCATTCTGTTGCCACAACAGTGTCAGATCCTGTGTGACAGGTCTGTTTAGCCACATGCAATGCTTTGGCCCACTTGAAAGGGAGAGAGGTGCCAGCAGGACGAATCTTGTGTATCTGTGGCCTGGTTGATCATGTTGTTGTACCAGTTATATGTCTCTGCGTCTGTTGTGCTTCAAACCGAATTGTATTGTTATTTGTGGAAGGGCACTAATGATTACCTTAGTGCACCCCCACCCATAAACCACAACCCACAACCTAACTGTGGCCCGAAGACTTTCACCACCTTTAAAATTCTCCTACACATAGTGGCATTTTGGGTCTGTTTATAGAAAAGGAAATAGGATCAACTGAAAAAGTGGGTAATGTTGTTCCTGGCAACATTTGCCCCAACGGTTAGGAAATGCAATCCCACTAGCTGGTGCCAGTCATAAATGTGGAAATGCAAGGCACTTTCTAGACCTGCAGAAGAACAGAAGAGGACTGGACCTGCTCTCTGTTACCTGTGATGAGCTATTAACCTATTCCCTTTTGTACTCAAGACAGAGAAGGTTCAGTTGGAAGGCGTCCTTTGTGGCTTCAGGGATACAAAAAGCTGCAAGAGGCCTTTCCCCTTCAATTCCCAGGTGACCAGTGGCACCTGGAACTTGGACTGGATTTTACTGGTTGCCTCTTGTCTTTCACCCTGAGAGTCTCTAGATGTCTCCTTAGGTCCATCGGGCTTAGATGTTACTCTTGTAATTCCCTGGGCACCAGGATACAGTTTGGAGAAGGTTTGAAAACTTTTGCTTCAGAGCCAAGGGGACCTACTGTGTAAAGTACTCAAACAACACTTTCATGGTGTCTAATGAATTTCAGGTGCACCCCCCTAAAATGCTCCTGCATCTCTGAAAAACCAACAAAATTCCTTTCTGTTCTGGGACTTGGATACTTTTTCAAGCAAAAACCTCCTAGCTCCAGGGCCTTAGCAGGATCAACCTGCTGCAGGTATCCAATCTGCAGTTCCACTGTGGTGGCTACAATTTCAGATTTGTCTTTTGAGGAGACATGTTTTCTTTACAACAGTGACTATGTCGCTTTCTGGACTAGGACTTTCAAACATTTTCAAATTTTGAGACTTCCAGAGTTTCCCCACGACTAATCCATTTGCTGTATCCAACCTGGGCTCCATCACAGTTGGACTAAAATCATGCTGGTCCCTGACTACTATTGGCACTTTTTTCACTTAATCCGTAAAAATCCTGACTCTGTTTCCCACTAATGAATTTTTGTTATTTTGGCGGCATTGTGTTAATTAAACTGTTCTAACCCAGTTCTTGACTTGGTGTTTTGGTTCTGCGTAAATACATCACCCATTGCCTTAAGATATTCGTGTCTTTTTGGGGGGTAGTTTTATATAGCACAAACTTGGCTCAAAGGCATCAGAGCGCTTTACATGAGCACCAGTTAAGTTACAGATGGTAGGCAGATGGTAGGCATGGGGAGATTATGTGATTTGCCCAGAATCAAAGGGGTTCCAGGGGGTCTATCTCAGGTTAATTTAGTGACTTTGAGGGTTCACCCTGACATAAAGCAATTGTGAGAACGTACTCTGAAGCACCCATAGACAACTTATTGGCATCACATAAAATACCTATATAAAAATATTGAAACTAAATTGTTATTAATGTTCAGTGATTATTGCGAATGCATGATATTTGCTCTGGAAGTCATATTTAGCTTTATTTCACACCTTGGTTTTCAATTCATGTTGATGGGATGTTGAGAATGATTCACAAAGACAGCTGCACATACAAAATTAATTTGAGCATGCAAATGGTTTGAAGTGTGAATTTGCACTAATAATGGAAAATATTAATGTATAATATTACCCTAGTATGGTGTACTGTTAGGCATGAGTAAATTGTGTCCCAGAGTCATAAAGTATTTTTTCCAAGGCATTGTAATGCGCACATACTTGCGAGTTTGTCAGCATTCAGAAACTTCTCGAAGACTCATTCCCTTTCTAGGAATAGTCAGAGATTTGTTAATAATAGAGATATGAATACATCCACGCCCAGAAAAAGGAAAAGAAACACCACACATTTGCTGGGGGAGTAGGGAATTTGGTTTCTCTAACGACATAATTAAATTGAATGAAGAAACAGCTGAACATCTTCATTGAAGAAAATGACATGCTCAATTTGGGTTTAGAAGCCGGTGTAACATAGATTCTGCAATGCTGCACTTAAAAAATAGTGAATCCTGCCATGTTGTTCTCCTGGTCTTGACTGCAACGTTTGACACTGTCAACAATGCCTCTATGCAAAAAATCCTGATCAGCATAGAGGGCTCTGTTCTGTCCTAGTTTAATTCTCACCTCTTCAATGACTCTGAACACTGCGGGTGAGAAACAAACATCTGAACCCCAACACTTTTTTAACATAAAAACCTAACAAGGCTCCATCCACAACACTACCCTGTTCATGTTATATCCCCATAACTCTTCATCACTGTTCTGAGTAAATCAAAACAATACATTATGCCTATATGCTGATGACACACAACTGTACATGAAGCCCTGTTCCTCTGACAACCTAGCAGAACTGTAAAGAATAACGGAGTTACAGACATGGATGACCTAACAACTAATCCCACACATGGCAGAATTACTTCTGATCTCACCGTATCAGATACAACACTTATACAGATTGGATAGACACATCGAACATTATTGATTGTAAAACAACCAACTGCTAATCCTTGGGCTTCTTTCCAAGCAAAAACCTAAACTGCATGCATACGTCAGTGCCCTAACTTGAGGTGCACAACATAAAATCAAACTCATCCAAAAAATGAAATCCTTTCTTACATGTAAAGATTTTAATACAAGAGTCAAAACCCTAGTCCTCACAAAACTTGTCTACACTACAATGATGGTGTAACATCACTGTCTACACTTCTGATGGCACCCCTTAAATACACCTAGCACATCTAAGAGCAGCACTCAACTCGGCAGCCCACCTGGTACAGGGCCACAGGGAATAGGACATATTACCCATAATAACCACCCTCAATTGGCTCTCTTTTGAAACTCGAAGCCAGTAGCTTGTATCATACACCAGCCTCTTCACAGAGGGTAATCAAACTACCTATCCTACAATCTAATCATTTTTGGTGGATCCTGAGAACTCTGAAGCTCAGACTAACTTTGTTTTGAAATCCCATTTTCCAAAAAACTCAGTATGCTGAATCAGTCCTTCAGAGGCAGCACACCAAAAATCTGACACTCTAGCTCAACAGTTACATGCCATCCTCAAGAAAAAACGTAAATCCTTTCTCTTTCTTCGCTGCTTCCAGTCATGATTATCTCTATTCTGATAGCCCTGGTTGATCGCTCACTGAAACAGAGGGAGCGAGTAAGAAAGGATATAATCAACGCGTTTAATCAGACTCTTGATTGCTTGATTACACTCTGATCTAACAAAATATGATTCTCCAATCTTTGTGTGTCCAGTCCCACTTTTATGTTCCCATTAATGTCATCTTTACGTTGGTTAATCTCCACCCGTTCCCCATTAAGGACATCTTACTCCTTATTCCCCATTAGAACATTGGAACGTTGGAAGCTCCATTGAAAACAATGGAGTGCTCCGGGCTTATAATGGCTGGTATAAGCCCGGAGCTCCAACATTCCAATGTTTCTTTGTTCACAGCTCTGGCTGTGAACAAAGGCTTCAGGGAGCCTGAGGGGATTTCAATCCCCTCGCGCTCCCTGAAGGCTTTGTTTTGTTTGTTAGAACATTCTGCCCTCTAGTGGCAGAATGTTCTAATAGCCTTGTAGCCCTTTGTAGCAGGTCTATACCAGCTTTTAAAGTCCTGCTGCCTTGTTAAAGTCCCTCGCCTTCGGCTCGGGCCTTTAACGCTGCAGCAGGCCTTTAATAGCCGTATAGCCCGCTACGGCGGGCAATAAGGTTATATTATCAATGTATATAAAATCTACTTTAAATGATGTAAAGCGCTCTGATACCCACATGGGTCTGGTTGATACTATACAATAGTATAAATACATAAATTGTTGCCTTTATGTGCTTGCAATAGTAATTTGCAAAACCTTTCTCTTAGTGGAGAATTTGTCTCATACTGGGGAATAAATACATATGTGCAATGTATGATTCGATCATCATCAGGCGCATTGTGTTTTGAATTAATTGTACCCATTTCACATGTTCTTCGAAGGCACTGCATAATTGCATTTCATGATCCAGGTAATAATTGCCCTCAGGCCAGAGTACGGCGGCCTTACATACAAACATAAATGCACAGCAATATGAACAAGAGTAGGAGACTGTAGCCATAAAACTTAAAAGAGCACTGTGAGAACCAACACATTACGGAAAATTGGCATACATCCATCCTTCCTGCTGATTCTGCGAGCACAGGGGAGAAATACCTAGAGTTTATGAACCACGGAGTTAGGAGATTTTAGATAATAAGAAAATATGTTCGGCAAAAAATAGTTCAGTTGTTGTTTTCACTAAAGAAAGCTATCTTTCTTGGATTGTTAAACCTAAAGGAGTACTGATTACCACCTCATGTAGAGAAATGTGAGCTAATTCACATTTATTTTGGAAATCTGCCATGCAGTGAATTTCCACACCTCTTTCATTTTTTAAGCTGTAACAAAATTCCTATTTGGTGAAATAAGCCCCTTTTTTCAATGTGAAAGTTAAGGACAGTAAAAATTACGGTGAAAAACTGAGAATGCAACGACTGATTTTTTGAATACTTATGGAGTCTAGAAAATGAAACCTTTAATGGTTTCCCCTCAGGCTAACCATAAATGCCAACCTCTGGTATTCACTTATGAAATGGATTGGAACCGATTAGTTATTTGAAAGTGAGGTATGACTTGCAATTGACTCATATTTCAGTTCATTTCTCTTTAGACCGCAAGGACCCGTGGGAGCCTATTATATATATGAAATATTTAAAATAATATGTGAAACATGCTAATTAAATACCTCGTCCCTCCTAGCAAATTCAGAGGGTGTTACACGAATTGTCAAAGAACTGTAATGATCTGAATCTGTATCTACGACGATTGTGTTTGTGCATTTATTTACTTCCATTTACAGTTTAATGGGACCCATATTGTGAATAATTAGATAGTACAATAATAATAGATTTATTGGTTATATCACGGATTACTATTATTGGACCAATAATAGTAATCGGTCAGGGTATAGACTTGACAGACTTTCAGAATCATTACTCTATAAATTACTTATTCTTAGATTTAAGTGCAATCTGTTGCAATGTTGCCATTTAATGGCTTTAGTGACATTTCTAAACACCTCAGCCTTCAGCCACATGGGTTATGATGTCACTAAGCCCCTAGTTGATAACATTGGATCATATTGCAAACTAACTTATGTATCCTCTCACTCGCTCTCTTATGGCTTAGGTGGACTGGTAAGCGAGAGGAGGCAAGCAAGAGACACTGTTGGTTTGCAGTTGCACAGCTCATCTTGTTACATGTGGTCCTTTCTGATTTTAACATTTTCTTACGTTTTATGACTATTTTATACTAAACAGAAAGAACATGCTAGTAGTCTCTGCTTTTACATTACGCTTGAACACTAAAATTATTTTTTTTACATGTAATAGACATAAATGGCTACATTTTAGCAGGATGTAAAAATTCACTATGACTGCACACTCAGCAAATGCACAGTATCTGTATCATGCTAGGCTCATGAATATTGTCAAGAAAGGGGTCTTGTCTCCATGAAGCATGGGCCAATGTTGAAACTCCACGGCTTGAGGCACCGAATCAAGAAAAAATGTACACAGGATCTGTGATGAATACTGCAGAGTTCCAAAAGAAAGGTGTTATAGCACAAAATCCTTGTGGCAGTGTGCTAGTATGTAGGTGCAAATAACCATATTGGGGCCAAAACAGTAGCAGCATTGAGTACATAGGTATAAAGGGCATTGTAGACTGACAGGAGTCCCCAAAACTGAAACAAAAATATTAACTCTTGGTAGCTAATCACTAACCTAAGGCCTTAGGAGACAGAGCTGGGAGAGACTGGAGGGTTCAACATCTGAAAGAAGTCCTATGGTGTGAAGCTGTAGAATGTAAATGTAAATGTATGTATACTTGTAAAGCGCACTATCACCTTTCAGGCATCCTGGTGCTGTATACCGCTGTGGAACCATTCCTGGCTTTCTCTGTGAGATGCCCCCTACTGGGCACCCCCAAGGTGAAGCCAGGCATCCTAGCGCTTTTGGGGCTGTTGTGGAGATTAAGCAAGCTATTGCCCAGAGTTGCAGAGTGGGACCCATGATTAGAGTAGGCACCGAGGTGAGAATTATCGAGTCCGTGGACATTGAGCCCAAGGCCCTGCCGCGTCGGGAATTGAACCCTGGTCCCGGGCCAGACCTCTGCCTCCGGGTCTGCCGCTCTAATCGGTGAGCTACACTTCTCTAGAAGATGTTACAAGGTGCACTACTAACAGAAGACTTCTGTGAATACCAACAAGTACCAAAAAGGCATCCTGCTTGAGCCAGGAACTTCGGGAGAAGAGCACAGCCTGAGCAGAGGCTCCTTGTCATAGCAAAGGAGAAAAGCCAAGCACTCGGCCATGCCCTGAGTGTGACTCGGCCATGCCCTGGGTTCGACTTTAATTTGCTTCAAGTTGTAAACCCTGTGGTTGGTCAATTAATCCTGCTAGAACCTGCCGCTATGCAGGGCATACTGTCACTGCTCATGGGTTGTCTACATGGGGATAGGATTTGCTATGCTTATGAGGGATCATGAGGGACCACTACATGGCAATATGCTAGTGGCAGCCACAAACCAGGGCGATGTGAGTTGTATCATGACAGCATGGATGACTTCCTGGGTGAGGGGCGGAAGGCACTGTCAGTTGTTTCTAGGACATGTTTACAGTGCTAAAATGAAAAGTGTACTTAAACAGGTTGACGGAATAATGATTGATTTCACCTCCCAAGTCATTCTGGCTTAACCCTCGCCCTATCACTCAATTCAATGTTTGAGTCACTGCACAATAATGTTAATCAATTTATATTAAATAAATGCAGATACAATGAAGAACCTTATAAACAAGACTCTATAAGGTGCGTGCAGGCCCTCCGGACTCGTGGAAGCATTTATAAGCAATAATGTAACTGCTTAAAAGTTAAAAACAATGTTTTTAGGCATGGTCTATTTTTTGTAACATTTTGAAAGGCCTCTGAAGTTATCAACAAGGTTGAAATATGTCCATCATTATACCAATATTCATGGTTGTGGAAGAGTAATATATTTTTTGCTACTTTAATTAAATAGCTCTATTTCTAGGTTTGCCATTGGATTATGATTTCTGTTGTCTCAGAAAAATGTAATCTTCAATTTATGTGTAGCCTATGTAAGAACATCTTTCCCTTTTCATATAACCTGAGTAAGAAGTAAAAACTTTCAATTGTTTTCAAACTCAACAAGAACGGTGGTGAAAGCTAGTCAGACATTTGTTTGACCATAACTAATCTAAATTTGGGGAAATTAACCTCCGCCTATGGTACTGGATTGCTGGCTTAACCACTGCCACTTCAAAATAGAGCTAGCATCCTGTTCAGCAGGGAAAAGAGTCATGTTACTCTTGGCTGGAAGGAATGCAGAAAGGCCACAGGATGGAAAACAAGCCAGGCCGATTAGAATTAAAGGTGCTTTCATGACCACAAGCATGGGTCGGGGCTACCATTAATAAGGTTGAGGTGATACATATTTCCAAGAAAGTGTCAGAATTATGCTAAAGAGGGACTTAAATATGACTATTCAGGTTACCTACTATGATTAGGTGGAGTAATGAACAACTATAATGGAATTATCCGACAAGTACAAGAACCAGAAAGTGTTTCAGCAAGAATCTGAAATACTCCAAGATTCTACACTATCAGAACCCATACATTGGGAATCAGGATGATCTTTAACCTAATATATTTATGGATGATTATTTTAGCCCACAGCCTCTCATACTGTAGCAGTCTTGGTGATGGACTTTATTTTGAGCCAGCTTCAAACCCTCAAGAATAGACACACAAGTATTGATCAAGATTCAGTAATGAACAATAACCAAGAAGGCACGATCAATCCTCACATTGTGGAATTTGGGCCTTTTTTAACAACGCATACTTGTTGGAAAACTACAGGCAGGAAAAATAATACAAGCAACAAGAACAGCCTGATACTTGAAATACCATACCCAAAAAACACAAATCTTTTAAACAAGTGTTCTCATTCCTTTACTCACATCCATGGAACTCCCTCAGATTAAACCCTAAACTACTGACATTCCATACAGAACTAAAGACACATCCCTCCGAACTATACTTCACAGACTAAGGACTACCACATACCTCTACTTCATAACCATCTCTGTGTTTCTCGTCCTATAATATGTTAAGTTGTAAATGCCGGTAGGGGTAAATTTGTTATATGTAAAGCATTTTGCTACCCTAGGGCTAGGTCTGAGCTATATAAATACCACAAATAAATAAAACAAATAAATATATCTTGTAAATAGGTGGGATTGCCCTAACATCTGACTGACTCTTTTTTTGTGGCATTGCATATCATAAAAATTGATCAGATCAAGCAAGTACCATCTAGGGCACAACCAGCTAATGTGAAGAAAACATACTTTTGTAGGCACCTAAACATATGCCCTATATAAGACTTTTGAGGTAATTTAGTAACTGGAAGATCTGAGACATAAATATGCTGCCAAAGGGTCATGTGAGACATAAATATGGTCTTCTTGCAGCTCACTTGAACACTGGGCAATCCCTTGAATTTACAAGCCTCTTACTGTTCCACAGCCAGGTTAAAGGCAGGGTAACCAGTTTGTTTCCCACAGTTGAGTTTCATTTGTTTCCACCATTAGAAATGACCCTTTGGCAGCATATCTGCTGTAGGACAATCTTGCTTGAGACCATCGTAAGACCAACTTTATTTAGGACCGGTCTTCGATGCTAGTTATCCTTCTTGTGTCGCATTGCAATGCATGTTAGACACAAGCTTTAAGAGACACCAATGACCCCCAATGGGCTGTAATAAAATTCTCAGCATTTTAACATTATTCGTATTTCCAGAAACGTGCACCTGCACTCCATAACATGGTGGCCAAACCAGCATTGCATTTTCACCAAAAGTGCTGCAGCCATCTTAATCGAGGTACTTTTGCTGAAAATTCGCCTCCGTGTTGGTGGAGAACCTTAGATATGATTGGTATGCCTCCAGAGGACCAGGGAAGGTGGCTGCTCGACCACCCTGGCAGTGGTTAAATGACCCCTCTGTCAGTATACATACACGAACAATTCGCTAAAACTAACCCTGCACATAGAAAAATAGTTACAAAAATCTTGACGAGTACATGCACACAGAACTACCTTTAGGAACCTTGTGTAAATGGGCAATAAGTTAAAGTCTGCATTTTATCACTTAAAACAAATTGACATTTTATAACACTTTTATTCTTGAAGAGATATATCGTCTCCAGTGCTCTAATCAGCTACAAGGCAACGCCTTGGCTCGGAACAGCCCAGTTCCTAATGTATTTAATTTGATAAATCCTGAATATGAAGATACGTTTCTCAAAAACACTTATCCAACATATTAACTGATTACATTCAGCCACATTTTAAGGAAGCCTGCTAAAAATAATACCACATTGCCAATTGTAGTTATTACTAACATTATCTTCCCAAATATTTAATAGACTACATTAGCGTTATTACACAATTGATCTGGACAAGTATTCTTTTCTAACGTTTGTATTTTTCTGTTTTTTTTTAAATCAGGGTTAATATTTTAATTTATAATTAACCATGCTTTAATACATCAGCCTGGGCTAATTCTTACTTTATGTCTAAAGACTTACTCACATTCCAAATAGTCAAGCAAACGTGGAAACAGTAAGCTACACACAAATCCTCTGTTAGAAGCTCATATTTTCTAATTGGCAGGTCCCTCTGTTGGAGCTGTCCAAGGAAATAGCAAGTGCGATTAATCTTTAGTTGGCAACAAGAGGTGAGCGTGGAAAAACAAATAAAGGTAATCAAGCCGAGCGAGAACCCTTCATTCACCTGCTCAAAAGATCACTCTTTCCATGGTCTGTTCCTAATCCCATCTGCTTTCATTTTGCGAGCCAGCGAGTTTTATTAGGGGCCACGTGGGCTAGGATGACATTGGTAATTCCATTCATTAGTTCAAGAATAAAACCCAAGGTAAAAACTAAAGCATTTTATGAGTTTTAGCGTTAGCTGTACCTTTTAGTCAAAATCAGGTTGTGGATTGAATGCTGGCAGATGGTAATTAATAATGAAAACATATTTTTGCTTAGCTTCGCCAGTCGACTTGTGAATGGGGCTATGGATTTTGGAAGACATCAGAAACTTGTTGTATGAGCAGTGGAAACAGGGAATGTATTCAGATACAATCACCTGTAGAATAAAAGGGGCAAATTTTACAAACTTTCTTTCCACAGAGATACTTAAAAAAAACTTTGCCACAGAGAGATAAAATAATAATTATATGAAGATTAATAACAACCGAAAATATTGTGGCAATTTTGCGAATCGTTTTGAGTGCACATACTTTGTCTGGACATAGAAAAAGTCTTCACAATGTTAAAAAGTCAAAGCAGTCAATGATGGTGTTTGAATATATTCAATGTTCTATTTCTGCTAGTTGTGGGCACCAGCGGTTACTTTTGAAGAATGGGGGCGGTCCTTGACCCAGAACAATAGAGAGAAAGGCAGAAAACAAGAAAGGAGGGATTAAAAAGATAGGAAAGCAAGGAGAGAAAACATGGAAAGAAGAGAAACTGCAACAGTGAGCTAAAGAGACCGGAAATGTAGTGTTAATGGATAATAGAAAAATGAGGTGAAGTCAAGTCGTAGACAGCCCTGGTATTCTGCAACAGCTGGTGGCCATCTCAAAAAACCTGGGGCCCCTGTAAGTATAGTTTTACAGATTAGTTACTATGTATATTCTGGCTATATCCTTACACAAAATGTGAATTTATGCGTCGTGAGATACAAAAGGTGAGAAATGAAAGGGGCAGGAGACTGTCAATGACAGTGTGACAGGCAATAACACACAAACTACAGCAAGAAGAGCACATTAGTTCCTGATACCGGAATTACTTCCAACAGTTCAATGAATACAGCTGTGAAAACATTTATCACTTACATAATATTTTCAGCCAGGAGTGACAAATAACTGCCACAAAAAATATGTGTTTGTTTGTCGCACAGTGTCTGCTGCACAAAGCATTGCATCATAGCCTGAGAGTTTGGTGATCATACTACACTCACTATGATATCACTGGCTGCCAGTTCTAGTGCTTGCCTTTGATTAAGACCATCTCCAAGCCGAACCTATAGTAACTAACACAATTCTTATGCAGTAGGGTTTCTGTAATGGTGATTACGGATTTTGCCATCAATGTTACATTTTATAGATGGGATTTTAGCACTTAGTGCATTCTCTCCTGCTATAATTAGTGGTGTGGTGCGGCTGTTACTAATTTCAGACTCTTAACGTGTTGCTATTATTGACATTGCATAGCGCTAATCTATGAACATTTGGGTACTGTCTCCTGCTGTTCCAGGACGTGCCTGAATGACTCTCCATCTTTACGCTGGATTTTGGTATATAGTCACTCCATATTCATGGCTGTACATATTGCCCCCTTACTGAAAAGATCAGATGACCTAGAGTTTAAAATCCTAATCGTCAAAAAATACAATTCTAATGTCTTAGATAACAGCTATACTTTTGCTTCCTATCAGTTAAAGTCACATCAATTAAAGTGAGTTGTAGATGACATACTCATCCAACTAAAGTCAATCATATTACAGGTATGTATTTCACGTATGTGCCATCACAAATGCACGCATATGCATGAATTTGTGATGACACAATCTTGAAGCTGTATATTAAAAAATAAATAAAAGATTGAAAAAGCAAATTTATGCATTGAAAGAATACAAGTCTTTCAGTCAAAAGGATAGCAAAGAAGCTTTAATCCGCTGACATACATAAGAAGGAGATGAAGAGCCATCCAGTAAAAAGCAAGCAAATGAGAGTGAAAAATAATTCAGCAATGGGAAGCAATGTGCTAGCTTCCAAGATCACTGTAAGTTTTTGGGTTGTCCCAAATAGATCTTTCAACAAAAGACAACCAATACCTAAGCGTTTTAAAACATGCTCTGACATTAAAAGTGGGCATATTACCTGACTAAAGAAAAAATAAATTATATTACCCTTATTTTAGTGCAAATACTATTTTTTTGCTGCAAAGGACACCTCTGCACTAGTGCACTTATTACGGGCAGGATATCACTGTGTGTACCAGTCTTTCCTGTGCTAATAAAGTACTTTTCTTTGTCTAAGAGAAGCAGTGGGCTGGACAGTATGGTATTGTGACTGTTGGTTGACTGTTCATTTGTGAATCACTGCTACCACAGTGGCCTGAGAGTCAAGTGTGGAAAAGGAGTACTCGGCCTGGTTTGCAGAGCCATAGTAGGATGGGCCTCAGAATACCAGAGACAAGCCCATCCACTACAATTGTGGCTAGAAGTACCTGGCTGCTCCGATAACAGATAACCCAAATATATTAAAGATTCCATGTGATGATTTGTACAACGTCTGTGAGAGCAAAATAAAAAAACTCAAGATACTATGAATTCACTTGTGGAGGAAATATTTATTTGGCCATCTGAATATGACCTGTGCAATTTAGATTTCTTTAACAATATTACAAAGAGCAGCTATTCGCAACAACATTACAAGCACCGCTGTGTGTTCCTTCCGTCTTTGCCAGTGGGATTTTGCATTTAGATTGACTAACCATGCATGCACCTATAGTACAAAGTAATTATGGTATTGTTATGCATGGCTTCGATATGAAGCCTACAGCTGGTAATCCATTGCTATGACATAGCAACAGTTGATAGCAAATCTCATTACTTACTGTTGCTAGTCATAAAGACCTTCCAGGCCAGGCTAACAGGGCTCTCTCAGAGCCTATCATTGCAGTGCTACTTAGATTGAGCTTCACTCCCATTGTTTATTTGATGTGAATAACATCCCCATTACTCATGTTAATTTCTATATGTTTGAGCTGCCTCTAAGGCTTTGTGCACCTCCAGTAGAGGTTCTTTTCCTGCTAGTAATGGATCAGTGCCCATGTCTGGAGTGTTTGGCCATATTTGGGTAAGTGAAAGTTGTGTGGGGTTTTCCCATCTACTGGGATTGTGAGATATTATATGGGAGAGATCATGAACTGGTGCTTCCTCACTTAAATAGGGTTACTTAGATTATTTAGATTATTATTTAGAACAACAATCACACATACTAAGAAAGTGAGTAAATGATAAACATAGATCTATGTTCCACTACAATGGGACAAGCAGGATTACTTTGATGACACCTTTTGTCTAACACAGCCCATCTTTGGTATGCCAACACACAAACAAATAAAGCAGGTATCCGAAAGATTAATCAATTAACTGTGCCTTTGGTTATTTCAAAATGAAGGCAGACACTTACCTAACATCTAAATTGTAGTTAAATGATGTGACATGAGGACCGCGCTTGAAGACAAGCTGTTGAGTCAATAATAAATATTTGAACCCTTACATGTTCTGTTATTTAAGGTTCATGCTTTAGATCAAATAAATTCCTCTATAAAAGACAGATAAAGCACTGATAACACCTTATAACTTTTCTGTAGTCAGGGTTGGATCGTTGTTCACTCAATTGTCATGAAGCATGACAACTTCAAACACTCTTAAGTTACACTAATTACGGAATGAAAGAAATGTAATGCATGTACCCTGCCAGAGATGAGTGGGATGTCTGGAGATATTGAAAGGGATATTGCAAATTGCAGATTACATCACCATGCCAATGATATCCCAAAGAAATCCATAAGGGCATGCACAGTGGAGTAAGTAACACCATGAATATGGCAATACTCCTTGTTTTGATCATGTAAATGAAAGTCTTTTGCAGTGGATCAGGACCCTAGTATAATAAAAATGTGTTGCTTATTATGATTTGAAACAAACTAAGGAAGTACGCCATAGAATGATGATAGGAGGAACATTCTCTTCAGAATTCCAAGCACTGTCATAAAATCTAAATTAGTGGGTTTCCTGATTTTTAGAGTGTAAATGATGGCAACTTCCTAAGACCCAGAAAACTTTGGCTAATATTAATTTGTCTACATAAGCTCATCTAACACAATCTTTGGTGATCACAACAAATTGAATGTAAATAAACATAAAATCCATCACCATTTTAACAAACATTTCCAATTTTTCTAGTCCTTGGAGAAATAAATTGATTTGCATTGTGGTAGGAACTTTGTTGGAACCATTCTATACCACTCAATTTATAACAAAAGATAATGTCAAGAGAGCAAACTTCATGATTTGGGTCATTTTTTGAAAGTTATTTAAAACATCTGTGAATATTCCTTTGAGATAATGTAAAGAGAGCAAACTTGATTGTTCGGTCATACTGTGAACTTAAAATAAAACATCTTTGAATTTCCCCTTAAGCATACCTCAGCTTTATTTGTTAGTCACTAGAAATTGACAACATTTGATTAGCATGAAAGCATATTTTTCATAGATGTAGAATAATTGAGATTATTCCGTACAGCTATATCTTCTTATATAAAGTCCTGTGCTATCCTCGTACATGTGTATGCTCATTTACTCTATGGTGTATATGATTATGACGTTCTCATTGATGTCATCAATGATGTAATTTAAGATGTCAATGAGATGCTGAATGTGGGCCAGCCATTCTAAATAGGGGTTAATGACAGAACTCCCTCATTTTGTTCATTCTAAATGAATCACCTTATGTGTTACAGCTTTGATTCCATCAAAAGTGGTTTAGGTGTGTCATAGGTCTGTAACAAATACTGATTGTTAGCGCTCCAGTTATTCATTTGAACACTGTAGAAAGCTGCAATAGAACATTGGGGAATCATCTGAGAGGACGGTGTTGTTGTTGGAACTCTGTATGTTCTATTGTTTTACAGAAATGATGCAGTAGATGTTTGAAAACTCATAGAAAATGTGTCTTTATTATTTATAGCTTTCAGGAGTACTAACTTTACATTCTATTAAAAAGAACCCCTTTATTTTGTTAATTTCTAAACAAAGTGCTTTACGTTTTACAGGTTCTTTTAAATTGCTTTTTATTGAGCATATCTTTATTCACACAATATGTAACTGCAATAATCGTTGGTCTGTTATTCATTATGTGGCCCCCAACAAGCAGTGCTACCATATTAACTATCCCTACCTACCTCTCCCTTCCACAGACCCACGTTCAACTATATATGATATCTCTTGATCATTTACTTACAGTTGAGAGCCCACCAATATCAATGCAGTTTTTTTTTTATCTCTAAGAGATGCTATCTTGTGCTCTGGGTTGGCAGTGTACATCCTTATCCTTTCAATATCTATCTGCTATAGTTTCCTCACAAATCTCCAAATGTTACCCAATGGTGACATGTTCCACTTATCCAGACTATTTATGCACTTTAACGCTTATGAGGGCAATTTGTCATTCTTGGCTTGGTTCACTGTCAAAAGCCCTCCAAACTTGCTATCAGCTCAGGCTATGCACCCTGGCCCAATATAGCACATACAATGGCCTATTCTGTAAATGTCCCCTTGTGTACATAAAGTAGCCTTTGCGTGGTTAATGGTGCAATTTTACTCTTCCCTCCCATAGATACATTCCATTTTGCTAAAATAAACACTAAGTCAGTGTAGTAAATAGTATGTTATAAGATCTGTTGCATGTCATAATGCCCAATAGACAGGCATAAAGGTCAGCACTTCACTATTATATCTCCAAACACCTAGACCAGTGTTGACCAGAATTTGTCCACAGGTACACAGCAGGTGGTAAAAAACAGCTTGTGGGTGACGGCGTCTAGGGCAGATATTCTGCACTCTTGGGAACACCCTAGCTATCCTATGTGAGGATAGATAGGTTTAGTGAATATAATTAATCTGCGCACATTTAAACATCTCATTACTTGTGTGCATATTAATACAAGAGAGGGAAGTATTCCTGTCAGCATCCAAGAACTCTCTTCCCATTTCTTGTTCCCATATATCCCTAACTTGATAAAAATCAGTGTAGAACACAGGTGTGAAAGTCTTACATATAGTCAACGCATACCTACACCGACCCAGTGTTAGTATGTTGTCAAGTAGTGTAGACCGCTCTAGTTCTGTATCCTCGTTATGCCACTTTAGTCGTATTACCCTCATTATTGCTCCGTGAGTCATAAAGTGACGAGCCACTAGACTTTCTTCTCTTCCTATTGTCTCAAATGTGGCCAATACACCACTCTAATATAGCAATCCTACCATCAATATCCCTGCCTCAGTCCAAGAGCTTTAATGACTGCCCGAGCCAGTTTGATCAGTTCAGCTAAGAACGATAGAGCATGTGCTCTAGAACTCATGTGCATACGGTGTCCTCCCCTCCCAATCTAGCCATGTATATAAGCCAGCAGGACTGAGCTGGCCTAGCTGCCCTGATGTGCCCTTAAGCCTCTTTTCACGTTCCTAGTATTATCCCCAACAATCCAGCTATCCCAGGACCCTGGTTATATGTAAAGCCTCTGGACAGGCCACTGCGATCCATCTCATTGGCCATATCAACTGTACCCTGTAATAATACACTTCAAAATTCGTGGCAGTCATGCATCCTTCCCATAGCGATCATCAGGGCCGGACTGGCCGTTGCAGACACCGGGCAATCCCCCAGTGCGCCGCAAGGGTGGGGTCCGGTTTTGGGGCGTTTATGCAGCATAGCGGCAAAATCAGCAAAAAAACGGACCCAGCAAAGAGCTTGGTCGCACCCCCAACCTCCCCCCCAGGGGGCCGGCAGAGCACTTTGCCCGTTTTGGTTACCAGTCCAGCACTGGCGATCATGTCATTTTAGCTTATGCCAATCATTTTCTCTTGGTTGCTCTAATCAAAGACTTTCTGTCAGGGAATTGCTACCTCCAAAACTGTGTCTTTAATAGCATACAGATCACACCAGAAAGATATAGAAGTTGTGGTAATGTGATCATTTTAAGAATAGAAACCTGTCCCGTAGGCAAGAGAGGGAAAGGGGTTGAAAAAGGACATGGCCTGACGGATTCTGGTGAGAGCTTTCCCTACATTACCAGATATCAAACTTTGTTTCGGAGTGATACACCTCGATTCTGATATATTGGATGTTGTCCAGTTTCCATTTAAAGTATGGACCCCCACCATCCTGTGTTGTTTCCTACCCCTCTGGTATTATCAGAAATAAGCAAGAGTTTCACCAGTTTTCCCTTAATCCAGAAAAACACCCAAAGTCCTCCAAAACCACCATGACTCCCCCGAGACTTGTCCCTGGTTCTTGTAGATATAAAAAAGTAATCTGCATAGAGTGTGATCACGTGTATCCCGTGCCCAGGCTTATACCTCAGTCCTGTGCCTTCTCTCGCAATTTACAAGCCAGAGACTCCAGTGCCACTGCAGACAGTTTGGGGCAAAGCAGACACCCCTGTTGGGTACCCCTCTGGATCAAATAGGTGTAAAAAAAAACTACACTGTGTCCACCCTATCTAATGGGTGCCAATATTATAGCAGAATCAAGGCTGTAATCACGCTCCCCAGGATCAGCTTCTCTAATACTGCAAAAGGAATAGGCCATCTAAGTGTACAGAATGTCTCTTCAATATTAAGCAATGCGATTGCCACTTGTGGGGTCACAGTGGGCCGAATCCAAAACCATAAGTACCTTTGCAGGTTCAAGTGAGTACTGTGAGTTGGGTATGACCCGTTCTGTTTTTATGTAGCTGGTCTCCTATGTATGGTATCAAACTATTTGCAATTACCTTTCTCAGAATCTTCGATTTAGTGTTCAACAAGGAAAGGAGCTGATAAGACTTCACATCCAATGGGTCCAACTACGGCGTTGGTCAGACTACAAACATTGCCACCCTAGTAGATTCAGGAAAAGATCCAGACTGCAATGCATGCGTGTACAAAGCCAAGAGTCTCAGGGCTAGTGTACCTTTAAATGTCTTACAGAACTTGGATGGTAACCTATCCACTCCTGGTGTTCTACCAATTGCCAGCTGATCTGTGGCCACCAAGATTTCTTCAGCTCTCAACAGGACATTCAGAGCATTCCTACCTTAAAGAGGCAGCCTAGGCATGGGTATTTCACCTAAATACTCAGCGAGTCAAGTGTGTCACTGAGGGCTGCATAGAGGTACCTATTGCAATCATCAAAGGTTTTGTTGATATATAGCTGTTTATATACAATTTGATCCAAAGAGGAGAATATAGCATAGATCATTTTCCCATCTTCCTCAATGCAGAACGGGAAACGGCCTTAACAACTCAGGCTGGGGCACGGGTACAATTTCCCCGCAAACGGAACCACACCCTGCCTTAACCAAGCATATGCCTTAACCACGCGTAAGCGTGGTTATGGCACTTCACGGTTTAGAAGGCTGGATGGGCCTGGAGAGGACCAGGAAGCACCGGGACAGAAAACTTGATGTGGACAGGTAAGAGGAGCTGGGGCTAGGGCAGTAGCTTTTAAGGGAAGTTTTTAGGGATCAGAGTTGGGGGTTGGGGGTTATTTTTAGGGCTCGTAGGTTTGGGGTTGTAAAGAGGGCTCTGGGGTTGGAGTTGTTTTTAGGGCTGAGGGAGTCGGGCTGTTTTTAGCGCTTGGGTTGTTTTTATGGCTGGGGGTCTGGTTTTTTAGGGCTGGTGGGTAAGGTTGTTTCCAGGGCTGGTGGTCAGGGTATTTTTTAGGGCTGGGCGGGTTGTTTTCAGGGTATGGGGGTGGGGTTGCTATTAGGGTTGGGCTGTTTTAGGGCTTATGGGGGTCAGGGTTGCTTTTAGGGCTGGTGTTGTTTTTAAGGCTCCGGGGGGTCGGGTTGTTTTAGGGCTTGGGGTCTAGGTTATTTTTAGGGCTCATGGAAAGGTGTTGGACTGTTTTTAGGGCTCGGTGAGGGTTGGGGTTTGCTTTTAGGACATAGGGCATAGGCCAGGGGGGCCTTGTAATCTTTACCACATATATCCCTTTACCAGTCATGCCTTTACCACTAAATTGTGTGGTAAATGCATGCATAGTAAAGGAATGCATTGTTCAGTCCATGCGTTCCCCTGCCCTACAGCAGTGTGGACAAGCCATGCCAATAGGCGCTTCACTTGCTCATCCTTCATAGTGCTGTTTTGCAACATACTTCTTGTAATTAAGGCACTGAAGTCTTAGCAACTATTCCTGACAGGCTCTATTTTTTCTTTGTACTGCCTTTGTGCCCCTAGGTCTGTGATACTACCTAAGTCCAGGTCTCCCATCTTTTGATCCAGTTCTGCTAACTGATGTGTCAAAACCTTCCTAACCCGGTAGGTGGTCTTTAAGCACTCTCCCCGTGGTACCACCTTAAAAACCTCCCCTTCCATAACAGTGTTTTTGCTTATTCCTTCATTTCCTGTAATGAATGCATTATATGTTCCCCTAAAATATGTTCTGAGGGAATATCTAAGAGTATATCAGGGACAGGGTGACGGGCCAGTAAGCTCCACTTTCATCTTGAAGAAGATCTCACAATGTTATGATGAAGTACTCCATTCCTGTTATCTCACACTGTACCTCCTGTTTGTCCAAGAACATTTCAAACCTCGTATATACCATGCGCATGATCAAGTAATATGAATATTCATCTTGGGTTGGGTGTAGTTCCCTCCATATTTCCATCACCTGCCAGTGTATGTGCCGCTAATTGAACTGCCATGTGCCATGAATATTGGCCATGCAAAATTGGGTAATTCAGCCAGTCAGATATCCAGTGAATGTATATCCTGCATTTAAGTGAAGTTAGACTCATATATACTTTCCACTATCAGCTCTCCCCTATCCAGTGTTCCCACAACAAAGACATATCTTCCTTACATATCCACCATAGTGTGTTTAATCTGGAATGGTACCCCAGGTGCTATCCATATCATGGATGCATGGATATGTGCTTTAAGTAGAACACAGGCCCCTGACATTCCAAGTTAAGAAAGTATAGCCATTGCACATTTAGAGAGAACATAGGTACGGTCAGCACAACTCTGTAGATGGTCATGTACCCTCCCACAGCAATAGATGCATTGTTGGTGAACGTTCACTTGTTAGGATGTCATATTGGTACTCCCTTCATGTTTCTAGTATGTGTTACCCCTCCCTCCAGGATGAGGTTTGCGTACCTACCCTTCCCTTTTCCTTACAAATTTAAACATAACAACTACCATTCAGTTCACTTGTGGTGCATGTGATATCGTAGAATCGGCCAAAGTGTACCTGTCAGCATTCCGGTCACCCATAATGTTGTGTTATGCGTCACCTGCTCTTCCCTCCTGGTATCCCTCTTTTTATCGTACCACTCTACCTGTCCCAGGTTTCCTTACACTACCCATCTCAACAGTGCATCCCAGGTTCATGCACCTGGGGTCATCTCATCACCATGGAAAGTCTGCCTCCCACTCAATATCAGTTAGGCCACCATATCCAGGGCCACTGGAATTATGCTGTAGGGGAGGGTAAAATTATTTGGCTGAGTTGAGTAAATTATGCAGCAAAAAGGCAAATTATGCAGCGTCGCGTGCACATTTTGTGCTAGTATTACTTTATTATTTTGTCATTTTTAAACTTCAAAACACTGCCTGGGCATTGGTTGCAAATCATTAGTTCCAGTTTAATGTCCAAATATCACAAAAAGCAACAGAAAAATGACCAGTCAATATTTGCAAAGGGCTTTCCACTGCATGGCAACATCTGCAGCTGTGTTTTTAGTAACATTGCAACAGTTCCGGCTAGAAACGAATTTTGTTTTGTTAAAATGTGAGATTATGCGGCAAATTATGGATTATGTGGGGATGCAGAAAATGTATAATTATACAGAAATTGCCACAGCCTCACAATCGCATTATTCCAGTGGCCCTGTTCATATCCGATGTCAGTGGTGTGAACTTGGGGTCAGCACTCAAATTCTCAGTAGGTGAAAAATCGTCTGATTCATCTATATTATGTTGTGACCCCTGATCAGAGTTTGAGGTTCAAGTTTGTTTATGTCTGTACTTGAATATATCCTTAACCAATATGTCTCTTTCCGGCGTGGCCTGGTCTTGCCATCTAATAAAATCTCCCTCTTGCAGGTTTGTTTCCTATGGTTTATGGAGTCCCTTGAGTAATGTGTGCAGCCTGTCTTGGGGATGTCCAATAACTCTATCCTTTCCTGAGCCTCTACAGCGTATATAAAGAAAAACATTTTATCATCCATTACCACATGTCTTTTGGCTGAATATCACAGAACATATGGGACATCAGCCTTTCAGAGTGCTTGTTTGATTTTTAAGAAGGCTTGGCCTTGTTATTGAGCTTGAGAGGTATAGTTGGGGAAAACATTTATGTTGGCATTATTCATCATCCACAGCACATGTTCTCATGCTCATTGTAGAATCTTGTCACAGTCTCTAAGATTCGGACGCTGAGCCACCATGGGTCTAGGCAGTGCTCCCAGGATCAGTTGCCATCCTGAGACTCTATGGGCTCATTCAATCACGAAGAACTGTGGAGCTGTATCCATTGTTCTAGGAATAATACTGGCACCTGACCCTCCACCTGCTCCCGGATCCCTAGCATCTAATTTGTACTTGAGTGACCACCCTTCAGCGTCTTCTGCCCTGTCGCTGATCATGGCTATTTCTCATGCCGTTTCTTTTAATTGGGCTTGCATTTCATTAAGTGTAGGTCTTAGGGAAGAAAGAACCAATTTATTCTGTGTCACCCTCTCTGCAAGCTGTCTATGATCAGTATGGAGGAGACTGATGTCAATAGTGACCATGTTGATCTTACTTAACAGCGCAGTTTAGCTATCAACAAACATCTATAAAATAGCATACATTTTCTTTCCCTGACCTTCGTGTAACCTTCTTTGTTTTTAGTACACTGTCTATGTTGAGGTCATCATCCAATCCTGTGTCAGCCAACCTCTCTGCCATCAGGTCATTGTTTCCTTTAGGACATACCAGTATCTCTTTGTTAGCTAACCCTGTGCTTACAGGCCCTTGTGACATCCATTCTGTCCTCTAGAAGATCACAACCCACCACCTACAAGGTGTCAGAGCAGTGGTGTTACAAAGGGCTGCCCGGTCCCTCCTGTGACTTCTCACACCATTTTGTGTGTTAACTGTGCTGGTTGCTTAGTCCTGCACCAAAGCATGCCAGCGAGGTATAGCAGCACCAACTCCAGTGTCTATACAAAAGGTCTGTGATAGCAGGTGCTGTATCCAGGATAGCATTGTCCTGGGCCTCGTAGATCTCTTGTACCTTGCCTATACTTGTCCTTTGTTGCCAACCAGAATCCATTGCCCCTCTTGTTCTATTCCCCAATGTCTAGTAGTTATTACTTGGGGACCATTGTCCAGGTCCCTCAGCAACACTCTAAGGGGCCAATTTCTGCAGTGTGAGGGCAGGTGGTATGCCACTGCCATGCCCCCACACTGCAGAGACTCGCCACCTGCCCACCAGATCACGTCTTTAAAGTGGTCTGGTGGGTGAGCGGCATGGGACTGCCTCGTTCAAAAGCAGAGGTGCATTTGAAAAAGGAACCGCAATGGGAATGTCTGTCAAGGTTCCTGCGCGACATGGATTCGAAAGTCCATGCAGGAACTGTTGTGCATGAACACAGGGGGGTCACGTTAAGCCCCCCATGTGCATCCACAAGACTAGGAGGCATAGGGTGCCCTGTATGGCGCCTTTTTCTTATTCTGCTCCACAGTGTACATGGATGAGTAATCTCCATGACACCGCCAGTAGAGAGGAAGCTCATAATAGGCTTGGTGGGATCGCAGCGGTCCTGCCAAGCATATTACGGCCTCCAGAATGCCTCACCACGTCCAGGGAATGGTGGTTTCCTGGTGGCATCAGTTGTCCCAGGGTGATCCAACTGCCCAAGTAGTAATTGGGCGGTTCGACCACCGGTGCGGCTGTGACTGAACCGCCACCACTACGCCTGCCAAGTCTGGCGGTCCTTGGACCACCACACTCGTAATTAGGGCCTAAGTGCTCCCTGTGGTGGCCATGCCCATTTGCTCCAGGCCAGGCTGCACATGGCGATCCACTTGTGTCTTTTAAAAGGGCTTTACCAGTCGCCCACACCACTCCTTCAGCACCAGTTCATTGCCCCAGGGCCTGTGCCCCGTTAAAGACATGGTGACCAGATGGCAACCACCACATCAAAGATAACAGGTAATATTTCAGGCCCCACCTCCTTTTCTCTAGCTACTTGGTCCACCTCAGTTGCTCAGGGAGGCAAGCCATTGGACACTTCCCACATCCAAACTTCTCAACGGCGTTCTTCTGCAGCCCCGTCTCACGTCTGCAACAAGGCTGAGAACTGCAGCCACCTACCAGCTCTTTGAAAACACACCTTGCAGTCCTAAACTGCACCTCCTGCACTAGATCACTGTCATTGAGGGAATGCACCTCGATCTCACATCGACACAGCTTCTATCTTTGCTGTCAGATCACATTCCAGCATCGTCCTTCATTTGTCCAGTCGCCAGATTGTTCCTGGCAAGCAAAGAGATCATAGTTTCTCTCCATATCACTATAACAACTAGGTCAGCCAGTACTTTATAATGTATTTTGCAATTTCATTCTTGTAGTCCTGCATTGATGAGAAAAGTAAAATCAAAATAACGAGGCAATTGAAAAACCATACTTGATCAAACATTTACCGGGTAACTACAAATCTCAATAGCATTAAAGGCTTTAAACAACCACCATTTTTTTCTCTTGAATGACAACACTGGTAGCACACACAGATACACAGGAAATGTTTTGCTAAAACCAACATTCTTCTGTAAGATGAGATCATACTATAGAGCGTTCACGGAAGCAGCACCAAGGATCTGGAATTTGCTCCCACCGAATATTAGATGAATCACACATGGTCCGTGATTCAAAAAGGAGACTATGGCCTTTCTGCTGGGTACATTTCTCCCATAACTAACACAAGGCTACAATAGGACTATTTTGAGTTTGGCAGACAACCCGTCGATCCACTACAGTCTGCTGTTCTAGTAGACCTCCGTAAGGTTACTCCCTTGTCCAGCTACAGGGCTGTTGGCTACAGTCAAGGAACTCGATCAATGTATATTTGTTTGAAAGTAGCAATATTATAACCATTGTAGACAGCGAGGATATCAGAAATGGACCTATTCTGGATCAGAAGAATGTTTTTGGCAAGTTTTACTTTTACCTAATGATTTCCTTATTCTACCATATGTTGCAGGTTGGACTTGGGTTAGCATCTGCCAATACTATGAAACACGTTTTTACGCCTGTGGTTAAAAAATTAATACCCTCTGATTGAAAAGGAGGATGATGTAAAGCGCTCTGACGCCCAAATCTTGGGTCTTGTTCACGCTATATAAAACAATGAATAAATACAAAAAATAAAGAAAAAAATGAAATAAATGAGGATTCGCTGCACCAGACATAATGGAGATCATGTTAGCAGCAGAAGAGACTGCAAGGCTTTCACCCAATGTAACTCTTGCAGCAGAACAACGTCAATAACGTTTGTGTCTGAGTTATTGGTTTTTATTAATTTGACTTAGCGGTTTGGTTTAAAATGTGTGGGTTAGTCATACCCACACCAAAACCGAGGTTAATGAGTGCTTAATTAGTACTAGTGTCTGCGGATGCGGGTATCAGCAATTATTTCTAAGCACTGGCACATAGTTATTGACGTTCCCCACATGGTAATGCTGTATGTCTATGTTTTTTTGTTCAGTTCATCAGTGACATATGCATTATACTTTAAAACATACTTTAAACTAGCAGATGCTGTGGACTCATGGGAAATAACTGGGGCACTGCCTCTTATTTTCTTTACAGATTAAGCACTAGTTTTGTTGCACAACAATCACCTGAGCTAACCCTTTTTCCAAAGAGAACTTGTTCGAAAAGATTTATTTCAAAATGAAAACCAAATGTGTAAAGTGCCATCTCCAAGTGTAAACATCTCTGGTAATTTGCTTGGGCTACTGCTTTCAGGAGTCTCATTTGTTAAAATGTAATCAAATTCAGTTGGCTGATAAATCAACTGACAATGGTATACTCTATAAATCAAAACAAATTAATTGTGTTCCAAAATATATTGTTGTTTCGAAAGTAGATATGACATGAGAATAGACAGTGCTTTTTGTTTTTTGTATTGGAACAAGGGAGGACAGAGAAGACATGACTAGAAGAGGAGGAGATATCAAGGCAGAGGATTATTCAGAGATTTGTAACAACCATGGGAGAGACAGACCAGGAACTAGCACTACAGTTGGTAACTAGCAGCAATAACACTAATAAAACCTCTCCCACATTTATTCTCTTACCATACATTCCCTTAAAATATTTGAATTGAAATGGCTCTGAAACATGAATGGATCAGAAGAAATGAGTACCCATTTCTCAATAAACCCCATTCAAGAATACCAGTGATTTATACTTTCTAAAAAAAACATAAAGAGACATTGAACTCAACTGGACGCAGTGGTCTTCTTTTAAAATCAACTGTTGAAACTGCTAATCTCCTCTTTAGTTTAGGACTGTGTGGACTTCATTAGTGGGATAGAAGACTTTGAGTTTGATAGTGAAAGTGATGCTTTGGGCACTTTAGATGTTGAATCATATACTAATAGCCCACCATAAGGTGCTTTGAAGGTCTTACATATTGTTCTATTTGATAGAACCACCTCTTCTAGAATTGCTACTGAATTAATTGTGTGTTTGCCTAAAATTACTGTAAAAAAAACTGTTACCTGATGTTGGAAGACTACTATCTCCCGAGAAAGGGTACTGCCGTGGGCTAGTTTGCTCCCATCATAGCGAACTAGCTAATTTGTAGCTGGGTTAGAGAAAAAAAGTCGTACTGTGGGATTCTAAACCAGAAGCCAGCAGACTTTTACTTAGATTGGTGGCAAAAGGCTACCTCAAACGGATCATGAGGCTGGCTATTTGTAGAACGTGGCCTAGCCATCTTCAGACTTTACGTCAACCCAGAGCCAGTGATAGAATTTCATGCATCACAAAATTTTCCCAGACTCGTAATTCCTTCAAATAATTGCTACACAAATGTTGCTAATTTCAAATATTCTGGAACTGAAATTATGTTTTTTCTCTTTTATGTGTAGCAAAAATGTCAGTGATTATTTTGTACATGTCTATTGCAAAAACAAAACTACTAGCTCTATTGCTCCACGTTGGAGTTTAACTCCCTCTCATAACCCACACATGAACTCTTGATATCTGTTCACCACAATGCTATAGGCAGCAGAAGTGACATCTGAGTCTATTTGATGACCTGAAAACATCATATTTTGTTTAATTTAAACTTCTGAAAAACAATTTGAATTTAATGTAATATATTTTAATTAAAGGTGTTTTCTAAATTAAGCTGAGTGTTGCAACAATATTTTTATTTAAAATAATATATAATAGTGAATCTAGATTAATATTATTTTTTTATCATTACTTTACCCTCAGATTTTGTGAATAGACAAAGTAGAACACTTACTCTAAAGTGTAAATTATTCAAAAATATTAGGTTACCTTTGTGAATCAGGCCCCTTTATTTTAAATTATCTGTTAAATAAATAGGTAGGATACACACAGGTGCAATGGAACAGTTACATCAATACATTTCAGAGTTTCACATATCTTGTTGCAGACCGGACATCTGTTTCACAACCCCCTTAGGCCTGGGGATCCTCTGACACCCAGAGCAGCTGAGTCCCTTCAATAAGTTTGTGCTTGCAATGTATGATTGGCAGGTACAATGACAGGCCTGCAGGGGAATCCAGTAGTGATCTGTAATGTTGCTAAATTATTTTAGAGTGTCTTCATGCACAGAGCTATAATTGCATGGTTGGTTTATAGAAAGGGCTGGCTTATATATGAACTTTATAAATAAAAATAAAAACAAATAGGTGATTGATGTACCAGCTGTTTACTAACTTTCTGCTGCATGCTTCATTGTGAATGACAGTGCTAAATTTTTCAACTGCATCCTCGCAATAACATTTCTTTTCATACCTAGGGCTAAACAAGAGCTTGCTTTTATTGATGTACTCTTGAGCGGAGTCTGACATTTCTACATCTTGGGCTTTCTTTGGTTGAGGTGTTAGCGATTTGGCAGCTTCAGATTTACCTGCCATTAACTCATGGATCACATAAATGTGACGGGCGGTACTGATGTGACATTGGCTTGAAATCCATGAATCAACCTACACCCACCCAGCATTTTAGATGTAACAAGGCAGGATATTCTGTGACACCACCCAAAACTCATCATAAAGGAAGGTTACACCTGACACACGTGGTTAGTACAGTTTTTCTAAGTACATTTTTAATACCCCTTAAGGACCTCCCCACAACTGGCAAGAAAAACCTAATTGTTCATAATTGAAATGTATGCTTAAATAACGTTTTTGAGAAGATTCCTCTTTGGTCATAGTGTGGTATCCTTTGACAATGAATGTAACTAGCTGTGAGGTTATTTGGAGTCAATGGAGTTTGTTGGAAGCAGTCTGAGCGGTGTGGCGTGCTGCAACAGCCTCCTCTTAGTGTCAATAAAACTACACTTACTATCTTTCCTGCAAAGCTTCATTCTTTCTGAGATGTTAAAGTGGTGAAGAGCAGAGGTCCGAACCTGGTTCATGAAAGGGAAGCGTTGTATGGGCATCTGCAGAAATGTTTCCGGGGGGGGCAACATTTTAACTTCATCACCATCCTGCGACGTGATTGAGCACAAGTATTATAAACATTTTTAAAAAATCTAATAAGACAAAGAGCTGAAATAAACAAAGAAACCCATAGGGGGAAGAGAAAAATATTGTGAGGCGTCACAGCAGACGACCTGGCAACTACAATAAAACAGAGGCCGGAAAAAAACAAAAAATTCTAAATCAGGTTGAAGTGGTTCTTGGGCATGGGTACTCACAAACTTTCTCTCGGGCCAAATTTACAGTGTGGTTTGTGGCTGAGTGCCGCACCGGTGGGGGCGGGGTCAGTGGGGGAGGGGGTGGGGCTAGAGCAACAAAAAAAATTATGACAATGAGGTTGAACACATGCCCTTGCAGCGGACGCCTTCGTCCACTGAGCTACCAGACCCGGCAAACACACATCTTTCTTTCTCTCCCTCTCTCTCTCTCTCTCTCCCCCCTCTCTCTCTGTCTCCCTCTGTCTCACTCACTCTGTCTGTCTCTCTGTCTCCTTCTCTCTGTCTCCCTCCCTCTCCTTCTCTCTGTCTCCTACCCTCTCTCTCTCTCTGTCTCCCTCCCTCTCTCTCACTCTGTCTCCCTCTCTCTCCCTCTGTCTCCCTCCCTCTCCCTCTGTCTCCCCCCTCTGTCTCCCTCCCTCTGTCTCCCTCCCTCTGTCTCCCTCCCTCTGTCTGTCTAGCTTTCTCTGTCTGTCTATCTCCCTATGCTTGTCTCCCTCTGTCTGTCTCCCTCCCTCTCTCTCTGTCTCCCTCTCTGTCTCCCTCCCTCTGTCTCCCTCCTTCTGTCTGTCTCCCTCTGTCTGTCGCCCTTTGTCTGTCTCCCTGCCTCTGTCTCCCTCCCTCTGTCTCCCTCCCTCTGTCTCCCTCTCTCTCCCTCCTTCTGTCTCACTCTCCCTCGTCCTCTCTCTGACTCCCTCTCTGTGTCTCCCTCTCTGTGTCTCCCTCTGTCTCCATCTCTCTCTCTGTCTCCTTCCCTCTCCCTCCCTCTGTCACCGTCTGTCTCCCTCCCTCTCCCTCTCTCTCCCTCTGTCTCCCTCTCGGTCTCCCTCTCTGTCTGTCTGTCTCAGTCTCTGCCTCTATCTGTCTGTCCCTGTCTCTGCCTCTATCTGTCTGTCTGTCCCTGTCTCTATCTGTCCCTGTCTGTCCCTGTTTCCCTCCCTCTGTCTCCCTCTCGGTCTCTCTGCCTGTCTTAGTCTCTGCCTCTATCTGTCTGTCCCTGTCTCTGCCTATATCTGCCTGTCTGTCCCTGTCTCTATCTGTCCCTGTTTACCTCCCTCTGCCTCCCTCTCCGTCTCTCTGTCTGTCTCTGCCTGTCTGCCCTTGTTCCTGTCTCTGCCTCCATCTGTCTCTGTCTGTCTCTATCTCTGTCTCCCCCCCCTCTCTCTCTCTCTGTCTCCCTCTCTGTCGGTCTCCCCCATCTCTCTCTCCCTCTCTCTCCCTCTGTCTCACTCACTCTGTCTCACTCACTCTCTCTGTCTCCCTCTCTCTCTCTCTCTGTCTCCCTCTCTCTGTCTCCCTCCCTCTCTCTCTCCCTCTGTCTCCCTCACTCTGTCTCCGTCCCTCTGTCTCCGTCCCTCTGTCTTTGTCCCTCTGTCTCTGAAGTCAGGTGCACACATTAACCACAGCATCACTAGAATGGTGCCTGCTGGGAAGCCTGTACTGCAAGTACATTGAGTTGCCTAGCAACCTCAGCCCTCGCTCACTCAAAAGGCAATGCAGCATCTGGCCCAGGGTATGCCAAACATAACCTATGTAAAGGATGAAATCCTGATATTTGGTAAGTACAGGGATATGCATAACAAGTGCTTGTACGGCTTTTTGCCAAAATTGCGTGAGAGTAGGTTTACAATTACATTGGAGAAGCGTAAGATCGGGAATGATGGTATGGAATATTTGGCGCACTGGCTTGATGAGCATGGTGTGTCGCCCTAGGTGAAGTTAGTAAAAGCCATACAAGATGTCCCGGCTCCCAAGGACAAGGACCAATTATGAACAAGGTTTATACCAAATTTTGCAGACAAGAAAGTGAATATGAGGAAACTAATGACGAAAAATGCAAAGTTTGAGTGGTATGAGGTATGTGAACGTGAATGTTTACAGTTGAAAGAGAACATAGTGTGTGCTCCATCACTTAAACCCTTTGACGTGTATGACACAAGTATAATTTGTACTGTTATGTAGATTTGAGGGCACTGTTAATGCAGCATAGAGGGAAAAGGGAGGTGATGATAGCTTATGCATCCAGATTGTTGAGGGAGGCAGAATTAGCTTATTCCATGATTGAGCGTGAAGCCCGCGCATGATGGTGGCCCATTTGTCATTACAAAAAGTTTGCGATGAGAATTGAGTTTGTATTATGAATGGACCATCCCCCGTATGTGGCTGTTTTTTGCAAAACAGGGCAGGCAGAGTTTCTGTCAGGATTGAAAGGTGGATGATGAGGATGATGGAGTACACTTTTGTGGTAGAATATTTTCCAGGTAAAAGAAATGTGGTAGTGTACTGTTTGTCTAGGTTGCCAGTCAATTGTTTGGAAAAACGAGAGTTGGATAAAAAGGATTGGATGGTGTTCTGGAATAAGTGCTGTGGAAGAAGGGCTGTTTTCACACAATGAATGGGTGGAACCCTTGGCTAAGGTTGAAGTGATGCAAGAAGTGGTAAAGTATGTGAAAGATGGGTTGTGGAAGGGAGGGGAAGGTTATATCCAGGAAAAAAAATATCGACAGGTGGGGAATGAACTATTGTTAAATGAAGGGGTGCGGTGGTGGTTCCAGAGGCTTTGAGGGGTCATATCTTGGGAATGAGCCCAACGAAGCAAAGGTTGAGATCTGAATACTGGTGGCCTGGCATGGATCACAAGGTGGAACACAGTATTTGTAATTGTGGCATGGGCATGGAGCGATACATCACAGAAGACAGTGACATACCCACCTTTGGCAACAGATAAGATGTGACAGCCTCCTCTTAGTGTCAATAGAACTACACATACTTTCTCTTCTGTGAAGCTTCGTTCTTTCTTGCATGTTACATATAGGTCCTAGTGAGATTAATATGACGTTGAATCTTCATGCTACTAAGAGGTCAAAAGTCAATTCTTTAGGTATCAGCGTCCACATTCTCTGAGCCCTTCAGAGATTTTCCTGAAACACATGTTTCCATCATGAATGCACAGACTGAGGTATGCAATTTTGATGCACTACATGGTCTACTGTTTCTTACACTGGCAGAGCCCAATCCTTAGATAAACGCAGTAGAGATTATAATTGTGGCAGCATAGTGCTTGAAGCATATTGAGGGATTGCTCCCAAGCTTTATCTCATCTAGCCAGTTCTTGTTTGGTAGCTATTGAGGCTGGTACAATGAAAGAAAGACGTTTTGTTTCTGCAATCACTCTTCTCTGACATTTATCAAATTGTAATAAACTGAGGAATTTGTACTACAACAAAGCAGTGATAGTTTCCAAGGATCTCTTGATTTTCTATACATGATGGTGCTTTCTCTGACATTCAGCTATTTTCCCACATACATAATCTATTTTGGAGACATAGAAGCACATTAATAATTTCTTTGGTTTCTCCAGGAGCCGCACTAGATAATCATTGAATTTCAGAAAGCAGAGGCCACCATGCCTCATCCTTATGTTGTCTTTGCATATATATTCTTACTGAAAAAAACAAAGGTTAAATGACATTATAGTTTGATGAAGATGTCAGTCAAAATAGCATTTTAAAGTGAAGAAAATTGAAATTAACTGATGTAACGATAACTTGTGCACTTGCTATGCTTTTTAGTTAGGCATTGTAATACCTTACTTTAACTTACCTCCAACTGCGGCACACAATGCGTTTCAACTTCATAGAAGCCTTTGTCAAGTTAGGAAAATGAGCCTATTCACCATACAAATATATGTAAAACTCATAATAAATATTGAAAATAAATTATCAATGTCCATTTAACTAATATCAGTCCAACTTAAAATAAACACATTATCCTCAACATTTTAGGGCTGGCGATAGCTTCATAGTGATCTTAAAATTGCAATGCATGTATTGATATGATCATAAATAACTAAATAGACTTATAGGAATTGATGTTACTATTCCAAGCCCCACCAATGCATTCCATTAAATTCATTCTGCGCAACAATTTTTGTACTCACTTCCTAGTAACAATGAATGGGTACTAACATAATCAATACAGTACTTCAAAATATAGATAATTATTGAAGTGTAACCCCTTCCCGCAGGAAAACATCATTCCCCCCACATAACCTTTGGATGTATGCAGCATGGGGATGGGAGCACACAGCATTGTGGATAAACCTTTCCCTTCCTAGAATTATCCATGGGTTTACATCAGTCTAGGAGTAGAGTAAATGTTTTTCCAGGGTGTAAAAAGGAATGGAATCCCCTAAAACATCATGGGGCTGACTAAAAGTGTTTTTTTCTAGGGAAAATATTGGTTCCCCAGCAGTGGCAGCCTGTGCAGGTAAGTGCATTCGATGGCGGGGTCGTGGGGCAGCGGGGTGGGTTGAAGATAGATAGATATATATATATCTGAAATATATTTCAGAAGAAAGTGGAAAATTCTCCTATTATTTTACAGGTTAGGCATCCAGCACTACAAGATAAGCAGGATAAGTGGTCTGCCTGACTGCATCAAACAGGAACAATGTGGAAGACAACAGAAACACTCTTGATTTATGAACATAGTATAATGATGAGATTGACATCACTGCAACAAACCAGTTTATGGGAAAGTGCGCAACGTTCAAGGAAACAAACTATAAGCTGGCATACAGTCCAAGCAATCAATACTCCTTATTTAATTTATTTACATTGCTTCTGCCTAGGACACTTTTCCCATTACCTTGTTGATAGGCCTGTCATCCTAAGGATGCTGTTCCCCCAAACATTTTGCTTGCTTATCTCCTCTTTTTCCTGAACCATTTTGTAGGCCTTAGTCCTCTGGGTACTTTACCACTGCTGACCAGTACTAAATTGTATGTGCTTCTCCCCTAAACAGCGTGCAATTGTTGTATAAACAACTGGTATAGTTAATGCACTTGTACGTCCCTTGTAAAGTGCTATACCATACACCCAGGGCCTGTAAATTAAATGTTACTATTGAGCCGCAGCACTGATTGTGCCACCAACACAAGTAGCATTTCAAACCTGACTCAGGCCTGCCATTGCAGTGCCTGTGTGTGCAGTTTAATGCCACTTCGATTTGGCATTTAAAACCACTTGGTAAGCCTTAAAATCTCCTTTTAGTACACATAATTCACCTCTAAGGTGGGCTCTAGGTAACTCTAAGGGCAGGGTACTGTGTCCTAACGTAGAGGTAGGACATGTACTTTTTTTAAATCAAAATTATTTTATTCAACATCATATGCAAGTACAACAACAAAAATAGAGTGGAGTGCATAGGACCCTGGGTCAAGACATTCAGCCAATTGTAGTTCAGATTTACATGTCACAGGACATGTACTTTTAAGTTTCACATATCCTGGTATTGACAAGGAGCTAATTTTATCGTATCACTACTGTGAGGCCTTCTCCTCTCATAGGCTAGCATTGGGAATTTCCTAAAACACTTTAAAACTGTAATTCCTGGTCAGAAAGGAGTACCTGCTGCATGTTTAAAAAAACTGGAATCCTAATGATAAATCCTCTTTAATGGTAATGTTGAATTTAACAATATTATTTCAGAAATGCCACTTATAGAATGTGAAACAATGGTTCCTGTGGCATATTACTTATATAATACTCAGTCCATATAACAAGCTCAATAGCAATTCAGTCATTGGAGGGAGGGTGGCAAAAAGAAAGAAACACAGTTGTACCAGTTTGGAAAGTTTTTTTGTATTTCAAACAAAACAGATAGTACTGTAATTTTAACTGCGACATACACATAATATATCAAAGTGCAATGTGTCCCAAGTGATATTGTGAGCGAAACAAAAACGTGTAAAATTAAATGAAATATACAGGTTTCAGCTGTGAATATTTACAAGGAAGGAAACTCGACCAAAGGCAATCATTTTAACCAATTATTAAACAAGCGGCTATCTCCAATCATAGACACTGTATTAGTCTGGTTCGTTTCCTAATGCGTCAACGACGTTTCGACCCTTAGGGTGAGGGTCTCGTCAGGACTGGGCAGTGGGGGACATCTAGAAAAAAAATAGTGTAAAATTGTAATTTTATGTGTAGTCGCCATGAATATTATGTATTCACGGGAAGAGAATGGAGAAGGTACCTTGCAATGGGGTGTTTTCCAGAATATAACCCATGCGTGAAAAAGTAAAATAATTTTACTTACAGTGAACCCAGCCGGGCACTGTCGAGAAGTAAACAAAAGGAGGCAAGGAGTTAGCTACACATAAGGAGATGTAATATGCCTTAGGACAAGGTAGAATAAATCCAAACGCTCGACTTACCACTGTGGATGACAACCGGTAAATCATCCTATTTGAATTATGGCGGTTGGTGCCGTCAGTGCGCAGGGTAATCAGGAAAATGCCTGAAGTAAAACACGCTCTTTAATGAAAGTAATCTGATTGTTAAAGTTACCAAAAAGTCCCTGTCTGAAATTAAAAATGCATACCTGTGCGCTATCGCGGTTCAGCTCAATCGCTGCTCCCGATCGTTTGTTAGATTACAAAGTTTGTGTTCCGCGGTTTCACGTCATTACGGATATAACGTGATACGTGACTTGCATGCGCAGTCGCGGTGGAGAAAGGACTCGAGTGTGTTGATTACGAGTCCTATCTCGCAGGTTTACGCATTGCTTGACATATTATAATGGCAGCATGTACGGGCACTATAAAACCTTATTATAATGACAACATGTATGGGCACTTATAACTGCCATCTCATATTAACATAACAAAATGTACAGCACGTATACACGATCACAGTATATACGTTGGAACAATATTTTTCACAAATGCATACAAAAACTAAGGAGATTAGTTACGGTTTTCTTATGTTAAAATATTGCACTGTGAACAGTGCTTTTCGTACCTTTGAGCGTCCACATCTATATACACAGGTTATCGTAGTCTATACATTATCTTATATACAGTAGAGGCATGATCTCAAGATCGATGTAAAACCATACAGTACATACAATTACCAATTTCATCATTATAGTACACAAAGCATACCAATGAGAATTTACCAGTACATAGGAAATGTTGTTAGCATCTATGTTTTAGGTCAAGGTAGAGACACAACCCCTCCATTCATCAGCAGAGTTCAACCCTTCATTTATTGAATTGATTTTATCAATCCAATGACATTCACGGCGCTGTAATATTTGTGCAATATCGCCCCCTCTCTCGGGTAATGTTGCAATGTCTACGACTTGCCACCTCATCTCATCTGCAGAATGGTTAAATTCTTTGAAATGAGCAACAAGGGGTGCTGTCAAGATAGATTTCCGTATGCGGCTGCGATGTTGCCCTATTCTGGCCTTTATCAGTTGTTGAGTCTGTCCGATATAGGGTAAGCCACAAGGACACCAAATGCAATACACAACATTTCGTGTGTTGCAATTCGAAAAGAATTCAAGTGTATGTTCACAGTTCCCATGTTTAAAATTGTTTGTTTTACATGTTAGTGGGCAGATCACACAGTTGCCGCACGGGTGATGGCCAAGAATGGGAGGAACATTCCAAGATGATTCAAGCGTCCCACTTTTGTGAGCAGTTGTTTCGGTAGATGACCTAACCAAATGATCCTTTAGATTTTTTGCTCTCTTATATCCAAATAAAGGTACATCAATTTGAGGATCAATACTTTTAATGATGTTCCAATTTTTCGTGATCGTTTTGCGAAGCTTGTTAGTATGGACCCCAAATTTAGTGACACATACAATTTTTTTCATTTCTTTCTTTGGTCTGGTGACCAATAGTTCTTCTCGTGGGCAGTACCAGGCACGTTTTAGTGATCTTCTCACTAATTTGTTTGGATAGCCTCTCTTTAGCAATTTGTTTTTTAGAATTTCTGATTCTTTCATGTAATCTTCTCGTCGTGCACAATTTCGACGAATTCTCAAAAATTGTCCAAATGGCAACCCATCCCTTAACGCCCTAGGGTGTTGACTCTTGTATGACAACAATGTATTTTTCTCAGTAGGTTTTCTATGGAGAGATGTAACGAGTTTGTCATCTACGTCTGGATATTCAGATCCAATTTTTGAGAATTCGTCGAAATTGTGCACGACGAGAAGATTACATGAAAGAATCAGAAATTCTAAAAAAACAAATTGCTATCCAAACAAATTGGTGAGAAGATCACTAAAACGTGCCTGGTACTGCCCACGAGAAGAACTATTGGTCACCAGACCAAAGAAAGAAATTAAAAAAATTGTATGTGTCACTACTTTTGGGGTCCATACTAACAAGCTTCGCAAAACGATCACGAACAATTGGAACATCATTAAAAGTATTGATCCTCAAATTGATGTCCTTTATTTGCATATAAGAGAGCAAAAAATCTAAAGGATCATTTGGTTAGGTCATCTACCGAAACAACTGCTCACAAAAGTGGGACGCTTGAATCATCTTGGAATGTTCCTCCCATTCTTGGCCATCACCCGTGCGGCAACTGTGTGATCTGCCCACTAACATGTAAACAAACAATTTTAAACATGGGAACTGTGAACATACACTTGAATTCTTTTCGAATTGCAACACATGAAATGTTGTGTATTGCATTTGGTGTCCTTGTGGCTTACCCTATATCGGGCAGACTCAACAACTGATAAAGGCCAGAATAGGGCAACATCGCAGCCGCATACGGAAATCTATCTTGACAGCACCCTTTGTTGCTCATTTCAAAGAATTTAACCATTCTGCAGATGAGATGAGGTGGCAAGTCGTAGACATTGCAACATTACCCGAGAGAGGGGGCGATATTGCACAAATATTACAGCGCCGTGAATGTCATTGGATTGATAAAATCAATTCAATAAATGAAGGGTTGAACTCTGCTGATGAATGGAGGGGTTTTGTCTCTACCTTGACCTAAAACATAGATGCTAACAACATTTCCTATGTACTGGTAAATTCTCATTGGTATGCTTTGTGTACTGTAATGATGAAATTGGTAATTGTATGTACTGTATGGTTTTACATCGATCTTGAGATCATGCCTCTACTGTATATAAGATAATGTATAGACTACGATAACCTGTGTATATAGATGTGGACGCTCAAAGGTACGAAAAGCACTGTTCACAGTGCAGTATTTTAACATAAGAAAACCGTAACTAATCTCCTTAGTTTTTGTATGCATTTGTGAAAAATATTGTTCCAATGTATATACTGTAATCGTGTATACGTGCTGTACATTTTGTTACGTTAATATGAGATGACAGTTATAAGTGCCCATACATGTTGTCATTATAATAAGGTTTTATAGTGCCCGTACATGCTGCCATTATAATATGTCAAGCAATGCGTAAACCTGCGAGATAGGACTCGTAAACAACACACTCGAGTCCTTTCTCCACCGCGACTGCGCACGCAAGTCACGTATCACGTTATATCCGTAATGACGTGAAACCGCGGAACACAAACTTTGTAATCTAACAAACGATCGGGAGCAGCGATTGAGCTGAACCGCGATAGCGCACAGGTATGCATTTTTTATTTCAGACAGGGACTTTTTGGTAACTTTAACAATCAGATTACTTTAATTAAAGAGCGTGTTTTACTTCAGGCATTTTCCTGATTACCCTGCGCACTGACGGCACCAACCGCCATAATTCAAATAGGACGATTTACCGGTTGTCATCCACAGTGGTAAGTCGAGCATTTGGATTTATTCTACCTTGTCCTCACGCATATTACATCTCCTTATGTGTAGCTAACTCCTTGCCTCCTTTTGTTTACTTCTCGACAGTGCCCGGCTGGGTTCACTGTAAGTAAAATTATTTTACTTTTTCACGCATGGGTTATATTCTGGCAAAAACACCCCATTGCAAGGTACCTTCTCCATTCTCTTCCAGTGAATACATAATATTCATGGCGACTACACATAAAATTACAATTTTACACTATTTTCTTTCTAGATGTCCCCCACTGCCCAGTCCTGACGAGACCCTCACCCTAAGGGTCGAAAGGTCGTCGACGCATTAGGAAACGAACCAGACAAATACAGTGTCTATGATTGGAGATAGCCGCTTGTTTAATAATTGGTTAAAATGATTGCCTTTGGTCGAGTTTCCTTCCTTGTAAATATTCACAGCTGAAACCTGTATATTTCATTTAATTTTACTCGTTTTTGTTTCGCTCACAATATCACTTGGGACACATTGCACTTTGATATATTATGTGTATGTCGCAGTTAAAATTACAGTACTATCTGTTTTGTTTGAAATACAAAAAAACTTACTAAACTGGTACAACTGTGTTTCTTTCTTTTTGCCACCCTCCCTCCAATGACTGAATTGCTATTGAGCTTGTTATATGGACTGAGTATCATATAAGTAATATGCCACAGGAACCATTGTTTTCTGGATAAACGCATTACCCTGGTTCCTTTGTGAGTAGGTTCTCCCTTGTTCTCTTTTTCCCACTTATAGAATGTGGGCATTTCTCTGCTCTTACTGCTGTTTTGTGCCTGGCGGACTGTCTCCAATACATGTCTGGTGTAAGTGACAACTGCACTTTGTGCATTCCCTCTAGACAGCCACAAACACAGGAAAGGTGGATGCGACATAGAACTCATCTACATTCATTTGCATTCTGATAGCTCTTCCTGGGCAGAAAGAAGGAGCTGACACTTACACTTGAATAGGCTGTTTCTCACCACACAAAGGGCTGATTAGCCCCTACTTATAGTCTGTAGCCAGGGCTGGAATGAAAGGGGGACCTGTGTACTTCAAGGGCCTGCTTTGAAGTCATCCCCGCTTCAAAGGCACTTTTGAGTGTAAGTACTGGGTTTCGGATGCGCTAAAATCAGACAATTTTGGATCGACAATGGAAACTCTGTCAGAAGAACTGCTGTGCTGCTTAAAGCACTCATCTCTGGCCAGCTGACCTAAAAGGCCTGCTTTCCTTGTGTTGTCCTACTGCTCTCTTACTATGCTGAAGTAGAGCTGAGCTCTACCTTATTCTCTAAGTGTGCCCCAAGGGTTTGTTTGCTTGCCTCCTGTTACTTGAGACTCAGAGATATCAAAGTTTCTACCCCTGCTCCTGTGCCTAGTTCACTGGAAGTGGACCCAGATACTTGCAACATGGAAATCGACACACCTCCGTTTTGCATGTAGCAGAACTGGCGCATCGACCCAGATGGGGAGAGTAAAATCGGTGCATCGCTCTCAGAACCAACACGTTGCCTTGAGAGTCCCAAAAATCCGAACCACATATCGTACCGCAGCATTTTGAAGAGGACGATGCATTGCCTCAACTGTGTGGAGAAACCCGGCGTATTGCACTTTAGAACCAAAATATCTTGGCTCGGTGTATCTTCTAGAGGAACTGACGCATTGTCGTTATTGCAGGATCAACATCGGCACATCGACCGACTGTGTCCGGCATCTCGCTGTTGCGATTTGGAAAAGGCATTTTGTTCACTAAGGCCTGCGTGGGTCCTGTAGCCAGACTGCGCTGTATCATGGCTGGCCCGAATGATTGACTTTTGCCCAGTCCTGCTCAATCCAAAGTAACCCATAAAGCTCTATTGCTTCTAAGCACTGTTTTTCACTTATTCTTCTAAAATTCATAACTCAATTTCTACTTATTGGATGTTTGTCGTTTTGCTCTTGAATTATTCATAAAATCATAATCTATTTTTCCAAACGTGTGTTATCTTTTTGTGGTGTTTTCATTATGTTACTGTGTGTTTGTGTTGCACAAATACTTTATACATTGCCTCTTTAGATTAGCCTGATTGCTCTGTGCCAAGCTACCGAAGGGTGAGCATAGGTAATCCCCAAGTGTGTATTTAGATTACCCTAACTAAAGTGGTGACTCCTGCTTGTAGAGGGTGCATAATCTGACCACCAGAAACCCAATTTCTAAAACCTATTCACTTTTTTTTGCTATTTTTGCTTTACCTACTGGCGCATCAACACGAGAGCTTTTAACTTTCATTTCTCACCTTTATCCATCCTCAATTGCTAACCGGTCTGACTTTCTCCAACACCTTCTCCTGTTGCTCTTGGTCAGCTACAGTCTGTGTTTTTGTGGAAAGAGCATAGTTAGGTCAGCTGAGTGGCCATTTTCATTGAGTGACTGTCCAGGGTACATCCTAGGCAGATGTGCAGGTCTACTTATCCTTATTTAGGAACAGCTGCTGCTCAGGTTAGCCGCTGGTGCACTAATAGCAATCCCTTCTGAGTCCACGTGATCAGCAGAAGAGACTACTCCTTCCTATCCAAAGCCATCTTTGGACCAATTTACCTTGCGTCCTTATTTCTTTGCAGGCCATATGCCATCACGTTGTCTCCCTTAACCACAACCCTTCTCTAATGATATCCAGGCAGATATTATGAACAGCGTCATTCTCAAATTTATTTGGAGCAACTCCAGACGGGTGCCAAGCCACCATCCACAGGATGCACGAATGTATCTATCTCACGGAAGGCTGCTCTTCTTGATGTTCACTCCTTCTCTCAACACCCAACAGAAATTTTTGATCTTCTCTACATTTCATGTGATTTTATTTCAGTTTATCAAAAACACATGCCTGAATGAGGCCTTATCTCCAGATTTATTAATCTCAATCCCACATGGCTACAAGTTCATTTATTTTACTGAACGACCGTGGGTAGGAGGAGGGGTTGAAATTCTCTTGATAGACTATCTTAACTGCAATATTCTCATCAACTCTCTTGATCGAACCATAGAAGCATTCAGTTGCACTGTCTTACCTCAGTACTATCTTTTTCTTGCATGTCTACTGCACCCCATACGGAAAATGGGTTCATCCACACCCTTACTCAATCTTCCAGGATAAACCCTGCTCAACTGCCAAAATTGAATAATTCTAGGAGATTTTAACTTCGTATCAACAATGTCATGGACCCTGCAGACTCAGAGTTTAATCAGTCAATGAAGTTGTTTGGTTAAAGAGGTCCCAATCATTTTAAAGTTCAGACTCATGATCATATCTGGTCATCTACCATTTTAATTTCCATCTCAGAATTTCAGCTGCTTCCTTGGATAGATCTTACAGATTCATTTTTAAAGTAAACACCAGAACGCAGCATAATTTTCTACATGAAACTGGAAGAAGATCAATCTAATGTTACTGTGCCTCCATTAACTGCTAGATGAGATACCTGAAACCTTCAAGTCAGTCCTTGAAGCCGTACCATGTTTTAACACTTCTCTTATGAAAGACTTGAACTAAGAATGTACCGTTAATTCATCTTTTTTATTTATTTAAACCTTATAAATCTGTTAATGTAATTTAATTTTCGAAGCAGTCACAGACCCCCTGAGCTGGTGTCACTAACCCTCCAGGGTCCATGGAATACAGGTTAAGTACCACTACTCAGACCCCCCAGGGAATTCCAGCATGGATTTGCAAATTTAGCGGCACAAAAATGGAAATTTTGTGGCATAAAAATGGAAATGTACTTGTAATCATTCCTTTTCTGCCTAAATCAATGTAAACTGATTTAGCAGAGAATATAACTTTGAAATAGGCATTATAAACTGTCTTAGAGAGTTTTTGTGCTATATTTTCGTTTGTGGTAACATTCTGAAGCATAGGTTAACCCAAGCACAATAGCACAGGAGACCCCAGAGACACCCCTGACCATGGAGACATAAGAGACCCCACTGACCATGAAGACTTCAAAGACATCCTTGGCCATGGAGATATCTGAGACACCCCTGGCCATGGAGACGTCAGTGATACCCCTTTGATAATGGATGTCTGAGACACCCCTGACCATGGAGATGTGAGAGACACCCCAGACCATAGAGATGTGGGTCGGTTTCGACGAAGCTCACAGATTCTGTGCAAACATTTGTAAGCACCAACATCACTTAAACTACAGACATCAGCTTAACTTTGAAATGCCTCAAAGGGCAAATGTTCGGAAGGGCAAATTTCACTAAAACAGCAGGCATTGACTAGGATCTGGTCCAACAAAGAAACAACACTGAACACACATCATGCGTGTGTACAGTCAATCGGTACTCACAATTTTTTTTGCTATCTGCAGGCAGACCATTTTTAACTGCCATAATGGGAAATATTGCGGCCATCGCGCTACTTAGCCAATCTCGCAGTAATTTTGTGAATCTCGAAATTGGGAAATGCTGGAGGGTCTGCTAAAAGGAACAGTACAAAAGGGGGTGGTGATGGACGGAGCATCTGAACCAATCAAACACTCACACCCAGTCAACAGATCTGGGTTTAATCCATCACCGTTCTTTAGCCCACTCTGCCACCCCAGTTCATGTTCTCCACACCACTGGAGTCAAGCTATCCTGGCTGAAGATGGCTGATAGCCAGAAACCGGTCCTAGGATGCTTGATTCCGGTCCAGGAAAGACATGGCTTGGCTCTTCGGGCTGGACTGTTCCCATGAGGCACAGGGTCAAGGCTGATTTGCATATGGCCATGTCTGAACTGGGGTGGTGTGGAGTGCAAAAAAAACTATGGATTTAGGCCCAGATCTCTGTACTGGGGTGAATGTATGACATTGTTCTGCATTCTGTCCATCAACTGTTATATTTGCATCTGCTAAAAGGAAGACACCTCACAAGTTTCCCAGGTGCGTATGTGTAGCAGCCCCCACTGTCCAGAGTTTTACTAAGGAAGCTGGGATCTGCAGTCCTCTTACATGATATATATGATATATATGAGTTGAAATTCAGTATGTATTGTAGTAGACAGGCCATCAAGTTTAACCCACACTTGCCACCGCTAGGGTCCAACTGCTGGTGTTAAGACCCCAGGGCATTTAAGGTCTAGCAGGGCCTTCTAAGGTCTGGAATAAGAATGTGCTTCCTAAGGAGAGAGGTCTGGTGACCTTGTCTTGAGGTCTGAACTTCGCTCCTTGGTTCCAAAATTCGGCAGCTCAGCTCATTGTGCCACATCCTCTCCCCTCACTGAAGCCCATACTGCCCCACTGAGAGAAACTCACAGAGCCTTCAGCAACAACCCGATTGTGACCCACTATATACCCTAGATGTGACTCCATACCAGCTCTCCACCCCCTACCAGGAAGGAATATTAACAACTGACCGTACTTCAGGAATACATGTGTGCGTACAGCATATAGGAACTTCGCATTTTTTTTGCTTTCTGTCGTGAGATTATTTTTCATGGCCATAATAGGAAATATTGCGGCCATTGTGCTCCTTAACTGATTTTGTGGTAATTTTGTGAACCGCGAAATGCTGTAGGGTCTGACTACTCTAGAACATGGTTTAATTTTTCTACTGCTCAATTAATGGCTAGACATGCTTTCCCTGTTATTGTGTACTTTTTACCATTGGGAATACTAGACTAGCCTAAGAAAAGAAAGTTTTGTTTTTTTAGCTTTTGTTTAACTGTGAGAGAACAGTCCCGGTCCCTACAATAGAAACATTTGTTTGTAGCATAGACAGTTTACTGAATTCTGGGGACTGTAAAATTCAATTTGAGAAGATAATGGTTTGGTTTTTAGTGTCTCAAATAATTGTAATGTCATTGGGTTTGGGTGTTGTTAGTCCCTGTTAATTGCAGTTTTTTAAGGTGGTCTGTCAAAGGGGCTGAGATATTTGAATATTCCAGAATAAACCTTTTACATCCAAATAGGCCCAAAAAGGATCTCATAGCTCTTCTATTGTGGGGAAACTGGATCACGCTTATTGCCTTCACTTTCTCTTACTGAGGCTGGAAGATTCCATTGCCTAAAAGGTTCCCCAAGTATTTTACACTGGCATTTGCCACCCTAGATTTTTGGGGGATTTATGTGAAGACCAGATGCTTGTAAATCTGTCAATAATTGTGTAAGATGCCCTGTCCATGTTTTACTAAAAACTATAATATTATCCAGATAAGCATAGGCAAGTGACTAGTGGAATTATAAAACCTAATTCATGAGGCCCTGAAATGAGGCTGGAGCCCTGTGTAAACCACAAGGAGGCACCTTATAGTTAAATAACCATGAAGTTTGGCAAATACAGTTTTCTCTCTATCTTCTGACATCAATGGGATTCGCCAGTACTCTTTGGTTAAGTCAATAGTTATTATGTATTTAGATTCCCCTAATGCTTGATCCTTTCATCAATACTGAGCAGTGGGAAAGTATCAAACTTACAAATCTAATTGACTGCCCTGAAATCTTTATCTAACAAATCTTATATAGCCCCCATGATTGGAATCTAGGACAACAAGGGAGCACACTCACCATGAGAAGGTTTGATGACTCCCAGTGCCACAATCTTCTCTGCCTCTTGTTGTATGGACTTTTATAATTTCAGGTATTCTGAATGGACATTCATTTAGGATTTTAACAGGCTCTGTCTGTATGCAATGGTTCAGTACATTGGTTTGCCTATGTAAATAAGAAAAGATCAGAACCTGTTTGAGATTTTTCTCTCTTGGATTTTACAACTGAATATTAACATACAAGAATATCGAGGACAGACTATCGAGGGACAAAATATCTATTGGTAAGTGCTTGTATGGCAGTATAGACTTACTATTCCTAGCTCCACATCTACGTACATTGAAGATATATGAAGCACGTATGTACATGTATGTGGAGTAGGTATAGAAAATTTGGACTTACTTTTCAATATTTTTTGTACATATATGTCCTGACATTTGTACCCTTGATATTCTGATTTAGATATTTAATCTGCACACCCTCTCTGGGACACCGTTAAGTGTTCTCCTTTTTCTATTGGTGAGTCACAGTTTCCCCACGTTTCTAGATTTGTGGTTGCTCTGAAATCTTGGTGGGGGGGCGTAGCTCTACTTTAGAAGGTTAATCTGGACATTTTGCTCTTTTCTAGTTTTCTCAGGCATTTTTATCTTATAAGTCACTCTATTCACTCATTCTACCACCTGATAAGGACCTTGTCATGCTGATCACAGCTTATGTTTACTAGTGGAAAGTAATTTTAAAATCCAATCCCCTTGGAGCTATATCTTGCCATTTTGTTATTCCATTGTGGCAAGCTTATTGTTGCTGATAGACGTTCTTCAGATTTCCTTCTACATTGTTCTGTAGTTTGCCCGGTCTCATTTTTCAACTCTGTGACATCTTTTTGAGACAGTTCGTCCCAATATTCTCTCATAATTTCCAGTAAAGTCCATGACATCCTTCCTAACAAATTTTCGAATGGTGAGCAGCCTAAGCTGGTTTGAGTTTGATTATGGATTACCAATAGGGTCAGGGGTAAAAATGTATCTGATTCTCATCCTTCAGGGCCCCTGGGATGAAGACTAGCTGTCTAAAGCTGAACACTGACGACACTGAAATTGTGATCTTTTGGAAAGAGCACTAAAGTGTGGGACTCCACCAAGTGGTCAACCGAACCAGGATTGACAACCTCCCCCACCATCCATGCCAAGAACCACAGGATTGTTACCGATAGCTAACTCAACATGGCATCACTTGTCACATGCTTCCATACCTTTAAGATGATGAGGAAGATTTTCAAATGCCTCCCAATCAGCACCTGCAAAAACTCTATACACGCCCTTGTCACAAGCAAGCTGGACTAAAAGAACATCCTCTATGCTGGGATAACCCAAAAACTTACCAGAAAGCTGCAGACCACTCAGCATTTGGCAGCCAGAATCACTCTCAAGCACCCATGCTGCATTCACATCATACCACACCTGAAGGAGCTCCACTGGCTCCCTATAAGCAAATTAGCACAATTCAAACTCCCCACCCACACTTTCAAGGCACTACATAACACTGTCCCAGCTTATCTCAACAATTGCACCTGCTTTCACAAACCTTCCAGAAAACTCCACTCATCTGGACTCCTACTTGCATACATCCTACGGATATGGAAAACCAGATCCAGCGTTCCAGCCTTCTTCTATGTCACTTCTCAAGTGTTGAATGATCGATGTACCACTACACACAAGAGCCTCCTCCTCACTTATTGAAATCAGCAAGAAACTGAAGACCTGACTTTTCGAGTAGCTTCACTAAGCCCTAGGTTTCGGTTAAGCTCATACCTCTTCACCACCAGGATACCCTGGATTGTGCACTCTACACATTTGTATAAAATAACATAAGAGGGCCTCAACTTTGTTTTAAAGATAAAGGCTACAGTTGGTAGGCCCAAGTGTGGAGTTATGTTATTCCTGGTTATTCACAGATTTGCTACAGACGTTTTGGGAGCAACGGGTCTTTCTGACCTTCCTTAGCAAATTCTGTGAAAAATGCTACTGTCTTAGTTTTCACCTCTCTAATTTATTTGCATACAAATGCCTATAACCAGTCAAAATGATCTAGAATACATTGAAACGTTTTCTTCAGACCAAATTGATCAGCGATTAATTGGGAATGGGTATAAAACAACTTTTATTCTCTGAAGGGCTGGGGAACCAAAAGCTGAGGAGCCTGACCCAGTTTCCCTATTCGATAAAGTAACCTCTCATGTATTACAAAGGTTGGTCCTACCTTCGGAGGAATTCCATCATGTCCTCTGGCTTTGTGTCAGACAAATTGTACCGTGAGGTCTTCCAGTTTCACAGCTCTAAAATTTCTGTCCAGCTGCCGGGATTCTTGTATGAACTAAACCTCTTGGAATAGAAAATACAATGCAGAATTTCTGCCTGGATAATTATGGCTTCTCACAGTTATTACCCATTTTGAGGGTTTTTATCTTGTAACTGTACGGTTCTGGCAGGGCATTACTGGTCCTTGTCATTTGGGCCTTTTTCTGCTGTTTCCTCTAGATTACAAAATTGTCAATATTTTAGTAGACTCTGCAGAATGTGGTAGGCTTCAAGACAATTCTTTTGCGAAAAAAGGGAATCAACTCACAATTATGCTCAAGGATTTTCCTTCTGTAGCATCAGCGGAGATATTTTAAAGACAGTCTTTTGTAAAATTGTTCAAAAATACGTCAATGCCAAACAGATTGTCAGAAGGTGTTATGAGAGCATATGCTCATACAGTTGTTGGCTTCTTTCGTGCAGCGAACACATATGATGTGTGACTATGTGATGTTCACATATTTACGAGTTGTAATTTCCTATTTATGTGAAAGAGTGAAGCACACAACTCTTAAAACATTGACATCAACAAACGTAAACAACATTCTGTGCTGATAGATGATGAGTGAGATTATGTAAAATAGAGTACTTGATGAAAGGATGACACAAGGAGGTACATGCAGAAGAACAGAATGAAATGATAATGAAGAAGAAGAAAGAGATGACGTGAAATATACAGACAGATTTTAGGAGAAAAAGAATGTGTTTAATTTAGTGACATATTAAATGGGAAAGTGGTATGTGTGAAAGAGAGAACAGAACTGATAGAGAAAACTCCAAAGACCAAGACCCCATCAACAATTAATTTACACTCTCATATATCCAGATTTGCAGCTTGAATTATTCACAGTAATATCAACAAGCATTGGTGAAGCCAATGTACCTGGCTTGTTTAGATTATTGTTGTGTGATAAGTCTGTATGCAATAAGTGAAAACTCTTAAAGAGGCACCCAGCAGTGATCAGGTGGCACATTGAGAGCACAATATTCTAGTTCATATGTTTTAAGCTACAGTCTTGATTACGCAAGTTAAGCCTCTTGGAAAGGATTCCTAGTTCCACTTTTATATCCAAACCCCACTTAAAGTCCCACCCACCTTTTCAACCCCACTTAAAGCACTTCCGTTGGGCCATTCATATCTCCAGCTCTCGTCCTCAAACACTAATCTGTATGATAGAACCCCTGCTCAGCAAATGTGCCCTACAACCCTGCCTTGAAGCCAGTGCTTAACTTATACAATAATAAGTCCCAGGACCCTTGTCAGGCGGCCACTGTAGCTTGCACCATCTATTGCCACTGTCAGCACTGCTGACGACAGTACCAACGCAACTACTAACCTATCACACCCTACAGGAGTGACAATTCAGGCTATACCAGGCCTCCAAAGCTATGGCAATGGCTTTGGTGGCAGGTAATAGTCATTTTTACTATATATTGCAATAAATAGCAACTGTTGTTTTGCTCATCTCTAAACCACACAAACAGTGCCACCATGTGGTGCACTGTCATAAGTAGAGGTGTTGACAATTTCAGTAAAGGTGCTGAGCACTGGAAACCACCGGCTCAAATTAAGCACTACTTGAAAAACAAGCTATCACAGTGATATTATAATGTAACATTGTTTCTAGCAATAGCAGTGCCAGGAGGGACCTAGGACAAGGCCAGTCATGTTCTGTAGTTTATATTCGAAATACTATTTTTTCTTGGCAAAAATAAAACATGATAATAACTCACTTTAACTAACCTATATTACTCTGTGAATCACACTGCTTTGCTTTATTACATCGTAGTTTCAGTTCAATGAATTATAACTGTCCCTACATTCTGCAATAAGATTTTACAGGCAAAATCTTCAAACGGTGAGAAAATCGTGAATGTAGAATCTTTTTACGTATTTTATCAATTTTTGCCTTTGGGATCTTTTCATGTTGTTGATTTGCTTTTCTATTTATAATGCCTATATCTATGTTCAGACATTCGCGTAAGCATACCGATATATAGTAAATTAATGTCCATTAAAATATTTTCATTGTTCTTTTGTAGCCAGATTGGGTTTCATACTGCGATCATCAAGAAGAAATGCAATTTCCTTTGTGGATGAGATCTTAATTGTAATGTTTATCAAAAGTGTCCGTAATGTTATTGTAATGGCCATCGATGGGGTTTGAGCTCGTGCTATCTTAACCGAGGGTTAAGAACCATTGCATTTTTCATGAAAGGATATTTATTCTATGAGGCCCAAGAGTAAAGTAATGACCTGCAGATAACAGGCTGCCAGAATGCCTGCGCAGGACCACAGCTGTTCCAAATATTCAGATGGAACTACCTTCAGCACTCAGTTTTCTTCAGTCCAAAGAACTTTACATTGTATGATTAGGCTCACGTTCCTATCCATCAAAAATGTATATTATTTATTTTGCAAGGTATTTTATAGGGCACACAGCGCTTTATAGATAAAGATTTTATTCCAGACGGAGCACCAAAGACATGTGATCCTGTACAAAGTACACGTGTGCAGTCTGGTAATGCTTAATTTGTAGATGGAAGAATGCCAGTGCCCAAAATGCTGCTCTGAAAACTGCGACCGGCGAATAAATTGAGCGGGTACGGAATACCAAGGCAGCATAGTCCTAACAGCAGCAGCTCCTCCATTATGGCGGAGGAGTGTTGCTCCACTGCTTTTCAGCAGTGCAACAAAAAGGAAAAATAAAATGATGATAGCATAATGTTATTATCATTTTATTTTTCTGTGCTGAAGCCAGTTATGGGGCGGGCATTTGGCTGTAGTCAGAGCCGGCAGAGGGAGGAGTGTTTGGTGCACTTAAGAGCGCATGACGGTTTACCCGCAGTCTTGGGCCGGCCAAACAGTAATGCGCACTTAGCATGTTCTCCACCTGGCTATATTGCACAACCTGGGTGGCGAACATGCATGGGTTCACACTGCCTGTCTGAGATCTGAACCGGGCCACTCAGACCAATCATGATGCTACTGTCATGCTGGTGACAACACCGTCATGATTGTCTGGGAGCCTGTGTCCTTCTGGTTGACAGAGGACGGAGCAGAGGTGGCAGCCGACCGGCATGCAGGTAAAGTAAGTGATTATTTTATTTTCTTTTTTTGTTTTAAGTCCACCTTTCCCCTCCCCACTCCTGCCCTGGAACAGCAGCCACTGGTCCTAAATCCACTTCGGGCCTCTTTAATATGTAAATTGATACTTGTATAGCGCACTACTCACCCGCAAGGGTCTCAAGGCGCTTGTACGAATACCGCTGTGGAACTCATCCTGGCTTTCCTTGGGAGGTGTCCACTCCTGGGCACCCCCAAGGTGGAGGCCAGGCAGCCTTAGCGTTGTGGGGGCCGTTGTGGAGATTAAGCAAGCTATTGCCCAGAGTTGCAGAGTGGGACTCCATGATTGGAATAGGCACAGAAGCGAGAATTATCAGGTCTGTGGAATTTTTTTGAGCCCAAGACCCGCCGAGGGAGGGAATTGAACCCTGGTCCCCGGCTAGACCTCTGCATCAGGGTCTGCCACTCTAACCATTGAGCCACACTTCTCCACTTAATCAACTAATAGACACTCTCTGTCTCCAGCTTATTCTTGCAGGTTCCTGTTTTCTCTGGTTTTCAAGGTTTTTTGCCTTTTCTTCCTCCGTCTTTCACGTCTGTGTGTTTGTCCCTTTCTTGCTCTTCAGAGGCACTGAATTGAGTTCAGTTTCATCTTGGTATGGTTTTGTCCTGTAAAACTATGGGTGATTTTATTTTGGGTGACAGGAGAGTATGGTTTTGTAGCCTCTGATGTATATTTACTTCATGCAATGTTGACCTTGCTAATGAGTGGATTAGCTCTTTCATCTCTGTTGACTTTTCTCTAGTGTTCATTTACCTAATGGGATTGGCTGCTGAAGTTCTTGCTTCGATTTAGTGGCACAGTAACGTGTTTGGGAAGCGCCAATTACTTCAGAGCTTATTGTTTAAGGGATGGCTAAGAACCTGATAATAAATAGCTTACTGCTTACTGGCGGCTAGGCAATGAGGCTTGTTGGGCAATGATACTTGTTGGGCAATGAGGCTTGTTGGGCAATGATACTTGTTGGGCAATGAGGCTTGTTGGGCAATGTGGCTTGTTAGGCAATGAGGCTTGTTAGGCAATGAGGCTTGTTAGGCAATGATGCTTGCTGTGTCTTGTCTGGATAGTTCTCTTATTCTATTTAACTTTGAATCTGCGTTAAACCTGGCGCTGGTGGGATCTCTTGCTCAGTATTTTGAAACAGTTTTTCAACCCTTACAAAGGATTTATATAGATTTGTAAATATATGTGAACAAATCAAACTGGTCAGATTTCCTTGGGGTCTTGAATCAGAATCCACACATCTCTGAGGAAATGACAGTTATGAGACAATAATTAACTAACAATGCCATGTTCTCACTATTTATATGCTGTTGTCATGTTCTCCCCATTTACATGTTGTTAGCATCAGTTGTTTTGCTCTATGTGATAGCTGAGGCCTCTAACCTTCTCTCAGCAACATTTATAAAAGGACAACTGGTTTTATTCTAATGCTACCATACTTGTCACTTAGATAAGACTTTTTGTGGTGTACAAAGTGCAGAGATGGTGGCAGGGTGGGGATGGTGAAAAACACATTTTGCAACTGCAACTTACAATGTTGCATGCGCATTTTGAAAGTGGCCTTTTTCCATAGCAAGACCACCCCAGTGCATAACATAGATGAAAACCTTAATTTCGCAACTTTTGATAGGGAAGTGCTTTCAGGTGTCAAATTGGTTGGTCTTCTGGGTCCCTCAGCCACATCAAGACTGTGTCCTAGGCATCAAGACTGTGGCCTAGCTCCCCAATGTGCCTGTTGGACTTGGCCCTGACTTGGTCATCCCTAAACTTTTTGCCTTTCTTCTCGCTTTTTTTCCTGACATAGTGTTGGTGGTTTTAGGCCTCCGGGCACTTTATCACCGCTGACCAGTGTAATGTTTGTGTGCTCTCTGTGTTAAATATGGTAAGATTAATCTACACCTGTGTGGCTATTTAATTTACCTGTCAGTCCCTTGTAAAGTGGTTTCTCATATACCCAGGGTTGGCAAATTAAATGCTACTGGTGGGCTTGAAGCGCTGATTGCGCCACCCACCGAAGTAGCCTTTCAAACCTATCTCAGGCCTCTGCACTGCAGGGCCTGTGCGCACAGTGTTAATGCCGCTGTGACATGACACCTAAAGTGTGTGCCATGTCCATGACCCCCCCCCTTTTACTACCTGTCAGTCACCCCTAAGGTAGGCCCTAGCTAGCCCTATGGGCAGGGTGCATTGTAGGTAAAAGATAGGACATGTATCTTAAGTGTGTGACGTGTCCTGGCAGTGACAAACAGCCATTTTGGTTTCTCACTACTGTGGGGCTGCCCTCCCATATGAATGCATTGGGGATTCCCTGATAAGTGTTTCAGTGGTGATTCCCGATATGAGAGGGCCAGTGTGGTCAAGTTTTGGTATGTTTGGAATAGTGATAATAAATGCCACTCAAGGGTGTGCGCAGATTTATTATAACTATTTTAGAAAGGCCACTTTTAGAAGTTGGCATTTCTGTGTGCTATGTGTCTGCCTGCCTGATGTGAATTGCATGTCTGGCTTTTGAGGGACAGGGGCTGATGAGGTGTGTGTGGCTCCAGGAGGGGCAGGGTGAGTCAGCGCTAGACTGAATGAGACATCTGCATTTGGAGTGATGGGAGGAGACATCCTGGTCCCCGAATAGGATGATGGCTGCCCTAGTGAATGCTGGCTTCGCCCCCCTGTGGTGTGTCTGATGAAGAGCCCCCACCTAACAATAGGGAAGAGGAGCCTGGTAAACAGAGTGCTCCAGAACCAGTTCTAACTGGTTTCCCCAAGCACTGTGCCAGGGGAGACAAAGGAAAACTAAGTATGAATGTAGGGGCTGTGATCCCATGAAATGGTTCTGTGCTTTGGTGCTGTTCCTGACTTGGGGGGAAGGGTGGCCTGTTGCTGCTGCTGTGCTGCAGGAGAAAACGCCACGAGGGACTGCCTCCCTGCTGGAGGGTCCTGTGTGCTGGCCTGCCTGGGCCCAGCATTGCCCCCTTGGACTTCATGGAACTCTTGCTCTTTCGCCCTGTGAGTGCTATATTTTACTTGCCCAACAGAAGAAGGAGCGTGAGGGCTCCGCAGCGCTGAACTGCAGCTTCGTCAGAGGGAATTCCAACGTGGGAATTCCACTCATTGCTGGGAAGAGCGGGTGCCCACCCCGCGTTTATGCCACGCTGTTGCTTATTTATATTAAGGGGGTATCCACCCCGCACTGTGGATAACCTTTAAAACCGAAGAGAGAGCCCACCCCGCCGATATATGAGCCCCCTGCGTGAGGCTGCCACTGAGAACACCAAGGATCAACAAAGGGGTGCTGCGCTGCCTGCGGCGACCTAGAGGCAGGCCAGTTGCCTGGCATGGGCGGGGCCAAGGCAGGAAGTGGTAGCGTGGGCGTCTAGGGCTCCTGTGTGTGGTGACGGCCCCACGGTGCTGATTGAGAGAAGCCTCGGTGAGGAGGGGGCTTCCCATAGTCTGTCGAGTGCCAGAGGTGGCACGCGAAGTTGTGGCGGAGTGGTGGTGATGGTGGGGGTCCGAGACACATTGTCGGTGCCTGCCCCCACCACTGTTAAGGAGAAATGGCCTGCAGCATTAGCAGAGGAAGAGGTAAGAGGCTCCAATGAAGGGCGGACCCACTGAGGCACTTTGTCGGTGCCTGGGGACCGCCAGGTGGTCAACGTTGCCTGCGGAGTGGGGCTCAGTTGTACACTGGTTGGGGGGTGTCGGTGCACATTGCCGGTGCCCCCCCCCTGTGGTAGTGCTTAGGGCACCTTGAGTGCCCGTACTGATTTCCCAGCTTCCCCGCCTGACAGGGGGCAGCTGCAAAGTTTGGGCCTTTCTTTTGGACTTCAGAGTCCCGGAGAGGGCACCAACTTGGTGAGTGCTTCTTGGGCTCATCACAACTGCACTGCCATAGCGGGCAGCTGCCATGATCTGCATTTTTGTTTAGAGAGCCCCAGAGCAGGGTCTCTTTGTTTATCCCCAGCTGTGCCACACCAGTTTGTGGTACCTATGACATAATGTGTTTATGTTTAGGATGCTTATTCATTAAGTGTTTATGCTGGTGAGGCCTAGTGCGTAAGGTGTTCAGGCTAAGGAGGTTTGGGCCTAATGTGGATATGCCTATGTCATGCTATGATATTTTAGGGTGATGCCTAATACTAAGATGATATAATGCTGAGTAGAGTATTTTGCCAGTAATTACTGGTTGTGTTTTACTATCAGTTGTGTTTATGACAATACAAAGGCTATTTTTTATATAACCTTGTATGGAGTTTCTTTTGTGGTGTGCCTAGTTTGTTGCTGCTGTGTGTGTGTGTGTTGCACAAATGCTTTACACTTTGCCTCTGGGATAAGCCTGACTGCTCGTGCCAAGCTACCAAGGGGGTGGGCAGGGGTTCTCATCAGTGTGTAACGCCCTTGCCCTGACTAGAGTGGTGGTTTCTGCCACAAGCCTTAGCCAACCAGAAATCCCATTTGTAACAGTGCCCTACTACCAGCCTAGTAAACTTTGCAGTACATCTTTGCTTAACATTAGAAGTGTATATTGTGGAAATCTCAGGCAATGCAAGTTGTTTTTAGGCCTGGGTAGTAAACTCCGCTCTGTTCATGGAGTTTGCAGAGTTTTCAGCACTTTGTGGAGTTCTGAAAGCAGAGCAGAGTTTTTTCCTCACTCGCGCTCACCAGTGTTAAGTTGCTGAGTGTGGAAAACCCAACGATAGACCACTTCCCAGTGAGATTTCTCATGGGTGGTCTTGGATGGTGGCGACCGCTCGCATTGAGAAACAATCCGTTCACATTGAGGAAGCTGCCGCTTGAATAGAAAATGTACTCAAGCATCAGAAAGAAGCAGCGCCCTCTTGCACTATGCATGGTGGCGTTTCCAGTGCAAGACAAACACCAGTTGCTAAAAATCATCACAAACGCGTGCAACCTAAATACTCCGATGCTTCCGGAACACTGTGTAACACGGTGGTGTTTTTGGTTTACTTTGGAACTCCACAAACTCCGCCGAGGCCTAGTTGTTTTACGGTTTTAGTGGTTGTCCAAAACATCCTGAGTCAAATAATCCACGTTTCCGTTTTTATAAAGGTGTGACTTATACTACTGTGACATATTTGAACATGAGGGTTTGAGTTGTCTATTTGCAACAACAACCCAGATGAGCATAAAGTGAGATTCCACTTTCTTAGCACCTCCTTTCATTGCCATAATTGTTGCTAGTACAGCTCAGGATACAACTGCTATTGGCACACAGTTGTCAAACAGGGATGCAGCCAGAGGCCACCATTCACACCAACTACTATGAAATCATGAATCAGTTTCCCCAGACCTTACTTGCAGTGAAGCAAGCAGACACTAAATAAGATGAACTGGTACAATGTGTTAAGGTGGAGATGATGATATAGCAGATCAGTGGCTAATATTAGTAAAGGAAGAAGCCAATATTAACTGAGATGATTAATATTGACAATGCTAGGCATTACAAATGATAAATGAAGCTACACATAGTGTTTTTGCATTTTAAAGGTGTTCCCACAAGCCAAGGAAACTTGCATGGCCCTCTGTATTAGGATTCTCACAAGACAACCTTCTTACACCTCCTACGTTCAGACTTAAAACACACTGAGGAAAATCCTTTACACTCTTGGGTACAAAGGCTTGTACTTATCTCCCTTGATATTTGGGATTCATCAGATCAGAAACCATCTTTAGAAGTCAGTCAAGACATGGATTGCTGGCAAATCCGATGCCCTGTGTTTTGCGCTCATCCACTGAAGCACACTCCTCTCGAGTCACGCAGAATTATGTAGCCGCACTCCTAGCCACCTAGTGCCAGGATGCTCCTTCGGGTGTGGCAGTGCGCTCTATAAGTAATTAATTAATTCATTCATTAAAATGGTCTTTATGACAGTAATCAAAAGCTACCCATAATGTAGTTCTTAAGGAGCATATGAAGAACGTGCAGCTTTTTAAAAGCATTGTCTGCCCGACCGACATCCTTGTTTTTCTCTGCATGCTACGTGTATTGTCTGTTATTTATGCTCTGATCCTGAAGCTGCCAATTATATGCTTTATTTTTATTTTATTTTATTTAGTTTAAGGGTTTTATAAGGCGCTGGCTAGACCCGGAGGTATCAGGGCGCTTTACATGAGCATCAGATGATAGTTACAGGTTACATCGTTAGAAAGGTTACACAGTTATTAGAGCATGGCAACATAGTTACTTGTAAGGTCAAGATAAACAATAAACACAAATACACAAGAGGAAAAGCAGGTAAGGGGAAAGATTCAGGGGAGGGGGGAAGGAGCTGGGCAAGTAGACAGGTAATGAAGGAGGTAAACAGGACGGGAGGGTGAAGAACACCGCATTAAAAGAGGAGGGGAAGGGTGACGGGGACACAAACCGATAGACGAGTCAAAGCAATGTCCAAAGTTCAGTAAGCTATGATCCCAGGGGACGTGGTATCACTTCCCTATCTATGTTGCGGGAGGCTCCCTTTACGCAGTCTCAGAGGGGTCTCTGCGACTCCAAGGCCTACATACTGGCACTATGATGCATTGGCTAGACACCCTACTGACATCATGCCACTCAGTATCTCTAAATCCAGCCCTGATTGTAGGAGAGACTGAGCAAAAGGCTCTTTGCCAGTCCCTCTAGCATCCTGTATTGACCTGGTGAAAGGGGAGCATTTTGCTGTTTTCACATATGCTGTCACACAAAGTGTGCTCTTGTTTGCCATGCCCTTCACAACCTACCACAAAGAAGTCTTGTTTAGACCAAAGTTTCAATTAAATCCCAAGATGATGATCTCATTCGGTCCTTTCATTACTATAACATTAGTAAGAAGTAAATTGAACCTGGTCAAGCAATTTTGCATCACCATTACAGGAAAATCTACATTCAAGCCCAAACAGTCATCGTTCAGGCAAAATAAATGTGTTTCTTGTTAATAATGTGTTGGAACTGATTGATTTCTAAGCAAACAGCATAATTGTAAACAGAGCAGTCAAAACCAATGTAGTACTAAATTTTTTGTATTTAACAGAAACGGATCAAACAATGTTGGTTTGCTCACAAGGTTTTGGAAAAACAGCATTGTACTCCTTTGCACGTCATGGCCACAGATCCATGAGAAGAGCGCATCAAAAAGTGAGTCGAGTGGTTCATTTTGGCATCTGGTGTGTACTGTCGCAGCAGATTACACTTCGTCTGGTGCCAACGGCGCTAATATTTATTTTATGTACGGATTTCTGTATGTCACATGGCATGAACAAAACAAAAAATTATGTTTTCGGGGTCTTGGTATATTTGTGTTTCCAAAATTGAAGCAATGGGAATTTCAGGGTCTCTCTTTACAAAGACAATGACTTTGAAGATACTGAGAATTAAAAATCAGGTTCTTGGGTAAATCCCTATTTTCGCTATTGTTCCTCTAGTTCCTTACCCAAAAATTCTAAGTCTGAGAAAACACTCATTTTAGAAAACCTGTGTTCTAGAAAAGCTGTGGTCAGTCACTTGCCTTTTACCTCCGCACAGATACTACCTTGTGATTATGACAGTGATGTAAATGGGCTGATTTTAGGCATTTTCAAATTGGACTTAAGTGTTATTTCATAAAGTGGTTTGCCAAGTATCTCACAGGCAAATAGGTGAAGTTGGGATACAAAATCAGCTGACAAAAGTCATATCCACTAAACGACGTTACCGGGAGGCATGTGAGCAGTGTAGGAAGAAGAGACCGATTACTTGTCTCATGAAGCCTTAAAGCCCCACTCCCGAGTGCTCGCCTATGATGTCACAACCTTCGCGGGAGAGACACAAACAATGGACTCTTCACCATCTCCTCCTACCCGTGGCACGACCAATGGCGCCCATTTCTTTTTTTTGCAGGGTGCGCCTGGCCTAGGGTGACCAACCATCCGTAAATTTCACGGACTGCCCATAATTTGGACCTCTTGTCCGTTGTTTGTGAAGAATCCTTTCACGGACGCCTTTTGTCCGTAATTTCAGCTGACCACTGCAAGCAGTCTGAGAGACCTGTAACTCACTGCAGCGGCCAGCTTGTGCTCCTGCTGGGTTCAGTGGCCTTCAGCAGACCCTCCCCGACATGGCACAGACTGCTATCGGCCCATTATAATTCTGTATGTCTGCCTAATTATCACATACAGAATGATAATGGGTCAGTGACAGCATTTGCTGGGCCTCCTCTTGCACTCACTGCTCTTCTCATGGATCGTAACAATTTGACATTTGTAAATGTTGAAATCTGCACAGGCTAGTCTACCTGAAGGCTATATTTTCTGATTCTCTTTTTAAGAATGTTGTTTTTTCCAATTAAAAAGAGAAATATTTAACCAACCTTGCAGCACAAACCTTAACTTTACTTTTAACTTTATTGCGGGAAAAAAAAACATGAAAAAAATGAAATAAATTGAAGCCAGATATGCAGTGATGATTTCGAGCTGAAAGACATAGACTAGCTTTTTAATGAACGATCAGCAGCTTCCATATGCCATTATCTCCTGTATTGGTTATTGCTGCACAACCTCAGTTCTTTGTTGTGGCATGCGTGAGAAGGCTACCCAGAATGCTGGAGGGTTTTTGCCACCCCATTTTGACACGCTTTTTGTCTGTATTCTAAATGTATCTTCTGTTAGAACATTTCAACGCATTATTTTTGTTCCACTTTTGGCTACTTATTCAATGACAGTAACTTCATAATTCCTTCAATATTTGTTATGTGCCATGCCATGTCTACGGTAGAAAAACTGCAAATTACATTTGTATTGCCATCTGTCTGCCACTCAAGCACCATGAGGACTTAGAATTTTGCCTGAAAATATTAAAGGAAATTCTTAACGACAGAGATGACATCTGCCTCGGAGGTTAAGTAGAATATCTGAGGAGCAAGGAGATATGTAAAGAGCAATCTAATGCAATTCTGGAAGAGGCTTCTTCCACTGCAACCTTACCCTCTCAATCTCCAAAAACATATTTTCTAGCAGGAGACAGATTTGTATTTTGTGTAGATAGTAAATTGGCTTACTACTTTTAACACAGAGATCCTTTTGTTACCTGCAGTTCATAAAGTGTTATCCTTGTTCTATAGCACAGTGAGCTATGAAGGACATGTGACTCCTACACCTTGTAACCCTCACTGTCGGATGTATGACGTTACAACGCATGCTTTTACCACGCATGCTTTTACATTGCAGTTTTTACAACGCATACCATTACAACGCATAGCGCTTTGGGGTGCTGGATAGTGAATAGTTTAATTTACTATTCCAACTCCAGTCCCCGTGGACACTAGGGAAGGTGTTGAATAGTAAATTAAATCTATTCCCTATCCTAGAGCGCGCCCCAGCGCAATGCGTTGTAATGGGTTGCGTTGTAAAAGTTGCGATGTAAAAGCACTGCGTGGTAAAAGTTGCGTTGTAAAGGATGTTTCCCCTCACAGTCTCATGTAACTCAGCTTGTACATTGATTTACACATGTACATGATTTATTGTCAATGTATAATGTGTATGTTAAGTAAAGAGCTCTGACACCCTTCATTGTGTTGCTTAGCGCTATAAAATATATAAAATAGTGATATTGAAATTGTTTGTGTAAATACTGAGACAGACCAACACACCTGACATTCTTACAGTGCATACATCTGTTATATACAAGGACTGAAAAAAGGCAAAATCTGCCTCTTTTAAGTACCTGAGAAGAGATAACAAGCTGTGTGCCTTTCTTTCCCCTCCGTGGCATTTACTTTTGAGTGTGATGTTCCAGGCCGCCTGCAGTCAGGATATTCAGACAAAAGAAGGCCTGATGGCCCTTTAACTTCGGAAGAGCTGGAGGTGGAAAAAAGTGCCCTCACTTCCTGCACGTTGCTGCTCATAATAAAACAGACAACGTATGGGCGCTGCTGAACATGTCCTGGTGTCTGAAAATTACCCCAGGACAAGTTCCGCATATTTCTGTAGGGCCCAACTTCTTGGCAGGGGGGACGGAGTCCACCCTGTGAAAATATTAGGTGGAAGCTATGTACCCCCAACATGTGCCCTGGTGTTATATAGCTTGCACCACATATGGATTTGTGTCATGAGCTTTGCACAATATAGCTTATATTACCCCACTGATCGTCATTTTATGATCCATGAAAGGGTGAAACGTTGAAAGGCACCAGCAAAGTGAAGTATTACTTGCAGGTTATTATGTAAATCACTGCAGCATGTGCTCAGTTATCTTACCGAATAGAAGTAACACTGTAGAATGCTTAAGTTGGCATGAGTAATGAAAGCTAGAGTACTCACTGCCCGGTTTCCTTAGTTATGTTGCTTTTACTTATTTTACTCTACTTTATATTTTGATGTTGTTGTTGCCTATCATTCTGTTGCCTTCTTTTGTGTGGCTACATAAAGAAGACAGACTAACCTAAGCAATGATGTAAGGTAGTCTATCCCATGGTGCATCTAGCGTATCCCACTTGCAAAAGGTGTGTAAAGGCCTCACGTAGTAGGCATTTTTGTGATCGCAAACCCTGCCAATCACAAAATTTAATGCATGTGTGGAGTAAGGGAGATGTGAACAGAGTATTTTAAGGATAATGTGGATCAATGATATCGCTGTAGAAATGGTTCTGTAGGTTTGTCGGATTGACAGTTCTCTGGATAGTTCTTTGCATGTACAAGAGTTAGTGTGCGTTTGTTGTGAACAGAGTATTTTAGAAAGATCTGGAGAATTCACTTAACCGTAATGTTCTGGACCTGAGATTTGAGATTTCAGGAGGCTAGGGGTGCAGTGAAGGAGAGAGCACAGGGAGGTGGGATTGCAGGACTAAAGCACTGGAGTCGAAGGATACCACAGGAGATTGATGGTCCAGAGACAGAGAGCATCAGGAGGAGAGGGAGCAATGCAAAGGTGCCGAACGATAGCACAGGAAACGTCTAGCACACAAACAATGTGCTGGAACCGAGGGAACACAGTCAGCACAAGGCGTTGACTGTCTGGGAACTAGGTGGAGATAAGGGAGAGCACAAAAATAGTAGGGCCTGGCAGGTCCGAAGATAGAGGCTGGGGCTCGAGAGGATCCAGGGCAGGGAGACATGGGCAGCCATGTCAGGCAGACTAACAGCTTTGTGGTCGTAGCGAATAAGCAGTTTCCTACATCATTATCATATGAAAACTCTTTATAGATGTAATAGCTACACTTTCACAATTGCTTTATTAACCTTCTTGCTTACTCAAATATTCTTGGAAAGGCACCATTTGCCCACTCTTTTTTCAAACTTTTCTCAGGGAAGAGCCCCTCCCCCCGCCCCAACGCACCCCTCCTAATGAGGTTCAGGCTTGCTCGCTGCGCTCGCCACTGGGCACTCATCACAAACTTTTACGCCCACCACATTCAAATGTCACCAGCGGCCACTGCTCCTGCGGAGCCCAGGGCATGGCAAACTGTTTTTGTTTACGGGCTCCTGTCACCTCACCAGGGGCCGCGCTCTGGGGGGGTGGAGGTTTCATTTTGGATATTGTTACCCAGGTGCCTCCAATATGCAAACGCAGGTATTTGAGTTTCACTCCGGCACACTACAGATGCAGTGCAAGGTTCTCTCAACCTGATACAAACTTATTTTGACTTGTGCATGTGTTGGTTGTCTGTTTACTTCTGTAATATTGTGCGACCTCCTTTGATGTGTCTGTAAAATTTCCTTTTTGTCCCAAATTTTTGTCCTGAATTCTTACCTTCTGTCCTGAATTTTTGTCCTGAATTTTTACACTCACTGTCCTGAATTTACACCCATGCCAGTTGGTCACCATAGCCTGGCCAATACTAGTGTTCACTAACACAGATATAGCTGGGTTAGGACATTTTAACCTGTCCCAGCTTTCATTCTCATTCTGCATGTTTATTTTTTCCTGTTATATCATTGGGTGTACATGTTCAAGAATGCAAAAGCTTGAAGGCTGAAAAAGTAGAATTGGTTGAAGTGGTCAAACGTGAAATAGGGCAAAGTTGCTACAAACAAATTGTATTTAAAATCCATGCCAAAACATTGATAACAGTGAACATTAAATAGATAATGTGTATACATTTTTAAAAATATGAGAAAGCTTTTCTTCGGGTTTAAAAAAAATATTTATTACTGTGGAAGATTAGGACCAAGGCTGTCCACCTTGAAATGCACATGTCTATGCTTTTCTATTGCAAAGAAGTAACACTGATGGCCTCCTGCAGCATAACTCTGAACAAAAGTCTTCAATTGAGACAAAAATACAATAAAAGACTAGCTAAACAAAATCACAAGTTGTGTTTGAGCTCTTCTAGTGATGAAATCCATACTCCTAATGTTGCTACTGTTCGCCTGCCTGAGGCTGTATCATTAAGCCCCTGAAGCAGGCTGCCAGCTCACTCCTCCATCACTGGCCCTACCACATTCAGAGCCTACTGAGTACTCATTAAGGGGTGGGGACTTATAGGGTGCAGAGGCCATTTTGCTATTAAGTTTTGAAATGTCCTGATGTCAGTCCTCAGTCTAAAGACTTATCTTCAGCGTATTATATTTCACACACAATTCATGGACCCATATTAATATCGCCACGGTTACTCAAAACCCCAACTGATCAAAACAATTTGCAACACCTTCATTAAAATATAGGATTAAATAACCGTTTGCCCTTAAACTGAAAGATGAAAGACTTTTAAGAGAAATCCCAGCCAGAACTCCTCTATTCAATACAGTGTTTGACTGTTTTTAGGTCTTACATTTTGTTTATTGTTCGAAATATTGTTCAATATGACTATTTCCAGAAAGTATTTACCACAAAATCATTTTTTCGGACAAACCCAGTGATTCTTGAAAAAATAATGTGTTATGCAATGATTGACATAGCAGTGGAATTACTGAAGTTAACATCAGCAAAATCTACACTTGTGACAAGGTATTTAAGCACGGTACATGTCAGGACCATAATCAATGACGTCTTATCTCTTCAGGCAAATCAAATGTGTTAGAAATGGAATTCCTGGTTGGCTGATGTATGCACCCAGGCCAGGCAGGAACCCCCCTCTTTAGTCAGGGTAAGCTAGATACACACTATGGGTAACCCTGGGCGGTGAACTCTGCTCAGTTCGCGGAGTTTGTGGAATACGCACCTCGTGGAATAAGCGGAATTCCCCAAAACTCGAGCTCAGGCTCGTCAATGTCACATAGGAAAGTTCAGGTGAGGAAAATCCACCTCCCTGCAAGATTTTTCCTTGCTTGCCAAGGTCTAGTTCACGAGCGCAAGCGAGGAAATCAACTCCTGGCAAGATTTCTTATTGCTCATGGTCAGATTTCTCACTATAAATGGTCTCAGCAGGTCGCGACCACACGCGTTGAGAAACCTTCCGTTCACATTGAGAAAGCTGCTACTCAAGTAGAAAATCTACTCAAGCAGCAGAAAGGAAGCTGCGTCCTCTTGCAGTGCACATGGTGCCATTCACAGTGATTTTACTGTGCGGGACAAACACCTGGTGCTCAAAATCACCGCAAAGACAAGACCTTAACGCACTCCACCACTTGTGGAACTCCGGGTAGCGTGGCAAAGTTTTTTTGCCCAGGCTTAACTAAAAGATAATCTGTGCTCATCCTCTGGTAGCTTTGCACAGAGCAGTCAGGCTTATCTAAAGAGGCAATGTGTAAAGTATTTGTGTGTGTAACACATACACGCACACACACAGACACAGTAACACAATGAATACCCCACAACAAGACTCCATGCAGGTTTAGAAAAACAGATTAATGTATTCTGAGCAAAACAAGACCAAAAGGACAAACATCCATTGTAGACCAGTTGAAATAGTGAATTGCAAAGGAATAAATGCAGAAAAGTGCTTAGACGCAAGTAGCATTAAAAACTTCATTTTAGGTTGCGCTGCACTGGGAAAAAGTCAAAGTTATGGACAACCTCATGGAAGCACAGACCGGCTACAGGACCCACGCAGTCCCCAGTGATCAAAGTATTTTTCCTGGTCACAAGCAATGAAATGCATCGATCTTCCCCATGCAGTGAAGGCAATGCGTCAGTTCAAATTCATGAAGTTGGGTCGATGTGTCGAAATCGCACCTCACAGTCAGGACGTTGGATCGATGCTGTGTCATTGTTGAACCTTGCAGTCGGTTCGATGCGTTGAAGTTAAGCCTTGTGGTTGGGACCTGGGATCAGCGCTGCGCCATTGATGAACCTCACAGTCAACGAAACAAACAGAAAAGCAGACATTCCAGATCAGCAGTCCAGTCGAGCCCTTTAAGCTGTACAGAAGTTCTTCTGGCAGCGCTTCAGTTACAAGGCCAGTAGAGTCTGATTATAGGGACCAGAGACCCAGTACTTCAACCCAAAAGTGCCTTTGATGTAAGGACTGACTTCAAAGCAGCTCTCTGAAGTGCACAAGGATTCCTTTCAACTCAGTCCTGTCTGCCGATCTATCTATGGGGGGGCGACGGGGTGGTACATTAGTGCCTTGTGTTTGGACAGGACATTACCTATTGAAGTGTAAGTGTCAGCCCTTTACATTCCTCCCTGTCCAGGAAAACCCATCACAATGCAGAAGAATACTCAAATGCAGATGAGCCTCACCTTCCTCTGTTTGTGGCTGTCTAGAGAGAATGCAAAAAGTGTAGCTGTCACCCAGCCCAGATGTGTATTGTAGACAGGCCACAAAGCACACAGAGTTATAAGCTCAGAGAAATGACCACTTTCTAAAAGTAGAATTTCTAAAACAGTAATGTTAAATTTAACTCCACCAGTAAGAAGGATTTAAAATTGCCATTTCAAACATATAAAACATGAAAAAGACATTTTCCACCAATATGCCAATATTTATGCATGCCAATTCAATGACATTCGAAGTAATACCATAATAATCTATGCTAAATGTCTCACTGGGGAGGGAGACCATTTTGTAAGAAAATAAGTGATGAGATATGAACTATCTCGGATAAATATGTTGCCAATGTATCCAGGAACAAATGATTTAAATTAACTATTTAATTTTTCACATAGAATGTATCACACAACAATGAGAATGCATAGAATATTTGACTAGGGCCTAAGGACCTGCCCTAGATGTTGTTCACCAAATGATTTGTGGGTATACCGACATGCAAGAAGATTGGAGAACAGTGATAAACCATACAAATTGGGCCCTAGAATCCTCAGTACCTTTCACACTGGAAGCATGGTTGCAAAGCGTAGGTAAGCAATACACACTGGAAAGAGGCGAAATGCCCCCTATCAAATGATGGAAGGTAGACGGGGTGGGATGGATGGCAGTGTAAATAGCGACCTTCTGCCTCATAGTCTCAAGAAGCGAATGAAGCTGGTGGCAATGAAAGTAGGTTAGAAGCATTCTTTGAAATTTTAGATGAGTGGCCGCGCTGAACAATTAGAAGAGATATTCTGCCAGACATCACAGAGAAGTGGGGCTTGAAGCAGTGTGGGAAGACTATAGTGAACAGAAGTGCCCATTGCTGTGGACTCCAGGGGAAGCAACACGTCAGTAGAGATATGAGATTCTGATGAGATAATCGGCGAAGTTGTTGAAGGGTGAGAGACTGGAATGCACTTCATTAAAGGCCAGTTGTGTTTGGGAGGGATATATTGCACTGTAACTTATACTACTATTGGAATAGTTAATAATATTCTTTTAAAACAAATCTATGTTCATGGCTTGCGGACAGCCTACCGTCATTTGCCAAAGAGAGAGAACTGAAAGCATGCACCCTTTGATGATGTAAATTTCGGTTACACCAGGAGAAGATAAAAGTGCAATAGAGAAAGAAACACCGAGTATTTTAATTCTTGATAATTGCCATTTGTTATTCTAAGTTTAGTCACACATTAGTGCCTTTTCTATTACAATTAATTCCTTTGTTCATTGCATGTTTTTCTGTGGGAGAAATCAGCATGTAGATCAATTACATGAAAATTAAATAGAGCTCAATTATTTAAGTCATCTTGCTTCATGTGTCTTCCAAAGAAACTTCTGATTAATATTTATAGCTGCTGCTAGGCAACAACACTGTTAGTAATTGTCTATATTTCTTAAACTGTCAAAGGTTTCCTAACGTTGTTAGTCAATGCAGTGTGGCAATGTCTCTAGGAAGAGTTTCTGATCCCATGCCAAGGGTCGGTCTTTCACAGAGGCATGTAGGAAAGTCGTAATAAAGCAGCTGTTTCATCAGCATGTTCTTCTTTGACTGAATCCCTACTAAATGAGAAATATATGGAATTACCCTTCTTTGGAGGTCATATTATGTTTTGTTGATGTGGTGGTGGAGGCCATGCGTCCACCAGCTGTACAGGAGGCTTCCTGTCATATTTAGAGTTCCTCTTTGATCTAGTGAAGAATTCTAATCTAAATCACTAATCCCAACATGGCACTGTCAGATTGGCTGCCATGCCATAGTGGCCTGCTGAGCACCTTTCTATCCCACAGCAACATACCTGTTGTCAAGATTGGCATTCTCACGTGATGGGACCAGAAGGAAAAACTAATATTGTTGGACTGCCTGGCCTAAATCAAAAGGGCCTTCTGACTTTCCAAAGGCAAGGGTTTCCACAGCAGAGAACCCTTTTGCTATGCTACCGTATGTCAATCAGTTCCTCAACATCAGCGAGGCAGGAAGACCAGCAGAATGGGACAATCCTTCAGACTGGTGACAAGTGAGATAGCTATTGGAACTGCAGGTACTTACTGATAAGGCAATTGTTCAACATTTGAGAAGTAGTCTTTGTTGGTTTTCCTTGATATTCTGGCTAAAGCTTCTTTGACGAGAGTGGCAATTTAAATAACACATAATAATCAGCATGAAATTCTATATATAAAATGCACTTCATCTTAGCCACATCATATAAAACTAGTCCTTGGCTACATTCGTCTAATGCCCAAAAAAGTGTGCAAAATTATATATTAGTTCTTGAAATGCCAGTCTGGATTCCATCCTGTGCCCACTGAGGACGTTATGATGCAATTTGTGCTAAAAAAACACATAAGTGCATGTGATGCGAACAAGGATCCCCTTGCTTTCTTTTCATTTTCCTTGTTCGCATGCTCCTGCAATGGAATGCCTACTAGAAAAGAAATCTCAGTTACTCTACATGGCATAACAAGCATAACGTGCACTGACAGACAATTTGTTGGTGTTCCCATGGTGGTGCCCATGAAATAGGCGCCACAATAGGAACGTCACAGGCAGTACCTGTATGGCATTGACAGGTGCAGTCCATGCCGTGCAGGTACTGGGGAGCATGCACATTGGGGGGCACAACATGTGCCCCGTGCATGCACCCCATGGCCCAGAGGCAACAGAGCCACTGTTTTAATGGAGCAGGAACAGCCACGAAAAACGTGCAGGAGAGGAAACTCGCAATATGCTTGGCGGGACCACGGTAGTTAATGGCCGCCTCAAGATTGCTGCGCTACTGACAGGGATCTGTGATCCCTGGTGGTTGTAACTGTGCAGTGGCGATCCAACCATCCAACTTGTAATGGGGCGGTCAGACCACCGCTGCAGCGGTGGCTGGACTGCCCCTGCCACGCTCCTACGAGTCTGGCAGTCCTTTGACCGCCAGACTAGTAATCAGTCCATTTGTGTTTTCGCCAACAATAGCCTGTCTAAAACTGGTAGATGTTCTGTCATTATGAACTCTAGATCCTGAAGTTGGCATCTTCCATTTTCATTACCTTTGTCAAGCACCCCCCATGAGTGATCTCAACTTGCCCACAATGAAGTACACTGAAAGGAAACCACCCGGAGGTTCTGTTATGCAGAGGAAAAGCACACTCATGGTAAAAGCATCGAAAAAACAACTGGAAACAGAAATCACAAACTACTTCTAACTTTAAGCTATAGAAAAAGAATGTTAACATTTCTGCTTCCACTTGTAAATGTGGATGGAAGGGGATTCCAAGCCACATCCAGTAGGTGACAGCTGTACACCAAACTAAACGAATGTGAAGTTAATACTGTTGCTGTTGGCACAAAAACGGTACTTAATGTTTTTAAGAATAAACACAGATTTGCAGGATAAAGACTGGCTAAACCCATTTACAAATCTAATAGTATGTGATCCTCTGTGATTGTATACTTTACATTACATTTAAATGATAAATTGATGACTTGAAAAAGAGTGCCAAAACTCTCTATTACGTGTGTTCCGAGAAGCATGGAACTTCAATGATTATTTGCACTGCAGCAAAGAAGGCTAAACGTCCCTGCTGCGCAAGATGCCTTGACTACTTCAGAAGAAAAGATTACATGGATTATATTTTTAAAGTCAACAATTAGCTAGGTAGTCTGGAATATTATACAAGCTCCACTAAACCAGGGACCAGATTTATCAACGCTCTGCAGTGATGCAAAGTCACAAAAAGATGGAAACTGATGCAAAGTGTTAATTTATTTACTTTACAGGGGTTTGAGGTAGTTTGCATCAAGGGGCATCCCAAATGCGACTACGCCTGGATTTTGACACAAAGCCATATTAGCATTTGTAGACAGCGATTCATGCAAAACATTAGAGGTCACCTCAAGGGTGACACAAAGAAGGAGAAAATGTTTCCTTTCTCAAAATATGTCTAACTTAATGTGTTTGCTATACTGTATAACACACATAAAAAGTGGGGACATTTTACAAGTAAGTCAGCCTAGTATTTTGTACTGACGGGGTACTAGATTCATGCAGACACCTTGGTACTATGGTAAAGGTGTGGCTTTAGGCAGCAGTAATATGATCTAGTGCTTGGGGAGAGCTCAGCAGCGCCATATCTTAGTAGAAAAGGCCATGTGTTTGATGGGTGGTTGGTGAGAACGAATAAAAATTGTTTGAGAAAAGAATGCCTCATTCACAGATTCACAGGGATGAACAATCTAGATGCTGGTGGATGCACGCACAATTAGAAGAACTACTGATAGAGTACGATATTTTGGCTTGGGACATTAATCTGATCTCACAGCAGTGGATATATCACAAATGGGGGTTTTGAAACATTTGTCAGATGTTTACCACCCAACTGTAAACCAGGCCCCTTTTGGTTTCTGCTGATGAATGTGCTCATGAGGATTCTGAGTAGCTGGTTTTGCAGGGCATCAAACACTGCTTCACAGCCATCAAGTACCTGCAGGAGACAGAGCTCATCTTTGTGAAGGTGGAAAGCAGCATTATTTGACACCTTCAATATGGTTGTTTCTATGCTGCAGTAAAGTTTGAAACCAAATCACAATGATTGTGGAACGTTATGACATTTGTACTTGCCATTGAATATTCACCAAGCACTGATGGACTTTCAGAAAACAAAGCAAGTTTATGAGAGAGTCTGTCTGAAGCTGTCTGGAATGACAGTTGATTGCGTAAGTAGGGAATGAGCTGTTCCCAGTGAAAAGTCGAGGCAAACAGAGATAAGGGATATTTTAATGATGATTAGGAGAGCTTTGTTTGTGATGGCTTTAAAAGTGGTGAAAGGGAAGATATTTTCGCCAGAAGGCATTATTTTCTGAAATGCAAGGAGTTTGGGTAGGTCTTTGAGGGTTAGGGGTTGGAAGATTGTTCATTTCAGTAAGCAGTGCAGGATTGGAGGTGCGTTGTTATGATGGCTGGTGGATTAAATGTTCGGTTGAATGTTGTTGATTTACCCAACCATTTCTCTATGGCACTCTATCCATCCATGGAGAGACTATGTAATTACTTTCCTGATGTCGGGTTGACAATGGTGATGAGTTGGATGTGAGTTGAACATTGATGCTCTAACATGTGTCAGATCACCTAGCAACTTGTATTGCCTCAATTCAGTGAGTGGATTGGTTGTTGGCTTTGAGTTCTTGGGGGTTTGAGAGAGTTTCATCTTGGTTGACTACAATTTCATATGAGTATTTATTTCAATATAGCTTTTCAAGCAATAGCTCTGAGAGCTGAGAGCTGGGTTAATGTGCATTAATTAATTATTTAAAACAATAATTTAATTTGCTGTTCAGCTTAGGCAAGGTCTGACTGTCTCAGTGGGTTCATGGATAATAAAAGGTTACACATCCATCTGTGATGGTTACCATGATAGATAATTTCAATTAAAGGGCATCAAGATTTGAGCCATATTCTGGACAATGAGGCAGAACAGTATGAGTTCTGATTACTATGCAACTGCACCAAAATATATTTAAATCAATATGGACAATGTAATGTGGAAGGCTACAGCTATAAAGAGGTCGAGTAGGAGGTAATGGCTGAGAGATAGGGGGAGTGCCGGTGAGAGGGAGCCTAGAAAAACTAGTGTAAGAGAAAATGGGATCTGGAAGTTAAAAATTATTTGTATTTGCTTCCAAACAAGTTGCCAGAACTTCAGTTCAGTACTTCAATCGACACTGGGGAATGATCAGACAGTCCCCTTGGCAAGATGTCTGCCGCCCGCACCCTGCACATACACGCCCTGGGAACAAACACATAATCCAAGCGTGAAAAGGAACCATGTACAGCAGATACAAACGTATATTCGCGCTCTGTGGGGTGCATATGTCGCCAGGTATCAATCCAGCCCATTCCATCACTCATTGCATGCAGCCTAGTAGGGGGGGAGGAGGAAGGGGGGGGGAGAGAAGGGGGGGCTGGCCCACTCAGTTCCTGGTGCCTCTGGCGGTCCATACACACGTCCATCACCTCATTCCAGTCTCCCCCAACTACCGCCATGGATTCCGGGATATCCTCCCATATCTGGAACAGCTTCTCAGCCAGGGCCCACTGCAGGGGGGTGGGGGGGGGGGGGCATAGACACTCCCAAGAACTATGGGCTCAGTACCCACCATGCCCGTGACAAATAAATAGCGTCCCTGCGGGTCTTCCCACGTCTTTTCATGTATGTAAGCCACCCTACGATGAATCAAAACAGCTACCCCTCTGGATCCCCTGGAAAAGCCAGCGTGGAAGACTTGCTGATAACCAAACCGCTGCAGGCTGAGCACCCTCGACCCCATCATATGAGTCTCCTGAAGCAGGAGCACATCTGCGGCGGTTCTCTTTCCCCAGCGGAGGACCGCCCCACGTTTCACCTTGTCCAGCATCCCCCTGACATTCCATGTAACTACTCGTAGAGACTCCACTGGAAGTCTGTGTGTCATATCAGCCATAGTCAGGTGGAACCTGCCATGGAGGCCCTCTGCGCCCACACCACCCACCACGCATCAATATCAGTATCCTCACATAAAACACGTGCAACCCCCCACTTCGGCCCCAACTCTCGATAACTTCAAGAAAAGCAACAGCTGTTCCCTCCCACATCCCCCAAACTCCCCCTCGCCTCAACCAACACTGTACCCACTACCCACACCTCCCAACTCCCCCCCTATACCTCACAAAACCATGAAGCATCTGTCGCGGCATGGGCAATCTCAAGCCCAAAACAGAGGGCCTAAGACCAACCATGCCAATGGATCCCAACTCCCGGAAACCCAGTTATCGCCACCCCCCCCCAAACAGATCCCACTAACGTAGGAGAGGGACTGCCCCCAATCTGTGATCTCCGAGCCATTCCCACCACCCCACTCTAGTCCAAGAACACAGTCATGAGATGATGCGGAGGCATCAAATAAGCATCCAGTGTACCGGGCCATAGCCGCCACTTCTCCAATCCCCGGGAGCCACACCATCATACAGGGAACACAGAGTACCTGAGTTCATCAGTGTCATTTCCCAGAATGGTCCGAGTCTTCAGGTCTGCCACTTTCCTGTGCATCAGAGACAGAGGCTGACCGCTTCCGTGATCGGGATCTCCGATTCTTCCTACTCTTGGGCGGTCGATCTCCTCGTTCCTGCGACGACCCCCTCGAAGATCCCGGATTCAGTCCCGGCTGAGCATGTGGCCTGAGCGCCACTGTTTCATCCGTCCACTTAAATAGATCTTCCGGAGAATCAAAGAACAACGTTTTGGACTGAAAGATCACCCTCAGGCGAGCCGGGTACAGCAACGAGTATTGGAGTTTCAATCCCCGCAGCTTCGCCTTAGCATCCATGAAGGACTGTCGCCTCTGCTGCACAAGCTTAGTATAGTCTGGGAAGATCATGATCTTTCGATTTTCATAAAGGAGGGCATCCCTGGTCCTTGCTTCCTGCAGAATGGCATCTCGGTCGTGATAATTCAACAGTCTCGCTATCACCGCCCTGGGCCGTTCGCCCTCCGGCGGCCTCTGGGTCAAGGCGCGATGTGCACGTTCAATGATGAAGCAGTTGGACAGGGCCTCCGGAGGCCTCCAGCTCTGCAGCCACTGAGCAAGAAACTGTTCCATGTTCCCCTTCTCACAACGTTCCGGAAAACCAATGAATCGGAGGTTGTTACGACGAGCACGTCCTTCCGCATCCTCAGCCCCAAGCGCCAGATTCTTCTGCACAGATTCCACTGCTGCCAGTCGTTTCTTTAAGAAGCCCATATCATCCTCCACCACCGAGATCCTGGATTCCGCTTCGGTAATCCGCGCTACAGCGTTCCGGAGATCTTGGCGGATCAAAGTAACATCAACACCAACTGCGCCTATTTTGGCGTCCAGCATATCCCTGGACTGGGTGATGGCGGCCATAATAGCTGCATTGTCCGGCCCCCCCCCCTGGGGGGGGGTTGTTGTTGTCCCCCACCCGAGGGGCCGGGGCCTCCAGTGGGTCCCGTGTATTTATCTATGGTCGGCTGCTTGGTTGCACCACCACCTCCTCCTCGGGTCATGATTACCAACCACCAACGGGCCACCAACTGTAACACAGGTATGACAATATGGGGTCTCTTATATCGTCTGTGCAGCCCAGCAGGGGCTCACTCAACCGACCGCTCCCACCACCGGGCGTGTTCCCCCGTGTTTCTGGTCTTGTGTCCCAGCTAAGGCAGGTTAAGGCAGGCCCACACACCACCAGCAGCCCACAAGTCCTTTATTGCACTAGTCGAGCCGTGGTGCACTCCCCACGTGTGATAGGTCCGGCTGCTACCGCCATGGATGTCTGGGGCCCAGACGCGGGTACTCACGATTCGTCGGCTGCTACAGGGCCCACAGACCGTCGTCCCACTGTGCTCCGGGCCGTCCCTTGTGCAGGGGCAGCAAGGAGGTTCCCCGCCAATCACGGCGCTGAGGCCTCGTCCGGCCCCGGAGGCGGCCGCAATCCACAGCGTGCCCCGGGTGGGGGTCACGAAACTCGAGGCCCCCGGCCTCGCTGGTTCCACCAGGCACAGCGTTTAGCAGGACGAGCTCACACCCCTTCAGATCTTCAACCGTCCCACTGGGCTCACGGGGGAATGCGCCGACTATTTTGCGTCCCGCTGGGCTATCTCGGTGCCAGATAAGCGACGGGGCGGTCACGCCACACTGGCGTCCCCCACTTCAGGTGCGCCAAAATCGAGTCCCCTGCTTCTCAACGGCGCACCAGGCCGCACTGTCCTCGCTGTCTCCCGGTCGCGTTCAAGGTGCCCGGTGTACCGCCGACCCCACCGGAGGAATTCAGGCACTCGCAGCAGTTATCGCCTCACTCTGGGTGTGATGTAGAGGCTCGGGGATCAGGATAAATGAGCGGATATGTCGCGGGCAAGCGGGAGCTCTAGTAAGCTGCGACCGCCATTGCCGCTAGCTAAGCCACGCCCTCATTTCCTACCAATCTTGGTGGAATACGGTCTGTTTTCATCATCGTCTGGATACTAACTATGTTTCCCCCATTTCCCTAGCTATTAAACGGGACCTAATTTGGCTTCCATTGGTAACATACCTTTCCTCTACTGCTCCTGCGCACCCTACTCCTGATCTTACTACAGTTGAAGTACATAAACCCCCATGATTTTCTGATTACCTGATTGCTGTATTTATTAATTCATTTATGCTCACATATTATTGTTCACAATTCTTCATGCTTGTTATGCTTATTTTTCATGAAATTGTCCATGTATTGCTTATTTTATATATCCGCTTACTGTAACTCTTAACCCCCTTTTCCCTTCTCCTCTCCCTTCCTTTATTTTCTTTAATAAATCAAACTTAAAAAAATATGGACAATGTAGTTTAAAACCACAATTGTGGTTGAAAATCATTATTCAGTTATCAAGATTAGGAAGGGAGTGAGTGGTTAGAGATTTGCAGAAGGACCAGGCAATCTAAATTCAGCAGAGACAAATTACTTTTGTTCCGTTGTTTTTAAAGGCAAAATTATGCATTTAGGCATATATGCCATGCTGCATTTCTGGGGTTCATACGTAACTTGTAGCCTTAGGCATGTTCTGTAGGCAGGAAGGCTTCTCCAAAAACAGGAGCCTTTTGCCTGGTGTGGAACGCAATTAGTAAAAACTATTGTACTAAAAGGTTTAATAATAATAATAAAAAAAAGACATCCCACTTTTACTGTTTTCGGCTCATTAAGGAAGCTAATTTGCAAAGTGATTGCCTAGAAGTAAAAACGTATTAAATAGAGTCTTACATTTACCTCAGTATATGTATTTGCATTGTAAAACTTGCAAACAAAGATTGTTTTTTACGTTACATTTATGAATTTGTATATGTAACAGGGCCACCCATAAGATTGTCTCTTTCTTTCCATAGTGAAGGTCAGCCAGAAATGTGAGCTGAATTGCCAGGCAGTGGGCTACCGGTTTTATGTCAAACAAGCGGACAAGGTAATAGACGGGACGCCGTGTGACCAGAATGGTACATCTGTGTGCGTGTCTGGGCAATGCAAGGTAAGGCATTCATGTTAATTCAAGTTCTTCTCGTCCTCCCCTGCCCAATATGCTTCCACATTTCTATAGCTGAATTTTTTGCATTCTGTATTTTTGCTGTGCCGCCTCGCGGAAGATTCACCCTGCTAACATGATTGTTGTATTGTTTACCAGGCAATATTATTTTATTACAAATATATCAGATTCAGTAGGCCAGACTTCGCAAGGATGTTAACTCTATCATGTTCTATGCTACATCTTTCATACGGATATAGATGCTTTTTCACCAGCAAGGTATAATTCTAAGTGTGTGAACTGAACAGCTAGCTTTCGTTTAGTCTCCAGTAAACCTAGAAGTTAAAAAACGACATTAAGGTATTTGAACAGCCTAAAACAGCGGGGTGAACATATGCAAAAGTACTTCATGATTGTGCCATTTACTAATGTATCTAATCAAGGGAATTACAGTGAATATTGTTAATAGAGCGAAAAACATATAAAATAGTAACTCTTACATTAGTCACTTTTTTTTTGCCTTGCTTTTAGCCAGGGCCACTGATATTATGCGATGTGGCGGCTTGTTTCGCATCTTTAAGAATTTGCTTCATTTGCCACATAATGCACCATCTGCTGTGTAATCTGCAGATTGAACAAAAAAAAGACTGTTTGCATACTTTAACTTGCCATATTTCAGTTGATTATTTCTGTTTGTTAAATTGGCACCAAAGTGGTGAAATGTTTGCCCAAACAGTATTACTATTTGTAGAAATGACAAAATAATGATCTAATACTATCAAAAAATGTGCAGCATTATATTGCATCATTTGCCTTTTCTTGACACATAATTTAGTCAACACAAGGAGATGATGGGCGGGGTGCTGAAACTTTTCAGACACTCACCCACAGTCACAGATCTGGGTTGAATCCATCACTGTTCTTTAGCTCACTTCGCCACCCCAGTTCACACCCAGCCATATACAAATCAGTCTTGACCCTGGGCCTCATGGGAACAGTCCAGCCTGAACTGCTAAGCCAGTTCCTAATTGGACCAGAAACAAGCATCCTGGGACCGGTTTTTGGGAAGCACCCCCTCATCAGCCAGGCTAGCTTGAATCCAGTGGCAAAGTAAGCAAGGGACATTTGGGCATACTCTGTCAATTTAGGGTGAACAAATCGAACACAAGGAGATGATGGACGGAGCACTGAAAATGTTCAGACACTCACCCCCATAATTTAGTCAACTCTGCCACATAATTTGTGTTCCCCTTCCACATAATTCCAGAGGCCCTGCTTATAACCTGCTTTTGTTTTACATCACTCACCATGGGGCCGTTCATAAGCGTCCAAAATTAGCATTAATTTAAGGTATTAGCCAGCCGCTACCGTGTAAATACAAGCTTTCAGCCCTGTAACTGGGAGTAATATGAGAAATTTGATGTTACAGCATGTGTCTCTGCATGTTTTCCTCATTATCAGGCCCATCATAGAATTTATGAATTCCACCTATTAATTGGCAGGTAAAACTATGGTAATCCTGGGTGTGGCGAAACCTAGAAGCTTGTAAACTTCTTTCTGCCAGATTTGGGCTCTAGAGCCGCAACAGGATTTAAGTTTCACTCGTTATTTGGCCCAGTCAAAGTTCACACAAAGTTATAGCAACCTAATTGGGTCTAAATCTATTTTCAATTATTGTAGTAAATGTGTTTGTTAACATTATTTTCACTTGAGAGTGAAGTGTGAAGAAAAGTCTGTAAGTAGGGCTGGGTAGCGAGGATATTTGCTATAGCTGATTTTCTTAGTATTTAAAGAACTGTAATGTGTTTTCCACCTTAAATGTAAAATGCGTGCAATATAGGTTTTCTTTTATTTTTGATTGCGTATGCTTTAGTTTGAAAATGCTTCTAAAAATAAATTACACTAAAATAAGAAAGCTACTAAGTGAAAATGGAAAACATTAAATACGAAAACACCTGTCTCTTTTAAAATACTTTAAATTGGTTGAACAAGCACAGATGTGGCTTCAGGGTAAGGGGAGCTCTCCAACACAATCAGTGAGGCATTCATAGAGCTAAGATGTAACTTTTCCAAAAGCAATTTATTGGTGCTTTATGCTTTCTTTACTTCTGTGTATTTGTCTGAACTCGTTTACCAGTGCTAATACTTCTGCATATCTGTGTGAACGTGTTCACGCGTGCCGTGCCATCTTTATGGCAGACGTCTCGTTTTCGCTTGAATTTTAAGGCTAAACCTGAAAGAAATGAAAAATTCTTCAGCAAATACTTTTAAACCGGCCTGCAGCCAACAAGTATGCAGCGGCATCAATTAAGAGCTCTTCTACTGTTATCCTATTAGGGCATCGTATGGCTATTCAGTAGGTTCCTTAAAAGGACTCGATTCATAAACACACATTTGTCTGCACAGTTTGGAGTGAAAATGCCCGTCGGAAATCTGCAGCTGCAATTTTACACTTTGCAGATACCGAATCAGGATTCAGGCCACAGGATGGAATGGAGAGTGTGGATTGGCAATGGGGGAGATGCTTCACTTAAGGTTTCAGGTCGTGCCTCTATCATAATAAAGTAGCAACACATGCCCCCTACTCTAAAGACCTGATCACTTACTGGTAGTCCCAGTGGCAGCCGCTATTTATAAGGGGCGGTGGGGTGGGTGGGTAAATTAAAATATTATAAAAAAAAACACTTATCTTCAGGCCGGCCACCCAGCCGGACGCTGCCACTGTGTCCGCTCGCCGCCACTACTCGTTCCTCAGAAGCAGGAACCAGAAAGCACCCAGGCTCCTGACTCCCCTAGCCAATCACAATGCTCCAAAGCCATGGTTCACCGCTCAGACGGGATATGGGGGACTGGGCATGTTCAGCACCCAGACAGTAATACAGCCTGTGTGTAAAACATGCAGAGTGCACATGACTTTTATGGTTGGCCACTTTAGAATGGAGCAACAACTCCGCCTCCTGGCCCCTGCTCTGGCAGTCCAGCCCCGCCCGCACCTGGAAACAGAAAACTAAAATGATAATACCACTGGTTATTATCACTTTTTTTCCTTTTTTTACACTGCATAAAGCAGTGAGGTGATGCTCCTCCGCCTTACCAGAGGAGCTGCCACTGGGTAAACCTTACTGATGCATATTCCTAATCTTCCTTGTTTCACAAATATGAGGTGAGCCACACCTCAACACAGGGATCCAGAGAAAATGGTGAGAATACTACCTTGCCCCTCCTGGCTGAAGTCGATAGTAGAAAAATAAATGTGTTTTGAAAAGCCCAAGTAGCCACTCTGCAGAATTAAGAGAAGAATACTACTCTTTTGATTTTAGCCCAAAACGCTGAGATACCCCTGCTGGAATGACAATGTGTGCCAGAGGGCAGTGGAATGTTTGCCATGCAGTATGGTAAGGCAATTATTGATCTAATACTGATTGAAGGATCAGGACACTGCTCAATCCTATCCAGAAAGAGCCATTAGCCCTGCAGTACATCTATCCTAGGTCACCACCACCAAAAATACCACCTTCATAGTTACAAATTTGAGATCCACCTCAGGTAATGGTTCTATGTGCTGAAACTGTAGCACTCAAAGAACAGAGGACACCTTTCAGAGTGGAGTCAAAGGATAACAAAAAAGATGGTTGCTTGCCAAAAACTACACAAGTCAAAAAAACTGAGGGGCATATTATCAAGCAGGGCGATAGGCAATTAACGCTCTATTAGCAAACTGTCGCTAACTGATGTTAGCGACAGCTTTTAGTTGATAGCGAATGGTTTGGGGCCCGCTTTGCATGTCAGCGATGTTTATCGCTAATGACATGCAAAGTGGGCGTACCCAAGCAGTTAACGACTGATAGCAGTCGCTAACGTCGATATCGCCTATTAGCAAGGCAGGCGTAGCGATGGAAATATTTGCGCTAAGCGCGAATATCTCCAAATACAAACACCTGCCCAGACCAGTTCTTACGATTCATAAAAGGGGGTGGTGATGGACGGAGCATCTGAATTAAGCAGAACACTCCTACGCAGTCAAAAGATCAGGGCTTGATCCATCACCGTTTTTTAGCTCACTGCACCATCCCAGTTCAGAACCTGGCTACATGCAAATTAGTCTGTCCCTGGCCCAGTGCATCATGGGAACAGGGCAGACCAAACTACCAAGCCAATTCTTTACTGGAAAGGAAACAAGCTTCCGGGGACCGTTTTCTGGCATTGCAGCCGTCTTCGGCCCGGCTTGCTTGAATCCTGATGGTGCAGTGAGCAAGGGACTCATGTCTGAGCATACCCTTCCACTCCTATAGTGGCCAAAACGATTCATAAAAGGGGGTGTTGCTGGACAGAGCATCTGAATTAAGCAGAACACTCCTACCCAGTCAAAAGATCAGGGCTTGATCCATCACCGTTTTTTAGCTCACTGCACCATCCCAGTTCAGAACCTGGCTACATGCAAATTAGTCTGTGCCTGGCCCAGTGCATCATGGGAACAGGGCAGACCAAACTACCAAGCCAATTCTTTACTGGAAAGGGAACAAGCTTCCGGCGACCGGTTTCTGGCATTGCAGCCGTCTTCGGCCCGGCTTGCTTGAATCCTGATGGTGCAGTGAGAAAGGGACTCATGTCTGAGCATACCCTTCCACTCCTATAGTGGCCAAAACGATTCATAAAAGGGGGTGGTGATGGACAGAGCATCTGAATTAAGCAGAACACTCCTACCCAGTCAAAAGATCAGGGCTTGATCCATCACCGTTTTTTAGCTCACTGCACCATCCCAGTTCAGAACCTGGCTACATGCAAATTAGTCTGTCCCTGGCCCAGTGCATCATGGGAACAGGGCAGACCAAACTACCAAGCCAATTCTTTACTGGAAAGGAAACAAGCTTCCGGGGACCGGTTTCTGGCATTGCAGCCGTCTTCGGCCCGGCTTGCTTGAATCCTGATGGTGCAGTGAGCAAGGGACTCATGTCTGAGCATACCCTTCCACTCCTATAGTGGCCAAAACGATTCATAAAAGGGGGTGGTGATGGACAGAGCATCTGAATTAAGCAGAACACTCCTACCCAGTCAAAAGATCAGGGCTTGATCCATCACCGTTTTTTAGCTCACTGCACCATCCCAGTTCAGAACCTGGCTACATGCAAATTAGTCTGTCCCTGGCCCAGTGCATCATGGGAACAGGGCAGACCAAACTACCAAGCCAATTCTTTACTGGAAAGGAAACAAGCTTCCGGGGACCGGTTTCTGGCATGTTATCCAATGGGAGGTGGATAACATGGCTAAGAGCATTTTGTCGCTAATATGTGAATATCACTGTATTCTCAGCGATATTCACGCATTTCGCCGCTATCGCTGGATATTTTAGCACAATGGAGAAAGACGTTGCTAATAGCATGTTTTCTCCACTAACATATGTAGCGACAGCGATAAAAAAATCGCCGCTAAGCCTATTTACCGATAATTATCGCTACTTGTTGGTAATATGCCCCTAAATTTCCTCAGACTCCTAATCCTTTCACAGGCTGCGGAAGGCTTTAATTGCTGCCCACAGGACAGACTCCACTGAAATTCATCCAATGAAAAAATTCAAGAATTGAAAGAAAGCACCATGATAGAGCTGAAATTCCCTTAGATGATCACCATTACTGAAAAACTGCTAAATGTCTGAAGTATGACTTGAGAGTGGAAAGACATCCAGATAGTTGTACTGCTTGTGCTAAGAGACTGGGCAGACCCTGTCTCAATGGCACACCCTTTTAGACTCCAAACCGACAGGACCATATACTGGGAAGTTATGCCCTACTGAGATGGGGATGGAGATGGAAGAACAGACAGTCTCCAAGCAGGATCGTTTAATAGAGCCAGCAAGAAGGGAAAAAATGGGAGTATTAAAATCTACACTACTCAATATCTTCATGTTTTCGCCAGTAACTGAGAAATGAGTGGAAATGTCACAAAGGCATACTGAAAAAGCTTGGAGAAATTTTAATTACACTAGGGAACTTTTTGAAATTCTTGACTTTTTGTTAAGTAAAATCCCTTGAAATTTCTCCGTATGTCAAGGAGAGGCCCAGAGCTCTTTCTCCAAGCTGTTGTGTTATAGGGATTGCATGTGTTTCCATTTTAGTTTTCCCTTTAAACTTGGCATCTTTCCGAGATGGTGATTTGAAGATATTTTTCACCAACACGACAACATGCCATTCTTGCATTTATTATGGTTAGACATTGCTGTTTTCTAGTCTACACTTTTAGTTTTAGGGACACATACCAGAACATGATGTCCTTGCTTTCTTTTGTGCTCATAGGAGATGACTCTTTTACCCAGACTAAATAAGGCTGTTTTTTCTGCATCTCTTGCAAAATGAAATAAGGGGGGTGTTTTATTATTTAAATATCATCCATTTTAAATTCAGGCGAGAGGTACTTCATACCGGAGTTATCATGGATGCTGCGGAGAGCTGTGGATAAGATATAGCGCTGCAGGCCCTGATATGCAGTCTAAGAAGGAAGATAGCTGCCCTGGCAGAGGTTGTAGGCTAGCGTACTAAGAGGGACTGCATTCATTAATGCACTGAGGCCGGCACTAAGGCCGGCTTCCACACCAAGGTATGTGGTTGGAGCATTCCAACTTGGTCTGGCAGAAGGGTACCCCACCATCCTCTCGCTAGTGTAGGGCTATTAACAATAGATAGGAGTAATATTGGGAATAATCAACACGGTCGAACTATTCATATTTTTTACCATTATGACGATGCTTATAAAAATAATGTGTCTTATCTGTCCTATACTGGCATGTTTAAATTACAAGGATTCAACCTTTTCAATTAAACTTTTGAAAGTGTATTATTGTGCCTCCTCTTTGTGAAAGATTGGGCATGCAAAAGTGATAAACAAAAAGGTTAGCTCTGTTTCCACAAATTCATTGGGAGTAAGTATGGCTATGTTCGAGGTTGCAGAGAGCCTCTATAACTCTGGAGGTTTGGGAGTTTAGATGTAGTAGTATCAGCTAGCTGGACATACCTTTACTGATGATATGAGAAGACTCAATTCCTGTATTATGAAGTTTTGTTGATACAATTCAAAGTACTACTAAATCCGTAGGACGCATGTGACAGCTGACTGCAGAAAAGTGGAGAGTACTTCAGAACTACAGTGTCCTTTGTGTGGGGCAAATAGGTACATAGTGGGAGTCCTAAACCATTTGCAAATCAACGTGAAGTTAGAGCAGATTCTGTCTGATCGAGTATTGCTTTTAGGGAAAGAAGATTTAGTTTTGCCTAACTCCCCAGGCACAACTGCAAGAGACCTAAAAATGAAGATCTTACCCCCTCCCTGGCTGTTGATATGTGCTATTCTGACCATATTGTCAGAGTAGACTAAAACCGTCCTCTATTTGATAAGGGCTTGGAAGGTTTTGCAAGCTTTTTAGACTGCTGACAGTTCTCTGCAAACCTAAGGTACTGGTGTCTAGTATTACTACAACTGCTGTGGGGGCTAGATTGACACTTCCCTTAACAGGTGTGGAAGATGTAGCCAACATAATAATTGTGAGTAAGGAGGAAAAGCTACCTTTCAGTATTTTCAAAATCTTGCACGCGAGACTCCAATGTTTTGGCTGACACACATTTAGTTGGACATTTTCTGCTGGAAGGTTTCCTTCACGAATTGGCAATGTGTGTCCTACATTCTTGAGGTTTAACACTCGACAAAGGTCCCTGAGGCATTGGAAACTAGAAAGATTTTCAAATACACCTCTTGATACTTCTAATTGCAAGGGACTGGCTTTAAGGCATACGTGTCCAATAAATCCTTTAGAGTGTTGGAAATGACTATATTTTGTGTGGTAGTCCTCCTGATTTGTGTCTTCTTTGCCGAGCTTTTTTTTTTTTGCTTACCATATTACTTTACACCAGGGATATATAACCTTTTCTGTAGTGAGAAATACTACTGATCAGTGAAAATCATCATGAGCTACTGAAAGAGTTAACTTCATGTTTATATGGATTTCTGAAAACTCATCATTTAAATGTTATCCCATTTACAAGTGTCACATTTGTAAGCGCGGAAGAAATGCAAATAGCACAATTGACCATGTATTGGTAACTGCAAATATTGTACAACTCTGTTCTACCCCACGGATTTAAGAACTGTTATTTAGTGACCATAATTGTATTATCATGTCAACGGTTGTGTGGGGTAACAGTTGTTCAGTACAACAGCTTTCCGTAGGTAATATAGCCCCCTGTAGAACAAATGGTACCAGAATCAGATGGAAAGTTATTAACCCAGATACAATATTAAAAAATATTGTTTTCGAATGCGGCAACAAAATATTTGAGTGTTTTGATATTGGGGCTGATTCCATATCGATACTAACTAACTTCTGTAAAATAAGTGCCTCCATTGACAATATAATAACAAATTAATTGAGCAGAAAACACATTCAGAATAGTAGCTGGTTCAACCATGCCTGTACTAATTCACTGAACCATCTTAAACAAGTACTCTCCAGTAGCCCTAGGGATAAAGTGTTAGTTAGAAAACTGAGATTAGAATATAAACTCACCCAAAAACAGAGGAAGAGAGAACTCCAAGAGGAGGCTTGGGATAAATTACCTCAAGCTGCGGATACATTTAATAATAAGTTGTTCTGGGAAATTGTTAACTCAACATTTCTTAAAAATGAATCTTTCCCCGAATTGTTGAGCCATGTTAGTAGCGAGGAGTGGGTGGTACATTTTTCCATTATTTTTAACCAACTTGATAATAATACAGAGGACTTTGTAAACACCAGTCTATGGCCCACTACCCCCTAAATATTACCCTTGCCGAGGTCGAGCAAGGAATTAGAAGCAGCAAGGGAGGGAAAGCACCAGGCCCGGATGGTGTACCCATTGATGTCTATAAGACCGTGCCATCTCTCTGGGATCCTATACTTATCAGAGTTTTTAATGCCGCCGTGACAGAGGGAGCCATCTCCACTTGGGGCGAATCTGTAATTACACCCATCTATAAGAAGGGGAATAAATCGGAAGCCAAGAACTACCGGACAATTTCTTTCTGGACTCATCAATAAAAGTGATGACTTGGGTTTTATTAGTTAGATTGGAGGAGTGGGTTGAGGATAATGGGATACTCTCACAGGCCCAATATGGTTTAAGAAAGGGGCTGGGCACGCTAGAACAGTGTATCAATTTAGAACTTTTAATTGGAAAGTACACATGTGGCAAGCAAGGGGGCCTCTTTTTTTGTTTTGCTCACCTTAGCAGCGCTTTTGACCTAATGGACCAGGCTATGCTCTGGCCAGTTTTACTTAATCTTGGAGCTGCAAAGCCCATTATTTATTTTCTAGCCAGGCTCTAAAACAAACTATTGTCATCTGTACGGTATGGCCAAAGGGGCGAATGTACCCCTGAATTCAAAGTTAAAGGTGGCATCCGGCAAGGCTGCATCTTAGCACCATTGCTTTTTACCTTGTTTAATAATGAAGTAGACGCAGTGCTTAAACTGGTACAGTCGGATGCACCCCAGGCTGAGGGCCAGGATGTGCCGGTTCTGCTTCATGCAGATGATGCTGTACTTTTATCCCGAACACCAATAGGCCTACAACGGCTAATAGAAAGGTTTGCTGATTTTATTAGTGGGAGGAAGTTGTTGATCAACAAGACGAAAACTTATACCATGATCTGCGGGCCGAAACCCGGGAACATAAAATCTTTTTTCCGAGATGGGCAAAAAGTGCAAACCGTCGACAATTTTTGTTACCTGGGGATATCTTTTTCTGCTGACGGTAAATGGTCTCGGGAAATGTCTAATGTCCGGGCTAAGATGGCAAAAAGTGTGCATGGGTTCTGCAGGTTCGCATCTAAATTAGGGGATTGCCGAATTAAAGACATGACACATATCTACAAAGCTATATGTACCTCAATTGCATTATATGGAGCAGGGGTATGGGGTCACCATACTAGTGAAGAATTGCAAATTGAAGACAATTCCTTTTTTAAAAAGCTCCTATGTCTGCCTATCTCAGCGTCCTCTGAATTAATTCATTGCGAAGTGGGGCTTAATTACTTGTCTGACCATATTGCGCTTAGACCTGTACTGCTCTGGAGATCAATATGGTTGAAAGAGGAGACACTATTTATTAAAGTGATCGTCAAAGACTGCCTTCGACTGGACAACTGTTTTAAGATCCCCTGGCTTAAATATATAGCACATGCCTACAAAGTTCTATTCAAACTTACAGTCTTGGATAATCCTAATGAAGTAACAGATTTGTCCAAGCCGGAGATAAAGAATATTTTCCTGTTACAAAGGAAAGAGCGCAGATTGAGATCTGTAGGGAAGCAAATAATATATCAGTTTTATCATTCCTATTTGTACTATGATGGATTCCAGACTTATCTGACATTGGTAACAAGACCATCACATTGTTTTGTCCTAACAAGAAGAGACTGGGCCTTGTCCATGATTTAGTAGCGTTTCCCAGTATTAAACAGCGTCCATTCTCCCCATGCGATGGGCACACCAAATAAAGCACTTTGCACTTTCTCCTCCTTTGCGATCTCTATCTGAATCGAATTGTTTATTTAAAACCTCTGTTTAAAAAATATCACACTACAACTACTAATGCTGCTATGAGCCTACTGTTTACACTTAGAGAGCCCGATATTTGTTTTTATGCTGCAACATTAATTTTAAGATCAATCCATGCAAGGAAAAGTATGATATTTTAATGTTATGTGAACTGTGATTTTATTTTGTATGTTGAACTTAACTGTAACTGGTTTTTATTACTTGTGTTTGTACTTTTGCTTTTATGATTACCACATTTTAACCAAATAAAGCTTATTGAAACAAAATGAAATGACTATATTTTGAGTGGTAGCCCTCCTGATTTGTGCCTTCTTTGCCGAGCTTTTTTTTTTTGCTGACCATATCACTTTACACTAGGGATATATAACCTTTTCTGTAGTGAGAAATACTACTGATCAGTGAAAATCATCATGAGCTACAGAAGGCTAAGCAACTTGATTTGTTACTAGACACTCTTACTCCCTGCTCCGTTGACTTTTAGCCTAATGTCCATAGAACTAGTCACAGTAGTTTGTACAAAATACTTTGATTAGGGACATTATGACAGTACTGCAATGTGCGTCAGTGAGAATAACGTTTTTGTGGATCTATGAACATGTGTACATATAAATGGGATGAATGTTAATGGGCGACTGAGGTCCCATGTAGCATGTACTTCGGACACTGGAATACCTATCATCATATGTGGCACCGTTACATGGATAACACAGACATATAACCATTATTTTAAATGGGGAAAATTTCAATTACAGAAGACATTCTGCAAAAATTGTTCATGATATAGAACATTTTTCTGCAGTTTAAATTTCTCCCACTTAAAATAATGGCTATTTTTTTAAAGTTATAATATGGACAGTGTCTACCAGCCACTGGGAGAAAGATGCCTACTGTGTGTAAAGACAACACTTTGAAATAGGAGAACATTAAACTGAAGAGTTAACTTCATGTTTATATGGATTTCTGCAACTGATCATTTAAATGTAATCCCATTTACAAGTGTTACATTTGTAAGTGCCAGGCATCTTGCTAGCTGGTGTCTGTAGACAAGGTGACATATTTATAGCAGACAAATATATAGCCATTTGTTTAAATGGGTGGAATTCAAAGTGAAGAAATTTGCTTCATAAAACATTGAGGGCCATATGTAGGTAAATATATTTTACCGATTCCTAAATACCGAATTTTACCGATTCGGTATTCAGGATTCGGTAAATGAGATGTAGGAAAAAATTTGGTAACATTTACTGAATCGGAAAAATTCGGAAAATGTGTACTGAATCGGTATTTACCGAATCAGTATTACCAAATCGGTAAATACTGATTCGGAGATAAAAAAAACAAGCAATTGAGGATTCAACCAATCCTATGCATCCACCCCACCCCACAACCAGGTAGTGGCCACACCCATGCAAGTGCAGACAATGAGAACCTTCTGGAGAGCTGTGAGCAACTGAGCCACTGGCTGAACATTGCTGAGGAAAACTGCAGGATGGCTTCCAATGAATCAGAGAGGGAAGGAGCAGAAAGGAAAAGGAAAATGAAGTTCAGTGCAAGTGAGCTTCAGGTCCTTGTGGAGGAGGTGGGGAAACACCGCACGCAGCTTTTTGGCAAGCAGTCCCTGCAGGTAGCAGAGGCTGTGAAAAGGAAGATCTGGCTGGCAATCCAGGCAAAGATGAATGCCATTGGGGTAAGACCACGGGACATAGGTGACCTCAAGAAAAGGTGGTATGTCCTTCGGATCATCACCAAGAAGAAGCTGGCTGCACAGAGGAAAGAGGCCAGTGTCACAGGGGGAGGAAGGAGCAGGGCACTTGCCCTCACTGACCTGGAGCAGCTGGTTGAGTCAACCCTGGAACTCGAGAGTGTGTCTGGAATCGGGGATGCAGACAGCTCAGCCAGAGCTGCCACAAAACAAGGTAAGAAGCATGCACAGCAATCCTCCCCCCCCTTCCCTATCCCCATTCCCTAATGTGGCTGTGTGATTCACACTCCAGTACAGGTTTTGGTATACACCAGCAATGCATTATGGGAGATATAGTCAGTGAAACACCCATCATGACAGACATCACACTAAACAACAAGGCATGCCACACATCAGTCAGAAGCAGCAGAGGACATTGGGATAGTGTGACAGGATTGTAATTTAATATTGAAATGCAGGGCTGCAGGACCACTGAGCTAATGTCCATATCTTTCCACAGGAGAGTCATCGCGCAGGACTCCGCAGGAGAAGGAGGGAAGGGCACTCTGTAAGGGAAGAACTGAGGATGCCAGCACAAGTGCAGGTCACAGCACTCCACCACCACCGGCACCAACACCACAGGCAGCTGCACCACCAGAGCCTGCCGCAACAGCAGAGCCAGCATCGACCCTGCTGATTGACTCACCACCACAGCAAGCCTCACAAAAAATCTCAGCCTCACCAGCAGCAACATCATCTGTAGTGGTAAGGCCCAGGAGGAATGCTGTTGCCTCTTTCCATGCCATGGAGTCGTCCTCTGAGGACACAAGGGGGGGTGACACACCAACTGCTCCACTGGAGGAAACAAATGCTGGGCTGCAGTCCACCTCCGAGGGTGCGCACACAGGTACGAGATGCCGCAGGGCCCAGCAGCACAGCACAACTCGGCATGGTGATGTGTCTTCGGAGGGCTGGAGGCCCGTATGGTCACGGTGCAGCGCCTGCAGGGGAGGGCGATACAGTCAGTTCAAAGACAAATGCGGCACCTAAACCAGAACATGTTTAATATTGATAGGGGCATCAGCTCTATGGTGGAGGGCATCAAGGAGATTGCCGAGGGCATGCGGGACATGTCCCAGTCTTTGTTGGTGCTTTGTGACAAACTGGACGAGGATAGGGCAAGAAGGTGCAGGTAGAGGCAGTACATTGAGAAGCACACCAGGGCAGTGAACCGCCTGGCAATTGCCACTTCCCTGCACTGCAGGCGCTCCGTGGCAATGCAGGAGGGGCTAGTACACTGCTGCACTGATGTCACCAGGGGGATGGGGAAGGTGACAACTGCACTGGATGTGCTGCTGACCACCCAGTCAGCCAACGCTGGTGCACTAGGTGTGGGGGAGAGTGATGAGACCATCAGCAGGAGCAGCATTACCCCCCCTGTCCCAGACACCCAGAGGAGCAGCAGGTGGCATGCTGCGAGCCCTGGCTCAGCTGACAGTGAGGAAGGCCAGCTGAAGGCATCCAGCACTGTTGTGCGGGGGCGCAGACGTTAATGCTGCCCACACATTTCTGAACATATTTAGGGTGAAGTATCCCATTACTACCTATTAAGGTTGTCACCATTTGGACTGGCATAGTGTGCCATTTGTTCATTGTCGTAATGCCAAGTTATTAAACTACATCATGTACATGCAACGCCTGACTGTGTCTCCTTACTTATTTAGAAATAGTTGCATGTGATCTCTGCCCGTCTCTGTCTCCCATCTGTTGCTGGTGCCACTCCTGCTGTGTTGGGCTCAGGCTGTGCATCTTCATCATCATTATCCTCAATATCTGTTAATTCTACTGCTGTTCCTTTCCTAGTGGCAAGGTTGTGCAGCATTGCGCAATTTGCAATTATTTTACAGCAGATGAGGGGTGAGTACTGACGTGCGCCTCCGCTTTTGTGGAGGCAGCCAAACCTGCTTATTAGCAGCCCAAAGGTGCACTCCACGACGTTGCGTGTAGATTTGTGCGCCACGCTGTAACGTCGCTCACTCGTTGTTGATGGGTTCAGGTAGGGAGTGAGGATGAATGAGCGGAAGGCGTATGCGCTGTCACCTATGTGGAAAAGAGAGAGCCATTACTCACATGCACAACAACACCTACATCTGCAATATCTATCTTGGTGTGTCACAGTGTTTTACCTAGCAGGCATCCTTCTCCGAATTCCCCCGCTGTCATGGGGTGTGTAGATCCCACTGTTTTGGAAGATGTAGGAGTCGTGGATGCTTCCAGGGAATTTGACCACGATGTCTGTGGTTATGTTGGCGGCATCATAGATTACCTGCACATTTATTGAGTGTGTGGACTTTCTGTTCCTGTAGATGTACTCAGTGGCTGCAGGTGGGCAGATTGAGATGTATGTGCCATCAATGCAGCCGATCACATGTGGGAACTGTGCCATTTGGTAAAAGTCAGTCTTGGTTTTCAGCAGTTCCGCATGTGTGTCAGGAAAGCTGATGTAATGATGCATTCTCTGCATCATGGCCTCCAGGAACTTCCTGAAGAAACGGGACTGGCAGCTCTGGGACACCCCACCTGTCGCAGCTATCACCCCCTGGTAACTGCCAGATGCAAGCAGGTGTAGACTACAGAGCACCTGCACATGTGTTGGTATGGCGTTCGCCCTTGGTGTTGGGTGCTCCAGGAGTGGGTGCAGGTCCCTTATCAGGTCCAAGATGGTGTGGGGGTGTAACCTGTACCTTTCATGGATCTCTGCCTCAGTAAGTTGGAAGACTGTGATCCACTGTCTGTAGACTTGCTCCTCCCGTCTCCAGTTCCTCTCTCCTGCTGTCTGTAGCCGTAGCCGCCTTGCTTTCACATAGAAAGCCGCCATTCTGATCACACTGTTGCATTTTGGGGCCTGTTTTATGGCCTGCACCTGGTTACCACCTGCTTTCAATTCATGGTAATTACCGACTCTTAAATACCGAATTTCATGAAATTCGGTATTTTCGAAGTTACCTACATCTCTGTTCTCATTTTTACCGTTTCTTATTTACCGATTCGGAAAATAAGGATTCTGTAAATACCGATTCGGTAATTTAGAATGCGGTAATGATGAATTGGTATTTACCAATTCATATTTACCGAATCCTTACTTTTGGCCTCCTACATCTCAAATGCCTAAATACCGGTCGTTAACGGCAAATTTACCGAATTTCGGCCGTTACCGACTGATGTTTAGCTACCTACATATGGCCCTTAGAGACTTATTAGGATCCTGGCAGATGGGTACCTCGTCAGAATGGTGACGGATATCTTGTCTGCCAAAAGGGAAATCCCATTATATCCAATGGAATTTATATTTTGGAGGGCAGGCTATCTGTCACCATTGTGAGGGAGTAACCTGTCAAAAGAAAGATCTAAATCAGGCCCTAAGATGTGATTGGCTCAACTTAAATTCCGGAAAAACATTAAGTCTTAATGTTTCATAGAAATATTTTTCTCCACTTTATATTTCTCCCATTTAAAAAGGAGGACTGTATTCTTCAGTTATAGATATGGCACAGTGTTTACTGACTACTGGGAGCAAGAGGTCTGCTGTTTGTAAATGTGACACTTTGAAATGGGAAAAGATCAAAATGAAGAGTTAACTTAAGCATTAAAGTACCTTTTCATTTTAAATTTCTACCATTTAAAAGCATTGAGAAACATCATCTTGTTCTCAGACTCCAGTATTGAGTTGACAAGGACTTATTTAAGAGTTAAATATTTCAGTGCTTTTATTCTTCACCTCTGTGCCCGAGGTCATACATTTGACTCCAGCGCTGCTCATTACCAGGCCCTGCTATCTGCAGTGTGAAGAAGATAATGTAAAATAAACACAGCTTTCCCTTAACTTTAAAAGAAAAATGTGACCCTGTGCTTTTTAAAAATTAACTTAAGTCTGTGAGCTGCACTGTAGGTGTCAATGAGATACTGGTAGCTTGCGAGCCACTGCTTGGAGACGCCTGCTTTACGCAATTTATTCCTGCTAACCAGTGGTAAAGTGTTTGTGCTCTACTCTCCAGACATGTTAGAATTGGCATACCTCTAATTGAAACACTTTATTTACTTGTAAGTCTCTTCTAAATTGTACCACATATACCCAGGGCCTGTAAATTAAATGACACTAGTGGGATTCAGTGCTCATTGTACCACCCATTAAATTGTACAACATCTCATTGCCTGCAACCTGGGAGTGCAGTTTTAAACTGCCATTTTGAGCTGACAAACCAAGCATTTTGCTATCCTAAATCCTCCTTATTTGTACTTATGTCACCTCGAAGTTAGGTCCTAAATGCCCAGATGGCAGGATGTTTGAAGTTGAATAGGGCATGCATGTTTTATTTTTAAATGCCCTGGCACTGAATAATCTCTGAAGTTGTTTTTTACAGTGTCAAGGCTAACTCTCCCATAGGAAAGTGCTGGGTTACACCTTCTAGTGCCTAATTTCGCTTTGGGAACAGCTAGAAAACTGATTCCACGGCTCATTTAGATTGTAACTCAAAATCCAACTTGAAGATCAAGTCAGATTTTATATTACTATTTTGGAAATTATGCTTTTAGAAAGTTGTCATTTTCCTGACTAAAGTCAAAAGCGCATGTCCTTTCTTCCAGTGCCACATAACTGCTTACGGCACCCATGTGGTGAGATGTGGATTGTTCCCATTTGGTGGACAAAAGACTTGGCTGTGGGAAGGTGTTTTTCTTCCTTGAGCAGGATGCCTGGGGCCTGTGTCCAGCCCTTTCCTGGCCTTCAAAGGATGTCTACCCAGTCACTCGCACATGTAAATCACACATACGCTTGCCTCCCGTTTGTCTTCCTGGACAACTAGGGATGAAACCCAGTGGGAGAGCCTCAGAACTGATTTGGAGTGACCAAAAGCAGTGTTTTCCCATTCTTATAGCCTCACCTTTGGGTAGGCACAGGGAGGTGTGAAAGAAAGGATCTGCTATGTTGGATTTGGGGAAAAAGGGGTACTGTGGGGTATTTAAGAATAGACCAGAAAGGAAGTGTTGCAAAAGGTCAGCTCTGGGAACATCCCTTTTATTAGGGAGTGGCCAGGAGTTTTCCCACCCACAGGCTGTCACTTGCCGTAAATGTGGCATCCACAGTACCATCTTCAGAACACTCTCAGACCTATGCGAAATCAGCAGAAGGATTGTCCTGCTGTCAGAAGAACCTGAGGGAAGACTAGATCTGCTTGCCTTGAACCCAGGGCCCCAAAAGTGACTCCAGCAGTCAGTTGGCTGACCTCCTGTTTGAGCAACATGAACACAACAAGTACACAGCAAGCTTATAGAGCCTTCTCTTCCTGCAACTGTCCGCTGAACAATTCCATCTGGACTTATCCTGGACCCTACTGCTGGCCTCTGCTGGAATGAGTCCTTACCACAAGTGGTGTCCCCCCAGGTCCTAGACCCTTGCAGGTGTTAGAGTGTAGTCTTCTTTTCCACAGACTGCAAGAAGTCAAACTTTTTGCCATCTTTCTGCCTTTAGAACCAACAGCATCCGGTCAACATCAATGTCTAAGCTTTTCCGGCACAGAATTTGTTCACTTGGAACTTTTTCTCCTTCACTGGTGACCTTACCAGGACTCTGCTCTCTAGTAGCCTGCCTTTTATCGAGCCCCACTTTGGATCCACCTTCCACCGACGACTTGTTGACGACCAGCTTTTCTCCATAAAATGTTTAAGTCAAAAGGAACATTTTCCGCTGAGGCAAACCTGGTCCTTGTATCGGACACTTCCTCCATCACAGTCAGCTTTAAGGTTCAATTTTGACCCGGTCTAGCATGACCGGATAACTGTGGTAGGCCTGTTAGTGCTTTTGGCGCTATCTTTCTTTCAAACTTTTGATATTCATATTTCTGGTTCTATTTGTTGGATTTTTGACATTTTGGAATTGTTTCATTTACTAAAATATACTCTGTGCTTCATAATTGGATTGGGATATTACTTCTACTGTCCTTTTCTTTTAATTATGTTTATTAGGTATGCAACCAAACAAAAATATTGACATAGAACAAACTGTTGACGTATGCAGATCACAAACCATTTCTTCTTTCCAGCTGCATGCTGTTCCATGGCCCCCTTCCTGCCACATGGGGGATTCAACAGAAGTACACAGGGCGACAGTACCTCAAGGTCCTATTACTGCACAGGACAACTCCTCTCATTGCAGCAATGCATAGGCCTTTAATCTTGACCATGGCCCCTGGCATACTGGAGTCGTGAGCGGAACAAATAGGTTGACATCTTTCTTCAGGTCACAACCCAGCAATGGGATATGGCCCTTCATTCCTCATTGTGCAGCACCAGGGCCATAAACCTTATTCTTACCAGTGGCCCACGCCTTCCATTAGAGGGTCGCAATCAAAGCACCCGGGTGGATGTCCCAATCAGTGGAGTGGGCCTGATGGACCAGAATCTCACACTCCGCTCTCAGGATCCACTCGGCAGGAACCCCACTGGACCTTACTCCCTCCACTGGATTTCTTCTTCTCCTTACAGGGTGTTCTGGTCTTGACTCAGGCAGAAGCTGGTGCTCCAGGCTTCCGGGTGATTATTTTTGATTATCCTGGGTGATATCTAGTCACCCAGCAGGAAGCCTAGCAGTCCTTTATTCCCCATCCTAGTCTCAAGAGGCAGAATTCATGATGAGCTTCTGCATGCTGATGTACAGCATACGTTTAACAATTTGGATGCCTCAAAGCTCCCCTTTTTAGAATCCGTTTCCAGACACAAATGTGATTTAGTGTCTCAGTCTATGAAATTTGTATTATGGATGTTGCTCCTTTTGAAGTGCTTGCTCCTGTCCTTTGTCCAGGAAGTCATCTGTCACAGTAGGAGCACCTCCTGGCTTCACACTCCTGGATGACAGTATCACTAATATATATTCATTAAAAGTTTGCCAAAGGGCCCGAACCCTCCTCTTCATGATTCTCTTTTCAGCTCCATCTCTTTTCTGAGTTATAATCAGGCCCCTTTGACCAATCACCTGCTCCGGAGCCAAAGAGCCCCTTTAAAGTGCATGAAGGGGCTCACTATGCCATTCCTCATGTGTATGTGTCCCACTTAGCTCTCCAGAATGTAGCAATCCACAAATCTGATTGGGGTTTCCTCTACCTCCACATGCCTTCTTCACTGGGCCTTGAGGATCCCAATATGGAACCCACAAGTACCCATGCACTGTACCCCTCAGATAGAGTGGCATAACATTAGTTCAGTGGTGGTGGGGGACTCGAGTTCCAGGGGCCCTCCTCAGCAGAGTACACTGGATATAGGACCAAAGTGATATGTGGTGGCTTGGGGGGCTCCAGGGGCCTCATTTATGAGGCCTTGCGTCAGTTTTGCGCTTCCGATGCGTCACTTTTTGTGGCGCATCGGCGGCGTAAAACATGCCTCCTGTTGCGCACTATTTACAAAGTGACGCATCTAAGCAGATGCGTCACTTTGTAAACCCCTGCGCTACATTATACTTGAGTCAGGTATAATGTATGCAGAGGGGGCGTTCCCCCGCAAAAAGCCTCGTAATAGTGACGCAGTGAAATCTATGAGATTTCACTGCGTCACTTTTAGGACGCTGTTGCGTCAAAATCTTGCGCCTGCCTCACAGCAGGCGTAAGACTGACGCAAGCCCTTTCACATGGGGCTTTTCCCATGTGAAAGGACACATTGCTGGAGTTGCGTCACTTTTGTGACACACTCCAGCAATGCGTGACTTTTGCGCTCACAGATACGTCAGAAATACTGACGTATCTGTAACTCCTTGCGACATGATGCGTCATACTGTAAATATGACGCATCAATCATGTCGCAAGGAGTGCGTACTGAGAAGTGACGCATCGCTGCTTTCACGCAGCGATGCGTCATTTCTCATAAATGAGGCCCCATGTACTTTGCAGGGGGGCTCCCTCAAGTTTCGTTACACCACTGCTCAAAGGTACACATGCATTGTTTGGTGCTGCATGCAGAAATGTGTGTAGCCTCCCGTTTTCTGCACCACTCACACGCACCCAGCTATGTCATCACGCTGTATACAACACAGGTGTCAGCCTCCATGTACTAAAGCAACAGGCACTCATACATACCAGTACACTGTACACCAACAAGCATGCTAGCCTCTATATACTGCACCGATAGTCACACATACATACCAGCGTGCAGGATACAAAAACATGCGCAGGCCTCCAGGTACGGCACCCACAGGGACAAATGTATGCCAGGGCAATGCATGCAGTCAGGCATGCGTAGCCAGCGCTACACATATCATGATGTAGAAAAAGGGTGAGTTAAGCACAAAGCAGTGAAACTTTACTCAAGAGCACCAACAGGTCCCAGTCCCATTACACAGGTAAGAAGGCCTGGTTATATTCCTGATTACTTATTACATAATAGTATGCTGCCACCACCTCACTAGTGCTACTTAGCTGCTATGAGGTTAGCATGCAATGTGGTCTTATCAGACCGCATTCCATGAGACAGGCCTAGATCATGGCAAACATATATGATCCATGATCGTCCAGGACCAAAATTGTTACAATTGATCCAGGTGGGATCACAGCTGGGACCCCCAGGGCATGGATTCATGCCAGTTACCATGCAAGGGAGTTTTTTGTCCCATCACTTGCCCTTTCTGATGGAGATGACAAATTGGTGAAAGAGAACGAGACTATTAGTAATCAGCCTAAACCTGTTTGCTTTTCTGTTTGTCCGTGACTGAAGCAACAAGGTTTTTAGCACAGTAACACGTCCTGCAACACACTCAAACTTACCTGAGTAGGGCTTCACCATTAATAATAGGGGAGAGGAGTTGGCCTAACGGCTAACGGCTAGGGCGGTTGACCTCAAATCTGGGGAACCGGGTTTGAGTCTCGGCAAGGACGCGCAACATCCTGTGATTCTGGGCAAATCACTTAATCGCCCCGTGCCTAACAAAAAAATTAATGTGTCCTCACGTAACGCAACTGGTGCTCGTGTAATGCGCTCTGATACCTGATACCTTCGGGTCAAAATTGCCCTATATAAAACTAAGGAAAAAAAAGAAAGGCTAACTCAGATTGCAGAAAGAGCAACTGTCAAGCATTAGTGGCATCATGATTACATCATTCCAACACCACATTACCCTTGTGGACTCATCCAATGACCCCTTTCTGATTAGTGAGGGAAAGTAGATAAGATGGCGCGCCTCATCTTCGTGCCTCTCAGAATTTAAAAATGCTGAATGACAATCATACCAATTCGCCAACTAACAGAACTCAAGGCAAGGAATCAGTGTCTAAATCTCCCCTGACACCGCTCCCTGGTGGTAGTCACAGTCATTGGCCCCTTAAAGAAGGGCCGGGCTGAAAATCAAAAACAGCCATTGCAAAACTGTTTTTTCTGTTCGATTATCTCACTCTCTTTCTCTCTATCTCCCCTGCTCGCTCACTCTTCTCATAACCTCAGTGTGCTTGCTGCAGTCAACTACAGGGAGCTAGCAAGAGTGACAGAGGAGGCTACGCCCCTTCAACAACCAGCATCCTATGGCAACAGTCACTGTGGGAATTACCCAATCGTTAAGATTCGGTATTTACCGATTCTGTAAATACCGATTCGGTAATGCCCATTGATTCCTATGGTTTAATTCAACAAGGGAACCCACTAGGTACTCAAGGACCAGGGGTAACAGTTATACTAAACAACAAAGGTCCTTAACTAAAACAAATTACATTCAGGGCAATAAATGACTTTATAGACAACAATGTGCTATAAGAAAACTTGTCCAGCCGGACAGTAATTTAATCAATATAGTTGATAGGCAAAATAAGGTGAGCAAATATACAGTGGGATACAATCCTGTATCAAGTACATATAACACATAAAGAAAAACCAGAAGGTGTTTGGACATACAGGGGGAATTGAGCAGGCAATTCTAGGGTTGGGTGGGCGCTAGTATTTAAATAAAGGTTGGTTCAAGCTGACCACATGTAGCAAGCACTGTTGGGTAACACAATGGAAAACGTAGTGTGAGGCTACATAAATGTCGACGGCGTTTCGATCCTACATACAATAAAGGATCATCATCAGGACTAAAATACCATTGCCTGATTATAAAACATCATCCTTCGTGTGGCGAGTCAAGGGAGGGGTAGAACAGCACACCGGTCGATGGTCCGGGAGTGTTTAGGGTTGATCCTGTGGGGAACAGTTATGGTAGTAGCGCCATGATAGAGGGGCGCCAGCGTCTTGCTCGATCCTCGAGAAAGACCGAGGTAACGTTCTAATGGGATTCTTCCATTTCGCGTTTCCCGGAAGTGGATCGGAGGAACCCGGGACCTAATTAGTCGGGGTATTGCCTCGCGGTGGGTCCGATTTCGGGTTAACCACTTGCAGCGCTGATGCAGCTGGGCAATGGTGTCAGGGGATCCTTGATGGTGTTGCCCAGCATCGTTGGATTCCGCGAACGCGATCGGGCACAATGGCTCGTATCCGCCTTTGAAGCCCATAGGAATCAATGGGCATTACCGAATTGGTATTTACCGATTCGGTAAATACCGATTCCAGCAAGGATGCAGGGGGTGTCACTTTGACACCCTCTAGCACCCCAAAGATGGGCATGTGTGCCATGTGGCACACAGACATGCCCTAAGGGCATGTCTGTCTGTCACATGGCTAGGTGTGCATGCACACATGTGCATGCACACCTGGATTCGGTATTTTACCACCCAATTGTATTGGGTGGTAAAATACCGAATCTGTAAGGCCTTTGGGACTCAGAAGAGTCCCACCTACATCTGGGATTTACCGAATCGGTAAAAATACCGATTCGGTATTTTACAGAATCGGTAAATTTACAGATTCGGTAAATTTACTGAATCTGTAAAATGATGCCCCTACATCCCAAATACCCATTTAACGGTCGGTGACGGCCGAAATCGGCCGTTACCGGTCGGTAAATGGACTCCTACATCTGGCCCCTAGTCTGTACTGCTAATTGAGATCACCACACACTATCTTCCATGTTGAGAGACGAGTACAGGAGGTAAAAGGGAAGGCTATCTCTAGGCAAGCACCTGGTACCATTTTAGCAGGCGTAGGGAAAGGGGAAGTACCTGGGGCTAGATGTAGGTAATTCCTATTTACCGACTCCTAAATACCGACTCATACCGAATCGGTATTTAAGAGTCGGTAAATCGGAAGGAGGCAGATGTAGGTAAAAAATTACCGATTCTGTAAGAGTCTGTATTTACCGAATCAGTAAATACCGATTCGGTATTTCACATTGATTCCTATGGGCCTTGAAGCCCATAGGAATCAATGTGAAATACCGATTCGGTATTTACAGATTCGGTAAATACCGAATCCTGCAAGGGTGCAGGGGGTGTCACTTTGACACCCTCTAGCACCCCAAGTACAGGCATGTGTGCCATGTGGCACACAGACATGCCCTAAGGGCATGTCTGTGTGTCACATGGCACAGGTGTGCATGCACAGATGTGCATGCACACCTGAATTCGGTATTTTACCGCCCAATAGGATTGAGTGGTAAAATACCGACTCTTAAGGGCCTGTGGCACTCTTAGGAGTGTCACCTACATATGGATTTACAGAATCGGTATATTTACCGATTCGGTAACATACCGAAGTGGTAAATTTACCGAATCTGTAAATATACCAGTTCTGTAAATTCAGACCCACCTACATCTCAAAAGCCAAATACCGGTCGGTAACGGCCGAAATCGGCCGTTACCGACCGGTATTTGGCGACCTACATCTGGCCCCTGGTGTTGATCTGGAAATGCAAACAATGGCATTCTATTTCACCGAGTAGAATTTTGTATAGAAGTAGACCAACTGGATTTAGTGAAAGCTGCTTAGAGACTACAACAAGGTGGTTCATCATTCAGTTTTTTCCTGCTTTCTTTTTGTACCTATTTTTTTTATTGCAAGCTAAATGGACAATTGTCCACAAATGATAACCAACTTACAACTTATTACTAACTCAGAACTCCAAAATCTTTTGTTGTACAACTTTTGTTTTCGAAAAATTGAATGATATTCATAAGCAGTTTAGTACTGATTGTCTGCAACCTGTTTCTTTTAACACTAGCATGCAAATAATGGCAGTGCTTAATAGATAAAGAAAATGGACATTAGCTGTGTACCCCTGTTGAAGCCAATGTCCTGTGGCCAACCATTGCAGCATACATCACAAGATTTCTTTGGTAAACTAGGGATTCTATTAGCATGTTGTAGCGCTTAGCTGCGTCTGTTGCAGGTACATATGCCAATGATATTATCTTTTTAATTTCAAAAGGAAACTAGCAGTTTGTTGCACATTTTTCACTTACTGCAGATTTTTGCAGATGTTTGGTTGACGTGGTAATTGCAGCCTTGCCGGACTCCGTGTTTTAGGTATTGTTTGTATGATTTCCTATTCAAAGTCTACTATAATTCTGTGTGGAGAGTATTTGTTCATTTTTACTTTGATGCAGTTTAAAAGCTCATAGTAACATGCACTTTGTCAGGCAGCAGTGCATTGATAAGGAGCTTTAGTGTTATGATATTCAACATGTACTGAAGATCTGTGGGAACCTTGGAGGGCACATTTTAAAAGTTCCATCCGTCATCCTTGCTTCACATTGGCTTAGTCTTAAGAGGTTATTTTCAGTTTCAAATATAATTATTCTTCTGTCATTATTGTTATTGTAGTGTAGGAAGAAGGGTTTAGGACTAGGTTTCTGAAATATTTATATCTTAGTATCAACTTTCAACAGAAGGGTTTTGACTTCTGGCTTTCTTAGTATGTGATAATAGTCATTTTAAAGTAGGAACTGCTGGTAGTTAACATGTAATATGCTTAGATGCTTTAGGGAGTATGTCGGATTTTGAGAGCTGGTGCTTACTGCTTATAAATCTTGTAATACGAACCTTGCTTCTGTACATTTGAGGGGTGGTTGTATTCTTGGACGTTAATTCCAATATTGTTTTCCATTATAGCCCAACCATAACACGCATTTGCATAGTATTTAGTACATTTCAAGTTCCTGTTCATTGTGCTTGTGCTTTCTTGTATGTGGGTGAATCCCCTGTGTGAAAGCAATTGTTTACCTTTCTCTGATGTGATATCCACCATTCCGCCTTAAAGTAGTATCATTTTAAAATTAATACTTTAGTAAAAATGTTTGACATGTAATAATAAAATGTGCTGTTTCTTTAAGTTGTTCTGTATTTTCTTCCATTTGTCTTTGATGTTGTTTATTTGGGTCAGGTAGGATCTCCTTTTCTGTGGGTGAGAGACTGTTTGTTCTGGTTACTTTCCAGGGATGGTGGGGTTTAAGTTTAGGTTCAACACATATGGGTTGTTTTATTTTCACAACTGCTTTTACTTTACTTATTTTGACAATGTGGAGTTGGAGGTTTTGGTGTGCAGTACTTTATTTTTGCTGACATGTCTGTCCAGGATCCAAGGATTAATAAACATAATAAAAGAGAGATTTTGTTCATATATTTTATACATTTTCATTTAAAAATTATGTTAGGTTACATTGAAGCAAAGTTAACATCTAAGCCTACTTTCGAAATTGGCTTTTTATTTTGTTGAAGACTTCCTTCTTGTTTTTCTTCGTGTAATCTGATAGAGTGTCCTTTTCTTGTAATTATTAGGTTTTTTCTGTAAGAAATAGTGAGGTTTTGTGCTCTTTATATATATATATATATATATATATATATATATATTCACTATAAAAACAGAAGGGGACAGGGACGTTATAGTTAGGCTAAGATTTCACTCGTACAAAACCAGTGAAATTCAGCAGTTATATTTACCTGAGCTAACTATAACTTACACCCCCAAAATGCACTACTTATGACCTCACATATTACATCACTCATGACATGGTCAGTGACATCATGCATTACACACAAAAAAAAATGTTTTTGACCGCCGAGTGGATCACTCCACAAGGCCTGGGGGGACTAGGTACCCATACCATGCCCCTTCCTCCATATGTTATTTTTTATTTTTTTTGCAGGACACAGAGTCTCATGTTAAAATGGCTACTAAACATCTTTGTTAATTTCAGGAAGCCACCCAGATCTTCTCTTTTGATCCACCGGTCCTGCTGTAGCTGTAATACTAGATCTATACATGTTGAACCTTAATTTCTCAAAAACTACTGAACAGATTTGCACCAAATCACAATAATCACGCTTTGGTGTAATTGTGTCAACCCGTTTTGGCTGTAGCTGACTCTAAAGTCATTATGGGAATTTGCATGGGGAAATGCATTTTGGGAACTCCACCTTGGGGAAAATTCATTTTGGGAACTGCACCTTTTTCTAGGACCCCACTTGATGGATCACCCTGAAACCTTTAAGGAGGGAGCTGAGAATCCTAGGAGGATTACACTTTTGTTGAAGTGAAATTCTTTACCACTATAGACCACAGTTTGACTGATCTGCATGATATACTCAGTACACATAGACAGAGTTTTAGTTAGACATATTTATTCAGGCACTGAGCACTTCCACTTCAAAGTAGAGTTCAAGCACTTTTCAGCAGGTTTTCAATTCTTTTAATGCAGTGTACCAACACTTTTAAGTAGCAAACATGTACTCTGGCATGTTATATTTGCTTTTTAATCACTACACATACTAGACAATGTAATTTAACACAGCCCGTAAGTCTTTCAACAAGTCTTGTTTTTCCTGCTGAACAGCAGCTACGAGAGCGTGCCCTCACCTCACATTCTCAGTTTGTACTGTGAACGAATATATTTTGCGGCCCTGAGGACAGAAGTATTCCTGTTTGGTGATTAAAGCTCTCTTTGAATCACCTAACAAACTTGGCAGCCAGGTGCAACCTGTGCATGGCACGAAAACATGCCAAATAACAGTGTGAACTGAGGAGAAAACCACACCCAACATTCTTTCCTTTGATACTGTTAGTTGTGGAAAATATGTTGTGTCGTGATTTTGAGGCTGTAAGCCATTTATTAACCTGTTATTTCTGCTTTACTTGAGATGCACATCATGACAGACTGATAATCGAGGTGTGTGATTGTACATCACCATTTTCCATAGTTTATTGCTAGCTTTCCAAGTTTCTAAAAATAATGTGTGCTTTGTTTTTGAGCATTTTTGCCATTCCACTGGGATCAGTATAAATGTGCATCTTTGTTTGCAGTAGATTTTAAATGGTTGGGGTTTAAATCGGGTATATTGAAGGCTACATGTAAAACTTTTAAAAGAAGTCAGAGTCTTTGAAAGAGATTTTTTAATATGGAAGTATACTGTCTTAATTTGTGATTGAGATTTATATGGCACGAAATAATGCCATTATGTTATCTTGGACAAATGATGCTACAAATTGTGTACTTAAAATACCGTATCCTCCTATACATCCACTAAAGGATTCACAGCAGCCTTTGGAGTATAGTCAAAGGCCAGATGTCCTATCATGCCACTGAACATTCTTGGATGGTTTATTCCAGTTTTTTAGGTCTCGGCTAGCCGCGCGAAGCGCGTCTCCACCGAGCCCCTATTGTTGGCATGTGAGCTTCCCAGGAGACAATCCTGGCCGCGCGCATCGCCTTGGAGGCGATTCCAAACTGACACGCGCACGTGAACGAGCGCTGCGGCCAGGCGCTGTCTCCTAGGAAGCTCAAAACACCACACACACGCATGCACATACACACACAGACACACACGCCGTCGCACACATCATACACACACACACGAGTGCACCGAGCCCCCCCCCCTCTTTTCAACTTACCAGTTCAATGTAGAGGGACTCCGCTCTCCTTCTCGCCTCCCGAGATGCTTTCACTCCGCCTGCCTTCTTTTCCGGTGCAGACGCAGCCCCGCCCCCGTCACAGGCGACTTTGCCTGACTTCCGGACACATTACACTGCAACAACAGCAAATTGCTGACCGACACGAAGAGAGGGACGTTTAGCTGATTTTATCTAAAGGGCAATTATGAAAACATTCTATGACTCGTAAATGGCGGCTGAGTTGCTCATACTTTCAATATGCGTGGCTACTTTTCTCGTGTTGCACAAACGCTTTCCTTGGTGTTGTCAACCCCCCGCTCCCCCCCCTCCATGTTTGTTCTTTACTGATTCACCCCTCTCCCCTCCCGACCAAGCTTAATTTTGCCGCTTTCACTTTTCCGGTGCTGGGAAAACAATGTTATCGCAGGAGAAGTTCAAAGATACTGCAACAACAGCAAATTGCTGACCGACACGAAGAGAGGGATGTTTAGCTGATTTTATCTAAAGGGCAATTATGAAAACATTCTATGACTCGTAAATGGCGGCTGAGTTGCTCATACTTTCAATATGCGTGGCTACTTTTCTCGTGTTGCACAAACGCTTTCCTTGGTGTTGTCAACCCCCCCCCCTCCCTCCCCCCCTCCATGTTTGTTCTTTACTGATTCACCCCTCTCCCCTCCCGACCAAGCTTAATTTTGCCGCTTTCACTTTTCCGATGCTGGGAAAACAATGTTATCGCAGGAGAAGTTCAAAGATAAGTTTTGGAAAAGGATGAGGATGAGAGGGAGAAAGAGACAGAGAATGAGCAAGAGAGAGCGCGCCAAGGAAATCAGCAAAAAGCAGGGCAGCACCCACATGTCTAGTGCAGGCTGCCGCGCGCACACGTGTGTTGTATTAATATTTATATAGCGCCTACATAGCTTTGTAAGCGCGAAAGCACTTTTTAGATCGGCACTGACCCTCATATAGAGCTATCTGAGATTAAACACCATATTGCATCATACCTAGCATACCACGCTCCGACATGTTCTGACGTAATTATATTAGTATTTTATTAAAGTGCACTGCTCTCTGTGCTTTACGTTTTGGCTGTATCTCACTGTGCGCACTCCCTTTGCATGCCCACTAAGCAGTTTTCCGATCTAGTTAGTGTTGAAAGCGATGCTCCAATGTTGATCGACTCTCTTATTGTCGAGGCAGGGTGTAAACTGAAATGCCATCACTGAAGAATGTAAAGGTTAAACAGGCTTGCAGTGGTTGCCCGCTGCCAGACACCGAACGCTATGAAGAGGAAGGGGCCGCTCTCTGTCCTGTCACGTTGACTCCTTCTCCTTTAGCCATAAAAGAACAAACGGGGGCTTCAAGCTGGGAAGAGGTAACATTTAGACCCAACGTTCAGGGTTTCGTCGGCTATCGGGTTTTGTGGTATTGTGGTGCTGTGTGTGTGTGTGTGCTTGGCCTTCTTTTGAATTCAGATGCACTCCCTTCAGTCGAGCGCTTATCTTTGGAGATTGCATAGCGGCTATTCTGTTCCCTTTTTTTTTAAGTGTAAGGCTTTATAGTTGTTGTAGGACTAAAATACTCTGTCTCCTCAACAAGACACGTTTCTTTTTTAGTTTGAGACGGAGAGTACCGGCACATCTCAAGAGAACTGCAAAACCTTTAATTGGAGAGTACCGGCACTTCTCAGAAACAAGCAGGTACTCTACTTGAAGCCCTGCCCACTCTCCGCCCATATTTGTCATTGGTTTGTGTCATTGTCCTTTATAAATGCTGGCTTCTAATTTTTTAATACGCTTGTTAGTCCCTCCTTGGTACAGCCTTGTCTTCATTTGTATCCTCCCATGAGGACTGGCCCTTCACTTCGGTTATTACACTACATCTTATTTAGTCTGTAAGCACTACTTTATTTAATGAGTTTATCCTACTGCAGGCACAACATGTTTTCCTGCAACATTCAGCGTGCCATGCCCGCTTTAACTTTCCAAGCAGCCCGAGACAATGACGGCCACTTCTTTGAAATGCAGCAGGTCTCGCATTTACAAGAGTATGAGCTATTAGCAATGTAAATGACAATGTATTTTACTTGTGTTAATTATCTAAACAGATAAATAGAAGGCATTGTCATTTACAATGCCAGTAGCTCAAACATTCGCAAATGCGAGACCTATTGCATTGCAAATGCTTGTTTATTATATGTAACTGGTTCAGGTATTCATCAAGATTTTGCTTAATCGGAGGTGCGCTCCCTACCAAAAGTTGTTTAGAGGCCCTAGTCACAAATGCATTTGTGGCTGTAAATGTACGTTGATGGTCAACAATGCCTCTATTTAATATTTTGGAGGAATTGAAAAAAAGATTCCTGGCAGCGCACATTGTTTTATTGCAGTTTTTCTTCGTCATGAGTGTGGAGAAGTCAGAAGCTGTAACCACTCTCAAGGCGTGGGAAGGGGGCTCTTTCAAAGGCATAATTTGCTTTGGGCATTTGGGAACACCCACAACGGTGCACAGACATAATATCGACTCCAAAATATCGTTTGGACAGAATATCGAGTTTTAAATATCGTTTGGAGAAAATATCGACAGGACAGAATATCGACAGCCAAAATATCGTTTTTAAGGTAAGTGAAGTAATATCGACTGTAAATAATATAGAAAGTGAAAATATCCAAGTATATAATCTAGATAGTATAGAATATAGTTTTTTAAATAATATGTAATTATTTATAGTGTTTTTATGTTATAATATGTGTGAAAAGTGTCATTTTATGTTATAATTATTTTTAATTAATGATTTTTTTTAAATTATTGTGTAATTTTATTCTGTAGCGGGTTGTGGGTTTATAGGGGAATAGGGTGGGAAGTAATTTAATTATAATTAATTAAATATGTAAATTTATTAATTGGTAGTAATAATTAATTAATTGGTAATTAAATAATATATGTTAATTATTTAAAATTTAATTGGTATTTAATTTAATTTATTAATTGCTAATTATGTAAATTAAAATAATGTATTTCCTGTAGCGGGTTGTGGGTTTATAGGGGAATAGGGTGGGAAGTAATTTAATTATAATTAATTAAATATGTAAATGTATTAATTGATAGTAATAATTAATTAATTGGTAATTAAATAATATATGTTAATTATTTAAAATGTAATTGGTAATTAATTTAATTTAATTTATTAATTGCTAATTATGTAAATTAAAATAATGTATTTCCTGTAGCGGGTTGTGGGTTTATAAGGGGAATAGGGTGGGAAGTAATTTAATTATTATTTATTAAATATGTAAATGTATTATTTGGTAGTAATATTTAATTAATTGGTAATTAAATAATATTTGTTAATTAATTAAAATGTAATTGGTAATTAATTTAATTTAATTGATTAATTGCTAATTATGTTAAATTAAAGGGGTATTTTTAGGGTTCAGGGTCAGTTTTTAGTTTTTGGGTAAAGGGGTATTTTTAGGGTTCAGGGTCCGTTTTTAGTTTTTGGGTAAAGGGGTATTTTTAGGGTTCAGGGTCAGTTTTTAGTTTTTGGGTAAAGGGGTATTTTTAGGGTTCAGGTTCAGTTTTTAGTTTTTGGGTAAAGGGGTATTTTTAGGGTTCAGGGTCAGTTTTTAGTTTTTGGGTAAAGGGGTATTTTTAGGGTTCAGGTTCAGTTTTTAGTTTTTGGGTAAAGGGGTATTTTTAGGGTTCAGGGTCAGTTTTTAGTTTTTGGGTAAAGGGGTATTTTTAGGGTTCAGGGTCAGTTTTGGGTTTTTGGGTAAAGGGGTATTTTTAGGGTTCAGGGTCAGTTTTTAGTTTTTGGGTAAAGGGGTATTTTTAGGGTTCAGGGTCAGTTTTGGGTTTTTGGGTAAAGGGGTATTTTTAGGGTTCAGGGTCAGTTTTTAGTTTTTGGGTAAAGGGGTATCTTTAGGGTTCAGGGTCAGTTTTTAGTTTTTGGGTAAAGGGGTATTTTTAGGGTTCAGGGTCAGTTTTGGGTTTTTTGGTAAAGGGTTTTTTTAGGGTTCAGGGTCAGTTTTGGGTTTTTGGGGTACAGGGGTACAGTGTAAAAATAAAGTAAAATTAAATTTACATTAATTTAATTTAATGAAATTAAATTAAATTAAATTATATTTAAATAATTTTAAATAATTTAAATTAAAAAAATTATTATATACTTACCAATACTTACGTTGTAATGGTAGTGCGTTGTAAAAGTTGCGTTGTAACATCATATATCCACTGTTGCACTCTTTGCAGTGGGAATAGTAATTTTTACTCTTTTGTATTTGTACGTTAATAATATTGGCTATTATTTAATTACATGTTGTTACTATATATATATATGTTTTAAGAAATATGATTAAAAAAATATTATTTTTTTACTTTCATTAATTATTTAATTATTAAAAGTTATTTTAAGTATTGTTAATTATATTTTAGTAATACATTTTTTATATTAATGTAATTAAACATTGTTTTTATTAAAGTCGATATTTTTTACAACTATATTTTTGTAAACGATATTTTGTACTCGATATTTTTGTACTTACCTGTTTGTACATACAAACTCGATATTTTGGTTGTAGATATTTTTTCCTCGATATTTTGGGTAGTCGATATTTTGGCAGTCGATATTATTTCAGTGATCCACCCACAACATGTATGACTGTGGGCATTCTCAAACTCTGGTACAAATTGTTCCCAGCATGGAAGTGTTTATAAAGATACTACCGACAAGGGCTGAAGTAACTGCCCTGGTGGTGCAGGGGAAGGGCTATACCACAGGATTTTTTTTACCACCATGGAGACAAAACATTGTGTATTTACACAGGATGCTCCAATCTGCCTGTGAGGAAGTTTATCCTATTGCCTGCACAGGGAGAACAGGCCCCACTGGGGAAATATCTCTTGATATTGCGAGCACTATGGCTGGAAGATTGGCTCCTAGTACAGCTTTTCTGGCTTACTTCTGGTAATAAGCATTAATAGAATTTTTTTTAAAGTATAACCTGTGGAGGTGTAAATCACAGCCTGTATATTTATGGGTGTTTATTTGTGATAAATAGGACAGAATGTGTGTGTTAAGCCACACTGACCAATTTTCTGTTATTGTCTGGAAAGCATTTGACAATTTATAGAATACACAAATGTAAATGTTGTGTTAATATGCTTTAAAGTTTTAGGGATACGTCCACATTTGTATAATGGTATTCCAGAAAAAAAGAGCTGCAGAAGGGCTTTGCGGAATGTGTATGGAGAGACATTTACATACATGGGCATTTCATCTACAGGACACCGTGAAGCTTAAGAATCCTAGGATCATTAAGCAATTGTTTCTAGGATGTGAAATCGAGAACATAACTACTAGAAATACTATATGTGCTCGCTGTTATTCTATAATGATGAGTGAGGGTTAAGAAACAGAGCAGGGAACAAAATCTGCAAATACAGACATCCCAATGTAAAAAGCTATTCGAATAAAATAAGCGATGAAAGATAAAAAAAAGACATCATGCAGACAACTGTCTAGCAAGTGTGATAGCCCCTAATAAATGAGTTGTAGTTCAAAAGATCACAACTGACCCCTCTTCTCTATTCAGACATTTCCACTATTCCAACTCCCATTCTTTTGTAAGTGACTAGCGTTCATTTGGCTCATCCTGAATCTCTCTATTCACATTGAACAACGCCTTCACATTCAGTCGTTCTTTTTAAGCACTTCACCACATGTTACATGTATGAACTTCACAAATTCTTCCCATTATAACAATCTGTATTCAATGTCAATCCTACTCAACCACTCACACGCATTTCCCTTTGATCCCTCATTTATTTCTTGATGCCATTTGTCTTTAATTGCATGAGGCAGGAGCATGCATGCTCTGGGATCTGTAAGTTTGTGGTAAGCAACGGGGGTGTAACTTTAAATATTGCACAGCATGTGCATGTTTATCAATCTTTAACAACAGAAAAGAGTCAGTTTCATTGATGGATTTGCAAAGTTGCATCATGAATGTGTCTTGTAAGCATGATAAAATTGCAAGAGTCTTTGGTAGCCTTCTTGAAATTAAAAGGTTGATGATGAACTTGCTTTGAAGTATAAAGTGTAGTCCGTTCCAAGATGAAGAGCTGTAAAATAAATGTACTGATTTCAACCAGCTTGTATAGTTAGGAACTGCTACTGTACTTTTTACAGGTTGTATTAGTAGCCACTGAAAGAAATAAAGATGAACCCCAAAGTATCTTGCTTGTGCCCAAGATTATTAGAGCCCAATACTAATGACTTACACATAATTTGTAAGATCACAAGAAAGATGGTGAAGCTGCCAAATTGTTAAATAATATTTGGGATTGGTAAAGGTATAGAATCTACCTTCTCCACTATCTTCTCTTACCTCAAAGCTCAAACTAAGGGCCCAATTATGATATAGAGTGGATTGCCACCAACAGGCTATCGGTGGTGGTTAGTCCGACATCTGAGGCTGTGGTCTGACAGCCACATAATGATGTGCTACAGTCAGAGCACAGCCGGCGGCAGGACAGACCGATGTCTCTGACAAGGAGCCCTTTGGAGCGTTGGTTGGAGCATTATACCTACAAGGGGGTGGTGCCTGCAGAGGCACCGCCGTCTGGAATACAATGTCCCTTTTCCCTCTGCCATTACATGTCCGTTTGCCTATAATGTGAAGGCAGATGGAATAGGACTTTGGGGGCCCCTAGCAGGGCCCCTGACTCCCGTGGGCCTCCAGTATTGGGCCAAGATGGCACATGTGGTGCCCCCACAAACATTCATGCACCCTGTGCTAAACAGGCAAATGGTGCCTGGTACACAGTGCATGGATGTTTAAATACATGCCTTTTTCAATTGTGGCTTGTGCTGAGGCTCTTTTCCGGGCCGCAGGACAAGCCACAATTGTAAAAGGCATGTTTTCAACTGCCTTCACAGCGGTCGGAGCGTTATAAGGCGGGTGGAGCCACCGACTTCATGTACGCTCGGCCAACCGTCAATGTAATGAGGGCCTTAAAATTGATAAAAAGCCACTGAGCCAATTATTGCTCTGCATTATGCGATGCTTAATTAATCTAAAACTTAAATTATCTACTTTACAGCTTTCCCTCACCCCGCCATGCTACAAATTATCATCGTTTTACCCCCTACGCACTTTATCTTTGTTCCCTCTGGCAAAAATATTGGTTTGCTCTTTGATTCATGTGCTCATAGTCATTCATTTTCATCATGTGTCAGCAGCCACAAATCCAATCCTCAATATCGGAAAGGTTTGTCCTCACCTTCAACACCATATCTCTCATTATTGATACTCTAATGAGAAAACTGAGTAACTATAATAGCATCATTTTTTTTTCAAAAGGGAACCAAAGGCCCTTTTTCATGTTCTCCATTACGCTCCCAACTCTTCTTATCAGCAAAACATTTTTCCTAATTGTGTTTGTCATTACGTTCTTACAGTGTGCTGGTACATCTGTTGTGGCTCCAAATCACTGTTAACTACCCTTTAAAGCATCCTGTGGGTGATCTGTTGGGTCTTTTATAGTACCACCTTCTTTTACCTCTTGCAAAAACTCTCCTGCTACACTTATTATGACAGCTTACTCCAGCTTTGTTGAACCTCATAGGATCCAAACTGCTTTTTAAATCATCACAATTTAGCTCTTTCAATTGAGTCACTCTTAAGAGCACTGATGGCCATGTATTCCCTGCCTGCATTCAACAACAACCTGAAATCTTCTCCCAACTGATGCCTGATATAGCTAACGACCCACTACATCAAACCTCACTGTACAACCTGTCCATGAGCAGCTGTGACTGCCTAATTAATTACGGTGTATTTGTAATGCCTGTCTGAATCTCCAACACCATCCATCATTCGGCCAAATGATCTCTGTATGTGCTCCATCCACTTTTCAACATCCTCTTTTCTGCAGAAATCTAACAGTGAGGTGCATTTCTGTCTGATATGGTAATGTGTGCCATTAATAAATAACTAAATTAATAAAACAAGCAACACAGTAATACAATCACCTTAAAGGACAGTGAGGTTCTTGTCTACTGTTAGGTGCCTTGTCATAAATTGTTAGACTTTGTAAAGGATGACTTTATAAACGATGCACTGAACCCAATCTTTTTGTGTGAAAAATAATATTTTCCTCACTTATGGACTTTTAGCCTTGTAAGTTCTTGCGGGCAATTCTGGATTTTTAAATTCAGCAAAAATGTCCCTATTTCCTGTAATCCTCTGCTTAATTATACCTTTGGTCATAGATTTAGGAAGAACAAACACCCATACGTTTCCAAATAATTTAACTGTGCAACAGAACTTTCATTAGATAGCAACATTATTAGCAAATTCTTACCTGTGACTTCCTAACTGAATGGAATATTATGCATGTTCCTGATGGTGTTCTATTTGGATCATATATGTTTCAGCACAGCTCTTCTATTAGGCGTTGTACTGCATGGAGTATAAGAAGGTCTGGTGGATGCATGACGAAGAAGAAGGAGTAACATCTCTTAAGGAGAATATGTCTCTACATAGGTCACCAGATAGCTCAGAAAGAAGCTTCTAAGCCTCAGAATAGGAAAGAATAGTGTGGTACAGCAGCACCTGAATAAATATTGGGCAATCGGAAGTTGCTGAGGACCCTACGAGCCCACAGCACCATGTGGACCTGCAGATTATCTGGGGAATTACTGTTTGTTCCCAGAAACACACATGACCCATTAGAGGGCACTATCTTGTGGATACTACTGTTTCCATCAAGACACACCTCTTCTTGTAACAATAAATTCACAATGATAGTAAGTACTAGGATACAAGGATGCATCTATTTCTATGCTTTCTGCTACATCCTTGATTAAATGCTGCATCTATTTCTCATTGCATAAAAACCTCAGGCTTGGCACAAAACAATTACCACAGAAGTTAGTTTCTGAAGAAGGCGCTGTAAACCATAATCCTGAAAGGTGTCTAAAAGCTCAGTGTAAACTTCAGCCTGCCGTGACCTTGTCGAGGTTATGTACTGCTACATGACTGATACATATAGAGTTGCTACTCAATCAACAATCGCAAAGCACTTTAAGCATCTTAGTAACGCTATAAAAATGCCAATGCGATACAATACTTAAAAAGGTCAAAACAGGTCAAAAGTGCTAAGAATATTAATGTATCCAACTTGTAGCTCCTTTTGCACATGAAGAAAGAGATAGAGTGACGGATGCAGCAATAAATACAAGCGTAGAATATTTTAGTTTACATTTGATTGAGAGAAATTTGTTTAAAGAAAGGAATATAGAGTCATATGTACACAGCATTTTTTCAGTCAGAAATGGCCTGATTCGCAGAATTGTGCCATTTCCGACTTATGTACAAAGCACAAATTGCGATTCGGTAATGTTACCCATTCACAAGCTGTGTCTAGCGATTTGGAAGGGGTGTGTTTAGGGTGTTGTTACAAATATGGAATTGCAGTGGCATGTATGTATTTGTTTTGCAAACAAATTTTTGTCCCCATACATTTATATTTTACTGATACCTCAAAGGAGGTATTAACCATTCGCAAATGGGAAAGTGTCCCAAAGAGACGCATTCCCCTATGTGCATTTTGAAACAAATATTTTTTTAAGAGCAGGCAGTGGTCCTATGAAGAATTGCCTACTCTTAAAAAATAAACTGAAAATTTTACAATTCTTCTTTTAAACGGGATACATTTATAAAACGGGATACATTTAAAAAACATTTTTTTAAATGCTTTATTAAACACAATCACAGACATGGTAGTCTGCTGACTCCAGCAGGCCACCATCCCTGTGATGGCTGCAATTCTTCATGGGTCACAAACTGCGACCTACCTTATTAATATTCATGAGGTGGGTCAATTTGCGACCCACTAGGAATAGCTATTTAAAAGAAGTACATTTTCTCACATCAGGAATTTTGATTTCCTAATTGCAATTGGGTAAGAATCACAATTAAGATATCACAATTTAAGGATCGTGTTCATATGGTCCTTAGTATCTTGTTGATGCTGTTTAATAGTTTGTTAGCAGTGTTTTTGTTTTACTCAGGTATTGCCACCCAGTTCGTTTTGGTGGTTGATAATTTGTATTTTGGGGACTTTCTGTAGTTCTCAGCTCATCTGTGATAGTTGATAATACTTTCAAAGACAAATCAATGAATTGACTCAAAAAACAAGTCAAAAGATAATTAAGTTAAGTTACTTTATTAATTAATCAGGATTAAGAGTCAAGGCCTAGTAATCATGACTGTTTGCATGAGCCAGGGTCAAGTTACTGATGTTTGTTCGTGATTTTAAAAAACTCTTTTAGTAGATGTGGATCAGGTATAAGGTGATTTGAAGAAAAAAAATATTTGCCTCTCCAAGTTTTTGATGGTGCTTGTTTGCTGGAGTAATAGAATGACGTTTAGCTTCTGAGTCACGGCCCTTCTTAAGGATCTTTCTGCTCTGCAAATTTGTAGTTTGCTCTTTTTTGAGCTCTTCAGTAAACAATAGATTTTTTATGGTTATTTTTTGATGTTTTTTTGGGGGGTGAAGCATTCAAAGTTTGATCAACCACAGCGTAAGGTCGTTGATTTAAACATAGGGCCTCATTGTTGGGGCATTGGGGGTCTACTATCAAGTTGAGTGTGAGTTGACTGTCCCATTACACCATGACAAAACGCTTTCCACAAGAGGCTTGCTTTAAAACTAGTCATTATATTTTTAAGCCATAAATGCATTTATTCTTTTGCAACAACTAAAGCATTTATTGTCATTATTTTACAATATGCATTACATTTACTGAGTTTTTTCATAGTATTCCTGTAGATCATATACACATATATTCTTTTGAAGAGGTGATGCTAGGCGAAAGCATAGCCGCATTAGGCTTTAACATGAGCATGCAATGCATTTCTCTTATTATTTAATATTATGATCACAAGGTTTATTTTTCTCAAAAACAAATTCCTATTGAGTATTTTATAGGTGTTTGTAGCCCCTTTCAAGAGAAAAATTGGGACTTCTACGACACTCTAGACAGCAGAGCAATGAGGCTCCAAGTTGAGTCACTTAAGGCCATCTGGGCTGTGTGTTTTATAACATTTCATCCAGTACAGATAAACGTATCCTCATCTCGCAGACAGGACACCGTATGGCAAATATGTTAATGTTCAGTGATAAATGTGTGTAACTCTATTGAAATACTGACCCTTATTATGGCAAAACCTTTAATATTTGATGGTCATGCACACAGCGAGTCTCAAAAAAGAATAGTATAATACGTTGTGTGAATTAATAATACATTGTCTATGTCTCTTGCTACAATGTTAAGGATTTCTGCAATTATACTCATGAAATTATTCTGCACTAATAATAGCTTAAAGTAAAGCCTTTACAAATATGTGTGTGCATTTAAAGTGTGAGCGCTGTGGCGATAGGTTGTCATAATCTGGAACAACAATAATAACAACAGTAATAAACAAATATGCCTAAACGTCTCTGGAAATGTTCCATACCCAATGTACACTCTCCAGGTTAATTGGAGATGGTACGTGTTAGGTTATAACTTGTTTGTTCATATGATGCATTTCAAAACATACAAATCTGCCTTATTACATGTAATACCTGGAAATTGCAAGAAATGCTTTCTTAACTCAGCTCAATTATAAAGGTATCTTAACAGTGCAGTCAACATTCTTAATACTGCTAGGTTACAGATGATTTTGAGATACCGTGATGAGCTTGTTGTTGAAACGTCCTATAATAATAACGCTGCCAAATGAAACCCACTGAAGAAACAGTGTATTAGAGGCCTACGATATCTATATTAAAACCTTAACCCGCACCTGATTTCCTTACTACATTCACATTTTGACAAATGGCTAGTGGCAGTAAGAACACAACGCTACAGGGGTACTGTAATAACTCGTTAATGTAACGTTCAGAGGTTGTCTGTGAACATATTGGAGTGTGAAAGTTGTCTGGCAGCAAAGGCTGCATGGTACAGAGTGTTGGAATTATTGTGGTTACCCAGGCTCTAAATGAGGCAGAAAAACCACATGTTTGTTGAAACAAGAGCACCGGCTGTTTATGGTGGCACAGAAGCAGGACCAATTTATGGTGGAGCAAGCTTCTGCCAAAGTCATTTCCTACTTTGTCATAATATTCTTCACTGTTTACTGTGGCCTTTAAAATACACTAAAGGATACCTTATCCCCCACAGCTTTTGCAGGAGTATACACATCACATGCCAATGTGTCTGTCTATCAGTCTCTACACAAGTATGCAAAGCCTAACTCAGTTTTAACAAAATCTAAAGAAATGCACTTGCATTTTTTCAATGAGTTCTGGGAACTTCTCTTGATTTAACACACAGTTTAAGAGTCCAATCTTGGTTTTGTGGTAGGACTGGGCTTTTGACCCACACAAATCGCATCCAGATTGAGGTAACCTCAATGAACATGCTTGGGAAATGTTTACATAAACTGAATTTTAGTTGGGTTTGTTTGAATGAAATAATGGTGCCATAAAAATATTTATTATGTGACTCTTTAATTGTTATTCTAGAATCAAATTTTCTTACTTTTTAGCATATGCTTTAGTAGGATAATCCATTAACATTAAATTCAATATTTGCATTGGCCAACTGATGTGACAAATTAAATTTACATTAAGATAGCACTCAGTTTTGTGGTTTAACAAACAGTCTGATTAAAATCAAAGAGGTGTTTAAGATGTTTGTAGTACTTTCTTCAAGTCTTGCATTTGTGATTCAAGGCACACATTTTCATTTCTAATCACAATTTGTATTTCAGATTATGCCTGTGTATTTCAATTTCATATGTAACCTTCATATCACAAATTTGCAAATCAAGTGACATTAGTGAATTTCAAAGTCTGGCAGGTGAAATTATTTTTGATACATTAAATGAAGGTATATTTTGCAACTCCACTTTCTTGCACGGATCAACATTTGATGCTTTTGGAGTCAATATGCTATAAGGCATGTCTAACATTGCACTGCCAAAACACTAGCCTTCTTAAAGGCAAATTTGAAAATAGGTTAAGTAAGAAAATGCCTCTATTTTCATGATCAACTCAATTTTTATGGATTAATGTTGTTGGCTGCTAGACTCTGCACACTGGACCGACCCTGCTAACCATGCCCAATAGCATGTGTTTTGACCCTTAAAATATTGTACAAATGGTTACAAATCCTGATCAACGCATCTAACTTGCCTATAAGCTCTGGTAAATGGTGCTCTTTGCACCCAGGGCCTGCAACTTAAATGCCACTAGTGGATTGCAGCACTTATAGTGCCACCACTTAAGTGACAATACCAAGCATGCCTTCAGACCTGCCCCTGCAGCCTGAATATGAAGTTAATAAACTGAAAATTAGGCCTGACAAATTCACCTTTTGCCAGGTCTAAACCTTTCTTTTAATACATATAAGATAACTCTAACGTAGGCCCTAAATTCCCATTGAGCTGGTTGAATTGTGTTTAAAAAGTAGGATATGTGTACTTAATTATTACATATCCTGGTAGCAAAAATCTCAAAAGTTGTTTTTCAGAGTGGCAAGGCTGACTCTCCCAGAGAAAAGCACTGGTTTACATTATAACACCTTAAAATGCATATAGTTTGGTTGGGGATAGCTAGAACGATGATTTAAACAGGAGTGGAACCTTAAGAAAGCTAACAATTGATAAGGTGAGAAATATTTAGTTCTGTTTTAATAAAGGACTTTTATAAAAGTCTGATGAGGTACAGAGCCCCTTTGCCTACGTAGTGTAAGACCACAAGACTCTTTACCTTATGTGTTGGATTCAAACAGTTTTTTTTAATAATGACCATATAAAATCAATGTATGTTTACCAAAAGTAACTATACTCCATGATGTCTGGTCTGCTGTCACTTAATGCATATTGTAATTTGTTATTCTCTGTGGCAAATCTATTCAAATTCTCTTATAGCCTGTTTGCTACTTTGCCAGTGCAGTGACTGGTCTGCCCAGACACTGCACCGCCAAAACCATGGTCTGACCGCCCACCAGATGAGGAATTTCCTCCTTTCTGGCAGGCTTTGTTTTTGACATTCGCACGGCAGTGCCCTGAAAATGGGCACCACAATGGGAACACCAAAAACAGTTCCTACATGGCATGGACTGGTGGTGTGCAGAAACTGGAGTGCATGCACACAGGGGTCACATGGTGTGCCCCCCTGTGTGCATCCTCATGCATGCAAGCCAAGAGAGAGAATTCACTGGTCAATGGCTTAGGTGATACAACACTACATCAATGTTTTCTCTATGTTGCAGAAAAGTGTAAATGAAAGGAGTAAGTGGATCTGCAACGTGTTAACAGAGGCTAGGTTGTGTAAGGTTAGGTGAGTAGTGAAACATTTGTCTCAATGTGGAAAGAGCATATTCCACAGAACAACATAATGTTTTATAGCTTTTGCACTCCACTTCATTGAAATCTACCTTCATTATTATTTTCAGTCTAAGACACATACCTAAGCTACCCTCATGGATAATTTGTTAAGAACCCGAACTACTGGGTTCGAATAATAGACTGTATTTGTTAGTTTAGTTAAACCTATCACAACTATTGTCTTGGCTACATAATGATAGTTTGTTCTTTATATGTGTTGTAATAATCCACATTCAGAATAATGAAGAATGTGGGAGTTATATATGAAAGCTCACAAGTTAAATTGAGAAAGCACCTTGTTTAACCCCTTCGGTGCTGATGACGGCTCCCGGTCGTCATCAGTTACGGTGGGCGTGTGTTGATGACGGCCAGGAGCCGTCATGACCAGGCCCGCGATCGGAATGTGCCGCACAGGCGCAGAATTCCGGCCGCAGCCAGGGGGTTAAATGCCTGCAGCAGTCTGAGAAAAGTCTATTTTTGCAAAGCTAATCGATAATATATGCCATGACCAACACTGTCTTGTACTGAATTATGAGAACACGGTTGCATTGCTAGATTTCGAGTTTGGTGGACAGTGTACTCCATCACAAATGCAGCAGAGTACCCAGTCAGCCAAAGAGATGAGTGGACCACCATGTGCCTGATGGAGGTGTTGCCGGCAGGAACCCACCATCGATAATCCTATGGAGTTGGGGCTATCGGTGTAGGTGCATCAGACAGTCTGCCTTGTTTAGAGCAGAGAGTATGTTGTGCATTTTTCCTGTTCAGGACCACCAGGGAACTCCGGCGATTCTGAAGTGAAAAAAATTAAAATTGCTTATTTGTCTAACCCTATGCCTGCATACGGTACAAAATGAGTACATACACAACATTTCATTAGGAAAAATGTTAGCTTATTAATATTTTACTACATCTTTGGTCCTTTACTTCAATATATTTACAATCTCCTACAAACATACTGTAAAAACTGCTGTTTTGTGCACTTTTTCTTTTTACAGTTTCTCAACTTCTAAGTTTGGTACTTAGTGAAGTGTGGAAAGTCAATTCCTACATGTTTGTAACTACTCAAAAGTTGTTTGGAGTGTCTAGCCTCATAACCAGTGCACTTCTGCGACAAATATTCTTGCAATCCTATGGATAGGCAGAGAAGACATGTGCAAGCTACCACTCATGTGCGAACATTTCATATTTATTCTGCATTCTAAATTATTCATTGTGATTGACCTATGCCTGCAAAGAGCATTTTCAATAGACCCACTACTGCCTAACTTTTAGTATTGGACTCAAGTAAAGCTGGGCCAGAATATCTAGAGCAGAAGCCAACGTGGCTTCCATGCAAGTTTCATCTTGGACTTACTGCATGATTGTTGGACTGGACCCTTTTGCGGGGTCATCCCTGAACTTTTTGCCTTCCTCCTGGTATTTTTTCTGACTTAGTGTTGGTGGTTTTAGGACTCTGAGAACTTTATCACTGCAGTCTAGTGTAAAAGACATGTGGTCTCTATGGTAAAACATGGTAAGATTGGTCTACACCTGTTTGGCGTATTTAATTTACCTATCGTCCCTTGTAAAGTGGTATCTCAGATACCCAGGGTCAGTAAATTAAATGCTACTAGTGGGCTTGCAGCGCTACTTCCACCACCCACCAAAGTAGCCTTTCAAACCTGTCTCATGCCTCTGTCATTGCAGGGCCTGCACGCGCAGTTTACTGCTGCTGTGTCATGGCACATATAGTAGGTGCCACATCTGTGACTCCCCTTTTACTACATATCAGTCACCCACATGGGCAGGGTGTGCTGAAGGTAAAAGGTAGGACATGTGCGTAACTGTGTGGCATATCCTGGTAGTGATAAACAGCCATTTTGGTTTCTCACTACTGTGAGGCTGCCCTCTCATAGGCATGCATTGGGGATTCCCTGATATGTGCTTCAGTGGTAATTCCTGACCTGAGAGGAGTAGCGTGGTCAAGTTTGGTATGCTTTGAATAGTGCAAATGAATGCTGCGTAATGGTGTTCGCATTTTTTTTAATCACTTTTTTAGAAATGCCCTTTTAGAAGTGGGCATTTCTGTGTGCTATGTGTCTTTGTGCCTGCCTGTTCTATATTGCATGTCTGGCTCTGGAGTAACAGGGGCTTGGGAACTGCAGTGGCTCCAGAGGGGCTGGGTGGGCCAGCACTAGATTGAATAGGCCCATCTGCATTTCGAGTGGTGGGAAGAGTAGCACCTGGGACTGAATGGTACTGTGCCTGCCTTCCACAATTCTGGCTCCACCCCCCTGTGGTGTGTCCGGGGCCGGAGCCTACACTGACAAAGGAGGTGTTGTACACATCTAAGAAAATATTTGAGTGTCCCCCAGTACTGGTTTGGACCGGGCACCGAGCCCTGTGCCAGGAGTGGAACAAAAGACATATGTGATGTAAATATTGGGACTGTGACCCCATTTAATGTGCTGTTGGTTGCTTACTTGGAACTGAAGTGCACCCTGCCAGGGAGTACCACCGTGGGACCCAACTGATGGCTCCTAGGGGTCACTACTTGTTGGCCTACCTATGCCCAGCTCTACCAATGGGACTATGGACTTAGCGCCTCATGAGCGCTACATCATCATTTCCCCCTTTGAGCCCTAGAAGGGGGTACTCAAGCTTGCCAGCACGTGGTGAGCGCTCTACCCCTGGTGTCTGGGGGGGGTATTGTGCCCAGAGCAGTGCAGAGAGAAAGCCCGAGGAGCTCTTTCTTTATCCCTCTAACCTGTGGGTTTGAGCCCCTAACGCGGGCTCCTGTGGTGGTACCACTGTAAAAGGCGCCGAGGAGGCAAGAGCGCTGGTAATAGAGCACTGTGGTCATTAGTTGCAGTGCTGGTTGCCTGTCCAGCACCGTGTTGTGCGCACCTACTAGCGTCCAATGAGGCAGGCTCTGCCGAGGTGGCCCGCATTTCTGGGACCAGACCAAACCGCCAGAGACGTTGCTCAGGGGTTTACTGCCAGAACTCTGAGCCACCGGAAGCCAGGCAAGGGCAAAGCCTGGCTGTGGGCGTGGCTCCCTATGAGTAATAGACAGTTGACGGGTCCCGCTGCAGGGGGAATGGAGCCGAGCCAAGAGCCTCGAAAGCCACAAGAGGAGACCGGAAGTCAGGCAGCAGCTGCCTGGTTGTGGGCGGGGCTCCCCGCAAAAGAGAGAGCCCAGCGTGATAACAAGCGTGGCTGAAGTCCGGAGGAGACGAAGGAGACGGGGACATCAATCCGGGTCCTACCGCCAATGTGCCGTGCTGAAGGAGGCGGATCATGGGCACCCCCATTAGAGTACTGGCCAGTTGGAGGCCTTGGGTTAGGAGAGCCCTGATTGTTGGACAAGGGCATTGCGGGGCGAGCCCAGGACAGGGCCACTGTTTAAGAATGAGCACATGTTGTGCCCTGATGAAAGGGCACGTGGCCTGTGAGGTGTCCTAACGGCGATTAGGAGGCCGGGGCAGTGACTATGCCTTCTAGGCGAATCCTGGCTCCTGTAGTATGGTCCGGTGTACTTATGATAGGTGCCCACTAATGATGTTTACTAAGGCACACTGCTGGGTATGATGTTGCTATTACGTGCACTGCGGATGATATTGTGTGTACGCATAACCTGTTGTGTAGTGTAGGCCTAAGGCGGGCCTTATGATATTGTGATGTTTTGCATTCCATGCTACACTGGGTAATGGTATGGTGTTCATACCTAATGTGTTTATGCTGTGGTGGTAATATGTTCCTAATAAGTGAGTACTGTGCGCTGCTGATTAGATACAGGCCTAAGAGGGGCCTAATGCGATTATTATGTTTTGCATAATATGCTGTCCTAGGTGATGACAGGGTGCTAAAGTATAATGTGGTTATGCTAAGTGCACTATTGCCAGTAGTGGCTGGCTGTTTTCTCTAACTGTGAGTCGTGACATGAAGACAGTGGTCCGATTGGCCCTGTAATGTATATAATCCCCTGTAAAATGTGATAATACTCTAATGTGTTTTATGAGTAAACAAAGGCTATTTTATATAACCTTGTGTGGAGTTTCTTTTGTGGTGTGACTAGTGTGTCGCTGCTGTGTGAGTGTGTTGCGCAAACGCTTTACACATTGCCTCTGGGATAAGCCTGACTGTTCTGCCAAGCTACCAAGGGGGTGAGGAGCGGTTATCTCCGGTGTGTAACTCCCTTGCCCTGACTAGAGTGGTAGTTTCTGCCTGGCTTAGGCGTTTGCCCGAGCCAACCAGAAATCCCATTTCTAATAATGATGTTTCCGTTTGGTCCCTAACCCTGGTATGTTTGGTTACATTAATAACAATTGCGCTGTTTAATGTTCCTTGCCCATATGTAACACGTGTTGAGAATCACAGCAGAGGAGTAGGCATGATAAATATTTTTAACATGAAAATAACCTCCTTCAGGGATCAATTACATGGTGTGTGCGCATTAGAGCTGCTCATTTGAATGCCCACATCGTAAGGGAAAGCCAACTTAGTTTCTGTGTAGTGTTTCATCCGTCATCCTTCCCAGCTGGTACAATTTGCTTTCCTAGACTGCATCTACCTAAAAAAGAATCTGCCATTGGTCACGGCTCTAATGACTCTGAGCAACAGACGGACGAGTGTAATAATGATTGCAGGAGGAAATTGATTAATACGCTTTTGATGGTTTCCCTCATTAAGAGTGCCTGGGGAAGCCCTCTGAGGGAAATCTGCATCCTCTACCAATTAGATTGAAAGCTTTAGTGACCTGGCATAGTTACCCTCTGTTTTCTAACAGTGCATTAGATCACCTTGAAAGAATACATATCTTATCCACATGCAGTTACCATGCACTTGTACATTGATCATTTTAAAATTACCATTACAGGAATGGTAACAACACGGTATTCCAATAATGCAATATCTTGATTCACCAAGTGTCTAGCGAAGTGAAAGGCCTTAAGGGAGCAGGAAGGGTTGGACTGGCCTTTAGGGCAGTCATGCAGCGAGTGATGGGGTGATCTTACAAGTTCGTAGATGGGCCAGTTTTCTGGCTGTTTGAGACCCTGTTTCTTGGTCTTTTGGGACGATTTGTACTGCTGGTTTTCCGTATATTAAAACAAATGTTTGCAGCAAGCTCAAATCCATGCAGTCTTCAATACCATGCAAAATACACCGTACCTTTACAATGTCAAAACTACCCCAATTTGCAACATGGGTCACCTTTTCAGCTCTTTAATCAAAATGGGGGCCACTGTTATGTTGGTGCCCAGGCCTATTTTCTGTAGTCCAAGCTCTGGTAGCCGATAACGTTTAGTTATAAAAACACAATCGTCAAATCCATTCACTTATCTGTCAGTTTCTCTGCTGGTCTTCCGTCACTAACCAGACACACTCCGCCCTCCCTGGAACCTGACCCGCTCACGCTCGCCTCGTATTTTCATTGCAACTTAACCAGCCAGGCCGCCATAGTCGTGACCGTGACACCTTCCTCCTTTGTCTCACTTCAGCCCGTGCTCCACGCCCTGGTTCACAGGGTGGCGGCCCATTTTATTTCAGGCATGGACTCTCTCAGTTTTCACTTAATGGCAAAACAGTAATACGTATCTAAATCACCACTGCTGGAAAAGGGCAGTAGGATAAATACATGAAAAATTAAAAATTTAAAAGTTTGTATTAAGGAGCAGCCTGCTAAAATAGTACACTATACAACAAAGGGGGATATTTTCAAGCTTTACGAGCATTTCGCAAATCTTTGGTGTGGAATTCTAATTTCCACAGATCTCACGACAGGTAAGAAGTATGCACATTATTTGCTCACACCTGCGTCTGCACGTTTTGTTTACTCTGGGTCATTGCTTTACTGCTGTCACAATGAAACTATGCACGGGCCGGATAAGAGACACTCAAGGTTTCATGTGGGTTTGGGACACTTTTACCGATGTGCGTATGTAAAACCCAATATTCACGTGCTGTGTTGATGGTGTTCAGTAACACAGCTCGTGCAGGCCCTGCACTGTACACAAGGGTTAGGATAAAGCAATGTGTCCTTCCCACATTCGTTCGTGGAATTTTGAAATGTGCTAGTAGAAAACCTGAGATGAGAAGGTGCACAATAGATTCACATCTCTGTGGGGAAGGGGGGTACATTGTCATTAGCCTCGAATTTGCCCACTTGCAACCCTTGTTTCTACAAATTGTACATACACACCTACCGTCCTTAAGTGCATGGGGCCTTATTTATGAAGGCCTTGCGCCGCCGGTGCGTCACTTTTAACATGGGAAAAAGTGACGCACCGGCGGAGCAAGGCCTTCATAAATAAGGTCCATGGTCTCTCGTTCTGCCCTTGCAAACTTCAAAAGGACGAGTCATGCTCGCGCTCCTGCATTTGACCATTAATCTTCCCAAAAGTATGTAATTTGTTTATTTAGTTGAATATTTGATGGAGCACATGTTAATTACTATCGTTACTGTGCAAAGTGGTAATTTGTTAAAACAAAAATAGCATTTTGTGTATATGACAACATTGCTGGAAGTGAGCTATAAACGCAAGAACGAAATATAAAACAGAATTCTGGAAAAAATATAACATCTTCATAATTAATTTGAGGGAAAGGTAAGCTTGAAGATAGAATGAAATATCCACAGAATTCAGACCAAAAGTTAAATGTGAGGTCATGTTGACATTGGGGCCTTAAGTAGAAGGATGCTAATTCGAGGTCCCTGTTTCCATGCTGTGTTCATGCTGACAATGGATACAACTTTCTGTGGTCGGCCAGGAATAGTGAGTGGTGGGCAAAAAGGACGTTTAGAAGCAGGTCAAGAATGGACCAGCATAAGACACAACATTCAAGGAGAATACATTATACGATGAAGGCCAAGAGAGAGAGTCCCTTTGGATAAAACCCACGTTTTTTTCATCCAGGGGTGTGCACATTTTTTGCCCACACAGTTTTGCGAAGTTTTCATATTTTCCTTCACCTAAGGAAAGATTCTTCTCCACCTCGGAAAAGAATATTTCTGGGGTAAGAGCCGAGATAGCCAAACATGACCTGCTCAACGTTATTTTTCCATTCCATTCTGCAAAATGTATGCAGACTGTTTATCTACAGGTTGATATGTTGCACAGTGTTTCCATATACAGTGTCATAACAGACAATAGAAAACTGCCATGAATGCCGCTTTTATGTCAATTTATTGGAATCACGCAAGGACATATGCGTCATAAATTGTTGCAAGGTTCCACGTGTTCAAGTGGATGTCTCGCAATGAAAAACTTTGCAAAGTGTGTAGAGTTGCAAAGTTTTTGACAGACCTTCAAGAAGGCTACACAAAAACTTTGTGACTTGACATAGCGCTGCGTTTAGCCTCGTGTCCTGGTTTGAATAAATATATGCACTCTTGGCTGGTGATACTTTGCTACTGAAAACATCATAAACCCAAGAAATGGGGAACAGTAGCAATAAAACGGAGCCCCTCCATTTGATTTCCATTTTAACATGTTGCTCTTTCCAGTTAACGTTCGAGGTCCTCTTTATTTTTTGAGAGGTCTTATGAACCTAAAGTGTACTCCATGGCAGGCCTGCTCTCAAGAGAGCCCTTCAGGAAGCAGCACCTGGCTGCATTTCTGTAAAGCACGCACTGGGCTGTATCAAACATCACAAAAGAAGAATCACAGAGGGAGGTAAGATGGAAGGCTTGATTCAATCACCGGGGGGCTTGTTATTTCATGTGTCGTGACTGCTGGAGTCTGTGAAGGTCGGATGTTGTAGGAAGCAATAACTGCACGGTTACATGCTCCAAATCAGATTTGGTTAAACAAAAAATCTGAAGTCAAATAAGGCAAGAAGCCTTTTATGCATTTCCAGAGCATATATCTGTCCCTGTGGAGCTGCCGCTCGCAGCAAAGCAGGGGAAAGGCAAATAGGAGCCAGTTCGAGGGCTTTAGGTCTGTCCTGCAGCTTTAACGAGAAACCATCCCTGAACTAATGCCTACCACAAACTAAAAGCAAACAAATGAGTGCACAATGACTAGTATACAATCAGGTTGTGGTTTTCAATTGCCACATTAGTGTTCTGTACTGCAGTATTGTGAGTGGGAAGGAATATCGTAGTTTTTTTTTCTGAAAAACAGTCTTCCTCATTATGATACTCATTTTGCATGTCTTTGTATGTTAAAGTGTAGGGAAAATAAAAAAAAAAGCTGATTTGAATTGAAAAATATATATTAAACGTATTTTTATGATAAACATTAATGTAAATCAATGGTTTATATTGTTTTACTTGTAGACCTAAAGGAAAATGAAACAGCATTTTTAACTTAATTTTACATTAAACCTGTAATTGCTGTAAATGTAATAAATTCAATTGCAATTAATTTTTAGAATTGTATATTAAAAATGTGTGGTAAAATACATTTTATTATACATTATTAATTCTTAAGTTATATATAATATGGGACAGTTAATGTAATTATAGTTTAATATTTATTGTTACATTATTTTAAAGTGAAAAAAGATTTAAAAATATCTTATAATAAAAATGTACTCTTCTGAATTATTTTTAACATTAAATTGTATTTATTTATATTTTAATTATTTTAAATAATTAAACTTAACATTATTTTTCGGGGGTTTTATTTTTAAAACCTAACCCTATTATTTTCTATGGGAGGGGGTTTCATTCACAGTGTTTGGCCACAGGGCCGGCCTAAGGCATGTGCAAGCTGTGCACCTGCACAGGGCCGCCGAACCCCAGGGGCCGCCACGCCAATATATATCCTTAGATACATATTTGCGTGGCGGCCCCTGGCAGGGATTTGGCGGCCTCGGGCCCCCTACCTACACTCCCTGCTCAGGGCCTCCGTGAGCCTAGAGCCGGCCCTGTTGGCCATATGGTGGGCTACACTGACTTCAGTTTTGAGCTTGAGTAATTTACTACTGTTTAGGGCCCCTTTTTGGCAGTAGTAACTATAGAAATGCTGTTTGTGATTAGCCATGGGCTAACACTTTTGTGATTGTGTCAATGCCAGTAGCGGCTCCTGGAGGGAATAAATAGATAAATAAAATTAATTAATTTGCGCACGCTGCAATGCCAAATGCTTTGCAGCTCGCGCAATTTAATTTGTTTTATTCATGTATTTCTTTACCTAACTCCGATCGGCCGTATGCCGGGGTTTACTACCCCACCCTGCCCTCCCCCGCAACACCACACCGCCCCACAGCACTACCTCCAGGAGCCGCTACTGGTCAATACCCCTTCCTAAACCCTTCCCTTTCCATTCCTGACCATCACCGAACAACAACCTATGTCTCTCCCTTTTATATGTAAGTATTCCCCATTTTCCAGGCAGTTCCCTGTGCCTCTCCCAAATTTACTACTGAAACGTATACCTACTTGTCTGGAGATAGATAGATAGATAGATAGATAGAGAGATAGATAGATAGAAAGATAGATAGATAGATAGATAGAAAGATAGATAGATAGATAGATAGATAGATAGAGAGATAGATAGAGAAATAGATAGATAGATAGAAAGATAGATAGATAGATAGAAAGATAGATAGATAGATAGATAGATAGATAGATAGATAGATAGATAGATAGATAGATAGATAGATAGATAGATAGATGATAGATGGATGGGTGGATGGAGATAGATAGATAGAATAGACAGACAGACAGACAGACAGACAGATGGACGACAGAAAGACAGACAGACAGATAGATATCGCAGTTAGGGCAGAGATCTCGCACAAAAAAACATATAGGAGAGGTGGAGGCATAAACACCTCACGTAGGTTTGCAAAAACCATTTTATAGTACGTTTTATTTACTATAAAATGTACTACAAAATGCAGGTTGTGAATAGCCCCCTTAGAGATGATCTGTGCAGCTTTCACTGTGTGCATTAAGCGCTGAAGAGGATTTATCCTTGTATTCAGCAGGAGCTAAAAGACCATTTATGTTACACTGAATGTGTGGAGGCTTATCTCAAACCCTCATTAGCAAAGGGAACATTTCCATTGGAATGTTGCAAATAAGGACATTAACACCACCACTGCCTGCGCTTTCTTCTTGGAAGCACGCACAAGGGCGAACCACTTCCAGAGGAACATGCAGAGTGTATGTGACCCTGGGGATATTAGTGTGCACAAGGGAAGGATGAGGCTTTGAAAGTGGGGGTCGTGGCCTTCTCCAGTCCCCATGGGGTGAACATACAACAACCATCTAAGAATGGGGTGTTACACTGTCTGTAAAACACTGTGCATAGTATAAAACCAAACAGACATTTAAGCGTGGAAGAACATCCAACACTCAATATATGGGGGATGTCACCCCAAAACTATCTTTGTGTGGAAAAATTATTTTACAGGATCAGTCAAAAGGGTTCTTCCACGTCCACCACAGCCCAGATAAAAACACTCCCCTGTATGTAGTGCAAGGGGAGGCCCTAGTTACAGTGCAGTGCAACATTCGTTTTATGGTGATTGGCACGACAAAAAAAGAGCCAACTTCGTCAAGAATTCAGAGTGTGTGACTTTATTCACCACCATTTACCTAGAAATGAAGACAACATTAAATGTGGGAGTGAAGTAAATGAGTGGAAAGATTAGGTCTCAGCTTAGAGCAGTACAATTCACTTGTTTTAAATTGCCCTTTTAAATGAAATGATTCATTTTGCTTGCCTTTACAGGAAGAATTTCGAAGGGACACGAGCGTAATGTTGAATGATGCCGTGATATCATGGCAGTCTAAGCTGGGCACCCTTTTCCAGTACTCATTTGATTGTTCTATACAACTAATTTCAGTTCGCTTCTGTGCCATTCAGAAGTTTCTACAAATTCACCCATTTGCTTTTTTACGTAAAAGTTGATGTATTATAAGAACTTTCTCTATAGTTAGACATTTTAAAAGAGGTTTGGATTGCGCGACTTTATCCTAATGCCATGCCACCTTGTGCTGTTGTCAAATGGTGGGCACTTACTTAGTCTGACTGAGTTCCCATCACGTGTTTTTATTTAGACATGAACACACTCATACAGACGTTTACATACGTTAATCACACATATTTATCACCCAAAAATGTAGCATCTTATTTCCCATCAGGTCCTCTTCGTGCCTCACCAATGTGCCACGCATCTGGTGTAAGTCTAATGCGTATGAGTAATGTACTAGCATTCCCGGAAGGACAGGAAATTATCGTGCGAATTCTTGGCACTTCGCAGGCCTCCTGAAGGGTGCACGCACGAGAAAGCAAAAGTGACCATGTGCATCAGCTTTGCGACCTGCAGGAAACCCCGAGTGGGACGGGTATGCTCAGTCGTGAGTCCCGTGCTCTCCATGCCACTGGCATCAAGCTATCCAGGCTGATGAAGGCTGAAAGCCGGAAACCGGTCCTTGGATGCTTGTTGCCAGTCCAGGGAGGACCTGGCTTGGCAGTTCGGGCTGGACTGTTCCCATGGGGCACAGGGTCAGGACTGATTTGCATATGGCTGGGTTCAAACTGGTATGGCATGGTGAACAAAAAAACGATGGATTTAGGCCCAGATCTCTGTACTGGGGTGAATGTATGACATTGTTCTGCATTCTGTCCATCACCTGTTGTTTTTGCAGTTTGCAAATGGTGGGCACTTACTTAGTCTGACTGAGTTCCTATCACATGTTTTTATTTAGACATGAATACACACATACAAACGTGTATGTACGTCAATCACACACGTTTATCACCCAAAAATGTAACGTCCTATTTCCCATCAGGTCCTCTTCGTGCCTCACCAATGTGCCACGCATCTGGTGTAACTCTAACAGGTATGAGTAATGTACTAGCACCCCCGGAAGGACAGGAAATTATCATGCAAATTCTTGCCACTTCGCAGGCCTCCTGAAGGGTGCACCCACGAGAAAGCAAAAGTGACCATGTGCATCAGTTTTGCGACCTGCAGGAAACCCACTCACATTGACTTTTTAATGAGAGTGCAATATTATACAGGCCTGGCTCTGCACTCATTGACCAGCACTGCGCCCTTAAAACTGGGCTAGAGGTCCACCCCAGTGGGTAGAGAGCTCATTGGAGGGCCTTTTGGGCCCCCAACCCACCCTCCTCCATACTTCTTGGGTCCCGCACCTGCCCTCAGACCAAGGAAGTTCAAGTCCCCAGCCCGGTAGCCTAGAAACATGAATTCGAGGGATTTTAGTTCCGCCCATCACAAGTGACTAACTCCTTTCTAGGAGCATTAACTATCCGAGGCTACACATTGGACCAGCAGAGACCCTGCAGCTGTGCTGCATCTCTCTTACCACACTGAGATGGTGAGATGAGGTGCTACTCTATTAAAAAGGATGTCAAGGGGGCACAGGGCAGCTACAGCTTTGTGTGATGGATGCTCAATATTACATGGAGTCTAAAGTGATACTGAATCAGACATGGCTGAGGGAAACGTGAGAGCGCTGCAATGAATAGAGTGTCTAGGACCATAAGCACTGAACATATTATAGGGTCATAGATTCAGGAGCTGCCAGCACTTAATTTGAGCCGGTGGTTGCAGGTGAAGCCTACCATCACTCTCTTTTGGGTCCGGACTTCAGAACTAGAAAGAGAAAGGCAGGAAAGAGGGAAAGGAAGAGAAAGAGAATGACAGAAAAACAGTGGCACAGGGAGAAAACTTGAATGAAAAGGAACCTGCAAATTTGACATGAAGGGGCAGGGAGTGTACGGGTGGTGGAAGAAAGAGATTTGAGATGGACCAAGACTAGACATCCTTGGTATCTTCCACGGCGGCCAAAGGCTTCTGAGAAAGTCAGTTTGGGCACCAGCACTAATTATATCACAAATTAAGCACTATTGCTTAGAATGAACAAGAGTGGGCCAAGAGGCAGCGCAAAGTGCATATCTTGATGAAGTGTTTTAAAGCTTCCAGATGTTCAACAAATACATTTTTTTTTAAATGTTGAAGAGACATCATTTTTACGTTGTGTTTTTTGTATGATTTACGTGGCAAACATTGTCATGGATCGGCTCGTGCACTGGCTCTAAGAGCCAAGCCAGACCATAGGCTGGGCTCGCCCACATGATCTAATGAAAACCTTTGAAACCCACCAAACATTTATGATCCAAGACTAGGGGTGGGAGCAAAAATGTTATGAGCTGCCCTCCAGACAATTCATGGCTCATGCGTGTGTGAGAGAACTGGTGAAAGCGTTATATCACACAATTCACGTCCCTCTACTGCGAAATATAAAAATATAGTCCAGCCCTATCAGGACACTCAGGTTTGTCCACCTCCTGGCAGAAAGTCTTAGATTTGCACTGAGAGCACGAACTTGCCATGCAAGCGCGAGCCAGAGTGTGTTCTAGAGTCAAAGCCGAGCTGGCTGCAATTCACCCAGGCAGGAAGAATCCAGTTTCCCATCTGTTAAGTTCACATTAGCAGAGTAGATATGTGATATTCAAAGTCCATGGCTAATCACTTACTACTGTCTCTAATAATGGGGTAAAATACAAGGGCGTACAGCACTCTAACTCTTTTTAGAGTGGTTCCATACCATTACATTGCACAGCATGAGCAATTTCAGAAATGTAGCTAGTTAATCGCAATGAAGTGTCACACATAATGGGTAACAATGTACCACATAAGGACAATGAAAACATAGCAACACACACAGTAATCCTTAACATTTTCTTTGTGTGTAATCATTTTTTTAGTGGTGCCCTGAGTCCGTTTTCTCTCAGAAGAAAACAGGTTGAAAGTCAATACATTTAAATAAAACTGCTTCGCTCACTTTGACAAATTGACTTGACTCAAACGTTTTCAAAATAAAGACCAACTGCAGAGGGCAGCGACACCTAGTGGCTCGTGAATTTATTAAACTAGAATGTAAATCGTTCCATACTAACTTGTTTTCCATTAATGCTCGCTGTCTTCTCATCAGTCGAGACTGGCATTAATGGCTGCATTTTCTTAATATAAAACGGAAATATTTGTAGGTAATGGAAGATGCGCTTTCCTCTAAAATACTGGAAGCCACTGTAAAAAAACACGTCAAGGCTCATTGCTTTCATCATACATAATAAGCCGGCAGGAGTACAACAGTGCAGCGGGGAAAACAAAAAATAATGGAGGCAAATGTGCTAAACAGTAACCGAGGGCGCGCACCTGGCCATTTACAATACAAACTAATGCAGATCTTGGCGCAGGGCAACGTGAAACCTTGTGCAAAAAAAAGAATAGACGCCGCGTGTTGTGCCGAAGGCACAGGATGGGCGGCCTCTTTGATAAATCCTGAACTAGTCTGGTTCGTGTTCTGTAACTTTAGATGTGTACAGGCGCATGAGAAGGATCCCCCCTGCCTCTTCCGGTGCACAGGGCAGGCGGCAGGCTCTATCTGCGCCTTGAAGGAATGGCGTTGTTTGTGTCATCTCGCGGTTACCAGGCTGATACCGACGCCTGCTCTGCTCCTGTTATTATGAAAACTTTTCATGAACGTGAAAAGTAGGAAAATACCTGAATCCCTAAGTCACAGGAAACTGCAGGTTTGGCATCAACCTGATTTAGAATGTTTTTGGTTTTTTTCCGGTCATTTTTAGTTTTTCCCTCTGTTTTATTGTAGTTGCCAGGTCGTCTGCTGTGGCGCCTCACAATATTTTTCTATTCACCCTATGGGTTTCTTTGTTTATTTAGGCTCTTTGTCTTATTAGATTTTTTTAAATGTATTTAATACTTGTGCTCAATCATGTCGGAGGATGGTGATGAAGTTAAAATGCTGCCCCACCTGGAAGCATTTCTGCGGATGCCCATGGGTGATACGCCAAAGTCCTCCGACAGAGAACACACGTGCAGAGGCATAACGAGAGTTGAGAAGGCCCCCATGCCTGGTCACTTTTATTAGCAGGGTCACCTAACCGGTGAAGCATGTGATGGGTGGGTGTAGAGTGTATACACCGTTACAGCACATTCCTGGAACATTAGAATGTGGGCAAGACACTACATTCCTCCCAAACTTTATCGAAAAAAGAGGTGAACAATTCCAGCCTGTGGGAAAGAACAAGCAAACAAAACACACCACCAGTCTCTTCAGGCCATCCGCTGGGCAGTACTTGGTCTCTTGTTTTAGTCCACTTCGGTGATGTCCTATAGACCGGCCTGGTCTCACGGTGTTGGAAACTATTTACATAGTTCAATGTGGGTGCATCCAGAGCAGTGGTAAAGTCCACTGCGGACAGGGCCGGACTGGTCATAGCGGGCACTGGGCGTTTCCCTGGTGGGCCGACAGGGTCGAGGCCATTTTTGGGCCTCTCAGGGGCCGTTTTTGTTACCGGGGGCCAGCACTATTGTACCCCTGTAACAGAATCGGTAGAAACCGGCCTTAGAAAACAGCTCGGCCGCACACAAATGCCCCACAGGGGGCCGGCAGAGCAGTTTGCCAGGGTCGGATTGTGTTCCCAGTCCGGCCTTGACTGCGGAGATCTCTTTGAAGGTGCTCAGGCTCCATGGACGGCAAACCTGACTGAGGATGGCATTGATGAATGGGAGTCTTCTTTTAAAGCCATGATGCTTCCAGTGCCCGCTGGTGGAGCAGCTTCAGACTTCCCTCCTATTCCAGTACTCCACTCTTACAGGAATTTCCTGAAGGCCCATTCTGCCAGGCTGCCTCAGAATTATGTGAACTTTGTAGGCCTCTCGTAGGCCACCCCAATGTGTCGCTGAGGAAATACCAACAGGACCACATCCAAGTCACTCTTTCAGCCACAAAGGATGGTTGGATCTTCATCAGATAGTCTTTGGGTGACTAGTCTCCATCCGTGACATCAGTGCTTTCCTGGACCTGCTGTGGAGCAGACGCATCTCTCTTGCTGGGATTTCCTCTCACACAGGAATTCTTTCGAGGCCCTTGCCCCTAGATTGTCACTGGACTGCATGGGCAGTTTGGGGCCTCACTTAAGCTGTGCAAAGGGGTTAGTGCGGAACTCCCAACAGGGCCTCGGCCAAGCCTCATGCAACCCTAAGGGTGGACGGTCCAATTGTCGAGAATGCTCTCTTCGGCAGGTCTCAGGTTCACAGGGGCTCCCAGACGGTTTCTGAATGGCTAGCCTCCCACGGTGCCAGGCATGGCTTGTTAACCTTTGGTTGATTTGCAGGCATACGGCTCCACTGTGGTGATGCAATGCTCCTTAGGTGGTTCTGGTGATGCACCTGGTAATGATGATGCTTTTACCATCTAACAATGTGGGCTACAAGTGACAATGTCTTGCTTGGAGTAAGGATGACTAGAGGGACTTCATAGCCACTTGTAGTTCTGCTTCGGCATGTGCAGTTACAAGCAGGGATGCCATCTATGTCAAGTAGCCGGTGACAGGTGGCTGGACGGTCGCACTGTGAAACGTGGGGCTTGGACGCGGTTCGTGCTTGCTGGCAATTTACAGTTGGACCTCCCACGGAGCTGTCTCCAGTGATGTCTGTGCACCCCAGGTGGCAGGCTTGTGTTGATGAATGCCCTCTCTGGTATTGGCATGAGTCCTCAGTCTAATCGCTCTTCTACCTTTTCTCTTGCGCATATGTGCTGGTTGTTGTTCAAGCTGTGGCATCATGCCACTCTCTCCCGCTTACCGCTAAGCCGGTGATAATTCCGACCCGGCTTTGCCCAAGACCGGGTGCAGTTGGCAAGAGTCCACGTCAAGGACCCTTAAGATCCTATGAGAGGAAAGAGAACAGGGAGGGAGGGGTGGACAAGAACGAGGAATTAGAGCCGTGCCATTAGCATGTTTCTACATAAAGCATAGGCAAATGGTAAGGGGAGGGTGGGAGGGCAGGGGGGTTTAAACTCTGTTTATTTAAAACGAGATGATCATTGTCTCAAGGAAACTATAAAATCTCACCGGGTAACAAGATCTAGTGTGTACGATCTTGATCCGTGTCTTAGGTTTGAAAAAGAAAACGTGTGGGTGGAGTTTGTTAAGTCCTCCACATGGGTTCAGGATACTGAGTGGGGTTTGTTAAATCCTCCACATAAGTCCGGGATACTATAATACAAGGATGATAGAAGGAAAACAAAGATGGAAGGTGATGAGTTGCCAAGCGCCCAATCCGGGCGGGAAAGATTATTAATTAGAACTGTATTGAGCGGGAAATATATACCTTTTAAATTCTAAATTTAAGTTCTGCATTTTGCTTTATATCTAAGATTCGTGTCCTCTCAAAGGTCTAGTTTTTCACACATTCTCTCCTACTCCTTTCTTTATTATGCACCCTACAGACCTCCATGTAAATCTTTCCTTTTCCGGAAGGTACCCGATTCATAAATTATCATTTTTTCTGTATGAATGACACAATGCAAAGAGCACCTGCATGCTTTTAAATATACACTCACCACACCACCTTCTACACACAACCGGTCTCAACTTTGATCTGAGCTACAAGCGGATTCCGCTCCGTGCCAGAGTATCATAGGAGCCCTAGTTGGCTGCTCAAATTCCGATATGTTCTATTCACTCTCCTCCTCAAAACTTTATTCGCACTGTATCAATAGTATAAATCACCACTTTATATATATATATTTTTTTCTACACAAGATGTTTTCACGGGTTCCCTCTTTTTGTGGTCTCCACCATTCATGCCCATAGAAATGTTCACTATACTTAGGGTACAATATCTGCACCACCGGTCTCACTTGATCAACCAGTACTCACGATAAGTACCTCAATTTATGCTGTGTATACTCCATTGCCAATATTATATCCCTCCCCAGCCCTGAGGAGTCGCGGACGATATATTCCAATTGCAACGAAACACGTGTCGGCTGGCTTACAAGAATCATTAAATGAAAATTCCATCACTCCAAAAGGAACTGTTCATTTTTCTTGGCAGTTGTATTTCAAATATGGTTCAGTAGGGGAGGCTACTTTGTGTTTTTGTTGCAGGCGCTGCAGACGTAGGCTCGAGGCATTACAAGCTTTATTCTTCCCTGCAGTTGGGCCGGCTTTCACTGCATCATGATGGTCCGCATTGTCAGAGCTGCCTTGTTTGAATGCAGTCGCTTCATGCTGTGCCCTGTTGCGCCCCTCTCGCCGGTGGCAGGTGGGTGTTTTACTTGCCAGTAGTGTCAGTTTTGCTCATGGAGTTCGCAGGGCCAATTGCTCTTACTCACTTGCGGGCCCTTCGCCCGCTTCACTGTCAATGGAGTCCTTCTTTCTGCCTACGTGGGCACAGCTGAAATGAGTGTGGCCTCTTGCAGGAAGGTCGATAGTGCCGTGCTAGCTGTGACGCACCCCCCATCCTGTATTTTTTCACTGACCTAATGCTGCAGGGACGGTCAGCATTATGGCTACAGGGTCCTCAGCAGTGGACATGTGTTCAGGCATGCCACACCCCTGGTCATTCTTGAGCCAGCAGCACGAGGAACATCAGAGATGCTGCCAGCGCACATGCTGGTATCAACCCACTTGTCACCATTGTAAAGTAGTTGGCTCCAGGCACACATACTTTGAAATAAAGGACACAGACACAATAGTATGATTACCAGTAGCTGGCCCAGGGCATGTCAGCCCGGCATCTTTTATTAACAGGGTCACCTGAGCAGTGATGCCTGTGATGGGTGGGTGAAGAGTGTATATCAGTAGCGGTCGGCAGTAGGACTTTCTGCAGGGTGGTGACGTGGGCGCGGCGAGGGGCAGGGTGGGGGTAGTAATGTATGGATTACGGAGTTTTACAGGTAAGAAAACATTTAAATAAATAAAACGAATTTCGTTGCGCGCACTGCATCACATTTGGTGCGTGCAACAAAACCTGTACTCAGCCCTCGGATAGCTTGGCACAGTGCAGTTAGGCTTAACTCATAGTCAATGTGTAACGTATTTGTGCAACACTTCAAAT